>NW_027526276.1:2333645-2933645 GCF_048455015.1 Haemaphysalis longicornis
TCCTTTTCTCGTAAGCGTGTAAAATCAGTTTTCGACTATCCCATTATGGCAGCCACCTGGAGCTCGTTTCATCTTGCAAATACTTAGGCGTTACAGTCACAGAAGTCTTTCCTGGAGTACCCATATCGACATCATCTGCGCCAAAGCTGGTTAGTCATGGCGTTTCTTGCGTCGAAATTTGCGTCATCCTCCATCTGACACTCGTAAAGTAGCTCACACAACATACGTTCGACCGTAGCTTGAGTTTGCGTCACCTATCTGGTCGCCGTACCATAAATATTCCATTAACAATATTGAAGCAATACAGAATACAGCTCTCAACGTTTATTTGACGCAACTGCAAGTTTGTCAGAGATTAAACTTAATCTCTCACTTCTTCCTATTCATCTTCGATGCGGAATTTCTCTTTTATGCCTTTTTCACAAATATGTCCGCAATTCAGCACAGTCAACACCACATCATAAAGTTCCCAATAACATTTCATGTAGGGTAGATAATCAACATAGCTTTTTCCGGCAGTACGGTAAAACTGATGCATTTACCTTTTCCGCACTTACCCACCGCGGTGGCTCAGTGGCTAGGGCGTTGCGCTACTCAGCACAAGTTCGCGGTTTCGATTCCCGGCCCCGGCGGCCGCTTTTCCGATGCAGGCGAAAAGCAAAAACACCCATGTGTGCGAGATTCCGGCGCAGGTTAATAATCCCGAGGTGGTCGAAATTAATCCGGAGCCTTCTACTACAGGGCGCCTCATCGCCTGCGTTGCGTCGGCGCGTGAAACCCTACAATAAATCAACTTGTCCGCACTTCCCGGGCCATAAGGCTTTGGAAAGGTCTTCCTGACAACATTGGCAGCCGATTCAAAGCACGACGCATTCCGCGACCTTCTCAGTGCTCACTTTTTTTAGTAACACTGTAGCAATCTGTCAACACTGTTTCATGTGAACTTTGTAATTTCGCATTTTGTGTATCGAGTGTCTGTTTACTATTGCCTGCGTTTTATCTTGCATAAGTGGTATGTTAGTCTTATTTCGCGCAAGGTATAGCACATCTTATCTGTTTTTTGCGTTTCTCTAGATATGCATTTACGGGCAATTTGTTATCAATTTCTTTACTTTGGTTCTTTCTACTGCCTTTATGGAAATATTGTTAATTTTGAACTTTTTTTATGTACCACCCTTACTAAATCTCCACTTCAGGGCCTGTAAGGTGGTACTATAAATAGATAAATAAATAAATAAATAAATAAATAAATAAATAAATAAATAAATAAACAAAATTTGAGCTCGTCTTCATCTCTTAAAAATGTACTGTGCAATGGCTGCACAGTCATCTGGAGGCCGACCCCCTTTGCAACGACTTCCATGCGCCTTTCGCTCGAGGACCGCCGTTCAGTAAAAGTATGGGCTGCGTTCTACGCGATGGCCAGCTTCCACGAAAGCGTTGGTAGCAACCGGAGCGGCCAAGAGCAGAAGGTGATAAAGCCGACAAATAGGAAAAGTTATTCTTGCTATTGTTTACGTGCCCACCTTGGGGAATGAACCGCGATTGGTGGCTTTGAGGAGCTAATGAGGCCGGTTTTCAAAATTAACACAACTGTGAATCGTTAAAGTAGTTGAATAGTTTATGTCGCGTGGCACCTGAACCTTAACGCACGTGAGGACTGGTCACAGTAGCCCTGCAGAATCCAGGTTCTAGGGAGGGATTGGCGCTTACCACTGCTTTTATGACGTATTGTCTCATAAATTAGACGAAGTACAGAACTTGACAAATATAGAAAGAAAAAACCGTCATTTATAATCACCTCCAAACAGGCAATTACATGTTATAGAGATTGGATATATTATGACATGATCAGGTACGCAGAGCTTAGATCTGTAAAAAAAGCCTTGCATTAGTAGCACCCAAGCAATAAAAAGCCTTTTGAAAAAGTTTAAATAAAACAGCTGGACAGTCGTTTTTGTAACTTACTTTTAACAAGCAACTTAAATTGTGCTTAGAATTTCTATTTGGTGTTTTCTTCTAGAAATATGCAAGTTTCTTTTACAAACGCAATTTAAAAACAAAAAAAAATATAAAAATGTAAACAAACCTTCTAAGTAGAGAAATGAAGATATATAAAAAAAACAGAAGAAGAGTAAAGAAGTTGACTATCCTTTTCATCAGTCGTCACCACTAGAGCAGGGAAGCGAGAAACCGCAACGAAAATTGCACCCCGTTAGGGCTGCACCCTCAATAAAATGGCGCTGCCCGGCGTGTTTCCAACACCTCAATATTCAGCCAATACATAGTACGAATCGCATTATACAGCATTGAAACTTCACCTCGAAATATTACCATCACGTAGCTTGGCCGGCGCCAGATTTCGTATCTCGCGACCTTCGTTTCATTTCATTCCTTCTGAACGAAATTCAGAGCTATAATGGAAGTCAAGCTATGTGAAAGTCAAGCTATAGGTGCCGGACAGCGCCAAGAGGGCGACACGCAGCCCGCGACAACCAGCGCCCCGTTCGACAGATATGTGCAATCAGTGGCGTAGACTTTTTATTTTTCCGGGAGGTGCCGACCTGGAGTGCGCCTCGAAGCGGCAAAGGGAGAGGGGAGGAAGCGGTGGGGGGGGGGGGGGGGGGGTCCCAATGAGATGACACGTCATCACCCCGCTACAAACAGGCTACCACTAATCATCATCATCATCACCATCATAAAGGGCACCTGCAGCAGTGATTGCCTTTTACATTGTGTCGGCTAATTACGAGCTATCCCCGAATAAGACGTCCCGCAAATCTATGAACCGTGAACTTCAGGGGTTTGACGCATCCAGTAGAAATTTCTTTAAATACGTGTTTTACTGGTCGCATTTATGCAAAAATATTCCATGGCTGAACCATCAGCACAAAAAAACGAGTCGATTTGTTTTTCTTTTAATGGGCAGTTCGGAGGTAAAAAGAAAGGGACACGAGAAAGGGACACGACAGGGGGTTTAGGTGCTGCTATGTTCATTTCCGTTAAGAGCCCCCGAAACGGGTCTGACTTTGACCACTCATTTTTGTATCCGTGTGTGTGTTGTGCCAGAGCGCCCGACACAAATTTGCTGCACTTGGCGACGTACGGATGGCGGGGTTGATTCGCGCTTAGGTCAAACATGGAGGAAGAAAATGTTAGGAGGGAGCATGACGTCAGGCGGCCCAGCTACGGCAAGCCAACCTCCTCTGAAGCCGCTTTCTCCTCTCCTCGGGCTCCTCCCGCGCAATGCATTATGGAAAATCCACCACGCTCACGCCCGCGGTAGCATTTAGTGGCTCCGGCTGGCTGCCGGTGGAGGTGGAGGCGAGCGCCGTCGCCGAAGGTGCCGTACAAGATTGTTCGCCAGCGTTGCGCTCCAAGCTTCGTATCGTGGAAATACTGCCGCTGTCACTGTTCAAAGCAAGGCGAGACTTCGATCGCATTCTTACGAAGCACCCTCACGAGCTGCGAGCCGAATTTCACTACTGACGTTGAATCGCTCGAACGCGCCGCCGTAAACATTCAGAAGCATGAAGCGGCCTACAGCTGCGCGGTGTTTGCCAGGTGTGCTGTGACGATTGCGTGTGGCATTCTGCTGAGTTATCGCGTAACGAGTGTCGTGTCGGAGGGAAGGTGGTGAGACAAGCTTTGGTTTTGCTCGCGCGCGCTTTTGCATACGTTCGCCTTTTCTGTGCTCCGGCGTGATGGTACGGTTTTATCTAATTCAGTGCACTAGAAAACAAAGGGTTCAAAACCCTTATGTTGGGTGTCACCACCTCGCGTCGCAAGCAGTACGCCGGCTGTTTGTCGGCTGAGGACCGCTTGATTGGTGCGATACGTATATGAAAAAAACAACAAAAAAAAAACGAATGCTAGATTACACCTCAGAGGGACCTTGCTGAATTGTTGACTGACTGCGCCTTGGCAATAAATGGTTGATTACCTAGAATGTCTGATCTCTTACACTTTTCCTGAGCGGCAAAGTTGAAAGGATCATCTCCACTTCGAGATCAGCACGCGGCGGCGGCACAGAACTCTCCGACTGCGGCGTGAACTTCGACGGGTCCGAAAGCTCAGTAAATAAAGATGTTTTCTGCCTCTCCCGTCCGACCACTTTGCCTGCACGATCAGGCAGCTGTGCGTTTCGGGTTGCATGCAGAGCTGCGCGCAACGACTCGTCGCCGGAACTCGAATACGCGGACGACCCGCCAACCAAACGGATAGACGCACGCACGCAGCGTCGGCGAAGGGCCACATGAGGTGCAAAGAACTACCGCTTGCCTGTCACGTGAGAGTGGAACTCCCATCAGTTTTTCGTTTTTATTTTTTATGACTAGGCTTCACGATTGTCATGTGCAGCTCCCTCCTAAATTTTTCTTTCCTCCATGAGGTCAAACCGCCCGCGTCAGACGTGCCGCGACTTGGCCGGAAAGGCGCCGCCGAGTCTGCTCTCCCTTTCCCATCGCGACGGCTGGACCAAATTGTGCCTGGGACGAACTAATCTCCGCAGACACGCAGAAAGTAGCGCCTGGAGACGCCGTCGCGGAGTCGTCTTTCTTTCCCCGGCCGTGGCGGCTCGGCTGACGCAATCGCTTCGCCTTCATTCCCCAGATTCATAATGCGGTCAGTGATAGCTCCGACTGGAGGCATTGGAACTGCACGCGGCTGCAACGGAACCCCGGGGGTATAAAACCAGCCCGGAAGCAGCGGCGGTGCGGCGGCATCTCATCGAAGGCCCTGAGTTGAGAAGTGCTATCGCGCTTGTCTAAGCCATGTAACAGTCTTGCTACCTGTGTATATATGGTATATAAATGCTGCTTCAAATAACCGTCAGCTCGGCTACTTCGTCGCTATGGTCAGCGCCGCGTCGATAGGGGACTGGACAGGGCAACGTCGCAACAGTAGTGACTGAGGTGGGATGGCCCAGTCCCAACAGTGTATGTGTATGTGTTTTAGAGGCTTGGAGGGGGTATCGCTCGCAGTCGACGGCCGCAGTGCACCCAGTTGCTGCCGGTGCTTGGCAGCCGTTACAGCAATGTCCAACTGCTCTGGCGTGCTTTGTGACCTAGAAAACAAAGTTTCAGACAGGCTTTTCGGAGGCGTGATAGCTTGCACTGACGTCACTGTATTCCCGTGTTGATGCGTTCGTTGCACAGAGGAAATCTGCAGCTCTTCCCGTGTTGATGCGTTCGTTGCACAGAGGAAATCTGCAGCTCTTGATTCGAGAATCGCTGATGAAGCTGCGAGCTATCGTTATTCGCAAGCAACATGTTTTACGAGACGTTCCAAGGCGCGAGCTAACGGTAAAAACCCAACGTCTGGCGTTGGCGTCCATCATATAAAACGGCCCTTTCACGAGGCCTTCCCCAGTGCCAGCTTAAACTCGGCACAAGTTGTTAGCGAGGAGTGGTCGCCCCGCCAGTAAACAGCAGATGAAGGTAAGGGTAGAACAGCCACCGAAATTCACAGCCGTCGTCGGCTTCATCATTACACGGTGGCATAAGTGAGAAGCAGCGCATCGGGTTGCCATTCGAAAGCAAAACGCTCCTCCAGCAGCAAGATGCCAGCGCTGTTCAACAAAATATGCGAAGTGAAATAAGGCGTCAGACGCGTTGAACTGGGCATTATGACGTCCGATTAACAACCAGAAACCTGCACGGTGGTGCTATATGCTCACTTGTAAATGGACAGCACGAGGACATAGTCCTACCAAACCTGAGCAAAAAGCTTCAAAACAGAAATGCAATGATACCATGTGGTTGACACAAACCATGCAGTCAATTTGACGCGAATCACGTAAACTAACTGCGACTGTTTAAATGAGCGGTTCCGCTCACGAAACGACTCCTGAGCATGACATGCATCTATGGAAACTGCTTAATACCGGAAAAGAGCGACTTCGGTGCGCGTAGTGCATGCATTATGAGCAGCCCCCACCGCTTCCCCTAAAACAATTTGAATGAAGCAAGCGGAACGAAGCAGCTACGCGTTCCCAGGCCGCGCAATTGTAAACCGAAATAACTGCTCCAATGAACAGGTGCCGTAGAAACCGAGAAACTGTAGCCGCGCTTCCCACCGGGACCAACCCCCCTAGTTTTTCCCTTTTCACCGTGACCCGTTAGCGAGCGACCGCCGAAAAACGCTAACAGCGCCAAACAAGGACAGGCAAAGGAGGGAGGTGCAGTTTTCGTTGCCTGATTTTACCATCCTTGAGAGTTAAGCAGCACAGCGCCACCGCTAAATGTCTGAAACTCGTACACATGCGTCCAGACTTGAGTTTGGGATAGAACTTGTTGGTACTGCTGTCCTCACGAGTGCATGCACTCCCGAGTGGCAAGCGCTCGAAAATACAGTATTCATGAGTATTGTAATAATGAGTACTGTGTACTCATGAGTACCATACTCACCTCTCTCCTCCTTACGCTCTCCTCTCCGTCGGGAGCTGTGAATATAAAGCGGCATGCCGCGCCCCGGCGGTCTCAGTCGACGGTCGTCCGCCCACCTCCCCTTCACGTGAGAATCCCTGCTATAAGCATCATCAATACTATGGAAAACGGCAATGGAACCCCCCATGAGATGCGTTGCATCACAAAAGGGTTCCCGCGAGTGGAGGTGGGCGTAATTCTTGGTACCTCGTGTGCCCACGCATTTTTCATCGTACTTTTACTGTCCACTCTTCCACCATCCCTGTTGTATGACAACTTGTGCTGACGTTGTCATTGTAAGAGAAGAACATTTTCTTTAGATTCGCGACGACGTACCTTCACGCAGGTTTTGCGCAACCTGTGGCGTTTTTGGTTGGTAGGAAACGCGATGCGGTCCTTATGATTTTCTCCAGACTTTGTTTTCTTCTGCTAAAGTCACTACGCCAGCCTGCGAAGTTTGGCTGTCGTTGTGGTGGTCGGTATTCCTGGTGTCATGGCGCATACCCACTCGGCATAAATTTGCCTAATGCGCCCGCTTACAACAAATTAAGATATGATAACTAAAATACACATCCAGAAACCGCGCGTGGTTTCACGAGATGGTTAAAACTAAAAGTTGAGGTTGAAATTTAAAATACGTGCACGACATCATCAGAGCTAACAGAAAAGACGCCTTCCCTAGGACACGTATGCATGGATGGCTGCAGCCACCATTCTAGGACAACATCCTAGTGATGTGGCCCCAAGTGAAAGTGGAACGGGCATGGAAATAAGAATTCCATTCCGTTGTAATGGCCTGGTAAGGTGGCGTTGCCTCATCATTTCAAAACCACGGCAAAGTACTGGGAAGTGCTGTAGTGTCTCATGTAAACCGCCAATAGCACATAGGGCACAGGCGGCAAGACCAGACCTTTGCATATAGACGTTTAGCTGGGGAGCCCTACGTCTGAAGCTGGTTAATGTGAAATTCCATTGACGAGATCCCCACAAACGTCGATACCAACGATTTTTTAAATGGGCATGTTCTTCCATATTATGATAACCCCTTCCTGCGTTATCGGTAGGCGTTGATATCTGTGGAACCTTGCTCCTGCTCCCATAACCGGAACACTGTAAAGCTCAACCGGAGGACCATCCAAAAACGATCGTTTCAAAGAGTCAGCCTCATAATAAGGAGTAATCCTTTGTACCCGGGAACTCAACTGAGGTTGATATCCCGTGACTGCGAAGGTACAACAAAATTGAATGCAGGAATCAGGAGAGAATTTTTGAAGATTACAAAGCGGAGGAGACTGATAGGGAGTCAGTTATTATAACTCTATTAAAGGGACCCTGCAACACTCTTTGAGCAGTGCAAGTAAACCTGCGCAACGTTTAAATTACACTGCCAGGAATACCTGAGCCAAATATTACACGTGCACATGAAGCGGTGAGCGCGCAAATCGATGTGAAAGACGCGGAAAAACAAACCGCTCTCTCTTCAGTTGTCCTCTATATGCATGGCCTGAGGGACGTCACATAGGCCATGGCTGCCCGATCGGCTGTCACTGGTCAACTTCGCGGGTAGATTCTCCCATTTCCGTCGTCTTCATCGCCGTGTACGAACCTCTTCTATGCCTGAACCTGTAGGCACAGTTTTGCCGTTTCTTTTGCGTTTTGAGTGCGCGCGGAGTTTGAGTGATGAGCTCAATACTTCCCTTTCAACGGGACCACTCGACTACAAACGTTTATTGCTTCAAAAACGCCCTACCAGCCCGAGCGCGCACTTGCGAGCAGGCACCCATGCCTGCTTTTTTGTGGCACCAGACCGGAAATAGGCCCCTCCGCGTTGCGGAGAAAAGGAGAAAACTACCCGGCATGTGATATATCGAAGGCCGCCGAAGAGAACGCCGCGAGCCGCCCCCCTCTCCGGGAGAGAGCGCGCAGCTTTCGTCGCGTTGCCCGCGGTCGAGTTGAGAGGGAACGATTATGCGTGATTTCTCATCGCGCGTAGTTTCGTTAATTGTGAACGGATTTTCATAATTATTGCGGGAGGAGATTTCTGGGACAATAGACTTTATCCCAAAATACATTACTAGTAGTCGATGGCAAGTGTTGCAGGGTCCCTTTAAAGTGTTGCGGAAGTACTCGTTTTAGGCCACTACTAACGCTAGGGAATCAGCTGGAAAAATTGAATAAAATACGGTAAACGGAGCGAGACTGGCCAGTAAGGTGCGAACTAAAAATGCCCACACCTGCCCTCTCCTCACGTTTTGATGCCTTTGTTGCCCATATTACATATAGATTCAAACTTGCCAAACGGTCGTTCACTAGAGGAAAGCAGTTTTGGAGTTATTAGTAAAAATATTATAAAAAATAGAGGAGCTGGAGGGACCTGACAGGCCATTTTCATTCTTGTTGAAATGTCGATTTTCAATGGAGAAAATAATGTCTGGGCGTAAACACACTGACGACAAATCCACAAGAGTTTTAGTTCATTAAATCTATTTTGTCTTCCAGCACAGTCGCTAAATATAGCGGAGTGGGAAAGAAAAATACAAATAGAAGGCACAACACGATCATAAGAACAGGTAAGTTTACACTGCTGGGACATGCTACCGCCAAAACGTAGACAGTACCGGAAATACAGTGAACGGATAAGCACAAAAAACAAAATTCCCGCGGCCCAAAGGTTCTATTGCTAGACCTCGAGAAAAACAAGTAAAACAGCAAAAAAACACATACGTACAGTTCACAGATCATGGACAAGAACAAAATTGCTGATTTCAGCAAGAATTTCTTATTTACTATTGACACCAAATCTGAGTGCAGGCCATTCCACTGAGAAGCAGCGCGTGGTATGAATGAATGAGAAAATGAATCATGATTACGGTTGGCGACAAAGACTTTGTAGCAATGTTTGCGGGGAGACGACATGTAGAAGGGGGGGGGGGCTGATAAACTGATGGCTAAATGCTTGGTGATGGTAAATTTTAGGAAGTAGGCAAACCGACCTACTTTCTTGCACATAACCAAGGGAGGGAGGAGCAATGTTTTTTTTATTGACGTAATACTACTAGTGTGATGTTAGTTCTAAAAAATGAAGTTTGCAAAGTTATGTTGTACATATTCAAGCGAATGTGCGAGTTTCGAAATTCTGGGGTCCCACGCAGATGTCACATATTCTAGCTTTGAGCGCCCCAAGGACTTGTACAGAAATACTTTTGTAGCCAGATGGGGTTGAGAAAATCTCCGCTGTAACTATCCTAGTGAGCGCTTGGCGTTGTTAATTATATTGAGAGAGACGGGTTGTTCCTTGAGGCCGCGTTTATTAGCTGCTGACTCCGACCGTTCCGAGGAGGCCGAACCGACGATGATGATTATCCGCAGATGATAATCACGATGGGCGGCTAGCTGTGAGTGATTGAGGAGCATACCCGTTGGTGACCAGACTGAATGATGATGATGCCAGGTTCACGGGGAACAGTCTCAATGCACATCCCTGGTGCTCACAATATAATGATTGTGGAATTGCCAAATAAGATGGCAAGCATATTATACACCGATATATTTATAGCAGGTCGCTGACGTCAAACTGGTAATATTAAGAAGGTAATCAGCTAGCCCAGAGTTGGTACGGCACGTGTGCACTACTTTACATTTATTTAGGTAAGAGTCCATCGTTCACGTAGTACACCATTTCGCGAAATTTTTAAGATCGGCCTGTAACTGGGAGACGTCCGCACTATCAGAAATTTTTCGGTAGGGTACGCAATCATCCGCGAGTAAGTGCACAGAAGGCGATACATAGCTCGGCAAGTCATTACTATATAATTGAAAGAGCAAAGGTCTTAGGAATGGGCCTTTGGGCACGCCTGACATTACTGGGAAAAGGGGGAAGTTGACACCATTTGCAGGTATAAATTGAGAGCGATTATTTGGGAATTGTTCAACCCACGTTAACAGATCCTCCTCAATTCGATGTTTTAGAAGCAAAAGCTGATGTTACATTTTATCAAAGCCTTGGCGAAGTCTAAAGATGTGCTATCAGCTTGAGATTGACGGTTGGTGATGGTGTGCAGTGAATGTATAAATAGACTAGTTGCGTTTCGGAGGAATACGTTTTTAGGAATCTATGCCGGGACGGTGCGAAAAATGTTTGTAGTCAAGAAAGTTCGCAGAGTTGAAAAACAGTGTCAGCTGACCTACCATCACCGAAACAAATCCGCTCAGTGGGGAATCAAAAATCTTTATGATCACCAGCACTATTAACACTTGAAACCGCGACTCTAGACATGGCATGCGGGCCTTCAAATAAAAGATGTTATTGCCCACGCACCTTGGGAGACCAAGGCACAATCTCAGGGCACGTCGCTGTAATATAATAAGCCGGATGCGTTTGTAAACGGCTGAAGCAGACAAGAGGACGCAGCAAACCTCCAATATTGGACACATGTAAGCCTTGTAAACAAAAAGTACCGTGTCCCTTCTTATTTTAAAACACCTATTGCTGATTCTCCGCAACAATCCAAATACGCGTTCTCCTTTGGTCAGGATAGAGTTGATATGAGGGCGCCAATCTGGTGTGCTCTCTTAGATGATACCCATGTTCTTCAAGGATGTCACCAGATGGATAGCCTCCTCCCCAGACGTCAGGCAGAGGTTCACCTGAGCGGATACCGGAAACACAACAAGATTGAGCTTACTGACATTGATGTTCAATTTTAGTTTGGTATACACCTTTCGATTGAACACAAACAGGCCTATAACATTTGATAAAGTACATGAATGTCCTCAGCCGCCGAAAAAAGGCTGTATCGTCCGCGTAAACATGGGTACAAATTTCGTGATTTATTGCAATTTAACTCAATAATATATTAAATAGTATGGAGAAAGCAGCGACCTCTAAGGGACGTCTCCAAGTAAACATGGTCTGACCAAATCGAACAACCGGGAAGGAAGCCAATCTGATGTGGGATCAGAATATGGCTAGTCAGAGAGTGAAATAAACGTCTTTGTAAATTTTCACTCAATTTCATCGTTACTAGATAGCGATTGGGGGAATATTGTCCGGAACATCACCTAGGCATAGGTTTTTGACCAGGGGGATATTTTTTGCAATTTTGCAAGGGGGGGAATTTATGATTTCTCCAATGAATATAGTCAAGATATTCAACAGATCATTAGGAAACTCTTCAAACAGAAGTTTTATCGTGAGAGTAGAGACCCCATAAGCCCAGGGGAACCACCAAACAGCCTCATAACCACGTTCCCCAGCTCTCCCATTGTGACAAAGGAGAAGTCTAAAACTGGGTTACGTTCTACGGCCATAAGTGAAAGAGCAGAGGACAACCATATTTGTAATTCGTAGGCCACCTTTTCGAGCAAATTCAAAATCTCCTCCGGCGTTTCAACGATTGAAACATCATTATTTCTTATATCGAAGCTCTTACTGTTGCACGAAAAAGCAAAGAGAGCAGGCCGGTTTCTTTTCTGAAAGCGCGGAGAATCATTGCGGATGGCGCGAGTGTAGTAGTGACTGCTTAGCCCGCACATCTTTCCTTTGTGACAGTGAGTTTTTCCTCCAGGTGCAATGCGGCCATATCGCTCGCCCTTGGATGTCATCCTTCTCTTTGAGAACAACAACGGTTGGTCGGATTTTTCCGTACAGCGGAGCGACCAACAGCACAGCAAGGCGGTATCGCCATGCAGCCGAGGCTGCCTTAGGAAAGGTGTACCTCTGAATTTTTTCACCCGCAGCGCACATGTGCGCCCGAAGTACTACGCGCACAAATGGCGTCGTTTCCCAGCAAAAAAGAAACTCGAGGCGCTAAGTGGGCTGTCATCGGAGGACACGGCTCGAATGTCCAGCGTGGTCCAATTGTCGTGCAGAAAGGAGAGGTGTAGAGGGCGCGGAGGAGATTCTCCTCTACTCTTTGTTGAATAGTTTGCGCTACCTTTGAAAACGCAGGCACCTTTAGAGCCATTATAGGAGCAAGTTACAATTAGTCCTAATGGTGCCTGGATTTCAGCGCCTCCGCTGAAATCCAGGCACCAGCTTTTAACCTTGGCCGTACCCCCGAAGTTTTGCGAGCAGCCATCCGCTTAGAAAGTGTCGCAGCGCACCACATAATAGCGTTCGCAAAAATACAATGCAACGCGCGGTGGCGGTGCTATAAGCGCGTTGGTGTATGATTTAATACATAACATCAAGTGCTGAAATGAAGCTATGAGTTGTGCGGCTTACCGCTTTGTCCTGCTTCCCATGCCAAAGGCGAAAGGGTGCTTCGGCTTTTTCATAACAGCGAGCGAAGAAAATAGCGGGAGGCGGAAATCAACCACAACCGCTGGCTGCGGCAGACGAGGACAAGCAACGTTAGTTGGCGACTTGTTGCAAGGTATGGCACGACCTTTTCGCTCCGGCTTATGGATGAAGCCGTTTCATTAACTTCACTTGGGTACAGTCGCGAGTAAAAGTTAAAGGTTTGTGAATAGCCCTTTTTTAATGTAGGGGTAAGATAGTGCTATTTTTTTAAACCGGAGCTTTTAAAATATATCTTTCCCAATGCCACCGGTTTAATGAGTTTACTCAACGAGCCAAACTGTAGTACAACCGGTAATGTTTACCCCTGCGTTTTCAATTTCGCACGCGGCGCCCTATCATCGCTATATCTCCGTTCCGGAAATGTCCTATTGGGTTTTTATTAAAATGTACCTGTAATTATTCCGTATATCAGAAGATCAGCAGAAATGACAGTGAGAAGGGCTCTGTTGCCGACATTTCCAGAGAAATAGGGATGGAATAACAGGAAATGTGGATGTTATTTAAGTGCTTAATTTCAAGTGGCATCAGCAATAGGAGAGAGCACAGTTGGTTTAGGCTGCAAATCACGGTCATTACAATTTTTTTTGCTTCGTAGATTTTTGTGAAAGCCCGATGAGCGATATAATAATCAAATATAAAAGTACCACTTGGTGATCGGGAACCAATACCTTTGTTTCCCAACTAAACGAGTTAGGGAGACAGTGCAATTCAAATTAGGAGAAGGAAGCGAAGAGTTCCGGAAGATAATACTCTGTGAAACCAACCGACAAAAAATTGATGGAAGGAAATCATATTGGGTTCCGCGAGGTATGAGCCTTCGGATATCACAGCTGAAGTCTTCGTCTTGCCGCTAATATACAAAGACTGAGTTTGATAATAGGAGTTTTACTTAAGCGTACCGGGCCCTAAGCGACTAATTAGCGAATGCTGTTCCTGTGTGTCAGCCGCAACACAGGTGGAGAGTTTTGTTTTTCCAGGGGGGGGACTTGCAACACATGGTAATGATGGTCATAAAATTTACCCACGATCATACATACACACAAACATACACTCATACATACATACATACATACATACATACATACATACATACATACATACATACATACATACATACATACATACATACATACATACATACATACATACATACATACATACATACAGGTCGTGGGTTCGGTGCCCACCTGGCGAACATTTTTTCTCCACTTTCTTTCCAAATTCTTTATCTGTTTCACTGACCTACCATATCCTCCCCTTTGCTTTCCGAGGTTTTCTTGACTGCCAACCCCTATTTCTGTCTTATTTTCAACAAGCCAATCATTTCCTATTCTGATTCGCTACATGCCTAGCGAGGGCCTCTGTTCTGGCACTCTTGGTGCCATAGGGAGCTTAAGAGGGTTCAACGCTGGTCGACCACTCTCGACATGTCGTAGACACTCGAGTCACGGCCTGGGGGTTAAAAAGGTCCCCTTCACCCCGAGAAGTCGGAGTGGCGCTGGCTACCACCCCCAAGCACAAAAAAATTACATTGACATAAATACCCTAGAAAGGGGACGGGAAATATAGCCCCGCCGGTAGCGTAGTGGTTATCGCACCAGACCGGTATTCTAGAGGTCGTGGGCTCGGTTCCCACATGGCGGTCATTTTTTCTCCACTTTCTTCCCAAATTCTTTATCTGTTTCACTGACCTACGATATCCTCTCCTTTGCTTTCCGAGGTTTTCTTGACTGCCAACCCTTAGTTCTGTCTTATTTTCAACGAGCCCCTCATTCATTTCCTATTCTGATCACATACATTATACATACATACATACATACATACATACATACATACATACATACATACATACATACATACATACATACATACATACATACATACATACCATAGCTCATCTTCCCCTCATCGTCGCTCGCTGTCGCTTATGCGTGCCTCCCTACCAACACCTAGGAGAAAAACTAGCGCCCGCCCTTCCAGAGGCAAGGTCAGCGTCGACCTCGAACTCTCCAAGTCCTCGTTTTTCTCATAAAAGTGTTATCGACATAGTTGTGTCCCCACTCACGCACTCATCGATACTGGCGCAGCTGTTTCTGTAATTCAAGGTCCTGGAATGAGGACTCTTCCCCAGGGCTGACAGCTTCAGATACACGTTTATTCCTCCTCCTCCTCTGTAATTCATGCCGACCTCTGCTGTTTAGTTGGAAAAGTTATGACGTCAATTACCGGACTTCCGTTGCAAACCGCTGACGCACAACACACTAGGCCACTAGCCACTTTTATAGCTCGTGTCGTTATACGGAAGATAGTCTGCACCGTTGAAATCGTCGTGTTCCCCTCTTGTTCCCATGATGTCATTTTGGCCTGGAGCTTTCCATCTCTGTATGAGGATGTCATCCGCTGCGCTCCCCCTGAAGTCGAGGTTTCATCGCTGCCAGATGTTTGTCACGATGCTCACGGCCCGAAGTTAGTCTTCACTGAAGACACAGAAATTCCACCACGCTCCTCCCGTGTTTTTTCCCCCTGTGTTGAGCATCCGCCACAAATAGAACTGTACTCTTTACACCGTCCGACGTCTTTCTCAAACGCAGGTGTCTGCCGCTACTTCCCGCCCTTGTAACTGTCCGCGATGGTGCAAATGACATGGTGGTCTCGAATTGGTCGATGATACTATGCCCACTCCTGCACGGCGAAGCACTCGGCTTTGTCGAGCTTGTTGATCCTCGTCTCGTCACAAAAATACCGGATGATTCATCCCAGCTTCACGACGACGAACTTAGTGCCTGTTCATGTGAGGCAGCCGAATCGTCGTCCGTTGTTTTTCGGGACTCCATTGACAGTAATTTATACCCCACCCAGCAAGCACAACTTACGCGGCTTCTTCGCCGGTATTGAATCTTCTTTCGACGGCGCACAACGATCGCTGGGCCGGACGTCTGTTGTCACCCACTCGGTTGGCACTGGCTCACATGCTCCTCTTCGCCAACGACCGTATCGTGTTTGGCCGGTGGAGCGTCGATCCATTGACGACCAGGTGGCTGACACTCTGAAGCGCCGTGTAATTAGCCCCTCAAATAGCCTGTGGGCATCACCCGTGATATTTTAACAAACAAAGATGGCTCCATCCAGTTCTGAGTTGACTATATCCGTTTGAACTCCATAACGCACAACGACGTCCATCCTCTCCCTCGCATCGTTGACGCCCTTGACTGCCTACAAGGAACTGAATTTTTCTCATCCCTTGATTTGCGTTTCGGGTACGGGCACGTTCCAATGTCAGAGTCTGACCAGGAAAAAATGGCGGTCGTTACCCCTGACGGCCTTTATGAATTTAATGTTATGCCGTTCGGGCTTTGCAACGCCCTGCCACATTCGAACGCGTGATGGACAGCATTTTGTCGCGAGTAAAGTGGAAGATGTGTCTTTGCTATCTTGATGATATCGTCCCCAGCAAACCACTAACAACTCTGCGACGTCCCAGAAATATCTGAATGTCTATGTCCCAACAGTATCTCTATTAGACATCCATGTAGCATGCAATATTTTATGAAAAATTTTGGATCTTAAGATATTGTTGTTGGTACCTTATACTCGAATGTTATTTCGACTATGCTTAAGACGTATACTCGATATTGCTGCTACCTCGTTTGTGGATTGTATTTAGACATATTTTGCTGTTGTAGTTCAGATGTTGCTGGTATTTATTTTTTTTTACTTCGGACATGTTTATCGCAGTTACATTTATTGTAGCTCTAACTGCTATTTTGATTTTCAAACTCCCCGCAGGCGTACTTCTTTAGGTTACCTAGGGATTTTGTATGGGAATGTGCGAGTTTTGTAATCCGCAAATACTCATTTTTTAAATGTAATTGCGGAGGACGTAATTATAAACTACCCGCCGTGGTGGCTCAGTGGCTAAGGCATTGCGCTGCTGAGCACGAGGTCACGGGTTCGGTTCCCGGCCGCGGCGGTCGCTTTTCTGATGGAGGCGAAAAGCCAAAACGCCCGTGTGTACGACATTTCGGCGCACGATAAAGATCCCCAGGTGGTCAAAATTAATCCGGAGCCCTCCACTACGGCGCGCCTCATCGCCTGAGTTGCGTCGGCGCGTTAAGCCCTACAATCAATCAATCAAGATTCCGGGCCGCGGCGGCCACTTTTCTGATCGAGGCGATAAGGCGAAATGCCGAAACGCCTAAACACACCTTGTAATACCTGATTCGTAAAAGGCCATTCAAAACTTCATTCGCGGTAGTATTTCGGCTACGGCACTCAGGATTCTCCAAACGCCCAAAAGGCGAAACAACCATGTGTGCGAGATTTCGGCGGACGTTAAAAATCTCCAGGTGGCCGAAACTAATCCGAAGCCATTCCCTACGGCGCGCCTCATCGCCTGCGTTGCGTCGGCGCATTAAACCATACAATCAATCAATCAATTATAAACTAGACTCGACATATGCGCGAAGAACGTTTTGATGCTCATAGCAGGTTTTCTTCACTGAAACCACTTTATTTATTGGTCGTTCTACCTGCGCAATGAAATTAAAACACACATTCTGGCCTGACAAATCACTGGCGCACTGTTCAGCCACATATGTTAACAAAAACGTTTCCCCAGCCTGTCCCAATGGTGCAAGGCTGGAGTAACAGGAGAGCTAGTGGCCTCTACACCGCTCACTTCCCTCACCGTACGGACACCTTACCAGGCAATGGCGGAAGTGGCACCAGTAGCCCTGGCCCCTCATTACCTGCCGCAACCACACATTATAATCCCTGATTCGAAGACGGCCATTAAAAACTTCATTGGCTGTAGAATTTGGGCTATGGTCCTCAGGATTCTCCAAAATGTCAAATATACTAACCAAGAAATTATACAAAAAACGTGAAGCTAATAAAATACAGCAGAACTAAACTCGCCGAAGTAATTTTTGCCAGACAACAGCGTAATCCGACTTAGAAACATCCAGCATTAATGGAGGCTCCCAGTTTGCAAACTTTCGCCTTCGAACCACGCCAGCAGATATAAGGGTCCTGAGAGAAGTTTGAATAAAAATAGCTGATGAATACTTTTATAACATAGTACCATAATTCAATTATGGTCAAGTTTGTGCGCCCAGAAAGTTTGCTTTTGTTTATTTCAGAGTGGGTCTTTTTTACAAATTAGGCGATTTTCAAGTGAAACCTTTGTCTGAACACCCAAAATAAACAACTTTGTAATGAAGTAGAGGTTAATAAAAAGGAAATAAAAAGACGAGGGGATATTCTTTGGCTCCAATACCCTCCACTGAAAGAGTACAGTGAGAAACTCATTGAAAATAATGCACCCTACTTGGGCTGCGCCCCTTTACTAAGCGCGCTGCCCCATACTGGTTTCGTTACTTCTATAACCAGCAAATAGCACGAGTCGCATTATAAAGCATTTGAACTTCGCCTTGAAATATTACTATCATGTAACACTGCGTCGCGATATTACGCATCTCCCGAGTTTCATTCTATCTCAGGCTTTCTGGAATGCCACACAAAATGTTGTGTGGAGTCTGTTTTACAGTCTAGACCACTTATAACAATATCCAAGTGCCAAGGAATGCCAGAATATGTGTGGGTAACATCCATCTACACTTGCCCCAGGAAGAAGGGTCCTTACAAACGGGCCTTAATCCGTACAACCATTTACCCGTACAAACGGGCTGAGTAAGTGCTATTTTTACGACGGGTAGGAAACAAAATGTCGTATGGTAATCTTGTTCTTCGCCCTGGCAGCAAGGACATTGTTTAGTGTTTGTCCGAAACACATCCTTCGGTTGTTTATGTTTAAGACATAGTGTGCGTCAAACACGGCCTTTTGGTTGTGGGAGCTGAGTGCGATCGCGAGAAACAAGTTCCGTAGGCAACAAGGCGTGTCTCACTATAAGGTATACTTGGGTTACTTTATTTTCGTGCATTTTATGCCCGTTTTGCAGCAAATACTAACGCGAATGCGTTTTGTCGAGCTTTTTTGTGTCATTATAACGGTTCCAGACACTCACGTGGAGGTGGACTGTGTGCGAGCCGCCATTCAATACAGCCATTATCGTATATTGAATCATAACAACCCGCTGCGGTGGCTCAGTGGCTAAGGCGTTGCGCTGCTGAGCACGAGGTCGCGGGCTCGATTCCCGCCCGCGGCGGTCGGTTTTCTGATGGAGGCGAAAAGCAAAAGCGCCCGCGTGTACGAGATTTCGGCGCACGTTAAAGATCCCCAGGTGGTCAAAATTAATCCGGAACCCTCAACTACGGCGCGCCTCATCGCCTGCATTGCGTCGGCGCATTACACCATTTACAATCAATCAAACAAGCAATCAATCAATGAATAATAACGCACGAAATTCTAAATCTAAATTTGCGTTGCCGTCTCGACCTGTCGTTCCGCAAAAATTTAGCTTTTAGCACACTTAATGGAAGCAAACTCAATACTAAAACTCTCTAATCGTTCGTAGGCCGCCATTGAATAGACCATCTTTGTGAACCTATCTTTAATACCGTTATGTAGCATTTTGTCATTAAGACGCGAAGCAGAAATGTGGTATTTGATTAGTAAAGATTCTCCCAGTTAAATTAGGCACATCTGGAAACATTTGGCCATGATGACGAGTGATGTCACCCGCATACGAGCACGAAACTAGCAGTATTTCCGCAAGTGTATAGTTACATGGTGGGCTGAATTAGTGGCGCAACCTTAACGGAAGAATAGGAGTGCGCTACACGTCACATTCTCGAAAAATATGGTAAATCACTTTTATTTATATACTCGGGCGACAGCCATTGCATTCAACCTTTAACATCTAAACACAAGGAAGAAATTGTTTGCAAAGAACACAACAGAAAGGTATAAAAACAATTTTTTACTTTTCATATCTGAAAAGCATTAAACCAGTACAGCTCTTACAGTCAAAGCTACTTTTTAAGGCAAATGAGCTAAAGCAGGTGTTATTGCTGCTGTAAGTTACACCAACTTTAAAACTGCGGCTAAGGCGGAAACGAACATTCGCAGGTGTTTTGAAAAATTAATTTTGAAGTTTAGTTGAAACACTTTGCAAAAAAGGCACCAGAACAGTGGTGGGCGATGGAGAATTTGGAATTTTTCGTTATGAACGTTGCCAAAGTTGTAAACACCGGGTATCTCCAGTTCCGTTTATTTCGCCCGTATTTGCCGCGATTAACCACTTAGACAGCGCATATCCAACTACTGCTGTTACAGTGCGTCAAAACCTATATTAAAGCCATTCGCACTGGTAGCGAAAAAAAATAACTTTCATTGCAACAGGCATTAACAACATAACTGAGCATACGAACGCCAAGTGTATATCAGCAAAATTCTTCCACAGGTTAGCGCTAGTTGTCATATATATGTTAACTTGTTTACCGTGATGGAAACTCTGACGCGAACAACGGACGTGCCTATGTAACGAAACACGTAAAAACGGGTTCATCTGATAGCATTTCATATGGCGGCTTATCACTTCTGCAGGCGCAGGATCCCGTAGGTTTATTGGTATAAATATTTACCAAATGCGAAATATGCAAACTTGGTCATCAGAAAGAGTCACCAATTGCATTTGTAACAGCTACCAGCGGGCTTCTACTTTTTCGTCACCAAGTTTTAGCCCATTGTCTCAGCTATAAAGTTCTGTAGAACGATTTGCTGAAAAGGTGTGGGGCGTTTTTATACCATTAAAGCAAGTACGTTTCGGCAGCGTTAGTTATTCGTTGCCTCATCATTGACATGCCCAATTATATTTTACATTTGAGGCTTGTCTTATTTTAGGTTTCGGTACATAGCGTGTCATGTGGACGCAGGTTATTCCTTATTTAAAGTTTCCTGTGGTAAAAAGCATTCACACTCACCTTTTTTTGGTTTCTTGGCATGTGAAGGTCGGACTCGAATAGCACGTTGCGAGAAATAGTGGGGCACTTCTGTAAACACCTTTTTGGGAGAGAAACCAGAATAATCAGAACAAAAGAGTTCATTCCCCATGACGTTTGCGAAGCGTCAAAAAGCTTTTTGGTCGGGATTTAAAGCCGAGAAGGTTGGAAATGTTGGGGAAGGGGTGGAGATTTAAACCCGTCTTTGTGCTACGCAATGCGACATGAAGGCAACACCCCTTCTTGCATGGCGCCGATCTACAAGAGTGTGTAAATACGCAGAGAAACAGGTGTTAAACCAGTGTTCCCTATTTTATCAAGCAAACCGCAACTACCTATCCCATGCTAGCTGCAATGCAAATGTGGAGCTATTCCACTTTGTGGAGATACCCCAGAGAAGAATTCGAGTGCAGGACAGATAGGTTAAACAAAATATAAATGCAAGGAATGAAAAAAAATTTCGTTTTCGTTTTCGCGAGTACAAACGGGGGTGTTCAGCAACAATCGTTTTCAGTCTTGGACGAACTACATACGTAGGACTGCAACCATCAAGTTGGGATGGTTGAGCGGGGTTGACGGAGGTTTGTCAAAAAAAAAGACCGCGGGTTTTGGCGGAGGGCGAGCGCTCCACACGCACAAATGTGCCCTGCAAAACAATACAGAGTGCCAGTCGGCGCAGTCACCGCTCTTTTGATGACCGCTAGCCCACCTTTCATGTTTGCTCCTATTCCCCTCCTTTACCTACGAACGATAGATTGCAAGCCTTCAGTGCGCAAGCGCACAGGGTGCTGGATTGACTTTTTGTGAGCCAGCCCCCCTTCATTCGCTTATCTACCTCTCCGCAACCATCCTTTTGGAACAAACGAGCGATTACACGCTTTCACTGCGAATGCGCACGAGGCACAGGATTTAGATTAGCTCATATTGAAGGTCAAACGGACGTTACAAAAAATGGGCGGTATTTTTTTGTTTTAAAAGTGTTACCGTATTGGCCTATAAGCGAGGCATAGCCTAATAATGTTGCCAGAAACTGCGGTGCATAGGACGCGTAAGATATCACACAACATTATATGGTACCCTAAAAAAGTTCATGCATGAAAACTTTATAACCTGTATTTCCAGATGAAGAGCATACAAATAGACGAGAAAAATGTATTTAATTTTGAGGAATTCATATAGAGTTACCTTGGAATTCAGTGGATAAGTAAAGTGCCTATATAAAACATAACATATTGCATGAAATTGATCGGTTAATTTGGTTGTTATCAATATTTCAGTAATCAACGAAAATTTATGGTTGGTATGTACTTTGTTTTTTCTTTGGTGTGTGCCATGGGACCCTGCATTTATTAAGCGCATATAAAATACAATATTTATGCTCCAACAAAGTACAAGTGAGCAGAAATCATAATTTACGCATAATTACCGTTGCAAGGTGCAATGCAGAAAAACCATGTCGTTTCATCGTGAGTGACACTTTAACACAAAATTTAGCAAATATATTTAATATTGTTTCGGAATTTGAAGGGGTGTCTTAAGCCTAAATGTTTTATTGGCTTAGAGAGTGGTCTTAGTAAGGCCTCCCCCTTCATAAAAAAATCAATATTGCATCGTCGATTACGGCCGCCTAATCTTATAAACGAAACTTTTATGTAACCGCAAATCTCTTTCAAAGCGCACTTGTGCAGCGTAACAAATGTGGCATCAAGTGTGCCCTAGCTCACCAAAGCAGCTATTATCACCCTGAAAAAAAATGTTCATAGGGGTGCTAGAATGCTATGGTTGATTGATACAGACAGTGTCTGATAATTATAAAATGGCATAGAAACACTGTCTTGAAAACCTTTCTTTTTGTCCCTCTGTCCATGCGAAGGAAAGTTTGACATCCACCTGAATGCAGCCATACGGCTACAAAGGAAAGCTATACAGCTTCCTCAGAAACTTCGCAGTTGCAAAAAAATTCGTCCTGTTCCAGGATACGAACCCACACCACCACTTAACCGGAGCAGTGGCTCTACCAACTGAGATAACCAGGAGGCTAGTCGTTTGTAGCACGAGAACGAATTGATCAATGATTAGAAATAATGGACGGGTGTATAGTTCTCCTTTGTAGCCGTATGGCTGCATTCAGGTGGATGTCAAACTTTCCTTCGCAGAAACCTACTCCACCTTTGGATTTACCCTAAATCAGGTCGATTAACGTCCCTCTGTTCATATTCGAATGTCTTGAAGGAAATTGTACTAGAGCTGTACCAGTACTCAAGGAAGTTGTGAGCAGGCGACTCAATGCCCTATATTGCGTAAAGGGCGCAAAGCGTTTGAAAGTTCATTTAAGTTTGAGCACTTCTTTAAGGGACTCAGAGTATGTGCACAAATTCAGGCGGGAGAACATTTTTAAAGGACAATGCAGACAAAATACAAGTTTGGTTTGTTGAAAGCACTGTTTGTTCCGGTAAAAACGACACCCATTATGTCATAAACTTCAAACAACTAATAAATCAAAGAAAACCGATGGAGCAGTATCCTGTAACTTCTCCATTATGTCACAGAATCTCTTTTGCTCAACTGGCGTCCTTGGGCCTAAAGCACTCTCTGGATGGATAACTGGGAAACTGTAGCGGGGCATCTAGCTCCGAGTGCTATCACTACTTGAATACTGACGTGTGGTTTGCCCACTGATAAAAATGTGTTTAGTGCTGGCACGTATTACGGCGCTCCTGTCCGTAACACGTCACTGTAGCTCAAATTTTAAAGTTTTTTAGGTATTATTTCTTTTCTTGTCAAAAACGTCTTACGCGGCTTGAATTTAATTAAGGGAAGTGCTCACGCTGCGATCTTTCAGAGAAAACAAATTGGTATTTCGTTTTCTTGGCCCCTTGAAGACGAATAAATTTTTTTTGAAAATTTGAACTTTTTATTACCGCTGAAATTATCATCTACCTGATTGTTTTAACTGCAGTGCGAAGACGTCTTTCCCGTGTTCCTGTATTCGTTCTTGTCTTATGACACTTAAGCAATTCTTTCCTTCCGAGTTATTTCGTGGGACCACCGAGCCAATGGTCTTTCTATACTTTTTTACCTTCCTGCCAGTGCGCACGGTGTTATCCTGATCGTCGACTGGTTGTCAGTTCTTCAGATTACGGGCCCTTCCCAAGTAAACCGTCCAAATTTTAGCGATGATGGCTCCCAAATGATTTTCTTATCTGACACGGATTGCCCTATTCCTCCGTATCATTTCCTCTATTTTTAGTTTTTGCCTTGCTCGTTGGGCAAACGTTAGTTTCTTTTAGTTGCGCCTAGTGAGGTGCTACGTTTATGCCCTGTAAGCCATCACTGGCAGTACAAATTGGTTGTACACGTTTTCCTTGTACACAATGACACACATCAGCAAAAATAAAAAACCTGCCCTTTGTCATAAGGCAAGAAAAGGTAGACTACAAATAAAATTTAGTGCCCTTCCACTCTGTGAAGAAGGATGGCCAGCAAAGCTGCGGTGCCGAGCCTCAGCGCGAGCTTTGACTGGGTCGTAGTGCCAGGGCTGCACGGTACAAAACACGTTTGTTTATAATTTGCGATTGAGCATTGTTCCTGGATAATTAACTGAAAGAACTTTCGACGAACAAGAGTTTTGTTCGCGCGGACAAGCATGGGGCTGTCAGTCTCCCTCCCGTGGAATCCTATATGTATTAACAGCGTTCAAGAATTCCACAATATATACAACTTCCCTCTGAACCATGAAATTTTGAGACGCAGTTCACGGTCCCTTCCTCAGACGCACTTCCCGCCGCCGCCGCCGCCGCAGAGGCTCACCGTCAAGAGAACTCAAGAGTGAGTGCTGCCCCAGCGCACGGCAGCCATCAGGAGTGAGTGCTCAACTGCGCGTGGCCCAACCGTTCGTGCGCATATGCAGCGGATGTTGTGGAACGCACACTTGTGATCTGAGCCACTTTTTACTCAGCAATGAGCGACGCAACTGGTGGAACTGCGTCGTCTGCCGCAGCTGCTAAACGCGCTGCCCTATCAGCCGCGCCCAAATATCGCATTAGCGAGTATCGTAATAACCAGCCAGTTTGTTAAACGAAACATAGCCGTCTTGTAATAAAATATAAAGGCCCTGGTACCTTTGTAATTCTGTATGATTTTTTCCATGCCCCGGGGTTGTGGCGCGCAGTTTTACGATTCCGGGGATTTGGGTGGGCTCCGCAACGTGGCGGTACGCTTGCTAGCGATTCCTGTCTGCATCGCTCTGGGACAGGAGACGATCTGCTGGATCCTAGCCATTTACAGCTTTGCTGTGAAAGAAGTAGACTATAAATTCTAACGACTGGGGAAAGGGAAGTGCAAGGGTCAATTCTGGAATATTCCCGCTCAGGAGACGCAGTATTTATTTTCTAGAACACAGTTTTCTACAGCAGCACGTGGACCAGCGAGGACGTACGCTGTCTTCCCATTTCCCCCTTGCAGCCACCTTTTCCCCACTTTGCACTTTGTGGTCTAATTTTTATAGTATTTGTGTTCTCATAGCATATACGATTTCACCTCAATTAGGATAAAAACAGTCGTTAGAGGGTCGTCCTCACGATAAAGTGTACATTGTCTTCTGTGTTCGTTTTAGTAAACATTAATGAGCGCAATCCTCTCAAAGCTGTGTTACCAGTCCAGTTGTTTGAACATTTCGCACGAAAGAAAAAGAAACAAATAAAAGCAAAGAAACCTGCCCAGAGACGATGTAGCCCTCTAGGCACCTGTCCATGTTATTCGCACCAAAAGGCGTGAAAACGAAAGCCAACAACGAAATGCAAATATAACTTATCACAAAATAACTGGTGAATAAGTATAACAGGTTCTCTCCTTCAATGCTCTCAGGCACCGTAATGTGCCCCAGGTATAATGATTTTATATTTCACCATTCTTACCGAGTTCCTTTCAAGTTAAAAATACTTCTACACTGGATTTTTTTCGGGGTTCGGATCAGCACTGAGATCTTGCAGAAGGTATACTGATATTGACTGTGCCTCAAATTAATTTTGTTTAATTGCTACCCGCCGCGGTGGCTCAGTGGCTACGGCTTTGTGCTGCGAGCCCGAGGACGCGGGTTGGATTCCCGGCCGCGGCGGCCGCTTTTCTGATGGAGGCGAAAAGCAAAACCTCCCGAGTTTACGAGATGCCAACGTACGTTAAAGATCCCCAGGTAGTCAAAATTAATCCCGAGCCCTCCGCTACAGCGCGCGACATCGCCTGCGCTCCGTCAGCTCGTTAAACCCTCACAATCTCTCAAATTTTATATGCCATGCTGAGAGCATCTCTTGTCGGCGGCCCTGTCCTTCCTGCGTGCGTACGTCGTCGTCGGCGTCCGCGCTCTCCTTCGCTCACCCCCTCTCCTCTCCGATAGCGAACACTCTCGCGCGAGGGGCATTGAATTGGATTCGATTGGCTTGGCTTGGCTTGGCTTGGATTGGATTGCATTGGATTAAAGTGGATTGTGTTGGATTGTGTTGCGTCATAGCCGCGGCAGACGCACTGGCGTGGGCGCGTGCCCAGGTGAGAGCGAACACTCTCTCTTAATATCTGCGGGTGTGCGGCCCAGCGCGCTCTCACTCCGCCGGTGGGCGGTGCTGCGCATGATGCTGCGCATGTGCAGTACTCTCTCCCTCTCTCCGCGGTCTCCTCTCCTTATAACCAGTGTGCCACTCTCCGGCGACCTTTCGGTCGACGGTTGCTCTCCGATTGCGCTTGAACCCCCCTCAGCGTCGCACCACACCAGGGTTCACGCTAGGGGAGATGGGCGTAATTTTTTTTATTCCTACTCTAAGAGGGTGTTTTAGATTGGAAAAAATTAACTTTCAGTTATTTGAGATTCGTCTGGAAGAGTAATGGGGGCTTTCTTACACCAGAGTCTTCAGCCTTTTTGGCGTCTTGCGGATTCACGAGGGGAGATAAGGGCGTCGTAAAATTGAAAGTGGCTCACGT
Organism: Haemaphysalis longicornis; assembly: GCF_048455015.1. Lineage (NCBI taxonomy): Eukaryota > Metazoa > Arthropoda > Arachnida > Ixodida > Ixodidae > Haemaphysalis > Haemaphysalis longicornis. The sequence continues at coordinate 2,360,247 of NW_027526276.1, forward strand.
AGTCACCATTTTATTACCTCACCCACTTTTCCCATTGTAGCTTTGTTGCACGCTGCCTCGGAGCAGGTTGCAAACAAGATTATAAACTTATTGTGTCTTGGTTCACTGTCTGGCTGATGGGAAACTTTTCCCACCTTTTCTGTATAGAATTATACTGTCCGTGTATGTCTTTTGCATCTCCTCTAAGCGTTGTATGTGCGTCTCTTTGTTCTCTAGTTGTTTGAGGCTTACAGAACGGCAGCAGTACCTACAAAATGAAATATTTTTTATGAGGTATAAATGCGATACCAAATGACATGTTACACTAGACGGGTTTATAAATTATTTGGTTGACATCTAAATGAAATGAATCGTTGAATTGTGTCGCAGAACCCTGCTTGTGGCAGCATTGTTCGTTCGAAATCCGAACCACCGTATATGCGGCTAAAAATTATGTTTGCAACTAAGTTGTATACAGCACAGTATGGCTAACGTGCCAATAATTTTCACGACCTCCTAAATCTTTCTTCTTCTGGATTCAACTGTGTACACATTTTTCAAGATACCGTGACCGTTAGGGGGGATCGATAGTGAACGTAGGTGTCCAGCTACGTCTCCCGCCAAGGTCGCTGATTTTGAGCTGTCGGCTCGCAATTGTGGACGATATTTATAATATATCTCTGCTAACCATGGGTAAAATGTATAGAAAAACATGAAATAGTTTTAAAAATAAAATAATGAGTTTTTTAGGTTTTTTTCTCGGCTTAAGGAACATTTGTAGAAATGTTTTAAGAGTCACAGTGTTTACAGATTTTTTTAATGTGGTAAATTTCTCTAGCTTTCTTTTGAACCAAAACAAGGATGGTGGCCATAAACTTTTATTTAAAAAATTACATAAATAAGACAAACACAAATTTTTTCGATTCTTTGGAGAAAAAGTGTGAATAAAAAACGATATTTGGTGGGAACATGCTTATCCTTGTTCAGAATGTGTATACAGCATCGATCAAGGACTTACACAAACGTGATTTCGGATACTCAAGTAGGTGGAGAGAAAATGTTCCTTTTCTCAGCGAAAATAGAGTTTTGAGTAATCGCACTTCAAAATATTGTTTCATTTTTGGAAATTTTCTCTCCTTGCGCGGGTTCTTTGAAAAGCTAGGCAATGCTACTAGAACAGCGGGTGTCAGGCTTCAAAGATCGCTTTAATACTTCCGACATGAAACCAATTACATTCGCGCAAACGGAATAATAGGCGACCGACCTGCAGCGTAAACAACCTTTTCGCAATGCATGAGCATTGCTATTTCAACTACAACAGAACTACAGAAATTTGAATACTATGCAATATATTTGTAAGTAGTAATGCAAAGAAACGTGATCACATGTTTTTTGTTAAATAACGGTGCAAATACCACTGTTCATCACACAAAACTTTCCGTCATGATTTAAAATCCGCGCGGAAAAAACAAAGAACAAAAAAGAACCAAAAAGTAGACAGGACAGCGCTGAAGGCGCTGCCCTGCCTACTTTTTGCTCCTTGTTTGTGCTTTGTTTTTTTCCGCGTGATTTTCAATCATGAACGTTCACCAACTAGCCCAAATCACAGTCCTCTTAATACGTGCAGTGACTAGGCGAGGCCAATTAGGCCGCGTTTGGCGCCATTTTTAAATAATTTCTGTTGCGAATGTGAGTATGCCACTTCGTGGGGACGTTCTGTAGGAGCGTCAACCCGCCGCGGTGGCTCAGTGGCTAAGGCATTGTGCTGCTTAGCACAAGGTCGCGGGTTCGATTCCCAGCCGCTTTTCTCGTCGCTTTTCTCGGCGGCCGCTTTTCTCGTGCAGGTGGAAAGCAAAAACGCCCTTTTGTACGACATTTCTTTGCACGTTGATTATCCCCAGGTGGTCGAAATTAAACCTTAGCCCTGCACTATGGCCCGCCTCATCGCCTGCGTTGCGTCGCCGCATTAAACCCTAAATCAATCAGTCTCTACAAGCGTTAGATTAACTTGGGACCTTAATAAAAAAATCGACTTTATAATCTATTTTGCCATCCAAACCTCTAAAAGTTCTCAAGGAGAAGTATAAAATTTTTGCAAGCTTTTCAAAAGTATTGTGTCGACTTCATGTTTAATAGAACTACGGTAAATTCATTGTCCTCCAGAGGTTTTGTCTTCGAGTACTGAAAAATGTTTTCAGTCAGTGGGAAATCAAGAACGGAGGCCTTTTCTCGTCCACCGCCTTGCCGCACTGATGCATTGCTGAATGCCATGACAGTTCACGTGGTTGGTCTTGTGTAGAGTTCCAGAAGGTGGCAAAACGCAGCCTCCTAGTTTTTCATCGGAGCCACCAGACCCTTCACACTGGTGGTCACTTTCGCTGTTGTCCTGGTGGTACAGCCGCATTGACATGTTGGATGTCGCGTTTTGTGCCATAGGTGAATGTCCCACGCCTGTCGCCTAATGTTTGCAGCCAAGGAGACACTCTTGGCGTCCTGTTAATACTTCATTCACAGCACGGTGCAGAAATTGCTGAAGCCACCAAACTACTACCAGGATTCTTCCAAGTGCGATGTCCCTGTGGCATAAATCAACCTGCGCTCTTGATTGCAGTACTTAGCACACGTGCTCCGATAAAGTCCTACTTCTGTGTCATTTTCGCAGAATCTCGCCGGACGTAACGTGTGTGTGACAACGGTCACTCACGCAAGCGAGATAGTCAATCAAGTACACATAAATTTTGCAGTCCTGTTATCCAAGTTTCATACACGTCATGTTGATCCTTGAACCCGGTTGTTAGCATGTTCACATCTTCTGTTTCTACCAATGGTTAAACGTGCGTCGTATTTTCACTACTCCTTAGTGTTGCAACAACGACGCCAAAAATCGAGTGTTCTAACTCTCATAAAGAAGGAGGGACTGCTTGTATTAATGATGGAGCATATAGTGCACATCTTTTCAAGGCAAATATGCTGCCTTTCAAAATCTCCTCTGAGTCTTCAGCCTTTTTTTAAAGACGATAGTCTTTCTTGGCTACAACACACAAAACCCAGAAATTTTCGCCTGCCTGTCTGTCTGTCTGTCTGTGACTCGATTCATCCCACCAGTCCAAAGCAAAGTAGATACTGCGCAATAGTCTTATATACTCACCGCCAAAGGTAAACAACTAAGCCCGGTTTTATGTTCATACATGTCAACTTTCTTGAAGAAGAACAAGACATTACACAAATATAAGACAGGAAATTAGTACACAAGGGATGTATACAGTGGTCCTTTAATAAAAAAATTCATGGATGCCTGGTTTTTCGATAACAAATGATATTCCACATCTACTGAAGAATATTAAAAATCACGCGATAACAGCAACGAAAGATGATGATGATGATGATGATGTCATCAAATATCTTGGCAAGCACCCAAGGGGGATTGGCCAGGGCTAATTGGTTGTTCCACTAGCTAGGTTCCACATTCTGCTTGAAACGCACATGCAGCACGGCCACGTGGTTCAAGAAACCTTGAAGTCGGCCGCCTCGATTCACGCGCGTCAGCGCCGTACTGCAGCGCTGGCATCGAGGACCCCGGCCTGTAGCTGTGGAACACGGTAAATTCAAATCGCCTTGAGAAAATCCTCGGTGTGTTTACCCTGGGATGAGCACGACGGTACAGGAACAGCATGAGAGGTGAGCGGGAAAGCAAAAAAGGCATATCCTTGGCAAATGTCTACAAAGCCTATCGCCTTTTGACGACATTTGCAACGAAAGGAGATACGAGGCCATTTTTTTACTGTGGCTTCTGTGCGCCTTTGGCGCTGGGCGTGTTGGCGGTTTATAGGTTTCCTGGATCGCATTTGTCTCTTGCTAATATAGATCTATGCCGTGTCTGTGTTGGCAAAATTGGACTGACCGAGCTTCGATACGAGCCCGGCCAAATGGCTCTGATGTGTTCATAGGCAGCCTCTATGCATGCCGCGGATAATGGATCTTCGCTGCCCTGTACGCTTTCTTGAAATGCACTGTGTGCTGGCTTGTTGGCCGTTGTGGTTTTGAGAAGTTCAGCTCAGGCTTCACCCTTCATGAAGTCTGGAAGAAAGATATATCCGAACTCACACTTTGGTGACTTAGTGTCTGCGTATTTGAAATCTCGCGCTACTTTTAATTCCACAGATGGCGGTAGTGGTTCCCAATATCTGGGTTCCATTAAAATCTCGTCGAGCCCCTGAACAGGATTAGACAGGTTTTTGTCGTCTGACGAATACTACTCTGTGGGAGTACCAAATAAGGAAACCCTTTTTGAAGGGGGGTACTGTTTCCGTTTCTCGAGAGTGTTTGGCCTTGAGGCACTGTATCTATTTTTTTTGTTTGCGTCCGCTCTGAATGAAATAGAGCGAGATTAAATCTGCCTCCTCAAAGTTCCACTCAATTTCCTCTTATAACAAGTAAAAATAACCGAATGCAATTCCAAAAGTGTCTCCCGCAGTCAATGCTTGTTCTTCAAGTTGGTTCTGAGTTTCGGCCCTTGCGGAGATTACAAAGGATTCTGTCGTTACACGATATAATTTTAGAATAAACTTGCTACGGAGATTGTTCCGCAACGAACGCGACTAGTCACCTCAGCATGTTGCTAGTCAGTAGCGGTACAATTTTTCCAATCCTACAGCACAGGATGGTGCGCGCGTGCCTGCGTCGGATTATGAGGCGCTGTCGGGGTCCATTCTTTCTCCGCCGTTTATGTGAAGGCACGGTGTGCACCAAGCCTTGGTGGTTCCGTGACCCTCAAGGGCGTCAGAAGGTAAGCCACTGTTTTCGTCGGTGACATGAAGGGGTACAGTGGACGGTATGAGGTCATGCTCAGCCATGACTACGGATGACCCATCGACCAACGGTTCTCCATCTCACGTTCCCGTACCGACTGGCATCATTGTACTTTCTTGTTCGGTTCCACCGCAGTTTGCTGGGGCAGGAGGAGAAGGGCAGCAGGGTGTTTTCAAATGCTGACCGCCGCGTGGATGGTGATCGTTTGTATGGAATCGTCAGTGTGAGTGTGACGATCGTTATTATTTTGGTGGTGGTCATGATGATAATTATAATGACGGCAGAGCCCAAGTGGAGTATTCAACAGGTGTTCTGCGTGTTTTGTAGTTACACCACCTTCATGAAAAATTGACTTTGCAGTAATTGACACCAAGACCACCTGACGGCTAACAGCTTTATTTCAGTTTTATTGGATAATGACAGCGTCATTGGATAAAACTGTACAATGTAAGTAGCAGTATCGTGGCTAAAATATTTTTCGGGGGGTGTTATACACACCCGCATCACCATCGTCATCATCAGCCGATCTACGCCCACTTCAGGACAAAGGCCTCTGCCATAGATCTAAAATTATCTCGGTCCTGTGCTAACTGCGACCAATTTATCCCCGCAAAATCCTTGATCTCATCCGCCCATCTACCTTTCCGCCGCAACCTGCCACGTGTGCCCCCTCTCGCGTTCCACTCTGTTACCCTTAATGACCAACCGTTATCTTGCCTTCGCATTACACGCCCTGCCAACACCCATTTCTTCTTAATTTGTTCTAACATGTACCCAACACACGTTTGTTCCCTTACCCACTCCGCTGTCTCATCTCTTAAATTAAACACCTATCATTTTCCATTTCATCGCTCGCGAGTCTTCCTCAAATTAAGTGAACCCCTTTAGCAAGCTTCCAAGTTTCTACCCTGTATGTCAGTACCAGTAGTATGCAGCTGTCATATAGTCTTTTCTTTGGGGACAATGGCAGGCTGGCACTCATTATTGAAGAACACATGCCGAATGCCTCCCCCCTTCTTATCTTACTAATTATTTCTGCATCACGGTTAAATCCGGGGTCACAACTTCGCCTGAGTAGATATATTCGCCTAGGCTACCCATTTCAAACCACTGAACTCTCCTGATGTGCCCCATTAACACTCCGGGAGATCGAGAGCGCTCGAAGTATTTTACGGTGACGATTAGGCATTACTTTAGTTTTCTGCATATTATTTTCAGGCCCATGGTCCTCCTCTGCTTGTCCAGTGCGGTAAGCGTGCTTTGCAATTCGCCCCCCGAGTTACTTAGCAAGGCAACGTCATCAGCAAATCTTAGCTTACGGAGGTATTCTGCATCAACCTTTACGTGTACCTGTTCCTAATTCAATGTTATGAAAATCTTTGTTAACGTGCTGTGAATAACATTGGAGAGTGTTTCTTCTTGCCTGATGCCCCTTTTTATAGGTATTTCACTGTCTCCTTATGGAGGACGATGGTAGCTGTACACCCATTGTAGATATCCTGTAGTATTCTTACGTAATGGTCGTCTTCCCCCTGATTCCACAATGGCTAAATGACTGCTTAGGATTCTTCATAGTCAAATACTTTGTCACAATCTATGAAAGCTAAATATAGGGGTTGAGAAGGCTCCGCGCAATTCCCTACCAACAGATTGATTTTGTGAATATGGTCCATTTTTGAATAGCCTTTACAAAACGCTGCTGGGTTCATTAGGTTGACAGAAATCTAGGGTGGCAGTAATTTTATTAGCGATGGCCTTGGTAAGTGCCATGTACACGACTCACAGTAATGTTATCGCCCTACAATTTTTCGAGTCCTTAATGTCACCTTTCCTATGGACTAGGATTACGTTCGTATTAATCGAAGATTCCAGTACACTTGCGGTCATTAGGCATTGCGTATACAGGTTTGCCCGTTTTTGTGGCAAAATTTCCCCGCATTTCTATAAAAGTCTGCTGTTATCTGATACACACCAGGGGCTTTGCACCCTTGAATTTCTTTCAAAGCCTTCTTTACTTCTTCAGCCGTTACTTGTGGGATGTCTATTTCCTCTGAACTACTTCCTCTTTCGGTATTATCCCGGATGTCGCGGCTGATGCATTGACCTCTGTAGAATTGCTCGGATACTATAACTATTGTATCCCTTTTTGTGATGACAATTGCTTTCTTGTCTTTAAGTGCATATATCTTTTTTTTTCTCCATGCATAGACAGCTCTTCACTGTTTTCAGGCTACCTCCGATTTTTACCTCATGCTCGATCCTCTCCATGGGCTTCTTACGTATGCCAGCTGTATTACGATTATTGATTAACTGCACAAGCTCCGCTAGGTTTATTCTGGCATCTAGGGTGGAAATTATAACGCTTTGCGGATTCCTAATTAAATCTCTGTCCTCATGCGAAAGTGTACCGGCATCCTCCCTAGCCATCGTACCTCCAACTTATACTACACACTCCGTGATAATGCGTTTACGATTGTCGCTGACTTCCTCTGGCATAGATTATGCTTCCTCGGTTAGAGTTTAATATAGGTTCTGCAGCGTGATCCTGAATTATTCAACATTCCGTCTTACTTTGGCTCATTGATCGGCTTCTTTCGTACTAGCTTGTTGCGGTACACCCTGCAATCTAGCCTAATTCGAGATCTTAACACAAGGTGGTCACTAAACTTGCCTTTTCCGAGAAATTCCACATCCTGCACGACGCCAGGGTTATCGCATAGTATAACGCCTATTTCATTGTTATGCCCCCATACTGGCTTGTTCACGTTCACTTCAGGCTCTCCCGTTTGCAGATGGTATTCATGATGCGCAGATTATACCTTTCTGCGAACTACATTGATAAGTCTCCTCAAAGTCCGCAACGGGCAAGAAACCCGTATACGTCTCCATAGCATGCCCGCAAACATCATTCCATTTGGCCGCGTAATTTTCTGAATTTAAAGCAAAGCTTTTTACCTATACCTGAAAGGGTTCGGTCGCGACCGTTGGTGTCAAGACACAACTCTCGCGAACAAATAAAAGAAGTCGCAGGCAAGTTTCCACTCCATATAACATCACCGACGTACCCATTCGACGAATATCCTTTTTGGAGTCATAGAGGCTCAATGTTTTTCAAAAATTTACACCATCTTCCCGCGAGGGGAACCATGGGGTAGATGCAACGCATCGGGGGTTGTCGTTGCGTTTCCGTTATGCTAGCGATGTCAGCGTGTGGATTGCTGTTGTTGTGTATCCTATTTACGCAGCATGTTCACCCCCGATGGGTCGCGTCTACCCCATGGTTCCCCTCGCGGGGAGATGGTGTAAATTTTTAACCAAGCGCAAGCTGTGCCCTAACGCACAGCTGGCAGGGCGACGGGAGCGAGCGCAGCCGTGCGCAAGCTGCGCGCTGACCGCGCTGACGCACAGAAGCGCTGCGTTGAGAGAGGCTGAGCGCACAGCTGCCGCGGCGAGGAGAATGGGGGAGGGATGCGGACTACGCCGCGACAACGACGCGAGACAAGGCGAGTTAAAGAGATGCGTTGCATCTAAACTATGTTTTTGTCATCTGCATACATGGCTATCTGGGGTGTACAAGGTATGTTTGGAATATCATTCCCATATATTACGAATAACAGCGGTCCCAGCTTTCATCCTTGCGGAACACTCTGTTATATTGCCAATAACCCCGATGAAACACCATTAAATTCAACAAATTGCTCCCTATTACTTAAATATCTCCTTAATAGGTCAGCCGCTATTCCGCGTATTCGTAATTTTTTTAGTTTTCTTAGCAATATTTCATAATTGATAGAGTCAAATGCTTTTTGTAGGTCCACGAATAACCCGAGTATAAATTTCTTTCCCTCTATATTTTGTATTATACTGTCCTTAATATAAGTAGAGCTTCCTGCGTTGACTCGTTTTTTTAAGACTGATACCGTGAAATGACCTTGTGTGTGTTGAAGAAGTTTGTTAGTCTATTATGTATTACATATTCAAATATTTTTGAAAAGACGGCAAAACACAAATATGGGCTTGTAATTGGAAAACAAGTCTTCACCACCATCTATGTGAATTGGCCAAACTCGCGCTACTTTCAATTTTTGAGGAAAAACTCCATTAGATAATGTCGAAATAATAATGAAAGCTAAAACTTCCCTAATTTCAGAAGCGATGTGTTTAACAGGAAGTGGTGCAATACCATCGATGCCAGATGCGACGTTGTTTTTAAGATTTAAGAATGAAAGTTTGCACCTCGCTCACGTTTGACGAACTTAAAAATATAGAGTTTGGAAGTCTTCACTGTTCCAGCATAGCGCTACTTTTATCTTCATCAACCTCCGAAATGTAAGCCCCTGCTTTGCTGAACTGCCTTTTCATAGCGATTGTCATTTCTGCTGATACGTGTATCCTCAAAGAGGCGTTCATAGTATCTGAGCATGGCACTTTTGAGGTCGCTCTGTAGTTTGTTTCCATATTTTTTTTAATTCTAGAAGCAGGTTAGGGTCACGGGTTTGCACAAAAGAGTGACACATTGAGTTTTTAATTTTAATTAGTTTAAGAAGTTGTTGATCTATCCAGGGTTTTCGCGCCTTTCGGGAGTTTTTCTGTTGTGCAACTGGTTGAAACGCTAAGTCGTATCCCGCTGTATGTACCTCAAAAATAGGCCATAAGCTTTGTTTGATTCGTTTTGAGCGAAAAGTTCATTCCAGTTGAAAACTCTGACAAGGTCTCTAAACTGCTCCAGTCCCGAACTGGTTATTCTACGCCGAAAAATACTTTCACAACTACTGCCCCTAAAACTAAGTTTGTGTTCAAAAAGAGAAAGATACTTCGGGATAGCTGCAGGGGCTAGAAGTTTGGCACGCAAAGAGGAGACAAATTTGTACGCTGCCAATTCACATAGTTCAATCATTAACACGAGCGACTTGTAATCTTCAAAAACTACGCTTCCATGCATACAGGAAAATGTTGTCGAATCACTTATTACTGGTCCAATTTGCTTGTAAATGTACATTCGGATCTTACGTAAAATAGGCAAAGGCTCAGTGGACAATGCTATTGGTATAGACGCTTTCATGCTTACTTGCTTCTTTGCTAAGGCGACGATTCTTTTATTGCATTTAGTGCAAATGATGGATTTATAGTATACTATTCAGCAGCAATAGTGTCATAGTGTATAATAAAACCAACAATCGCTAGAACCTTTTGCCCTTGTAAAACATCAAGACGAGTTGGGCTTTCACATATCAGCCCCGTGTTTTAACGATGGTCTTTCATAGTTATGAAAGTCCATTCGTTCATTGCAATGTCGTTCTCGCACGTTTCCTTCTTATGCTTGCACGTTTCGCCATTTGGCATACACTAGCGCGCTGTGCCACTCCAACCCGATCTGCGTTAATCCTTCACAAAGCAACTTAACGTGAAAGTCTTGGTATTGTTATAACACAATTAGAAGGAATGACGATAATCAAAACATTGTGATATTTTTTGGCCACAACTGGCAATACCATGCAAAAGAAAAAATCGCGAGCAGGATACTGTACTATCGTGTTCCTCGAAAGTAAACATTGTCGTAACAAATTGTATAGAAGTGAAACAAACGTGCAATCAGATACATCAAGGAAGTGATAGAATGAAGTGCGTGGCGCTAACATAATCCACCTGCCTTTAACCGTCAATGTAACTTAAGGGTTAGGTGGAAACAAAACAGAATATTTATATGGAATGGCCTTTTGAAGAACTGATATAGAGGAGGCCTGAGGAAGGAAAATCTCAGCATGAAAAAATTAGGCTGCAAAAGTAACAGCACAAGATGGAGATAAAGCGCCAAGGTTGGCATGGTTCCTTCAGCGAATACACTGCCGTTGCCTTTATTTGTTAAAATCCACTTCTGCCATGGCGTTTGCCACCTACATGAATATTTCTGCCAATTAGGAGCAGTAGCTGTTTTAAGACCGAAGACGCAGTCGACTCCACGCCGCGGTTTTTAGATCTGCTTACGATAGATATTTTGGGGGCCATTAGGCCTTTTACGCTCTTTTCAGGGGAAAGCAAAAGTGTTATTGCGAAGGGCACCTTTTACATACCGTTCTCCACGTCCACAGAGCAGCCCGCTAATTTCGCCTGAACAATTCATCTTAATCTTCAATATTTCGGCCTAATCCCCCTTAATTTACATTATTTTTATTCGCACCCCGTCTTATTCCATTCAATAAGCCTCATATAGAACTACCTTTACCCCTTTACGGTAGACTACGTATTATATTTCTGATTGCTCATGGTCGTTTAATGTTTCAAGTACGGTTGTCCATGTCAGTACTTGCAGAGCGTCCGCTTCCAGCCCTTGGGTTTTGGACCTCCTGCGTTGTCAGTGATGTACATATGATCAATCACAAATAAGCCCTCTTGTGGTTGTTCTACTCAATCAATCTTAATCTGCGTTTTTCGGCTTACCTAAATAAATTCAACTTTTATTTTAATCCCCTTGTTGCTCTCCTGCAATCCGCTCTAATTGATGTTATTGCGTTATCCTGCAAAATTTTATATTTATTGAACGCAATCCATCTAACCCCACCCTAATCTCATCCTTTATCCAGCTTGCTGGAAAAGTTCTATAATTACTTCTTTGTCAAAGTTAATCAATCCCAATCCTCCTTAATCTGTCATATTTTATCCATATCTACCTTATTTTCGTAACGCACACTTGCCCAACCTTAATCCACATTATTTCAAATTACCCAGCTTCATCTATCTTAGTATTTCCTCATTTTACTTACACCTTCTCATTCAGCGTAATTAGACTTTACAAATATTTACTCTCACTCACTACTCTATCATTATTACAACCTAACGTTTCTGAAGCTTTATTCATCCTTGTTCATTTATCCAGCTGTTTTAGATAAATAAATGAAAGTTGTGCTTCATTTCGGGCCTGTAAACAGCCGAGTGGCATGGGAGACAACCCACATTTTCTTTTTGAATACTGAAGAAAAATTAATAAAAACGTAAGAGAAAAATACAATTCAAAGTACAAATACAAAGTTACACTTCAGTCACAAAAGATCAGTACGTTGTGCAATGAGAAAAGAAGAAGGGGGAGAAATATTTTGCCACATATCAACAAAAAATGTCATTCCCGACAAATACGTTATTGTAAGTTTGTCGTGGACGCGTCGATGAACACGTTTCATAGATTTGAGAATATAAAGTACGCAAACACTTGGAGGCTTTTGGGAACGGTAACGACCTGAAAAGTTAATCACAGACTATATTGCCCAGCACCACTTTTTGTGTACAGTTCATATCCAGCGACCCTCCTATCGCTGAGATTTAGGTGGCCCAGATGAATTAGTGTGGTAGCTGTGAAAACGACGACGACCAACGTATCGATCGTACACAATGCGAATACACCGGCGCTCAACATTTTCAAATGAATCACTGGAAGATTTATTTAAAAGCTGCAAACTGAATTTTGATGAAAAAATGCACTGTAAAGAGCGCGAAGGCTGTGAGGGTTACAAAATTTTTGTTTTCGCCGAGGTATAGTACTGAGAAATTTAAGTACACGTTCAAGAACGTGGGACATGTGTACCCGGAAGTTCAGCTTCGATTACACATGCACAATCGGGTCGCATACAAGACGCTCGCGCTGTATTTCTTCATTAAAAAGGCTGTAATTGGCATCACGTTTTCTACTGAGTGACATAACTACGTCTTCTTTGTGTTCAAACACTGTGAATTCTTTGAATACCAATGCAGGATAGAATAATGTCATTCTGTACCAATACCGAATCACGAACGTTTTCTATCTTCCGAAAAAATTTTTGTCATCTGCAACGAGGAATGTCCTCGGGCGGCGTTCATACGATGGCAGATCATTGTTGACTACTAGAAACAACAAAGGCCCAAGGTTGGAGCACTGTGGCACGCCAGACAGTGGCTGGTAGGGCTCAGGCAAGCATAGTAAATTTTTAACCTGGTGAGGCAGGATTTTTCAAACTTCTAAATAACGGGAAGTAGGTTGAACGTTGGCTGATTTGTTTCAGTTTTAAAAGAAACTATTTGGTGCATAACCTTATCAGAGACCTTCGTCCAGTAGAAATAAACTGTGTCAACTTTGTCTTTGTTAAACCCGATGAGACCGGTATACCGATGAATGCACAGAAATTAGCTTCAATTGATCGATCTTTATACAGGCGAGGTGCACGGCAGAAATATTTCCTTTGGGCTAAAAGAATAAGCGGTAATAGACAAACATCTCGGTGACTTCAGAAAACCCTCACTATAGTGCCACCAGGCGAAAATTGTTAACGTGATAAAAGCTAATAGGTTCAAACATTTCGACGACCAGCGATTTATTTCACTGCGAAAGAAAAGACAAATTCTCTAATGACAAGCTTAATAGGCGAGTCAAAACGGGGACTAAAAAATCTTCACAGCCTTCGATTATAAAGTTTGGAAGCCCATCACAAGCAGTGAAAACTTGTTTCAGTTTGCGCAAAGCATTGCCTACCAGCTCTTTTATTACAAGCCGGGGGGTTAGGCAATCATAGCGATCATGAAAATGGTAGCCTGTCAATATGCCGTGAGATTCCGTAAATTCGAGTTGAGATGCTGCTCAAAGGCCTCGCATGCTTTCTCTGACACGCAGCAGATATTACGTGAGGTTTTGGGAACAGTAGCGCTGACATTATCTTTTGTTTCAGGCCGTACGTAACGCCAAAAACAATAGGGCTCTGTTTTGAAGTACTGTTCCCGGCATTCGTGATAAAATCTTTCACCGCATGCAAGACGTTTTTACAATTCTGCAGATGGAGTATCCCTTGTATAAGTGCTTACATTCATACTTCTTATATAATTTATAAATCAACCGTTTCCTCCATACCTTTTCGTGCAAGTGGGCCGAGAAGAATCCACGAAAGTTTACATTTGCGGGGAAAACCAAAGGTATAAGATTTTTTATAAAATCCTGAGCCACAAAACACAAGAAGGAAACAATACAGTCATCGTCTCTAATGCAAATAACTGGAGTTCAATCATAGCGCCGCACACGGTTCTACAATCCTCCGTATTCACCGCAAAAGCATTTCAACCTTCGCACAGGCCGCACATGATGCATTCTGAAGGACAGAAGAAAGTATTGGTAAAGCGGCGTACAAAACTTGCGAACTGGCACAGACGCTTTACTTGCGAGAGCCACAAGGAACATCGCGAGATTCACTCGTACTAAATCTAAAAACTTTGCCAGCGGAATTTTTAGAGTTGTTAGTTCTAAAGTCTATTAAAAACTGGTGAACTGAAACAGGCGTTCGCCTTTCTTGCGTACATGGGCGCAATAGCTTTCAATTAAAGCAAGCGACCAATTACCCTTTGAACATGGAAAGCGCAGTGAATGTGCTCTTCGTATGCCTACAAATCAACCAGGGATTCCAGGGCAGCAAAATATTTTAAAAATACAGTGGCGCCGAAGTTTCGTGGAAGGTAATAAGGTAACAGGCAATGCTGGAGTTTACGCCATCAGTTGTTGGTAGCTCAATCCAAACGCAGCCCGGGTCACTCTCAAGGTATATACTACAAGGCTATAAATACGGACCCGTTTTTAATGTTTCTGCCTAACTAATGCCCGGAATATACACGGAATAATCGCGTGAAAAATATGAATGAATTTAACGTAGAATACTTCATCCTAGTTTTTGTTTAACAAATGATATCGCATTCGCAGTCGCACACACAGAACACAAATAAGCCGGAATGGGAGTAAATGGCTTGTTGCATAACTCAGTACCAATTCGGAGCTTTCAAAATTCCTTCCAATAGGAGTTTCGCCTTACTCCTATTATTTCCGCACTTCTTTTCAGTAGAATATGGGAGTTTCATTTTACTGCAACTAAAATGGGAGGTTTCAGGGGTACCATTGGAGTGTATTGTTTCCTTCAACTGGGAGTTTTCAAGGGGCGCCATCGGAGCAGTTTTGAGCTGCATTTCAGGTATTCTTTTTGTTTTTGTGCGCTGCATATGACCTTATGAGCGCTGTATAAGGGCTGTTGCGGACCTTTTTACTGTATTTGGGAGTTTTAATGAGCGCACAGGCCGCATTTTCATTTTGCGTTTAGCATTACGTAATTTCTAGTCGTTTTCCGCTTCAAACGTTGAATGGCAAAACGTGAAGGTTTGTTTTCTGCACAGCGAATTCATTGCAAAAATTACATAAATACGATATACGTGTGGACACGTTTATACAATACAACGCCTAATCGACCAAACACCTACATCGAGAACACAAGGTAACTTGGTAAGAACTTTATCTACTACAACACTCCTCAACGAATAAATGTAAGCCATTTGCGAACAATGAGGTCAGCAGGTCGGCGGTGCGCTGTTTGCTTGCACCTGCCCCCCAATCGCTGACGTTGCCGCAAATCCTGGCACTTTCCCTAAGAGCCACAGCAGCACATGCATTAGAGGGATAGCAAAATACTTTATATCTGCGGCAACAAATACAGAAGCATCATGGGCATCTGACCTAAAAACAACGGCATTGTAAAGACGCTGAACTTGTCCCTCTTGTGTCCAACTTTCTGTAATGTCTGAAGGTTTATTTAAAGCTATGCAAAACTGAACTTCCGTCTGAGACACCTGCGCTCACTAGTTCGTCAAAACGAAGTGCTCTGCTGCTCAAAAGGCTTACAACATCTCAAAATGCTTCCTTTCCCTCTTTTCCACGCGTTTAGTGTTCTGGGAGCGAGCTTCAGGTTTTACCACCCGCACTGCCCTCTCTCCCTTCAGCCAAAGTTAAGGGAAAATTTCGGTAGGTGTGACGCCTGCCCCTGCTCCCGCCTCCTCCGCCCCCCCCCCTTCAAAAAAAAAAATAATAAGCAGTCGTCTGTCGAGTCTACAGAATGCTTCCTCCAATGGCGTTTGCTGGTTATAGTTACACGCGCCTAGCGTACGGAGAGCTCCCACGTGGCTTCGACCTTCTCCCTTTCCAGAAAAATCAATTAATCGCCGGCGGCACGCGACACTCACCCTCCTCGTAGCAGGCGGGGCTGGCACCACACGTACTTCTCAAGAAAAACGGCCGCCTGCGACGTTTGACTAGCCAACTTCACCTTCGCCTGCCAATAAGCCAGACACAGCCTAACAAAAACACCTCACAGCCGTTCACAGTGCGCACAGTTTTCATTTTGCTCTTTCTGCTCGAGTGCTCTGCTCGAGACCCGCGCATGATGCATTGCTTTCACACCGTTCGGCCTCCCCAATTAAGCTCCGGGCATGGCGCCCTCTCTCACGCACGGCGCTCACCTGCAGGGGCAGAGAATCGCCCGTGGAGGGACGCGGGAAATATACTGAGTTTGTTTGACACTGGAAGGGGAACAAGTCTCGCAAAATGTTGGGTTCAATAAAAACGTGAAAATGTTTCCTCCAACCACCTCGCAGAGGCACAACCGCGTTGTTTTTAACGAGCCACCCTTCGTTAGCGATCACAGAATTCAGGCCTCGCGTTGGCTCGCTGGCGTATTCCGTCGGCTCGTAGGTCGGTCACATGGAGGCGACGTTGCGATGTGTCGCACGTCAGTGCAGGCTGGTTTCACAATGTTGGCAACAAGCTTCGATTGTGGGCACGCACTTCACATCCATTCGTGCGGCCGCAAGTTCACATCGACAATTAATTTTCGGGGACGCTGGAGCCCACACGACACACGACACCAACTGGCAGCCATTTTGTAAGGAGGAGCAGAAGGAGATAGAGGAAGCTTGGGAGTTTTTAATACTCCCATTAGGACTAACGCAGTATTCACAGCTAGATACTGCGTTTTGTGAAGAGGTAAAATCATGGTAAATGCGCTATTTACAACGGCTTGTGGCCCCCGGTGTAAAATGGCAGTTTTTCCGCCATCATACTACCACATTAGGGAGCAGGCCGCCTGCCGTGAGGAGTTTAAAAGACGAATTCCAGCCAAAAAACTCCCATTCAGGCTGACTTGTGTTTTGTGTATTAGCATGCCTGAAGAACTGTTCGCTTTTGTTTTGAAGGGCCCTGGCGTTGTGGTAATACATCTTAACGTTCTGCGTTGCCATGTGAGGAATTCAGGGCAATACCAGTTCATTCGAAATGGCATGAAAGTGACAGACCTTTTAAAAAGGCGGCACCCGCAAGCACTTGACCATACTTCGGGCGTGTTTGCGATCCTAACGAGTGCGCTGTCCGGGGAAATATCGAACCAGCGTACGTTTTTATTTTGTTTTTAGCCTGGTCCAGTTCACTCTCGCCTCGCAATGTACACCGTCCGCAGTTTCTGAACATCAGATGCCCTAGTATTGGGTGCAGGGACAGAAACAAAACAACTGTAGTGGCCGGAGCTCTGGGCGGGACTTGGAAGTGGAAATGCATGGCCATATCTATTGTAGCCGGCTGTATTAAACTCTAGCTCTCCGTTTGCGCCGGGATTGTATCTTAACGTACCATTATCCCACCGCAATATTTATTACTTCGAATGACTATTCATTTATTTTAAAAGTTGTAATTAGTGATCTATACGTACACATGCAGGCAAGTTATCCTTCTCTTTTGGCGTTATTTCAATCACTTGGGTTTTTCGCATCATTATTTCCACGCCATCCTCAGCGTTCTTATGAGACGGAAGGGTTCCACATAAAAAACCGAAAAACAAGAAACAGTACAGGCAACCACACCGCACCCTACACTACGCGCCAAGCTGTCGTGGTATCATGGTCCACTCCAAACTTCCGGTGACATTGGTGGGATTGGAACGTAGATTCATGAAGTGGTTGCTACCATCGAAACAACGCAGAGCGCCGAAATGCTGGTTGTATCAGTGTCGCATAGTTACTCTGAATGGATCATGGTTTTTTGTCAGCCAGCTCAATGTTTCTTAGAAGTAAATGTCACTGCTATTCATGTAGTTTCAGTCTACACTTAGGATCCAAGAAGAGGGCATGCACAGATGCAGCAGCGAAGATTGTCAGCATTGTTCATCAAAACAATGCTGCCACTGCAACCCTGCTGACGGATCATGCCAAGATGAACAGACTAGAGCTGGTAATGCATTCTTCCTCAATGCGAATGGTACACCTGCCTAGAAACGGTGTCTTGTCAGGAACCGTATCTGTTAGGAAAGATTGAATGAATGTCGTAGCAGCTGTGAAAGTCGAGAAAATTAAATTGACTACAGGCAACCTACATTGTGTTTATTTGGGAGAAGCGATACGGAACGAAAGTGAAGTGAGAGGGTGCCTTGGGGATAGAAGAAAGGAATTTACGTGGCCCGGTTGCAACAAGACATCGCCTGTCGATGGCGTTTACAGCGAAGTCAACAGATAAAAGGCCATTTTTATCACTTTCCACTGGAATCCCCTTCTCATCCCGAAATAACCGCCTCCAGTTTCCATTACTGCTAATAATCAAGGCCGTTGATTTATACCTGCATGTCTCAAGGGTTCGTTTTCCAATTTCGTGTTCATTGGGCCTCCAATCCCGCCTTGTTGGTGCTGACGGTCGGGTACTGTGCGTCGTCGTGTTGGTCGTACCGGGGGGAGAGTTGCAAAAAATACAGACACTAAATAAGACTTCTCGATTTTTTTCCAACAAGAATAAATTAAAAAAAAAACAGAACAGAGCTTTTCCAGGCAGTTGCGTACTGATATGACTTTGACTGCCCACTGGCAAACATGTCTAACATCGCAGAATGTCAAGCGTGCAATGGAATTCGGTCAAAAGGACGAGTTTAGGAGTATTTCCAGCCGCTCCATTCATCCACTCAGTGGCAAAGGCTTTGCTTAAGCTAACCCACTGAGTCCGCGGTCCCGTCGCTGACTGGACTGCAGATTCCCCTTTTCTTGTGGCGTGCAAAAGAATGTAATCCCAGTTCTGAAATGTGTACGCCCTGCAACGCAATAGGTTTGCGGAAGATCGTGTCTAAAAACTAGTGTACGTTCACGAGAGCCTCAATGTCCGGAAAGCATTGTCCTCTGCGCAGCTAAACGGAGACCCGTTAAGCTAACGGTATTAGTACAAGGATCCATCTAAAAAGTCAATCTTGGTGTTTTTGAGAAATTGATGCCTTGACGTAAAATCTTGCCTCGATTGACTCGATTGATTGGTTGTAGGATTTACCGCCCCGACGCAACACAGGCGATAAGGCCCACTGAAGTGGAGGGTTCCGGAAAAGGAATCCAGGAAGGAGACAGAGCTAGCAGACAATCACAAAACCCGGTTTCACATTTTATGATCGTCTGCTACACCATTTGGCTCCTTCCTACTGTGAATCCCAAACGTGCGTTTCGCTCTGAATATCCGAGGTGGCGCCGTCGTTCCAAGATCAATTTGCGCTGACTCGAACATCCAAATTGGCGGTCATTTTCCCATTTTCGAAAACAGCAGTTACTTATTTCTCGTAATAAACAGGAAGCTACCGTTGTTGTTCCCCGTGTAAAAAAAATAGAGCACAAAACGTGACCTTCGCGTAAAGTTTGAGCTCGAACAGAGTGGCAGTTCGTTCAGGAAAAAAATTTCGAGTGTTCCAATTATCGCCGCATCAGCCTGTAATAAATAACCGTGACTGTACCTGCAGTCTAAAATATACATTCTCACAGGCCATTGCTTCAAAAAATTTCCAATAGTCATAAAGATACTGCGTTTCGCTTAAAGGAGCCATGAAGAGAAAACACAAGTTTGGTTCATTCGAAAGATTGCCTCGTTAGAACCATAACGACACCACTTATAACGCAAACTTCGCTCAAATAGGCTACATAATTAGGAAAAACGGGAATGGTCATGCGACCCACCAGCTCATTTCCCGCAACAGAACCTATGCCGTCACATGGGCTAAGCTCTGCGATTGGCGGAGGCCGGCAAAAGCAAACGCATGTTAGGCAGGGCTTACAGTTTGCATAGCGAGCTAAATGCCCGTGAAACATACTGCACATTCTTTTTATGACAAAGAACGGTGGAGTAAACGGTTGAAGTTCCGAACGAACACGCAAGCGTGTGCGCCAATGCGTACGAAACGACCGCCTGGCCGAGCTCGACATCTCGCCGTCGCGCAGACGAGTTTTCGGGTTCGAGGCGCTCTGACCTTGGAGGAAAAATGCCGTAAACACCGCGCATTGACGCTCGTATCTTTCTGGTCGAAGCAGAGAGCTCGCGCGAACGGCTTTCCATACACGACACCGGCCAACTGGCATAAGCGATACTGCTACTGAAGTTGAACTATTATTAACCGTAATAAAAATACGGCACATACGTACCAGTCTGTATTCGTCCGTGGCGACGGCGCTGACGAGGCAGCGGTGCCGACGGCAGGGCGTTCGTCTGTTGTGGCTATCGCGGAATGGTCGCTTTTCCGTCCACCGCGTATCCCACAACTCTTGCCGCTCGTGCACTTAGAAGCGTTGAGCGTTCAAGTGGTGTGAGGTTGTTAAATGCAAGCCCGAGCTCCTCGGCGAGAGTTTTGTTCTCCGGATCAGGCGATTCCATGACTAGGGCTGCGGGTGCACTAGGTTTTACTAGCATTTTTAAAATGGCCGCCGTCTCGGTCGACTCCCGCGTGTGGGTGCTATATGGAGTCGACATACTAAGTATCTGTTTCATGGACCGGCCCGTGTGACACCATTGCTCACGTCACCAAATGTGCAATTTTAGCGGGAGATTTAAAATTTTGGCTTAAATTGCCTTATTTCTCAGTGAATAAAGCATCATTTGCTTCCGGGAAAGCGCTTGGGGTACTATGAAACACCTAATCTTTCGAATAAAACAAACTTTTGTTTTCTCTTCATGGCTCCTTTAACATAATAATTAGCCTTGATTTTTCGGGGTGTATGAAATTCATGTTTTGCCTGTGCTTGTTTTAAAAACGAGGTCAATAACAATTTACGGACACAAAAACCATCAAGATGTGTTATCCGTGCTTGTAAGACATTGCGCTTCATCTTTATTTCACCAGAATGTCGTGCAAAAGCGACACATTTTAGTAAAAACTGTAATATTGTAAGCAGGTATCTGACTGAGGCGACCAACATTTAAAGAACAAACAACCCATAAAATGATTATGGAATTGATCGCATGAGGTAAGTTTAGTGAATAATCATTCTATTACATTTCATGTCAGGGCGCTTTCAAGTACGACCTATTTCGTTGAGAACATCGCGGAGTATATAGGTGACCATTTCGTGGCCTAATTCTTTGATAATACCCGGAAACAATTTGCCGAGATGCATTGCCACAGCACCAAGAACTTCTCCGGCACCTCATAGTCGAAGACGTCCCACACTCATGTAAACCAACTGGGGGACATCGGCATGAATCATAGACGATTCATTTCGGGTCTCGTTGGTTATGACCGTAGGATCCACAACCTGAAAAAAAGATGCACACTTTTGTGAGAAAACAGCAATCCGGAATGCAATTAAACGAACTGCTGACAATACTACAGTATCAATCTGAAATCAGTTTTGAAAAATGTAGCAAAAAAATGCATTATCAGGGAAATGTACATAATATTTCTTGGCATACTCAGGCTTTTCCTCGAATTTTTAATAAATATTTGGGGCACCAAGTTCATGGAATGACTGTGTTAAACCTACTAAAAATCTATGCTTTCAAAGTGTATCCCTACAAGCACCCGTGTGAAATAGGACCCCGATAATTTTGTATCCAAATGTCACAACTGTGCAGTGACCTTACATGGCAACGTTACCTACCCTCATCCCTTAGCGATAGTCGTGCCCCCCCAAAATATACGAAATGTCATCTCAGTGAGCAAGAACTCGCAATGATAGTGACGCATTCATCTCCTTTCAGCGAAAGAAACTATATCCCCAGAAAGTACCAATAGAATAATGACAAATAGAGACCACAGGCAATATGTTTTTCATGAACCTTCGCAATTTGTGGACGGGGAACCAGGGATACGAGAAAGGTCCTCACGAATCCAAAACTAAAGCCTTCAAATTCACAGACAGCAGTCGTTAGGCAACATTTCGGTACAAATTAGGACCAACGATTTGGATAAGTTGGCTGTCGACTGCACATCTTCGTTTCTCCTTTTTTGGGAAAGGAAACCTTCAGAGGTACGTTAACCAAATAGTTCACATCTTTAATGTACCATGTAGCACACTCGCTGCCTGTATTTACTATTGGCAACTATAATTAACAGCAACAAAACACATATCAGCAGAAATATGCATGAAACCGTAAGTATGAGCTTTATCGGCCAGTAGAGCCCTAGGGAGGAGCCGTGTTCATGTCAGCGATACCGAAGGAGGGGGTTTCTTTATCCCCATCCACACGAACCCGGACACATTCAGCGCTATGAATACCTCGAAATACGGTGCCTTAGTTCTAGGACTAGAGGAGCTCTCAGACGTGCAATTAGACGGTGCAGTATTCAGCGAGGCAAGAACACCAGCGAAAGGCTTTGTTCTATTGCATACTCGGCATATATAAAATTACCGAAGTCGTGGAGCAACGATGAATTCTGGTGTAGCTTTTCTGATCCCATCGACAGAGGAGCTAAACAAACAAATATCTACAATTATCAAGAAAGTCGCAGTCGCCGTTCTTATCAAGCCACCCAAGGTACAAGAGGTAGCGACTAGATAATTAACGCTTATGTGCTAACCTGTCGGTATGACGATGAGACTTTGGGTAGTTTCTACGAGCAGGTCGAATCGGGAATGTATAAGGTGAGAAAGAAATGCACGCCAGTGATTAGATACAAAGAACAAACGGAGGAACTCCAAACTATTTCAGATTCTATTTAGGCTCCACTTCAAGTATTCCGCAGGATTCTAAGTGACCACGGTAAAACCCAAATGCTAGAGGGGAACTCGAAAGGGTGAGCCTATATAAAGGAATGAAACCGGCATAGCAGTCGGGAGAGGCTGAATACAGCATTTTGCAATAAAGATTCAGGAGAAATACGATATTTTATCAGGAGAGCGTACGATCTCAGAGGCATGCGATACGACAACCTAAAGACTGACCAAGAAATCAGTAGCTCCTGCTGGAAGAGGTGAACTTCAAGAAGAACATGGTAAACTATAAAACTAGTTAGCAAGTATGTTTCTTACTCAACCCACGTTCGACGGGACAAAAATAAAAAAGATAACGCGAAAAAGCAGTTTTGGAGCCCCCTTATAGACAGCTCGTTATTGCCGAAGAGTAAATATTTCCCGCAGAGGCAAACGTTTTTTGTCATTACGCCTAACATTAACAGCAAAATAAGAGTAGCGGTTATATTTATGCCGAATTGTGCTGCAGCAGCGTTTTCACAGGCACGCTACAATATGCGATATCTTCACCTTCAGAGCCCCAATTAGAAATCGCTAAGGAGTATGAAGCAAGGAAAAGTTGCAGGTGAGGAAGTAGTAGCCGGGAATAACGGGACGATGTAGGGTGTATTATTTAGAAAAAATCGCAAAATCGTTCTCAAATCAACTCGAAACATACAGGTGCCTTTACTTTGGTTAAAAACGAACCTAATACTAATCATGTACAACGGAGATGTGGAGAACAAGTGCGTGTTATATGACAATGCCTTTTGGCTAAGCGTACTGACAGATGAGCGCAAGATGGAAACTGTCCGCGTCTAACGCCGCGGCGAAAACTCAATTGTTTGCGCCTGGTTTCTCCACAGCCCTGCGTCAATGGTGTCAACGAAAACAACAATAATTTGTTGGGCGTAAGTGTTCAATTCGTCTAGAAGAGGTGTACGATCAGCGCGATTTGCTGGAAAACAAATAAATTCCGCACTTTGCCGTGCAAAATGTCATCGGGCTACATAATGCCCAGACACTTCTCCCCAGAGGCGCGTTGCCTGTTCCACAAGTTATCACTTCCCCAGATTCTTTTCTAGCCACTTTTGCTTGCTTAACCGCCTCGCAGCAAGGTTAATGCCGAGGAATTAACGATTACGGTCGGCGCTTTCGGTCGAATGGCCGTTTTATTTCTGCAAAGAATAAGCTCACGGCGTTATTGGGATCAGGATGCTGTGGCGCCGGCTTCTTTACGCAATCCATTCGAACTTTGTCTATGAAATCTTCTAGTTAAATATGAGCAGCGGACAAAATATTATGCATTTATAGAATATTTCGGCCGAGAAAAAGCTTCAATCAGAAGTGAATCCTCTTACAAAACCGAAAACATGTCCATGTACTTAATACGAGACTGGCAAACTAACAGATGCATTCAACAAGATGAGGCCCAATTCCAAAATCACACAACCACAATCTCCAATACAGTTTCGTATGTTTCCGAAATATAAAATATCATGAGGGATTTTGTTTGATATGTTAGGGCGCATGAAAAAGGTAGCTAAAAAATTTAGTAGGTGCAAATATCGACATGAAGCTATCAAATTGACATCGTCAGAACGATTGATGCGTCTAGTATATGTATTTACTAGACACTGTTAAACAAAAAATGATCTTTTCAGTTTGTTACGTGATTTTCAAGGTGGACTTTTGTTGGTATATATAACTTAAATTGAGCAGTCCGACTGGAATAAAGGGCTAACTATTCAACAGAACAATTATTATTTCAATTTTCTAGAGATTTTTATATACCTCGTTAGTGTGCGGTTTCCAAAGTTGGATGCATATTCCGATATAAACTGTATTATTGAATTATATCCTAGTGGTTACCTTCCAGAGGGAGAGGTTTTTGGAGATGTCTAATGATGCAATATTTTCTATTTACAGGTAAACATTTGTGCTCAGTATAGGAGAACCAAATTCCTTTGCAACTGATTCTAGCGTCACATAGTTTCAATTGTCTGAGAGTAAAATATGAGTTTCTTTGATACTATACAGGGATGGGATTGCTTCCTTGTTAGTGATGGGCATAAATGCTGTTTTATCTATGCTTGTATACCTGCACCTATATTCACACCAGTTAGTGATTGCTTGAATGGATTACTCCAGCATTTTTGGTTTACTGCTGCAGCTAATGGAACAAAATAAAAAGCAACCAACCGCAAAGCGCAAATCGCCACTCTGAGTTTGAACCGGTAATATTACCCAAATTTTGACAAGGAGCCACATAAGCACGCACCCCTCGAGAGCTCTGCGGTCCAGTGAAAGAGGGTTGGAGTATATCACTGTTTATGTCTCCAACCCGTGCTGGAAGAGTTGCGCATGCTGTGACAGCTTTACAAATGAGAAATAGGACCATTTACCATATTCATTATTTTCAGTGAGGCATCTTATCGAAATTCATTTATATAGTGAAAACAAAGAAATGTACAGGAGAAATCACTTGGGCAGCGGTAGAGAGACCCGAAAGGCGTATTGCTACACTAATTGAACGTGTGCTTATCTGGCATATAATTATGTAAATAGAAATAACGTTTCCCAGCAAAAATATACGTGCTTGTTAATGATGTTACTCTGTTCAAGTTTAGGAGAACAGTTTTTTTGTTCTGGTGTACTGGGACTGCTCAAGCATTGCGCACGTGTCCAATGTCTTGTGATTAGGATAAGCGAAATATTATGACACAGAGACCGAAAGCAATCCAGTGTAGCGACGTGAAGTGCATTTGTTAGTGTTGAAAAACAATAAAGGCCCTTTTAAGAGACAAAGCCGGCGTCAGTCATCATTGCGCGGACAGAAAAACGGCTGATTTCGAAATGTTTCATAGCACCTCAGCAACGCGAGTCAATGCCAGTACACCGCAGATTCATAGAGCGGAAGTCCCCTAAGGCGTTGAACTGTTCCTCCCTGGGACGCGGGTTCCACAGCAGCAACGTTAGATGCTTTTCACATGATCTCTTAAAGCGAGAACGTCCGTGTGGCGAGATTTCGGGGCACGTTAACGACCACACGAGGTAAACATTATTCCCTAGCCCTGAACTATGGCCCGCCTCCTTGCCCAGGTGCATTTTCGGCGCCTTTAACCCCACAAGTAAATCAAACCAGTAGCTACGCAACACTTCAGAGACACAACAAAATCACATATGTGTTCAGGATGTGCGGATCCTGGCGTCGAAACCACTGCGCTGTCGCTAGGTTTGTACGGTTGGCGCGGCGCTTTTCCCCTCTCTCTCCGAAATGCCGAATCGCATCGGCGCCACTTTGCACAGTCGAGCCGAAACCCCGAACTCCAGCCTTAGGTGAACGCGGTAGCGACCATTTGGACGATGAAAAAATGTCACGCAGCAGGCTCTCCCTCCTGGTAGGGGGCCTAACCTCACTTCATTGGCTAGTTTGAAAGGCAACCGGAACCCCTCTCGGCAGGACGCGGTACGCGCACCCTGCCGGGGGGGGGGGGGGGCTGTACGGAGGGACACTTGTATGACGCCGAAGGCATTGTCCGAAGGTATTTGACGCTTTCCTTACCATCCCGCTGCAACTCTGTTGCACCGGCGGAAGCCCGCCAGCCCCTCCGGCTGCCATCCCGTGCCTTCGGCTGCCCCTGTTTTCCTTACGCTTACGTATAGTAAGGCCTTCCCTAACACTCAACGATCACGCCGTGCGGTATGCGCCCTGAGAGAACGTAATCTGGGCCGCACGGTGATCCACGGGCACAACGGTGCGCCACGCCCCAGATTATGCCCTGATGAAAGAGCCCTCTGGGACTGCGTGCCGACGACGCGACCACTTGCGCGTGGCGCCCCATCCTCCCTTTCACCCAAAGGGTACTACGCACCTGCTCTGTACATCATGTAACCCGGATGTTGGCATAAAATAAACGCCTTCTCTCGATACCCTGGGCATGATATTTTGTCGCCGGTACTCCACCTGCCCAATAGAGGCGGTGTTGAGTTGGCGGGACGCCGTTTCAGTATCGTCGTCATCATCAGCCTATCTACGCCGCCTGTAGGGTAAAGGCCCCTCCCATGGATATCCAACTATCCTGTTCCTGTGCTGACTGTGACCAATTTATTTCCGCAAACTTCTTGATCTGATCTGCCCATCTAACCGTCTACCGCCCCCTGCCACGCTTGCTTTCTCTACGGATCACTCTGTTCTCCTTAATGACGAACGGTTATCTTGCCTTCGCATTACATGCCATGACCACACCCATTTCTTTTTAATTTCTACTAATATGTCCTTAACACGCCTTTGTTGCCTGACCCACTCCGCTCTCTTCTCGTCCCTTAATGTTACACCGATCATCTTCCATTCCATTGCTAGCTGACTCGTCCACAGTTTCATTTGAACCCTCTTAGTTGACCTCCAAATTTCTGCCTCGTAGGTGAATACCGGTAATACGCAGATGTTTTTCAGGGACGATGCTAGGCTGCCATTCATTGTCTGAGAATGCCTACCGATGGCACTCCACCTTATTCGTATCCTTATAAATATATCAGTCCCATGGTTGGGATCTGGGGTGATTACGTGGCCTAAGTAGATATATTCACTTACAACTTCTCCTGCCTCACCACCTATTTCAAACCGCTGTGCTCTGCCGAGGTTATTGTGCATTACTTTAGTTTTCTGCATATTAATTTTCAGGCCCACGGCTATACTCTGCTTGTCCAGTGCGGTAATCTTGCTTTGCGATTTGTCCCCCGAGTTACTTAATAAGGCAACGTAATCAGCAAATCTGATGTTACTGAGGTATTCTCCAATAACCCTTACGCCCACCTGTTCCCAAATCAATGTTCTATACCTCTTTTAATCATGCTGTGAATAACATTGCAGAGATTGTGTCTCCTTGTCTGACGCCCTTCCTTATCGGTATTTTATTGCCCTCTTTATGGGGGAAGATGATAGCTGTGAACGCATTGCAGATTTCCTCCAGTATACGCCGGTAATACTTGTCTAAACCTTGATTCCGCAATGCCTTAATGACGGCTGAGGTTTCGACTGAGTCAAATGCTTTCTAAGAATCTTTGAAGGCTATATATAGGGAATGAGTGTACTCCGCGCATTTCTCTATCACCTGATTTGTCGTTTGTATATGGTCCATTGTTCAATAGCCTTTACCAAACCCTGCTTGTCCATTCTGGGGCGTGGCGACGGTGCCACCACGCCCCAACTGGAGGGGCGGTATATGTATTCCGGGAGAAGGGCCAGAGTCTTCACCCGGAGTACAGCATGCGACATTTTTCATTTCATATTTACTAGATAATTTTGCGCATTACAAGCATGCAACAAGATGTTGGGCCAATATCCCAAGCTAGTTGAGGCCCAGATAAAGATAAACATTTATGCTTCTTGCCGGCCCTGTGGGTTGATCACAAACGTACTAGCTGACGCGCTTTCTCGTGCCTCGTGGTCAACCGAGAATCATTGTCCAGGTGTAACTTTAATCAGCGACACCAAAGCGAGCCCCGCGAAGTTGGCGAAATTAAAGCTGTATGCGGGTGGTCGTTTTAGAGCGCTCTAGAGCACTCCGGAAAGCGACTCCGTGTTCGGGTGGTCGAAATCGAGCGGTCGACGTATGTTCTGTTGGTCGTTTCAGAGCGTCGTCCTCCCCTCCGAGTGTCTCGGAGGTCTGTGACTACGAAGTGGGGGCGCCGCCGATATCTGCAGGCGATCAGGTCACGTGACCCCGGCCGCCGCGGCACGCCCCGCTCGCCTGCCTAGTCGGTGGCGTTCGCTAAGCTCTAGTGAGCGGTTTGCGATGGGACTATTTCGACGTTTTTGCTTCGCGTGCTATTACTGAAGGCATCTCCGGATCATGTAGAAACATAGACGCCTATATAGTGTAGGGGAACCGTCTTCGCTTCTTCTGCAGATCGAAATCGGCGCCGAGGAGGACAGAAGCTCAAACGCCGACGATTCGCACGTTTAGACGACAAAGTTCGCAGAACTGTTCGCCGCTTCGCATCCTGTGTTCAAAGTGCAGGAATACGTTCGCAACTTTGGCTTGGAGCTAACGCCTCCGATATTCAGTGAAGGCCGCCATTTGTGGAAAAACCTTGGCCGGCCTGGCTGTTTGCAGTTGCCGTGTTGGCCGCGCCGCAGCGCCATGGTCGCGCGCTGCTCCAAGATCGGGTACGCATTCGGTTGGGGAGCGGTGACTCTTGCTCGAATGGGGGGAAGCAGCGGATCGCCGTACTCCGTAGTAGTATCTGTTTGTTTTATGGCGCAAGGGCAACGATGGCCAAAGAGCGCCAATGCAATGGTTGATCATTTTGAATGATGTTTTAATAAAATGGTGCTGTAAATGTGACGATTTTAGGAGAGGTTAGTGTGGGGGGTGTATACAGCCCCTCATTTAAAACAGCAATAAAATTGGGGAAATGGGAATGGCAGGGTAAGAATGTAAAAAATAAATAGACACTCATAGCGTCCTCCCACTCTGAGGGGCCCCGAGGTTACACATGGTATGATATGCGGTTTAAAAAGCCAATGTCTCCCAGGTAAGCAAAAAGGCGTTTACTTGGAATTAAGGGTTGATCAGCTAAAAACATCGAGGGATGAAGAGGAATCATGTGAGTGTAGAGTTCCCGGAAGTGCTTTTTCCTTGCCTTGTGGAAGTACCCACACTCAACTAAGACATGGCTGACGGATAGGCGATGTCCGCACCTGTCGCATTGTGGCGGTGGTTTGCCCTGCAGAAGGTGCGAGTGAGTAGCGTATGTATAAACTATTCGTAATCTGCACATGTATACTTCCGTTGTTCTGTTCTGTTTTTCTGTGTAGTAGCTGCCTAATTGGGGTTTTATAGTGTGGAGTTTGTTATCTGTCTGAGTGTCCCAGTGTTGCTGCCAGGGTTGTCGGATTGCCTTTCGAATGAATGGTTTCCAGTCAAGATAGGGAAGCTGCTGAACGTCGACGCTGCAGCGAAGTGCTGCCGCAGCGGCGCTCTGGTCTGCGAGTTCATTACCAGGAATGCCACTGTGTCCAGGCACCCAACACACGACTATGACCTGTTTTAAAGCGTAGGCTGCCATTATCTCTTTAACTAACCTGTTCAGCACAATGTTCCTACTTGGTTTTCCATAATGCAGTGCTGTCACAACACTCAATGAGTCTGTGTATATAATGGATTGTTGTGTCTTTGTTTGTATTATGTGTTCTAGCGTAATTAATATAGCATGTGCCTCAGCCGTAAATATACTTGTGTTTCTGTTTAGTGTCCTTGTGCTGGCAAAGTTGGGACCGTGTGCAGCACATGCCACAGCAGTGGCAGTTTTGGAGGCATCTGTGTAAAAGGCAGTGTACGGGAATTTGTTTTGCAAGTGCAGGAAGTGTTGTCGGATGAGTTGTGCGGGTGAATGTTTTTTGTAAATTTCCTTGAACGACATGTCACAGGTGACAGGGCGCAGTTGCCAAGGCGGCATGAACTCAACGAAGTCAGCTTTGTAAGATTCTGATAAAATAACCCCAAATTCCTCCGCATCCACCTTCACTCGGATAGAGAAAGGCAGAGGAAGCGACGGACGGCTCAAAAACAGCCTTTCGGACGCTTTGTTTTCAAGAATAGCATTTAGCGGATGACTATTTAAGGATGTTGCCCTTACGCAGTACAAAAGTGCCATGTATGTACGCTGGTGCTCTAAGCACCACTGATCCGTTTCTGCATAGAGGCTTTCAATAGGACTCGTCCGGAAAGCCCCGGACGCCAGGCGGAGCCCCAAGTGCAGCACTGCGTCCAGCATTTTTAGAGCTGTTTTTGGAGCAGACCCATACACTACACTTCCATAGTCTATACGGGACCTGACAAGACTGTTAAAAACACGTAAAAGGCATGTTGTATCTGCACCGTATGACTGGCGGGAAAGGACTTTTAAGATGTTCATAGTCTTCATGCATTTCAATTTAAGTTGTTTAATGTGTGGGATGAATGTAAGTTTATCATCTAAAACTACTCCAAGAAACTTGTGTTCTCTTTTTACGGGTATGTCAACTCCCTTAAGTTGTATGGTTGGTTGCAGATGGATCCCACGCTTCCTAGAAAAGAGAACACAAGTGCTTTTCTGCGGATTTAGGATAAAACCATTTTTGTCTGCCCACTTGGCTAGTCTGTTCACAGCAACTTGGATCTGCCGTTCACAGATAGAGGAGTTGCATGACCTGAAGCTGATGTGAACATCGTCTACATAGATTGAATAAAAAATGGTGGGTGGCAGTGCTCTCCCTAACGTATTCATTTTTACAATGAAAAGTGTGCAGCTAAGTACTCCACCCTGGGGAACGCCATTTTCTTGTGTATACGTCCTGGATAATGCTGCACCAACTCGTACCCGGAATGTTCTATCAGATAAGTAGCTTTCCAGTGTGTTCAACATGTTTCCACAAATGCCGAAAGATTTAAGGTCATGCAGGATGCCATACCGCCAAGTGGTGTCATAGGCCTTTTCGATGTAAAAAAATACAGATATACAGTGCTCCTTATGGGCAAAAGCTTCTTTAACATAAGATTCAACAGCTATAAGATTGTCAGTTGTTGACCTGCCCAAGCGAAAGCCTGACTGGCAGCTATCAAGGACACCATGATATTCCAAGAAATAGATAAGCCGTCTATTGATCATCTTTTCAAAGAGCTTGCTCAAGCAGCTTGTCAAAGCAATAGGGCGATAGCTTGTCACAGAAGAGGCATCTTTCCCCTCTTTCAATATAGCCAACACAATTGCCTCTTTCCAAGCATGAGGAAAGTACCCAGCACACCATATCTTGTTGTACAAGAAGAGAAGAGTATTGAGGGTATCTATGTACAGGTGCTGAATCATTGTGTATGTTATTTTATCAGCTCCTGGCGCCGAAGCACGGCATTTGTTGAGGGCTACCATAAGTTCCTGCAGCGAAAAAGGAGAGTTATACCCATCATTAGATTTCTTGTGGTCACGAATACGCTTTCTTTCAATAGATTCTTTGTATCGCAGGAATGTCTCAGTGTAGTGGGAGGAGCTGGAAATATGTTCAAAGTGCTGTCCCAGGGTGTTTGCTTGGTCTTCAAGGGTATCGCCAGTGGTGCTGACAAGAGGTGTGACATATGTTTTCTGCCCCTGCAGTTTCCGTATCCTGTTCCAAACTTTGCGCGCATCTGTATAGGAATTTATTGATGATAGAAAAGACCTCCAACTATCTGTTTTTGCCTGACGTCGGATTCGCCGTCCCGTGGCTTTTGCGCGCTTGAAGGAAATTAGGTTTTCTGTAGTAGGATACCTGCGGAGGACCCCCCAGGCCTTATTCGGAGCATTTCTGGCCTTCTTGCAATCGTCATTCCACCAGGGCCTCTGAAGATTACGTGTGGTACCGGAGGTCTGGGGAATAGAAACGCTAGCAGCATCAAGTATATGTGCTTTGATGAAGAAGCACGCTTAATCAATACCTAAGTGTGTTATTGATGTGTAAGTAAGTTTCGACATCTCTTTAAACGTTGCCCAGTCGGCACCAGCTTCTTTAAACTTTTCATGTGAAGTGTAACTGTAGGGGCATTTTTCTGAATATCTGAGGGTGACTGGGAAGTGGTCGCTCCCGTAGAGATTCGTACCCACTTCCCATTCGATGGATGGAAAAAGAACGGGGGAGCCTATAGCAAGATCAATGTGTGAATATGTGTGGTGTGCTATATTGTAGTATGTCGGCTGCTTTTTGTTAAAGAGACAAGCTCCGGATGACAAGAGAAAGTTTTCTATCAACCGGCCCCTGGAATCTGTGCGTTCCGATCCCCATAGTGGGCTGTGCGCATTAAGGTCACCAACTAGTAAAAACGGTTCTGGCAGTTGATCTATAAGGGACTCAAATTCGTAACTGGACAGACGATATTCAGGGGGAATGTACAGTGAGCAAATTGTTGTTAACTTATTGAATATAATTGCCCGAACAGCAACCGCTTCTAGGCCGGTGCGCAAATGGATAGATTGACAAGGGACAGCTTTTTGTATAACTATTGCCACACCACCAGAGCAGTGCGAGCAGCTGCCTCTGTCTTTTCTAAATACTGAGTATTGGTTTAGGAAGTTGGTATGCTTAGAGTTCAAGTGAGTCTCTTGTAAACACAGGACAGTTGTTTGAGTTTTGTGTAGGATTTCATATATATCATCTAGGTTTTTAATTAATCCTCTACAGTTCCACTGCGTAACTATTTGTGATACCATAAATGTTTAAAGAAGATTTTGGCTGGTGAAGACTAGGGATGGATGTATCACCTACCACACTCAGGTATGATCTGGGCCAGTGACACGGGGGGCTGCTGGCTTTTTTCCCCGCCCCGCCATGGAGCGCTGTTCTTTCACCGCCTTTGGTACTGGCCGAGACGGTGTCATGTCCATGTCCTCGTCTGAGTGCTGAGACAGCGACGAGATGGAGTCCTTGCGGCCTCCGACACGGAATATGTTCGAAGTCGTGGAAGGATTTCCTCCCACCATCGTTTGTTGCGTGTTGGACGCAGAGGCGGTCGAAGGACCCGCCACATCTACATCCATGGCCACCTGAGGTCTGGTAGCCGGAAGAAGGGGGCCAACGGCAGAGCCGTCACTCCTGGCGTTCGTGGCCGACGCAACACTTGCGGGTGCCACAGGTGTTGCGTCAGCTGGTTGGGCTGCCTTAGGCAGCACCTTGGGGGGCTGGGGCGGCACCAAGTCTGCTTCGCAGTACTGGGTGGCCGCAGTGACAAGACGCCGCTCCGCCCCCCGGCGAGCTGCGTCGGCATACTTCGCAGAAGCAAAGGCGCTGAGCCTTTTCCGCGCTTCTAAGTAAGAGATGTTCTCGCTGACTTTAAGATTGAGTATTTTCTTCTCAAGTTTGAATGTTTCACACGTCCTTGAGTAAGCTGTGTGCGGCCCACTGCAGTTCGGACACTTAATCAAACTGCTGTTGCAATTCTCTTTGGCGTGGTCGTGCTCTGAGCACTTTGCACACGTTAAAAGCCCACGGCATTTGTTAGTACTCTGCCCATAACGTTGGCACTTAAAGCACCGACGCGGGTTGGGGATATATGGTCGGACGGTACATCGAAGAAAGCCTGCATTCACAAATTCGGGTAAGGTACTGCGGTCAAAGGTGAGGACAACATGTTTGGTTTTGATTTCCTGATTTTCTCGACGCATAGTGATCCTCCTTACTGCAATGACGCCCTGGTCGCGCAGGCCCTCGAGGATGTCAGAGTCAGTTTCATTGCAGAGATCAGATTCGGATATCACACCTTGGGATGTATTTAGCGTTCGGTGGGGAGTGACTGACTTTCAGGTCGCCAATGAGGGTTTGTTCAAGAAGCTTTTTTGATTGTGCCGGGTTGTTTACTTCTACAAGGATCTCTCCAGAGGTTAGTTTCTTGGCTTTGTAGTGTTTTCCCACAACACGTTCAATGCACTTAGCTATTAAGAAAACGGATGTAGATGTCACTGGCTTTGTATTGTCTTCGGATGCAATGATCAAGAACCGGGGAAAGTTGTCAGGTATTTGGAATGATAGGGCAGGCAATGGGGGAAAGTTCGCTTCAGTGCGGCCCCTTTTGGGGGGCCGATCAGTGGGTTTAGAAAATTTTTAAAGAACCATGCAGCATGGAAAAAAGCAGGGAACGGGGGTACTTCCTTCGCTCGGTTTACCCTGATGCCGAGAGAGGTCCCGGAGCTCCCTGCCTGGTAAACAGACAGGGAGCCCAACCGCCGGAGCTTGACCACGGCTCCGACAGCCACCGTTTGTGGTTTCTACCCTTCACCTTAAAACTCCTAGCCACGGTAGGATACAGCGTGAGTATGGGGGCTCGGGGTCCGCGGTATCGCCAGTATCGTCACCAAGATTGCTCAAGGTGCCCCGTGCGGGGGGATCGCCGTACTCCGAGTCCGAGTATCAGAGCGACCACCCGAATACAGCATAACACAGCCGTCGAGTGAGAAAGAGAGCTCAGAGTTGAGAAAAGCCGTTCGGACACACCGCAGAGAGGGGGAAGGCGCTTCTCGCTGTTTACGTGCCGCCGGAAAGCGGGGTTGGGCTCAGAAACAAGAGGGACGGAATGCCCCGTTGAACGACGGTTGTATTCACCCAGAAAGAGCTACTAGCCACCCAGCAGAATTACCCGTTTCGTCGGTGGATTTGTGACGGTCTCTGGGAGACGTTTTTTTACTTTGTTTTATTAGAAACAGAGGCGTAGCTTGTACTGCTGCGGGCGTGCGCCGAGATGCTACTTGCTACTTGAAGTCAGCGTGCGTCGCCGACGCCACGGGGCACTAATTTCTGCTGGACTGTGAAAGACTCGTGCTGAATATCGTAGCCACCGAAGATGAGGCAACTGGTACATTCAGTATGGTAACCCCGAAATGTCTGAGGAAACACTGCTGCGCTACGTTCATGACGAACCATTGGAACTTCGTTTAGGCAGCTCCAAGGCTTTTGGGAAACTAAGTCGCTCCGTGACCTCTGCCGACATGAAGCGAGACATTTTTCGCTATTGCAGATCGTGCTATGTCTGTAAAACGTTGAAGGCGCGTGGTGGAATGCCGCCTGGAATGAGGAAACCAATTGACAGTGTACGTCCTTGGCAGGCAGAAGCTTGCGACTTGAAGGGACCTTTGCCGAGGAGCAAAGAGAGCTATACTTATCTTGTGTCTGGGGCTGACTATTTGGCGCAACAGCCCACTGGTTCTGCGCGGCGACGACGAGGCACCCTCGTTGATCCAGGCTGCTGTCGGCCGGCTCATCGGTACAAACTCAGAAAGAGCTCACTCAGGGACCATCGCACGGTAAACGGTGGGATATTTCGCCACCCGTCCAACTAACCGTCACTCCTTTTGCTCTCAGTTCCCGCGGCCGCCCCTCCGGCCCCCCCAAGGCCTTCGTTGGGAGGGTTGCGCACAGCCCCAGCCCATTGAGTGTCATCAGTTACCGCTGTGCTCCAGCACGTTGTAAGAACAAATTTTCTGTTTTTGTTTAATTTATAAGAGTGTGCATGTTACGTGATATTGTTTGTATTATTGAGTTTCATTTTATGCATGCTGAGGGCGCCTGATTAATTATGTACGTATTTTTCTGTGTAATTGTTCTGTGCGCTAGCTTTAACGCACAGGTTGAAACAGTGTTGACCCCGTTTGAACCATACGGTGTAACGAAAACGTTTTTCTGTTAGGTGCAGAGTTCTGTATGGTTCGAGTGTTAGCCTTGTCCACGGCGTTAAGTGTTACTTTTTTGTGCGCAATGTAAAGGAATGTTTCTTTTGTTTGTGTTATGGCGTTACTTGTTTGGTACAGGAACCCTTTTTTGTGCATGCATGTAGGACGAGGTATGTTCTATGGTTCTTTTTTATTTTCTTCTGAGTAGCGAGCAGAGCTAGCTTTCTTTTGGAGTTGCTCTTTCGGGGACGTACGGTGTTGGCTGGAGCGCGAGGGTGGGGAAGTGAGAGCTCGGTCTCTCGATAGAAGCGTCTTCAAAGACATTCCCCTGCTCTTCGTGCGCACGGTTCGAGAAAAATGGGCTGGTTGTTCAAAGTTGAGGATTTCGGCCTTCCGCGGACCGGTGTTCGGGTGAGCAGCGTGTACTGGAGGCCATTGCGTAAATTGTGAAAAGTTGGGAGAACGGGCCAGACTTTTGGGGACCGCATATTCAATGTGAACGGGAAAGTGGCTCTTCCTGGGAAACACTGGCCCTGACGACGCTATAGTGTGGTGCGCAGCGTTGTGGAGAGGGAACTTGGCTCCGGTGGCAGGGAACAGTTTGACGCGTGTGTTGTGTGGGAGTTGGTGAGTGCGTTTCGTGTGTGAGTCTGCCGGCTTCAGCAAACCCGACCTTGCATTCCGAGAGTGGTTTCTCCTTTGTCCGGTAAGACCACCGTCACGTGGTGTCTCGTCGTGTGGTGGAGGGACCGCGGACAGAGACATCGAGGATTGTGAAAGGGCACGCGACGTGAACTTGGCCTCACTCTGAACCGCTGCGCTGACTCGGAGAGGTTCAACGACATATACCCCTGCGCACCGCCTGCTCCAGATGTGGACAATGTGGTGTTGCCATCGGAACCGCACCATGCGTCATCAGCTCAACGGCTCTCGTCCGGCTGCTGCCTCGCTCACGGTGCGCAGCGGCGACCACCCAGGCCACTCGTTGCTCCTTGGCGCGGCACCCAATTAAATGCCACGAGAGGTCTGCGCCCGAACAGCGCCATCGTGGTTGTCATACCTGCCGATGGACTGCTCAAGCCGCATTCCCTCAGGGCTTCAAAAGGTCGGCGTTGTCGCCTTGCCGTCGGGACATGGGTCCACCTTAGCTACTCACCAAGGTGTTGGTACGGTTGCTGCTGTGTCGGTGCACCGGTGAGGTCGTTTTGGAACCGGTACCTACAATATCCCCTCCTTGCCAACAGCGGACGTGTCCCCGAAATCTTTCGCGCTCCCAACCGCCGAACATTGGGCAAGCCCGCGAAATGGCTTCTCAGGCATTTTTGTAGATATTTTTTTTTCATACTAGTGTAGCGTAGTTTGTGGCATGACTGTGTCTTCTGTGTTGCCCTAACCCTTTTTAGTGGTAGTCTGTGTTCCTTTTCTTGCAATCCTATGTATCCTAGTATCGTTCTGCATTCATATAATATTATTGTTCTTCTTATTATTATTATTAATATTAGTGTAGCGTTCATTGCAATCATTCTATTTTAGTAGCTTCCTTTTGTGTATGAAGTTTGGATCGATTACTATGTATTATATAACTGAGTGTCACATGTAGTTTTTTGTATGCATCATTCGTGCTGGAAGTGTTACTGCCATTAGGGTGGTTTGTAGATTCTTTGAGCGGGCTGAGGATGGAGACTGACTTGTGCATGCATTTCTTTCCAGTTTTTGTCGTCTTTTCCTTGCCTGTTCGATGGCGGGTCATTTGCTCTCAGACCGGCGAGAAAATTTCAGAAGAGGAGGGTGTGGGGATCCTGGCGTCCTAGCCATTGCGCGGTAGCTAGGTTTGTACCGCTGGCGCGGCGTCTTTCCCCTCTCTTCCCGGAATACCGACTCGTCACGGTGCCACTGTGTAGATCCGACCCGACCTCTCAAAATCCAGCCATACGTGAATGCTGTAGCGACCGTTGCGGCGATAAAACAATGTCACGCAGCAGGCTCTCCGCTCTAGTAGCGGGCTTAACCTCTCCTCATTGCCTAGTTGAAAGGCATCCGGAACTGCCTCTCACCGGAAGGCAGGACTCGTGCCCTGCGTGAGGGGCTGTTCGGAGGGACACTTCTAGGATGCCGAAGGTATGTGACGCCTTCTTTGCCATCCGGCGGCAAATCTGTTGCGCCGGCGGAAGCCCGCCAGCCCTTTCGGTTGCCGTCCCGTGCCTAAGGGTGCCCCTGTTCTCCTTACGCTGGCAGTCTGGCGGCGGTGGGGACAAGCAACGGACGTCGATCTGATTCACCCGTACCGTTTTCACATATTTGTTCCTGAGTGACCGCATCCGCTGTTCCGGCTCATCTCCCCCCTGCCGTCACAGCAGGACGGACAAGGAATCGCGCACGACAATCTGCTTTTTTGTTGGAAACCCAGGTATCAGCGGTCGACAAGATTCCTGGAGCGACAACATTGCGCAGTTTGAGCGATCTGCGACAGCGTTCACGCTCCCCGGTTTCAAGGCACTCTGGCAGCGGCGGTAATGGGCAACGGACGTCGATCTCATTCACCCCTACCGTTTTCACAGGTTTGTTCACCAAGTTATGGTCATTTACTTTTTGTGTCTTTTTGCTCACGTCACTGCTGCTGCCAGACTTGTCACTTGTTTCAACTGCGCATGAAGTGTGATGTCTGATGCTGAAGCAGAAATCTGTCTTGCCTGCAATGAGCCCATAGACGAAGCAGACTGTTTGATAACGTGAAAAGAATGCACTTACCCATATCATCTGCCAGGCTGTTCTGGTCTGCCAGAATCACTGGGAAAACTAGAAGTGCCAGTGCTCGCACAGCATATACGTACCCTACATGTAAAGTGGCGTGTTCCCGCTCAGGCTCAATGTCAGAAGCCAAAGATACTTTCAATGTAGCCGCGGCATTTGTGGAAATCAGTAAAAAGCTGGACTCCTTGTTGCCCCTGAGAGAACAGGTAAATAACATCGAATTATCTGTGCAGACCATGTCGGACCACTTGGATGAAATAATGGGGCGTCTCGACAACCAGGACAAAAAGAGCGCACAGCTTCGCAAACTGGTTGAAAATAATTGAAACCGCGCGACCAACTGAACAGCTTCTTGAGTCGAACGCTGACTTGGATACTCTGGAATTTCGGAGATGGGAAAGAAAACTAGAAATTCGTGGCTTGGTGTTCTCGGAAAAAGAAGAATTCATTACCAAGGTTAATGAAGTGGCCCACGTGATTGGCGTAGACGACGTAAGTGACTGTGACATTGATGCTTGTCACAGGCTGCCGGCAAAGCCTAACAAAGTTCCGGATATCTTATTTCGGTTGGAAAGGCAGGCAGTTAGAGACCGATGGCTCCGTAAGAAAAGCGTACTCAAAGAAAGAGAAACGGATACTTACATCTGTGAAAATCTGACTCGGAGAGCGAAAGAGCTGTTGTACACGACTGAAGAATGGGCCCAAGTCAATGGCTGAAAATACGCATGGCATGCAAACGGAAAGGTTCGGCTTCGCAAGAAGCAAGGTGACACTGCCCGTGTGATCAAAGACGTGAGCGACTTAGCGAGACTAGCATCGTAACCTTTAGTTTTGCTATGAATCCAAGTAGCAAGTCTTCACCTTGTTGTGACTTCACACCGGTACCCCTTACCTTGTGAACTTAAACAAACTGAACCCAAAGAATGGTTGTGCCCTTCAATATTCAAGTGTTTTCATTTAAATGCCCGCTCATTAAACATCAAGTACAATGATTTAAGTATACTCTTAGATATCTTCGGATTTTTGTTTGATGCAGTAATGATATCTGAAAGGTGGTTACATTCTGATGTTGATTTTCAGCTACCCTCGTTTTCTACTTTTACAGTTAATCGAAGTGCATGTCGTGGTGGTGGTGTATGTCTTCTGCTTAGCAATACGTTTAAAGGAGAAATAATAGAACAGTTTTGTTATATCGATCACAATATTGAAGTTGTATCGGTAGTAACAAACGACACAGTGATGTCAGTGTTCTATAGACCCCCAGGGGCGATACTTCTTCTTTCTTGGGGTTTATGGAATCCTATTTGAGCTTCATTACTCAGCACAAATACGAAGCCATCATAAGTGGTGATTTCAACATAGATATTTTACGTAGTACCCCGGTGAGTACTAATTTTGATGTGCTATTGAAATGTTATGATTTCCACATTACATCTAAGGTGTCCACACGTATGACTTTGAGTACGGAAACACTCATTGATTTATTTATTACAAACATTGACCCCTCCCTTGGAAGGTCTGGTGTCACATGCTGCGATCTCAGTGACCACATGGGTATTTATCTCTTATTAAATAAAATTATCCCTAAGCGTAAACAACGTAATGTATACACAACTCAATGTGTTACACAAGAACGCCAAGAGGACTTTCGTGCGGAACTTTGCTCAGTGTACTGGAATGACGTGTACAACGAATCCGACGCAAACAAACCTTATGAAATATTTATGTCAATTTTTATCAAGATATAGTGCAAGCCTTTCGCAAGGACCACAAAAATATATCGAACAAAGTAAGGAAACCATGGATTTAACGTGATCTATATAGCCGCATCAAGGAAAAAAATAGGTTATGTCAATCATTCATTAAATGGAGAAACGTCAAAACCCTAGAAAAATTCAGAAAACAAATAAACAAATCAACTAACGACATACGCAATGCAAGAAATCGGTTTTATGAAAAACAATTTGAATCGCTCGACCGACATGATCAACTGTGGAGGAAGATCCGTTCGTTAGCTGCGAAATCCACTCACAACATACTTACTGATAAAAACTGACTCTCAACACACCGACCTACCGTGTGTGGTGTTCCTCAGGGAAGTATTTTAGGCCCATTATTATTTAACCTGTATATTAATGATATAGTAAACCTTGAAACCGGCACTCGTTTTGTAATATACGCCGATGATACCAGTATTTTGTCGATTTTCCCGTGCGAACGCATTATTGGAAAAACTAGCAGCCTGGTCAGACGCTAACTTGCCTGAACTAGACATCTCGAAGTCAAATGCTCTAATTTTCCGCCCGAAAAATAATCAATACATTCACAAATTCCACTATGTTATAAATCCCAAACCGTTGAAATAGTTAAATCTTTCTAAACATTGCCTGTCGTTATTTTAGAATATATGTTCTGGGATGATCACGTACACCATGTAACGCTAATAGCTTGGAGGTCCATACCCGCCGCGGTGGCTCAGTGGCTAAGGCGTTGCGCTGCTGAGCACAAGGTCACGGGTTCGATTCCCGGCCGCGGCGGCCGCTTTTCTGATGGAGGCGAAAAGCAAAAACGCCCGTGTGTACGAGATTTCGGCGCACGTTAAAGATCCGCAGGTGGTCAAAATGAACCCGGAGCACTCTACTACGGCGCGCCTCATCGCCTGCGTTGCGTCGGCACGTTAAACCCTACAATCAATCAGCTTGGAGGTCCATGGGATGTATTCTCCGCCACAAATACTTACTGCCACAAAAAGTCAAATTACTACTGTACCGGGCTCTTTTCTGCTCTTACTTTAACAACTGCACACTTGTATGGGCAACAACTACAACCTCAAATCTAGAAAAACTAGCTATTCATGAAAAACGGATGTTTCGCATTGTTCTTGACTTACCGTACAGGCATACAACACAACATTTATTTCGGAAACATGACAGTAAACATATTCAACCTATACAAACACCGCTTGATCCGGAACTGTAAACGCAAAAGCAAAACAGGTCTAAATTTGCTTTCCAGTCTAGCAAGCCTACAATGGTACGAGACTCCATATCCACAGCGCCATAAACCCCATTGGGAATTACCCCACGTCCGTACACACTATAGTCATCAACTCCTATCATATCAACTACCCACAATATTCAACACACTCACTGTTGAGAGTATCAATATGGATATTTTTTCAGTGTCAATTTTACGCAGTTATCTTGCCGACAATCCACGTTCTACATAAGCATGTTAATATTAATTGTCAATGTTGGTTCATTGTTTATATTGAGATCAGTGCTGTGTAACTTCGAATGAATGTCTGTTTGGAAAAAAAAGGGCTTGATTTGTGTGATGAATTCATTACTGAGTAATCTTGAGTTGTTTGTGCGTATGGTTTGTTAGTTTTTTTGCTGTTTTTGTTCACTACGCAGATCGCCGTGGAATGTCATTTTTCTCTTTTTTTTTTAATGACGCAGAGCGTAGTAGACTGTCATTTCTTTTTCTTTTATTTTTTTTTTCTTTTTGTTACTACGCATAGCGTAGAAGCATGCGATGTTTTTCTTCTGTTTTTTCCACTACGCAAACCATAGTACAATGTGAAACTTTGCCCTCTATTGCGGTTTGCTGTCGCTGCCAGCTGTAAGGATGGTGGGAGCTTCGTCAAGCGATTTCTTTTTTTTTCGCTTTTACTCCTACCTCCTCCATCACTTGTATTGATGGAAATAAAGACTATTATTATTATATTATAGTAAGGCCGTGCCTAACTATCGACGATAAGGATAGGCGGTACTCGCCTGTGCGGGAACTGACCGCGCCTCCCTCACTGCTGCGAGCCGATATGGCCAGCACGTCGATACACGCCTACTACGGTGCGCCGCCCTCCGGATTATGCCTTGGCCGAAGAGCCCACTGGGCATGCGCGCCGACGACGTGCACACTTGCGCGCGGCGCCCCTTCGCCCCTTTCACCCAAAGGGAACTACGTACCTGGACTGTAGATCATGTAACTGGGAGGTTGGCGTGAAATAAACGTCTTCTCTGGGTCGACTGAACATATTCCTTTGTCACCCCTACTCCACCTACACAATAGAGGCGGTGCTGAGCTGCCGCGAGGGCGCTTCAGTATCGTGAGCGTGCTGAAATAGCTCGAACCCACGGCAGTTCCTCGCAGGGTTTATATGTGCATGCCTTGGGCAATGGTAGGGTTGTGCATATTGTGAGGAAGAAAACACAAAGTGGACTGCAAACCACAGCGTTTTGATCGGATACCAAAGCACTCCGAGAAGGCTGCGCGGAGGCAAGGCGTCTCCCGCCAACAACCGGCTATTTGTGCTTTCGCATTCAAAACCCGCCATTCCAAGAGGTGTCCGCCGACTTCTGTGGTTCCCGGATCGCAAGAGTATTTTGTATTAATGTTCGAAATCTCATAGAGGCACCCTCGAATATTACAAAATAAAGAATAACTCATGCAGAGTTACCACTGGCATTATCAGTCACACATGGGTTTCAAAAACGTAATAAAAAACGTAATACACTGTGTCGCTATCTGAAATGCAATCCTCCGTTTTCTGTTCGTTCGTGTGTATGTAGTTCATCAATATTGCGCAAATACAAATCAGTCAATAATTATGTTCGCTTAACTAGAAAAGTTTTCGTAGATGAAGTTTTTTCTTAAATACCTATTATTTTTACCTTGAATAATTTGTTGCTTCGCATATTTCACTTTCTGTATACTGTTTATTGCCGGTGCTCTTTTGCAACCACTTAGCTGCACCATTTCAAATGTAAAGAGAGCACAGTTCTCCAGTTGCGCCTTTTACAACGAAAGCGTTCCTATTACTTTCGGAACAGCAAAACTTTTCTGTGGCGCTTTCTCGTTTGTTTAACTCCTTCGCAACATAAGACGTCCATCGCAACATAGGTTGTCCATCGGTTTTTGTGTTTCTTCCTATCTTGTT
Source organism: Haemaphysalis longicornis (assembly GCF_048455015.1). Taxonomy (NCBI): domain Eukaryota; kingdom Metazoa; phylum Arthropoda; class Arachnida; order Ixodida; family Ixodidae; genus Haemaphysalis; species Haemaphysalis longicornis. Next base: position 2,403,676 of record NW_027526276.1, read on the forward strand.
TAGAAAATATTTAGACAGGTAAATGCTGCACGACAACAAATTATTCCAAGGCGTTTTCGTTCACGACTGCGATGTAGCGAGGGCAAGTGAACGAAGAGTGAAAGGAACTTACCCGGAAGGTGAGTGTTACCCTGGCCTGTGTCAAAGCTTCGATAGTTCCGTTCTTTCCACCACAAGTTCTCCACGGGATTAAAACAAGCATTGGAACCTTGGTGTTCAACACGTCAACCTGCATCAGCTTGAGACCGTCGCGACAGAAGCCTACTACAGGACTGAACATCTCCAGATCGTCCATATTTTTGTACTCGGTGGGCCCAACAAAAAAGCCAGACACAACCTCTTCCGCATGTCTGTTCGATTGTGTGTGATGTGATGGCAGTCTGAGGAGAATTGTTTTAACCATATCCTCCATGTCGATGCCTGAGAAGTCACACGGGTCTCCTGCAGAAAACCAAGAAACAAGGAGCAGGCTTCGGTTACCTCGAAGGTTGATATAGTTGACGAAAAAACAACTCACAGCACTAGAAAGGTCAACAAGTAATTCCTTTCGGACCAACTTTGGTATTTGGATATATGCTTGTTTGATAACCTATACCTTCGTAGAATTTCTGCGTCTCGATGGTGAATTTTACTTTACGCGTACCCACTTTGGGTGTTACAATGGCTCCCATGGTAAGTAATATCACTTAAGTTCTACGCTGCCTCGTGCAGTCAAGGGCCACTAATTACTGTGTATTCATAAGCAGTTGACATCAAATATTGCGCGTATTTCTTTATCTCAGCATGGAATTGGTAACACAATTGCGGCGTTGGTTAACAAATAATAAGGAATATGCCTGGTACTACCACTCTGCAAGAGCAAAAACGACGATTTACCCTTGGTAGTTTAATTATATCCCTGCGCAATTATTCTTCATGGAGTAGTGGTCACGCGGTCTCCCTTTTTCGCGTGCCCTGGTACCTTCGTGTATATTCAGCCTCCTGATCTTATGTAAAACTTCAAACGTTGTTCTTATGCCAAACTCCGATTTAGTATTTTTGAATTTGCTTGTGCAAAAACCACCTAAGGCTGGAAAATCCCTTTGATCCTCTGAAGAAGCACTAATTTGAGTTGATGCATTTAAAAAGTTCTTGTGCACTTGCGCAGCAGTGTTCAAATACCACGGAATGAAACCATGGTAAATCGTGTTCTTATGTTGGCGACACTTGTTTGCGTAACAGGACTGCTTTTAAAGCAACTTCATGCTCAGTGGAAGTCTAGAAATCCACATTGCTATTTAATGCGGCATTCATTTCGTTTACTTTTGGATAAAAGTAGGATAACAAGCTTAGCTTGCTATTGTCAAGTAAATTGCTCCGGCTTACAAGTATTTTGCGTCAAATACATTCAACAATTAAAGTAATAGATTCGACAAGAATATCTGGGTCGCCTACCATAAATAAAATACTAAACCCTGTTTCTTCATTTTCCAGCTATCGTGTTCCATCGTGTTATATGTTTGTACTTCAACAATAGTTCAAATATAATTAGTCAATATAACTGACGCATGAAGTACCCGAACGACAGATGACTGAAAAAAATTGGTTCATTGTGAACAGTGATAAAATACCGCTTTTCTCATTTCTATAAATAAGACCTAATGTCGCGGTGTGGACTACATCACCCACCCTGAATGAAGGCCACTTGTCTACAGAACTGGATTGTTACGCACCGTGGTACCCCTCTACGTGTGATTTTTGTGGTTTGTGTGGAACAATTTCATTTTTGTTAGTGGTTAGACGGTTTATTCCTTACAGCCCCATCTTAAACGTGCTATAATGGTTAACGACTGTGAAAAATGTGATATTTAGATTTTGTAAGTATATGTTTTGTGCTTATCTCCTGAGTGTTCTGAATCTACAATTTATATAAGTTTGCTACACAAATTGGATATAGCTTAAGTAGTATGTGATTGCAATCTGACACTCCAGCGCTATCAGAACACAAACTTTTCAACAGAAGCGGTTCTTCCAAAACCGGTTATTTAAAGGGCGCGTGTGAGAAGGCTATTTTGGAGGAGCTACCAGTAGGCTGTAGGAGAATAGGTAGGAAGGTGAAGTGCGTGTGCAAACGAGCATGAGGAAGGACGAGGTGAAAGAATAAACAAAATGAAAAAAAAACAAGAGAAAAACAACAAAAGGGGAGGTACTAGCTAACGGGAGACGTGACAGCGCACAGGTAGGAACGAGCCGAGGGATTATTCAGTTCGCCACTGGAACCCCATAATTCTCCTTTCCTTCAAGACTCGTACCAACTTCGTCACTTCCAAACCATACTGTTCATTCCAAACATCGAGCGAAAAGGGCACGCAACACCGCGTCCACGCTCGGCATCGACCAGGGAACGAGAGGAATGCCGAATCCAACAGCCGTCCTTGAAGCTCGAGCATCGCAGGGTAACCCGAACTTTTGTGGGCCGTACCGTTGAAGGACTCTAGCGGGTAAATTATCTCATGATTTTCACTTGTATAGTTTCCAATTCGATCGTAAAGATATTTTAGTTATTAACGACGTCATCTCATCTCACTCCCTTCCGCCGTAAGCCAAACTTGTCCACATAAAATATACGTGCTACCAAATATCCAGGTTTCTTTTTCATTTAATTATTTTGGTTTCACCCTTGCATCTAAGTAATGGTCTTTTACTACAACTAGTTCCCTCTCTCAGTAGCTGCTCAGTTGCAGTAATGGTTTACCGGGTGTGAGTTTGCAATATATGCAGTTTGCGAACTCACTTCTTGCCCTTAATTTCAGCCGAGGTGTTTTTCACGTGAGTTTCTGCTCTAATTTGTGTATCTCCTATTTTATCCCTAAGCGTTACTCTTCCACTCCTCGTTCGGCAGACATCAGTCTTTCTTCACGCAGTTCAGTGAGGCACCGACGTTCCGACCCTCAAGGCATCATTGGTAATACCTCTTTACTTCAAACTTTCCACTAAAGTAAAAGATATAACTTATCACTCATTTTTAAGCCGATTTACGAAACAGCATAGATCATTGTGAGTGTAGGTTCAATTTTGGTTTTGTGACCGTGACCAGCAACGACCACTTCTCCTAGAAAGCTATGTTAATTCTCGATTTCGAATATTTCATTACCCGCGCTGAAGGCGAGTTTTTCGGTTTGTTTACTATTACATTTCGTTTATTTTATGTTGAATCGTTTTCCTACAATGGAGCTTTGTCAACATGTCTTGCAGTCGTTTCTGACGCACTGAGCATGATAATGACCATGAAGCCATCATTCGTAATACGTCTTCATTTCACACTTCCCACCATAGAAATAGAGAGAGCGGATGACTTATTTTCAAGCCTATTTACCAAAAAGCATCATATCATGTTTGTAGGTCCCTATTTGATTTTGTAAGCGCCATCAGCAACGACAACCCGTCCTAGAAAGCTACGTTCATTCTCGAGTTCGAATATTTTATTACCCGTCCTCAAGGATTGTTGTTCGGTTTGTTAAATATAAAATTTAATTTATTTTCCGTTAAATGGCGCTTTGTCAACATGGCTTGCAGTTCTTCTGACGCACTGAGCGTCAAAATGTAGAAACGAAAACTCCAATGGCTCACTCCAGTATTACAATGGCATCGACAAGGTAAGACACTTGTTGGCAATCTTTAAATATAATGTGCAAGGGTTTATTGAACACCACAGCATTTTCTAAGACCTGACTGAAGACATGAGTGTAAACAATTGTTGACTAGCCTTTTCAAATGCTAGCCTGTTCCTCGGGCGATAAAAATCTACGGTATGGCTATGCGGGCAAAGAGTAGGCGGAACTGTTTTAATTTTCAAGACCTTTCACAGCTCCCTTTTCGTCAGTTCTAATTAGACTGGCGTCTATCGGGACTAACGGCACCTAAAAGACTCTGAGGAAATGCAAGGAAAAATTTGAGGCCATGATGCCTATATCATATGATGCCTGGTATGATGCCTATTTATTTCAAGTCGATTAACAGATATTCAGTCGCCCCCCGCCGCTTTTTCGGTCTCCATTCCCGTAGCACCTTTTCTACCTGGAATTTTAGTAACTATAGGGAATTAGCCAAGTTATTTAGAACACTACTGTCCCACAGCCTGCGGTAATAGCGTAAGTCTAAGCAGAAAATTCTTCCGCTGCTTTCTCACTTCCCCACGTGAGTAAGGTAAGCTCTTCGCCTATTAGTGCAAACATTCCACTCTCACGAATAGCAAGCTTTTTGTTAAGTTGTTTGTTGATTGCCACATTTTTGTTTTATTTTTACGAATTTTTACCTGGCACCCGGGTCGCAGGTAGGTACGTCTCTTTTTAGGTAATGCTGTTTTTTTGGAACGAGTTTGTTCCGTCCAACTGCTTCCAGTATATGCTCCGGACAGCGAAGTTTGCCGCGCGAGCGCAGCGCCAGCCACGACAGACACGCGCAACTCTGGGGCGGTCCCGCCATGCCGAACGCCTTCAGCGCCAGTGAACGCAACTTTGAAAAAAACGCTTGTTATAACGTTATTTGCGCGTATATGTACTACATAGTGCAACAAAGTCGTGCTAAATGTTATATAGTCGCGGGAAACCTCCCAATAAAACGGGCACTGATAAAATGCTGTCGCCTCGCTGCCGAGCCGCAGGCTAGCACAACTGGGAAGCATGTGTTCAAGGCTTTGCATTTTCCCGTGGAATCTTCTTCTCTGTTTTTTTTTTCGCAGATACCGAGCATGGTTACTGAATCTTGAAAGGCCCACATTAAGCGAGCGGATTATATGCTGCCGTGGAGTGCGATCAGCTTGTTAGTAGGCTGGTTAGCAGGCGGTCAATACACATAAGTGCGCTCTAAATTTGGTAACAAAAAAGGCCCCCAAGCACAGTTATAGCATTGTAGTTTTATCACCCAGCGGTGCTACTCGGCTTCGTCTAATATTCCACGTACTTATACCGCCGAATTAAATACATATAACCACATATGGGGCGCGGACGCTTATAGGCGTTAATGTTCCCAAATGTATCGCGAGCTTTTGATAGCATAAAATCACCGCCTCTTCGGGCAAAACAAACGACGAAATTGTTGTCTAAGCCACAGAAAAGCAAAGAAAAATAGAGCTAAGGCGTGCCGAAATAAAAATTGGAGCAGTATGTACACAGGAAAAACAATTTCACGTTCGGGGAGGAGAAGCAGGAGGACAAGCTTTTTTATCATATCCGTTGTTATTGCGGTCACTCTGGACCAGTAAGGGGTGTACTCAGGTAACTAATTTTTCTCCCGTGACTTTTGTTGTAAAGGTGTTGACGGAAAAAAAAGCGCTACTATTCTTTCCTAACGAAGGTCTCCTGCTGAACCCGTTGGCGTGGAGAAAAAAAAAAATACCCGAATATGAATATTCCGTAATTTATTCCGATACGCCTATTAGATGTTCTGCTTACACCCCCCTTCCAATCCCTGCCCAAAGGAATTTGTTGTGATAGCCTTCTCGTGAAGAGTTTCTTTTTTGTGGGCGTGTTTACATGCATGAAACTAGCCTACTGGGCTATAACTGGAAGCCCAAAAGTTTCTCGGTGAAGCGGGCGCGTATTAAGGTCCGCAGTTTCGCTATACCCCAACAAACGTGAATTTCATACTGTTACATGTATGGAGCATCACATTCGGATCAAAGACCTATATGTAACTCCCATAGTTCTGCAGTCACATGCAAGTGCACTCACATGGATGGAATACCCCGCGCGGAAACATCGCGCAGCGTCTGATATATTTGCAGACAAAGCCTCCTCCTTTGTGAATTCAACAATACAAATTACGTTTACTTTCGAAGCGAAACATGCTGATCTTGAGAAAGGTTTGCCCCGCAGGCAGGCTGTACAAGCGTTTCTGTTCTGGGCATCACTCCTATGCGGCCTTTGTATGCCTTCCTATACGCGAGTTCAACCGAATAAATTCTTCTCCATTCACATGCAGTATGTGGCAGGATTACTTTACATTCTCTTACTTCGTTTAAAGCCCAAAAGGGGCGACTAATAAGCTAAATCCACGCTGCAAAAAGAAGAGTGCCCTCGAGCTAGCAGCGTACCGGCTTGCTGGGACCGACCCAGCGTTGCGCATATCTGCCGAAGGGGGCGCTGGGTGTCTCGGGCTCCGTGTCGCCCTCTGGGCGCTGTCCGGAGCCTATTGTTACGGCGTCTACAGGGTCACACACTTGTTGGCAATCTAATTATAATGTGGGAGCGTGCATTCTACACCGCTCCGTTTCCTATTACCTGTACGGCGAAATGAGTGCAACCAATTCTTGAATATCCTTTTTAAATGCCGCCCGGGTCTTCGGTAAAAAAAATCTATGGTGCGGCTATGCGTGCAATCATCACCTCATACAGTAGGCTGAACGGTCATTATTTTTACACTTTCTGACACCTTTCTTCTGGTGCAGCACGATTATTCTGTCGTATTTTGAGGCTAAGGGCCACTGAAAGGTTCTGAGGAAATACAAAAATAATTTGGGCATCATTTCTTGAATAATGTCTTTTGACTTCAATCCGATGCGCGGTTCATGAGTCGCCCCTTGCAGCCTTTTCCGTCTTGATTCCCGTAGTGCCATCTCTACCTTGCCTTTAAGGAAGTATTGAGAATTTGGCAAGTTATTTAGAACAGTACTGTCTCACAGCGTGTCGGTGGCAGGGTAAGACTAGGCAGGAACTTTTTCCGCTGCTTTCTTACTTACCCACATGCGTAAAGTTACTTCTTTCGTTTAAACGTACGAACATTCGACTTTGTCGAATAGCAAGCTGTTTGTTAATTGCTTCTTGCTTCGCACACTGTTCCATTTTTCCGCGTTTTTTAAATCTTTGCTGTGTTGTACATAGGAATGTCATTAACCTTAATGCTGTTTTTAGACGATTTTCTGGGTAATGTTTTCTGAGACCGATTACGAGTTTTTTTGTTGCGTTCATGTTCGGAAACATTTACAGCTTGCTCTGACTATATAAGTCGTTATGTGCATTGAACATATCTACACTGTCTTCACTATGATGTGTTAGGGCCTCAAATTCTTTTTGAAGTGTATTAATTGATTGATTGATTGTAGGGTTTAACGCACCGACGCAACGCAGGCGATGAGGCGCGCCGTAGTGGAGGGCTCCGGATTAATTTTGACCACCTGGGGATCTTTAACGTGCGCCGAAATCTCGTACACACGGGCGTTTTTGCTTTTCGCCTCCATCAGAAAAGCGGCCACCGCGGCCGGGAATCGAACCCGCGACCTTGTGCTCAGCAGCGCAATGAAGTGTATTAAACTCCTTGCTGTGCATCTTACTGGCTATAAGTTGGGCATTCTTCGTTCAGCTTGTTTCGGCTTTTCCCGTTTGATATTTAGAGTAATATTACTCTTCATTACGGTGTGGTATGTTACAATACTTGATCTTACCTAACAACTCAACATCCCGTACAATACATACACGTGCCCAAGAATGAAGTCGATGAAATAATACTTTCTTCAATGGGGCTGTTCCATGTTCGTTTGATATGTTTGGTTCGCATAAAAATGCATTAATTTTCAGCAGCTGAATATTGCCGGCCAATCCAACTATTCCACTTACTCGGCTGCTAAAATTGTGGCTTGTTTAAAAAGTCCCTCCACTTACCTGAAGCCGTCGCCACGGACTCATTCAAAGCCGCAAGAGAACCAGCCCACAATAGAAGCCTTGCCAGGGCCTCACCTTGCTTCATTTTCCGGAAGGTGCTGAAAAATACAGCAAAATTAGCACCCATTCTGATATAACTGATAGCTTCAGTGAGCCACGGACACACCCACGCCCCATCCCCGTGCCCCAGCCTGTGACCCACCGAGATCAGCTTCGACTTGATCGTCCGCGCCCTGAACATGCGGTGAGACTGATCCCCTGCCTCGTTATCGGGCGCGTCTGCAAAGGCCTTGGACGCTGCTTTCTTGTGGAAGCGCGACGGTGGTTCCGGGGCTACAGCTAAGTAAGTCCATCTTCGTCATTTGTGCTGGAAATTAGTTCTGCACCTATTTATTTTCCTGTCTTCTAGCAGCCACACCGCACGTGTAAATTTACTGCATCCGAGTGGAGGACGTAAACTTTGGACAAGGAGGTCTTATAACGAAAGGGCGAAACAGCTGTGGGCCGAATCAGTGCTGATTGAATGTGGGGCCCGTAGTCGTTGTATGTTATTTCGCGCCCGACCATTAAAAAGTCCAAATGCATTGTTCGAATGTTCAGTGGTTTTTGTCTATTGGTCTCCAGCGACGTGGCGGTAGTATATATATATATATATATATAATATATATATATATATATATATATATATATATATATATATATATATATATATATATATATATATATATATATATATATATATATATATATGTTTGTCTATATATTTATTCATTTATACTGTCAGCCCTCACTTGTGGGTCATTACAGAGAGGGAAGGATAAGATATGGAAAGCAAATACAGACATTGATACTTTCAGCAACTTCGAACAATCACACAAGAGGATATTCATTTCTCGGCGAAGTAAACATCAAGAGCACATTCAATATTCTTAACGTCAGAACTTTCAGCAATATGTCGCGGCAATTTGTTCCATGCTTCTATGACATCGGAAAAAAAAAGAATTACGAAAGACGTCCGTGCCAGCGCCGAAGCTGCGAACTGCCGCGTCATGGTTGATCCGGTTGATTTTTATTTGACCTTGCATTATCTGAAAAAATACTTTTAAGCCCTGCTTTTGTCACCTGGTTTCTAGAGATTCCAAACCGCTTAGTTTTAACATCTCGGTAACCGAATCCGTCCTCTTATACTTCGAACATGTAAATCCTGCGGAATGTCTCTGAATTCGTTCCACTTTACCTATTAAATCCCTTTAGTGGCGGCTCCACGCAGAAAAGCGGCCGCCACGGCCGGCAATCAAACCCGCGACTTTGTGATCAGTAGCAGAACGCCTTGGCCACTGAGCCACCGCGGCGGGTCCATTCTGGTTCACTACATGCACACCGAGGGCCTCTGTTTTGGCAGTGTTGCTGCCTTAGGGAGCTTAAGAGGGTTCAACGCTGGTCGACCACTTTCTAGATGTCATAGACACGCGAGTCACGGCCCAGGGGTTAAAAAAGAAGGTTCCCTTCACCCCAAGTACTCCGAGTGGCGCTGGCTACCACCGCCAAGTGGAGAAAACAAAAATAGCTTAACAATAATACCCCAAAAAGTGCATGGGAAAATATCCCCGCGGGTAGCGTAGTGGTCATCGCACCAGACGCGTATTCTGGAGGTCATGGGTTCGGATCACACCCGGCGGGAATTTTTTCACCACTTTCTGTCTTTCCAAATTCCTTATCTGTTTCAATGCCCCACCACAATCTCCCCTTTGGTTTCAAATGTTTTGTTGACAGCCAACCCTTATTTCTGACTTAATTCCACGATTCCCGCATTTCCCATATATATATATATATATATATATATATATATATATATATATATATATATATATATATATATATATATATATATATATATATATATATATATATATTTGTGCGTGTTTGTGTGTGTGTGTATAAATAGAGACAGAGAGTCATAATGTGAAATGAGGGGCTCTGAATTAAACATAAATATTACGACCCACAGGATACGACCTCAAGAATACGGAACACAGCCCCGCCGACAGTGTAGCGGTCATCGCACCAGACGCGTATTCTGGATGTTGTGGGTTCAGATACCACCAAGCGGGCATGTTTTTGTCAACTTCCTTTTTTTCAAGAAACTACATCTGTTTCAATTATAATGAACTGACCTACCACATTTCCACTTTTCGCTGCTGAGCACGAGGTCGCGGGTTCGATTCCCGGCCGCGGCGGCCGCTTTTCTGATGGAGGCGAAAAGCAAAAACGCCCGTGTGTACGAGATTTCGGCGCACGATAAAGATCCCCAGGTGGTCAAAATTAATCCGGAGCCCTCCACTACGGCGCGCCTCATCGCCTGCGTTGCGTCGGCGCGTTAAACCCTAAAATCAATCAATCATTTCCCCTTTTGCTTCCCCATCCCTTTTTGACTAATCTCATCATCCCATCACCTGCCTATCTACGCCCACTGCATTAACAGCTATCTACGCCCACTGTAGGGCAAAGGCCTCTCCCATATTTCTCCAATTACACCGGTCCTGTGCTAACTGCAACCAATTTATCCCCGCTTTATCCCCCAATTTATCCTCCCCTGCTCATGTAGCTTTCTGCCGCCCTCTTCCGCGCTTGTCTTCTCTTGGCATCCACTGTGTTACCCTTAATGACCAACGGTTTTCTTGCCTTCGCATTACATGCCCTGCACACGTACATCCCTTCCGCTTAATTTCTACAAATATGTCCTTAACACGCGTTTGTTCCTGATCCACTCCGCTCTCTTCTTGTCCCTTACTGTTACACCTATTATCTTCTGTTCCAGTGCTCGCCGAGTCGTCCTCATTTAAGTTGAACCCTCTTAGTGAGCCTCCAAGTTTCTGCTCCGTAGTTGCGTACCGGTAAGATGCAGCTGTCATACACTTTCTTCTTCAGGGACAATGGTAGGCTGCTGTTCATTATCTGAAAATGCCTGCCGAATACACTCCATCCCATTCTTATCCTTCTAATTATCACCGCCTCATCGTTTAGATCTGCGGTCACAACTTGGCCTAAGTAGATATATTCGCTTACGATTTCTACTCCCTCGCTACCTACCTCAAATTGATGTGCTGTGCCGAGGTTATCCATCATTGCTTTAGTTTTCTGCATAATAGTTTCAGGCCCACGTTTCAGAGAGAGAGAGAGAGAGAGAGAGAGAGAGAGAGAGAGAGAGAGAGAGAGAGAGAGAGAGAGAGCGAGAGAGACAAAAATAAGCGTTGCCGGTCAAGAAAACCTCGGAAGGCAACGCGGAGAGTGGGGTAGGTCACTGAAACAGATGACGAATTTGGAAAGACGAAATAAAGTGGAAAGAAAACGCGCGCCGGTGGGATCCGAACCCCCGACCTCCAGAATACGGGTCTGGTGCGATGATCACTACGCTACCGCCGGGGCTGTTTCCCCGCCACTTTCTCGGTATTTATTTTAAGGTAATTTGTTTTCCTGTGCTTGGGGTGGTAGGGAGCGCCACTCGGTCAACTCGGGGTGAAAAAGACCTCAGAGGTCCCCTTCACCCCGAGTAGTCCCGATTTCGACGTTGAAGGACACCAGAAACAGGATGCTGGAGATTCGTCGGTCTCTCGTTCCAGATTTGGCTGCAACCAGTACAAGATGTACGCTGCGCTTAGCAAACGGGAATACATTGGAGGTCCCGGAGGGAAAGATTCAAATGTCGTCGCCTCGTTTTTCCGGAAAGGACGTTACGAAGTGCATGGAAACTCGCATCTAGGACGTTATTGTGGGCAATATCCCAGGTGAGCACCATGCCTCCAATCCCTACCCCGCGGGGGAGAACGGCGCCATGCTATCGTGCCCAACTATTCATTTGACCATCATCACCATCATCACCTACATCATCGCCCAGGCGCCTAGCGCTGAACAAGAAAAAGGTGTAAGCCAGCGTATGTGTTGGGAGATGGTTAAGCAGAGAGTAACCAGCAAGCGATTGGGCGCCGACACGTTCTGTTTAAGAAACTGGCTTTTTGGAAGCGTTACCAAAGGCCACGAGACGTGTTCTAACAGGTGCTAGTTCCGAGGAAGTTCCTCTCCCAAATATTGAGCGGGGCACTAAGGGTCCGATGGGTGGGCATTTCGGGGTCAAGAAGACCAGACATCGCATGTTGGATGCTTTTATTGATGAGAATCTAAGCCCGGATGCATGCGTACATTCATTCATGCCAATCCTGCAAGATGACCGTCGCAAAAGAAATAGCTGTGAATAATCCGTTTGGACAAAAACCTCTAGTCGATAGCGCCTCTGAGCAAGTACCTTCCAATGTAATTTCTTCCCTGTCTTTAAAGTCGCAGAATCCTAGTGAAAAAACCCCACTGTCGATGAAAGACTCACAGACGGTAGGCGCGGAAAACACGCTGCTTGATGCTACAGCCATGCAGTAATGGGCAGTTAGGAGCTCACACCGTCTCTATTCCTTTAGCTGGTAATGGCCTACCTTACTATGTACTTTCTGAATTTATGCACATTCTGAATCTATCTGAATCTAGAGTTGGATATTTGTCAAGAAATTTGCACACTTTGCGATATAGAGAGTTTGTACTTTGACACCGCGTAATGCGGAGAGTGCTTTATTTTGGGGGACTCGTGGGAGACATCTGGTGGGTGATTCTGCATGATGGTGCTGTGTGTGTGCGTGACGGTGCTGTTGACTGAATGTGCCGGTACGTTCTACCGCGAGTGGTTTTTTTCACCATGGTGTGCAGTTTTCTTTCGAAGAACTTTCCTAAGAGAGAATATGTGAGGTGAGGCCCTCGTCGTACCGACAAACGACGAGAACGTGGCTGAAACACGTGTGAACGAAACGTTGTCCACAGAGTGCTGGTGGCACTAATGCGGGTTTCGTGATTGCCCTTCGTGTGGTTCCGACGACAAAAAAGAAGCCGAGGTATTGACGTCGGCCAGTGACAGGCACAACGAACAACGAGAGGGCAGTCCAGGCTGACCCCGAAGGAGAACCCCGGGAGGACGGGAAAGAGCATGTTTGAGGAGCGCGACGTCCAAGTGGAATACTCCAAGCTGATGGGGTTTCGGGAACCCGAGCCCGAGGGGAGTCTTGCTTGCGCCTTGGAATCCTGTGGCCTAGGCTCGCCTCCTGACTAGCGGCAGGCGAACGTAGTTACGGCGTGCCCTTCTCTTTGATGGCCCGCTGTCTGCTGCCCGTCGTCGTGTTCCGGCAGTTGCTGGCTTCCTCCTTCGGGCCATCTGCTGTTACCTGGCGCCTGATTGTGAGCGGGTACAGAGCAGACTATTGTATTCGGAGACAACGGTCTGCTCGGAACCACTGTCCAGCACTCGAAATGCAGTCATCGAAGCCCCGCAACGCCTCGCCTCACATCGTCGCTAGAACCCACGCTGCCTTCTCTCCAATCTCTTTAATGTTGTTCACAGCATGCTTACAAAATTTATTCAGAACGTTCGATTGGAAACAGGTGGAAGGAAGGGTTAATGGAGAATACCTCAGTAACCACAGACTTGCTGCTGACGTTGATTTGTCAAGTTACTTGGAGATGAAATTGCTAGGCATGCTTGCCGCATTGGACAAACAGAGTAGAACCGTGGGCCAGAGAATTAATATGCACAAAACTAAAGTAACGATCAACCACGTCGGCACAGCACAGCGGTTTGAGATAGGTTGGGAGGCAGTAGAAGTGTAAGAGAATATATATATTTAGGCGAAGTTGTAACCTGAGATCCCAACCAACGGACAGCAAAAATTCGAAGGCTATGCATGTGGTGGAGTGCATTCGGCAGGCATTTTCAAGTAATGAATGGCAGCCTACCATTCTCCCTGAAGAAGAAAGTGTATGACAGCTGCATCTTACCTGTACTGATGTACGGGGCAGAAACTTCGAGGCTCACTAAGAGGATTGAACTTAAATTGAGGACGCGTAAGCGTGGCATGGAATGGAATGTGATAGGTATAACATTAAGGGACAAGAAAAGGGCGAAATGTGTCCGCAAACAAACCAGAGTCAAGGACATATTAGTAGAAAATAAGAAGAAATGGATGTGGGCAGAGCATGTAATGCTAAGGCAATATAACCGTTGGTTATTAGGGGAACACAGTATCCCTAGAGAAGGCAAGCATGGCAGGGGGCGGCGGAAAGTTAGATGGGCAGGTTAGATCAAAAATTTTGCTGGGATAAGTTGGTCGCAGTTAGCACAGGACCGGGATAATTGGAGATTAATGGCAGTGGCCTTTGCCCTGCAGTGGGCGTAGATAGGCTGCTTAATGTGATGATGATGTTGATGGTGGTGATGACGATGATGATGCTGATGATGATGATGGCGGTACGTGCTTTAGTCGACCCGTAACTTAACCTCAACGAAATGAGTTCGCCTGCACCCGAACCATAACCTAAGCGGAATTTCACAAGCGACGCTTTAGTGTTCTCACTAATGCTGTCTCTAACGCGAAAATGGCGAAGGAGATGAAAAAAGCGCTTCCAGTGGCCGGAATCGGACCCGAGTCCCTCATTTTACGAAGCCGGCGTCTATCTGATTGCTCCCTTTCGACATGGTCGAAGCGGTTTGAAAAACTTAAACCACAGCCAAAGAATGTGTCACGAAAATCTTCGCGGTCAAACATCGTCGTTTTTTGCCGCAGGGGATCGTTACTCTTTATGTTCGGACTACTGTGTGTGTGCGTGTTCGTGCGGGCGTGCGCGTTCGTGTGTGTGTGTGTGTGTGTATGTGCCTGTGTGTGCGTGTGCGCGTACGTGCACGTGTAGGTGTGCGGGTACGTGTGCGTTTGTGTGTGTGTGCGTGCGGGAGTGCGTGTGTGTGGTGTGTATGTGTGTATGTGTGCGTGTGTGTGTGGTTGAGAGGGGCGCGTGCGTGCGTGCGTGAGTGCGTTCATCTGTGTGGCTACTACGGCAGACTCCGACCCTCGTAAATTCTCGGAAAAGGCTAGTGGAGCCCCGCGATGGCGTAAAAATGACGCTGATCTGCTCCGCCGAACATCAATTGACGGGATCCATATTGATGAATGATATAAAGAAGCTCTCGTAATCCGTAATTTTTGCTAGATAACTCGTAGCACTAAACTCGTTGGGATATGGATACCCATGGGAACGTTTCCTGGTATCCTGTAAACAAAATCTTACAAACAAGAGCAAATGTCTTTTGAGCCAGAAAGGTCCCAAAGTAAGGCCCTGTATATGGGCTCCGAGGTGTGGTATCTCTAGAAAATGATCCGGCAATTACTCGTCGTAAGTTGTCGTCGTTGTGAGCACAAGAGCCTACTTGCGAGCACATCATGTAATTGATTCGTATCCTGATCCTTCATTGCGCGTTGAATGCATTAGACATGTTTTTGATCAAAGGAAAACAAAATCCAGAATACTTCCGATGAGAATAGCGAACCATTAGGCTAGAATTACGGCAATCGAGCACCATCGCTCAAAAGAAAATTGTATTGCAGAAGCTGTAAACTAGAAGCCGCTTTGTTGCATATTTTTTCTCACCAAAATGAACGTGTACAAAGCGTAAAGCTTCATTACCATATTGCTATAGACAAAACAGCAACTCCCTTATTTGGCAGTCCTGTATCTCAGTCTTTTGCATTTTCCATTTGTACGTTTGAATGTCTGTGAACTCCGCCTCTTTTTCTGCGCAACTTTATCTGGCGAGAACCACGCAGTTGCAATCTTATGCAAAAGCGTACCTTCTAAGAATATCTTGGCAGACACCCCTGTAATCAAGCCATGATTAATGATTACCTTCATGTGTGACATACTTACAAAAAGCCAATTGAAGTCAAATGCAATGTCGAAAAACCCAGAGAACAAACAACAATAAGCGTAACTTCAGGGTTGCGATAAATTCGCAAATTGGCAAGCAATTAGTACTGATATTGGGAAAAACCTTCAAATACCAAGGTACAAACGGTTGTTACTGTCTTCTGTTATTTTCCTTTAACCACGACAATCTCCTGACAGCGCAGAGTGATTATTGACCAAAGCTATATTTCTAAAAACCACACGTCATCCTGATGATCTAACTCTGCTCTCCCTGTTTCCTCTGATAATACCTTTTGGAAGCTTCAGAGAAAACGCAAGAATTATTGCAGCCCAAGAGAGCTAAGTTCATGATAGCCGGCTATACTCAAGAGATAGGTGGAAAGAATAAAAAAACTGTCAATTTTTGGCTTTCTACGGGTTCTAGCTGCGCCTGGGCTAAGAGGCGTCCGGTAGTGGATGGCTCCAGTTTAACTTAGACAACCACACAGACCTGTTACGTGCACTCAACTGTCGACAGACTGGCTTTTTCTTTCTTTTTCGCTCCCAACAGAAGAGCTTCAAGCGAAGCCGAGATTGAACCTACGTCTTGAGATTAGCAGCACATTTCGAGATCTGATGGGGGACTGAGACTTGGAAACCAGAAACTGTACATATTGGGGGGGATATTTCTGTTGAATATATATACATCGTAAAAGGTATGTTCCTTGAGTTCCAGTCTTTTTCCCTCCTCCACTTTAGTAAATATGTTCTGAGTATCCCAAGGCACATCGTATAGCCACTCATATTGAGTCTTCAAAGCTCCTCAATTATTTAAGCGAATATTCACCACTACTCTAAGCTGCTGTTTTTCAGCAATTACCGCGAACCGCATCGAAAACTTTCGCTGCTCTCCAAGCGTAACTCCGTGCCCGCACTCTTTTTTTAAGCGAAAAAAAAGTATGCGGTGTCTTACCTTTGCGTAGACTGGACGAACACTTTTCTTCGTAACGTCACCTCGCAGCTTCACACTGGCGTCGATGTCTTGTTTTATGCGCCTCCCTTCAACTTAGGTATTGTAACTGGCTGCCAAGAGTAGAGAGCGCACGTGGCCGAAGTAGTTTTAAGCGGCAGAAATGTGGAGGTTGCACATGGTGGACATAACAAAGGACAGCCGGAGGAGGATGTTTTGGAGACACTGGACACAGATGCAAGGTTCTTTGGCGTTTCTCCAAACGTTGCAACGTCCGCCGCAGTACTTTAAGTTGTTACTTCACTTCGCTTTGCGAAGGCCGTTTGCCGGAGTAGCTTCCGTCAGAGAATCCGTGGACAAACGGAGCTGCGCTACCTCTACAAGCGCCCCACTCGATTCGCGACGGGTTGAGACGGGTCTCTTGGTATAGCGTAATCTTGTTACTAGTGGCCTTATAGAGCAAAAAGGGAGCGTGTACAATACGAACACAGCTAAACTGTTTACCTTCAAGGGCTACTTTTGTTGGGTGTACTCAAATTGTTAAAGTATTGAATTGGTTTGCCAGTGACGCTACGCGAGTGGAAACGTTTTCTATACGCTGTGAGGTTGGGATTTAGAATATAAAAAGCAAAATGTTTTGTTCGTGTTGCATGTCTAACTCTAACGGTGGGTGTATTCATACATAGAAGTACATATTTATACATATATATATATCAGGACAGAAGGGGTAATTGAGAATAATGGGAGGGCCTTTGCCCTGCAGTGGGCGTAGATAGGCTGGTAAGTATAGTGATGATAAGTACAGAAATAAGGTTAGTCAGTCAAGAAAGCCAAGGAAAGGAAGGGGGAAAATGTGGTAGGTCATTTTATTATCATTGGAACAGAAACAGGTTTTTAATAAAAGAAAGGAAGTGCAGAAAAAAATGCCCACTGCATAGCATCGGAAAGCACGTCCTCGGAACCAAAATGATGTCATATGTTCGCATCTGCCCCTTCCACCACCCCTTCCGCGTTATATTCCATGGATTCCCCTCAAGTTGGCGTAGGCGTTCCTGCAGATTGACAAGAATTGTGCGTTATGTCTAAGTTCATTCGCTCTATCAAATCTACGAACACGAATCGCCAGTATTACCTACAGTTTCTGAAATACATTCTTCATACCTTCTGATCGCGAAATGCGATCTGCTTACACTAATATGTTAACCGACGGTCATTTAACACAACGGTTGTGATATTACATACCCAATTTGATATTGAGAGCATGGCTTCCGCATTTTGCTTTTTCATGGCGTCCGTGATTAGTAGTCAGCCAGCTAGTTATGAAGGCAAAATTGCTTGCGCTGTTTTATTACGTGTAATCGCTAGCCCGAACACTTTAAGCCCCGCATGCTTGCTACGCTATCTCTCTGAAAAAGTTTTCCCAGTCTACAGTTCGTCCCATTTTTTTGCCCCACACGCAGATAGGCATGCGTAGGCCAAAGGAGTATAGACTAGTAGAGAGGCACTGACTGCTGCTCGTCATTTCAGCCCGAAGTGGCGAATTGTTCTCGCTCGCGGCAATCAAATAGCTTAATTTGTAAGTGAGTGAGTGAGTGAGACAGATTGAGTGAGTGAGTGAGTCAGTGAGATAGTGAGTGAGTGGATGAGAGAGCGCTCGAGAGAGTGAGTAAACAAGTGAGTGAGTGAGCAAGGAGTGAGTGAGTGAGTGAGTGAGTGAGTGAGTGAGTGAGTGAGTGAGTGAGTGAGTGAGTGAGTGAGTGAGTGAGTGAGTGAGTGAGTGAGTGAGTGGGTGAGTGAGGGAGTGAGTGAGTGAGTGAGTGAGTGAGTGAGTGAGTGAGTTTGTGAGTGAGTGAGTGAGTGAGTGAGTGAGTGAGTGAGTGAGTGAGTGAGTGAGTGAGTGAGTGAGTGAGTGAGTGAGTGAGTGAGTGAGTGAGTGAGTGAGTGAGTGAGTGAGTGAGTGAGTGAGTGAGTGAGTGAGTGAGTGAGTGAGTGAGTGAGCGAGCGAGTGAGCGAGCGAGCGAGCCCGCGCGCTTGTGTCCGTTCGCTCCCGTGATGGATTGTTGTCAGAGCTTTGTAATCGAAGTTGGTCAGTGATTGGAACTAGTAAAATGCTCAATGGTCCCATTTTTGCATGGAAAAAGAGTTTGAAGTTGCACGGTACGGGAGGCGCTTAGTAGCGTCGTTAGTAAGGGCACCGCGCCTGACGTGTTTTGTATCGCCGCTAGGTAATTTTAATTTTGGGCTCCTTGTTAGACAGAAAAATAATATGCATAAGGACAAAACTGCCACATTTCGCAATGTCATCGAAGTTGCAACCTACGCATTCCACGCCTGTTTCTTTCCGCAACAGGTAACCGAAAATGAGCTTCTAGATCTCCTCTTCTAGTGCTTCAGTAAGGGCGAATACATCTTTGCGGGATTCAGAATTTTTTTTTCTGCAAAGTTGGCCTTTCGGGGTTATATTGGCGACTTTATTGTATACATGCCATGAAGGGTACAAATTAGAAAAACTAAATTTTGCTTGTGAGTGCGGTAACGACACTTTCATTCATTGTGGCGTCATCCCCATTTTGGTATTGTTGCTCGGACAAACGGATAGTACTAACGATGCCATACCCTTTAATTCAAATGAGTTGCAACAAATTCCAATGAAATTTTTACGTATTTCGACACGCTTAAGACGCTTCTTTCGCAACACGAAGTTATCATAAATTTGCCGCCCTTGCGGTTACGTGAAGAAATATGTTCCAAAATTTTTCATTCCAACGTTTACCGCCCACCTTTTTCAATTCAATATTTTTCGCAAATTGTGACCAGAATTTCGTTTTCCGCAATTGTAGACCTTACTGCAGCACTACGAGGTGTGCCTCAGAACGACGAACGATTTATTTAAGTTCTGCTTCTAGATACAGCCGCTCCTCGTTTGCGTGCAGGTGGATGTCGCAGACCGTCGAATTGCTGGCTTCCCGATATTCGAGACGTTGCTCACCGCCATGGCTGCTCCGAATAGACAAAGCAAGGTGCGGGAGTTTTTTGAGAGCAGCATTTAAGCCCCCTCTCCTGTGAATTGACGGCTCATTGTGTATATATCCCTTTTACCGGAATAGCATAGGAATGGACACACATATATTCTTTCCAATATAGAGCGCTTTTACGACAGCGCGATGTCCTTTATTCAAAATATTGTCACAGCATGACCTGTTGCACACGCCCGGCTACAAATAACAAAAGAAAGAAAAGATGCCTCGTGGAGCAACCAACCAACCAACAGCGCCCAACCGACTACGCCACGTGCAGAAGAAGAAGGGACACACACGGCGGCGCGCGAGAGATCTCGGTGGAAGCGGAACTAGGGCATTCGTTTTAATGACGCACAAATTCGCTTTTAATAAATCTGTTTGTCCTTTCACCGCCAACATTGTCTCTTTGAGTTTGTGCCTCGCTACACTGGTGAGGTGCGGGGTATTATCAACCCCATGCTTTCGACTCCTCCTGCTTCGCGTGCATCAAGCCCCAAGAAGCCGGCACCTGTCTACACCCTGGTTCATCGCAGCCACAGTCGACTGCTAGGCCTTGCTCCTGAGTTCTCCACTCTTCCCGAGAATAACGCGTTGGCTCGTCACGTTGGTCCAGAACCACCGATGAAACAAGAACAAGCTTCACAGGTGACTTTCCACCCCCAAGTGATTTTCCAACATCCTCGAGAGCCTAAAATCTTATATGGCGACTTGTTCCAAGACGTGGAGGACTGGCTCATTCAGTTGGAGTGCGTCAATTTGTTCAATCAGTGGAACGAGGTTCAAAAACTGCAACAGGTGTACTTTTCTTGGGATCACGATGCGAGAACATGGCTTGAAAATAGAGAAGGGTCTTTGCGAACATGGGGAGAATTTTGCCATGAACTACGGGAAGCATTCTCTAGCACGGACAGGCGAGAGCACGCACAATGGCTTCTTCAATCACGCATTGAGAAACCGAATGAGAGTGTGATCATGTTCTCCGAGCACATGGTGCGCCTGTTTCGGAAGGGGGACCCCGACATGCCTGAGCCCAAGAAGTTGCGCTACCTAATGCATGGCGTTAAGGAGCAGCTATTCGCCGTGCTTGTACGGAAGCCTCCGCGGACTGTACGCGAATTCGTAAAGGAGGCTACGGCCAACGAACGAGCACTCCAGGACCAATGCCGCCAGTACAATCGCTCAAGCAATGCATCGTTGGTGAATACTGCTGTTCTGTCTGCATGCAACGAGATCTCCCTGCGTGATCTTGTCCGCTCGATCGTACGCGAAGACCTCCAGAAACATAATGTCCGTCCCAACTAGCCACTTCGAGTTTCTGCTGCGGATGTCGTACGTGAAGAAATTCGCTAGGCACTTGCACTACCGGAACACTACCCGGAAGAACCACAAGTGAACTACGCGAATAGCTTGGCTCGCACACACCCCCGAGCCACAAGTGACCTACGCGAACGTCTTGGCTCGCCCACAGTTCCACAGGTCAACGGCACCGCGTCGACAGCCAGTTGCTAGAGCAGGTTCTCGGCCCGAGTCCAGACCCCATCATCAGGTACGCAAGACAGACGTGTGGCGTACTGTTGACAACCGGCCGCTGTGTTACCAATGCGGTGAAACAGATCACGTCTACCGTCACTTCCCGTACCGAGAAAGGTGGCTCACCGGTTTTTCGCCAATTGCTTCCCGCCCCCGCTGTAGTGAACAACCCCTACAAATCGAAGATTATGTTGTGACGATATCAACTGCAAGACTTCGGCCGCGTTCGCCGTCACCAGGTTGTACAAACAGCCCACCCAACGTTCATCGAAGCCCTCAGGACGGGCCTAGGGGAAGGTCCACATGTCCTGGGAGATAGGGAAACTAAAAGCAGCAACCTCAGCAGGCAAGGGTGCTAAGTACGACAGCTACTGAGCCCCTCCAACGACCCAGACGAACGATCAGAGAGGGTTGACGTGTTAGGAAAGTGGTGACGACGGGGTGGCGTGCGGTCCAACGACGCTGAGAACCCAAGAAAGCGCCGCTGGCGTCGTAAGTGCTGAACTGCCTCTTTCTGTCGACGGGCACAAAGTGACTGCTTTGGTGGACACTGGTGCGGACTTTTCTATAATTACTCAACGTCTCGCGGCACGCTTACAACAAGTTAAAACGCCGTGAACTGGACCTCCCCTCCGTTCGGCTGGTGGACATCTCATTGAGCCCGTTGGAATATGCACTGCCATAGTTCGCATTGACGCTTCGGATTTTTTTACCTTATTCATCATGATCCCGCAGTGTTGCAAAAAACTCATGTTAGGCATGGACTTCGTCGCGGAACACAAAGCAGTAATAGAACCCCGCAAGCGTTCCGTCACAATTTCGACTAGCTCGTGACCTTCAGAACTCCAAGAGGACGTATGCTCGGCGTTGCGCGTTATCGATAACGGGGTTACTTTGACCCCGATCATGTGCCCTTGCATCTGTGAAGTGCGACTCGTCATGCCACGGGGATGGCATAGCAGAGCCGAATAGCGCTCTTTGTCTAAACTTTGGCGCCGGCATTGCTCGGGGTATGGCGCACCTAAATGATGGTTACAACGCGATCTTACTTACAAACTTTGGACATGAGGGTCAGCAAATCCCGAAAGGTACCGCTGTGGCAAGTTTTCAGAACATCGCTGATGGCGCAGAATGTCTTGTTTTGCACACAGAAAGATCAGACACTGAGCGCCTACCCCCACTCTCGACGTTTGTCCAGACCTGCCACTCGAAAAACCGCCGGGGCTTCTGCAGTTATTGCTGGAATTTCAAGATTGCTTTTCTTCGACCAGGATGGGTCCCCAGACCGCGCTAACAAAGCACCCCATCGTTACCGACGACAACCAAAGGCCTATTCTTCAAAATCCTTACCGTGTCTGCCAAAAATAACGCGATGCCATATATTAGCAGGTGCAACAAATACTCGAGGACGATGTTATTCAGCCATCTCAAAGTCCGTGGTCGTCACCTGTCGTGCTAGTGCGGAAGAAAGATGTCACTCTACGCTCTTGCGTTGACTACGGAAAGCTGAATGAAGTCAGAAAAAATGATGTGTATCCGCTCCCGCGCATTGACGACTCTCTGGACAGACTGCGCAATGCGCGCTACTTTTCGGTGATGGACCTAGGAAGTGGTTATTGGCAGATCGAAGTCGATGAGAAGGATCGTGAAAAAAGTGCCTTCGTGACACCACACGGACTTTATGAGTTTAAAGTGCTCTCCTTTGGATTGTGTTCCGCTCCGGCAAACTTTCAGAGGATGATGGACACTGTTTTGACCGGCTTTAAATGGCAAACGTGTTTAGTCTACCTCGATGACGTTGTCGTGTTGTCCGAAACTTTTGGCGTGCACTTGAAACGGCTGACTTCTGTCCTTCGGGCCATCCGTTCCGCTGTACTCTCCCTGAAGCCTGAGAAATGCCATTATGGCTTCGAGGCGCTCCGTTTTCTGGGTCATGTTGTTAGCCGCCAAGGAATCCGACGTTACCCTGACAAAACTGCAGCCGTCGCTGACAAACCTGTGCCTGCAGACGAGAAGTCCGTGCGCCGTTTCTTGGGCCTGTGTTCCTACTACCGATGTTTTATACCGACCTTTTCGTACACTGCTGCCCCACTAACCCAACTACAATTAAATGACTCGAGTTTTGTCTGGGCTCAAGAACAGCAAGCGACTTTGGACGAGCTCAAGCAACGCCTAAAAGCTCCTTCCGCATTGTGATGAAAATGCCGACACGATGGTCCACACAGATGTAAGCAGCGTCGGACTCGGAGCGATTCTCCTAGAACGGAAAGACGTTGCGGAAAGAAATATCGCTTCCGCGAGCAGGGCCCTTTCCCTGGCAGACTCCAACTACTCCACCACCGAAAAAGAATGTCTTGCGGTTGTGCGGGCCGTAATGAAGTTCCGCCGTTACCTTTATGGCAGGCCATTTCAGGTCATAAGTGACCACCACTCGCTGTACTGGTTGGCAAACCTAACGAATTCATCGGGACGTCTTGCACGGTGGAGCTTATGGCTCCAACAGTTTGACATGAGTATTGTATACTAATCCGGTCGGCTCCATTCGGATGCTGACATTCTTTCCCGGGCACCACTGGAAGTAGCGGTCACTAACTGCGATGACGAGGACGTGTTCGTCGAGGCTGTAGACATCGTCGCAATGTCCGCGCAGCAGCGGCAAGACCTAGAACTGCGCCTATTGATTGACAATCTGGAAGGATACACATCGGTCGTACCAGAATTTTTGCAAGAAGCTTGCCGCCCTGTTCGTTACGCAGTAGCGTTCTCTACAAGAGGAACTTCGCCTCTAGCGGCAAGGAATACCTGCTGGTAATGCCCACAAGTCTCCGCGACGAAGTACTACTGGCCTGCCATGATGAGACAACTGCTGATCACCTTGGCTACGCCCGAACACTGGCGAGACTAAAACAAAAGTATTACTGGCCAAAGCTTTCAGCCGCTGTTAAGCAGTACGTACGGTCGTGTCGGGAATGCCAACCCCGAAAATCGCCTCGTGGCCGCCCTCCTGACTTGAAACGACCCCTTCAGATTCCAGCCGTACCATTCCAACAGGTTGGCATGGACCTTTTGGGCCCGTTTCCCATTTCGTCGTCGGGGAACCTATGGATAATCGTAGCAACCAACTACATCACCCGCTATGCTGAGACGAGAGCTCTACCTCGAGGGACAGCTGTAGTGCTGGCCCACTTCTTCCTGGAGAATATGGCCCTTCGCCATGGTGCTCCATCCATCGTCATCACAGATAGGGGAACAGCATTCGTGGCACAACTTGTCCGAACATTAATGACGCTCAGCGGTTCTTCTCACAGGAGAACTACTGCTTACCATCCGCAAACTAATGGACTGACCGAGAGAATGAACAAAACAATCGCCGACATGCTGTGCATGTATGTACACGTCGATCACAAGACGTGGGACGCCATTTTGCCGTACGTAACGTTCGCATACAATACGGCACCACAGGAAACGGCACAAATGACTCCGTTTTGTGTTCTCTACGGTCGTGACGGTGCCACAATGGTAGAAGCGATGCTGCCCCACGTTGAAAATGATGATGACTGTTGTGCCCAAGAGATCACGCAGCGCGCTGAAGAGGCAAGACAGCTAGCCCGTGTCCGCATCAGGAACCAACAGCAACGCTACTCAAACCACAGCAATCTGCGCCGCAGGCACACGGAATTCCAGCAAGGTGATGAAGTTTGGTTACCGACACTCCTCAGACGCCGCGGACTCTCCGAAATGTTGTTGAGAAGACACTTCGGACCTCAAAATGTGTTGAGACGACTAAGCGACGTTACGTACGAGGTCGTACCATCCAGCCATGTTTTCCCGGCCCGTCGCCAGCCTCGACCAGAAACGGTTCATGTAGTGCGCATGAGGCCCTACTATACAAGATAACATTCTGCAATTATGCCTATAGGTACCTGACACAAAAACTCCCTTTTGCCCATCGGGACAATGCGCCTTAGGGAGGGGAGCGAATGTCACGGCATTGCCTGTTGCACGCGCCCGGCTACAAAGAACAAACAAAAGAAAGGATGCCTGGTGGAGCAACCAACCAAGCAACAGCGCCCAACCAATTACGCCACGGGCACAAGAAGAAGAAGGGATCACGCGGCGGCCAAGAGAGCGCTTGGTGGAGGCGGAACTAGGGCGTTCGTTTTAGTGAGGCACAAGTTCGCCTTTTAATAAATCTGTTTGTCCTTCTACCTCCAACATCGTCTTCTTGAGTTTGTGCCTTGCTACAATATGCAAAAATATCCAAAATACCCAGCCAGCCCACACTACAAATGTCAGTTAGTCACATTCTCAAATTTAACAATAAAGCAGTATTTTTAATTGTTTGACTTATTGCTAGAACTATACAATTATGAGCAAAGCGGTAATTCTGTCCGATGTAAATTAGTTTATTTTGTTTGTCTCTCACTCTCTGTCTTTTGTCCAGATTCTTCACGTAACATTGGCTTTATGCCGTTGGTATCCGTCGTGCGGAACCACACACCTCTCAAGCTGTCATTTATTTGTCCCCGCGTCGCCTATGCGCAAGCACCTGCCGTCTCCCCATCTTCACTCGTCTTGTTCTTTGCATATGTGCCCGTCGGTGACTGGGCCACCCATTGAAAAAAGCTGACTCACTGCAAGCTTTTATCTTGCAGTGAGCATGAGCCTGTGCTGTATCTCACCTCTGCCCTCCCCCCAAACATTCAGGCAACACAGCCACGCCTGTCTAGACATACGGACGTCTTCGCCCGAAACTCTATCGATGAAAGTTCAGCAATGGCCTAAGTGGTACGCAATGAACTGTACGCCCACTCCTTCCATACACGTCGTAGAGAGAATATACTTTAAAAAGCATTGGTGAGATTAGTTGGGGAAGCTAGCTGAAGCAGGAGAGCCCACGCAAACATAACTGCGGCGCGGTAAGGGTTACTGCGAGCGGTTCTTGGTGCTAACAGCCCTTTCCCCATCTAGAACAACCTCTCCATCACATGAACAGTCGCTGCTCCAACCAACAAAACCATAATAAATAATTTTCGAATCCTCCTGTGGAACTTTCCCGAGAATCATCGACGTATGGACGAGTTGGTACTGGTGAAACATCTTGAGACGGCACCAAAAAAAAGGGTGTTTTTCATACCGAGGTCAATGCTACGAAGCGCGGATACAAACAATTGCGGAAATCCGAACCCTTTTGCGTGTTAATTAAGTGGTCATGTTCGAGGCGATAGTATGCTTTTTCTTGCTTTGAACAAACTACTATCCCTGAAGCATTGCGTAGTGAGGTATACTCAATGACATCAAGTGTCACCGGCGAAAAGCTCTGTATGCGGCGCCCGGGAATAGAACAGGCATGGTGCAGTCAACTAATAACGATATCAATGGTCGCATGCGTCGGGAGTGTGACCTTAGCAAGAAACCTTGTAATCTCTTTTAAGTAGAGTATTTGGCCGCCGTTCCTTTTGGGGATGGGAAGCAATAGCGTTCTTAGTAATTAAAGGATGCGGCCCACTTGGAATGACTTTGGCAATTCTTTGTGTAGAAAGGCGCGCGAAAGGAGATTTGTTAGGTGCGGTCCGATTAGATCCCAAAACGAGGGACACAGCGCTGCAGGCAGACCATCAAGCCTAGGCGCTGAGCCGCGCTTCATGCTATACACAACCTCTTTCACTTTAATAATAGCCCGTGCAACGGTAAGGTTAGGACAGCACTTGGGGGCACTTGTGACAACTGTGAAAGCAAGAGCTGAGACGAGACGAAATGTTCGCTTACACTGGAAGTAGTCTGTGCCAGTCCTGTGAAGTAATCTAAAAAAGATAGGATATACTGCCTCCTTTGACAGGCCTGGATGGACAAGGGTCATGTATAAATCCAGACCTTCGGGCAGAATAAAACAGCTTTTCACTTGCACACCACCAAACTTGATGGTGCGCGCATGAAATCCGACGTCATCGCCAGACTGCACCCGAATAAGAAGATGTTGAATGCAAACACTGACACCGTTCAAGCATGTGTTGTAGCCAAACGCTTACTGCAGTTGTTTGCAGCGTAGCTCGAAGAGCAATGGGAATTATCACACAAGTGTGCTTCAGTGGTCATGCAGACAAAACGCAAGTTTGGTTTATGCTAATTAGCATAAACCAAACTTGTGTTTTGTTGAGGCAATCTTCAAAGATTGCCTCGTTAAAATCATACTAACACCACTTTTACGTTAACTTCGCTCAAATGAACTATATAATTAGGAAAAAAGCGGCCCATCTCCCCGCGATGGGGACACGAGTAAATGCGTCGCATAGGGGGTGGACGTATTGCGTTAACGTTTAGTGTTTGGGGAGTTGGTGGTAGTGAATGCGTTGTATCAGCAGCTTCTTGGCGTAGTTTGAATGAGCCAAGGATATGAGGCGCGTTCGTAGCCTTACATTCTGTGTCGGTTTTGTGGCGCAGTGGGAAGAGCACCATGTACCTCGCGTTCCGCCCACAAGTAGTGAATGCGTTGTATCAGCAGCTTCTTGACGTAGTTTGAATGAGTCAAGGCTATAAGGTGCGTTTGTAGCCTTTTATTCTGTGTCAGCTTTGTGGCGCAGTGGGTAGAGCACCATGTACCTTGCGTTCCGCCGGCAGGGTCATGGAATCGAAATCAGGCGCCGATAAATATTATTTTTATATTGTGTAGGGGGAGGGGTGCGGACCTGTTGTTGAGAGCGAGGAGGGTAGCGTGATGCGGGAGAGGAGGAGTGGGAGAGAGGGCGCGCCTGCGCGCTGCGCTGTTGCGGACGGACGGCGGACGCTACATGTGAGTTAAAGAAATGCTCAGCATTTTAAAGGGGGATGGTCATGCGGACCACTAGCTCATTTCCCGCAACAGAACTTGTGATCTCATATGTTGCAGAAAAGTAAGACCGCTTGCCGATGATCAGATCATCATCATGAGCAAGTTGACAAGGAAGAATAACGGTTGTTCTCGGCAGAGCCATGGCGGAACCAAGGCAGGCGGATCCAAGCGTCGCCTCGTTATGACGTCCTCGCGCGCGCCTGCACCGCTAAATCTTCGAGTTCAATCTTCACAGCATTCGTTGTGTGATCTCCCGCGTGCTCTTTTTTTTACGCATTTCATGTGCGTTCACGGTTGAAGTGGGGAGCACGCAACACCTCGGCCTACAGACGCCGCGTTCGCGAAGGCGGCTGCCGCCGTGTCTACCTCGTGCACCTCGTGCTAACGCTATCCACTTTCCGAAAGTTGTGAAAGCCTGCGGACAAAATTTTACAGTGCCTCGCCGTAATGGATAGCTTTCAGCGGCAAGTCCTGCAATCCATGCGAGGCGCAACAGACGATTCTCTGGAAAAGAGACAGGAGCAGCCAGCTCCGCTGTTTTTCCAGTCGTGGTGCACTAATCAGGCTGCGCCATTTTTTATGTGTTTTTTGTCTTCAAATCAGAAGGAAGAGCGCTATGCTACAAAAAGTATATTTTTACCCCGCAAAGCCAGCGGAGTTCTGGCTACAAGCACTTGCACAAACTCCCAAACCTGACTCAATGGCAGCCAGAAAGCATTCCGTCGTATTACTAGAGGTCAGTTAGCCCGTGGGGTTTCCGATGGGCTGCAGCAGGCGAAGCGAATGATTTTCTACGTTTTTGTTTTCAATTCAGTCTTGGTCGTCACCTTACAAATCTTTGTCACTTTATTAAAATACTTGCCATCAAAGCACTGTGCCATGTTCAAAAGAAGTTTAACCTTTTTTTGTCCCTGGAAGCGAACACCGCACACACGTCCTCAAGTATATACCCCTTTGATAAGATGTTTAGCCCAGTCGCTCTACCCGCTACACACACTGCTTGGTATTATGTCTGCGTCTCTGCGCATACGCACAACCGAGGACTTGGGCCGGAGAAGGCTGCAAGGCAGCTGTTCGTGACTGGTTCATTACCTCGCTGAAATTTTACAATATGGCCGTGACTAACCCAACCCACTATTTCCAATAAAACAAAATAAGACATTTAAGGCACTGCGCTCCCGCCCTAAATATCTCATTTATTTATTTTTTACTGGCCCCTGAACAAAAATAGTCCCCAAATTTTGACCAAGTAGTCCTGCTCACTTGAATAAGGAAGCCTTCCGCATTAATACCTTTAAATGTAGTCTGAAAATACCACGAAAGGTAGATTGGTTTCGCCACTACTGATGTATAAACTGGGCACATTCCCTTTGAAGATGTCATTGTCAAAAACAATAACCATACTGTTAAGGCCGTCGGAGGGGTATGAGGGGTCACGAGAGAACACTACTATTCAGTGTACGACTGCTGGAACACCTGTGCATCTCCCACACATACACACACTTTCGCCACACACACACACACACACACACACACGCACACACATACACACATACACACACACACACGCACGCACACACACACACACGCGCGCACACACACACACACACACACACACACACACACACACACACACACACACACACACACACACACACACACGCACACACTCACTAAGGTTTTGTCCCGCAGACCTCGAACCACCTCTTCAGGCTGGGTCGCTCCAAACAATGAGCCCAAACGGGCCTGCAGGCGGGGTACGCAGAGCCGTTCCCAAACGTATTCACCCTTTAGAAAGACCGGGCACCAATGCCGGTGTAACGCTTGAATCCGCTTTCGCCGGTGGGTGTCCAGCGGTGGGTTTCGAACCTGCCACCTCCCGAAGCCATGGTGGGTGCGCCAAACCACTAGACAACGACTACAACAATGACGTACTCGCCGCAGAGGAGGATTCACTACGCAGTTATACTGCTGAACTCCAGAGGCGGGTTTGAACCAGGCCGGGGGGTCGTCTTTCTTAGGGAAGCCAGGAGCAACAACACCCGTTTGCCGACATTGCGGCGCAAGTTATATTCACGTAATCTAAACTATTCAGGTACAAATACTAAACTATCTCAAGTACAAATGTCTGAGAAAACGATTATCGAACTGATCGCTGGGGGGTAAGCTTCAGTGAAGAATCATTGGTATTACATTAGCTGTGACGACGCCTTCAAGTACGACCTATTTCGTTGAGCACGTCACGGAGTTTATACGTGACCATTTCTGCGCCTAATTCTTTGACGATACCCTGAAACAACCTGCCGAGAACCGACGCCACAGTACCAAGAACTTCTCCGGCACCTCTCGGCCGAAAGGCTCCCACCTCCACGAAAACCGGCTGGGGGACATCGTGATGAATCATGGATGATTCATTTAATGTCTGGTTGGTTGCGACCGTAGGACCTGGCTAATTTTGTATCGAAACGTCACAACTATGCACGACTATACAAGGCAACGTTACCTACCTTCGTCTCTTAGCGAAACATTTCAAAAAACTAAAAAAAGAAATTCGTTCCGCTACAAAATACAAGAAAGATAATCTCACTGAGCAAGACCTCACAATGCTATTGGAACAAATTTAGCTCTTTTCCGCAAAATTACCTATATCGTCGGACAGTAATAATACCATAATGTCAAAAGAGACAACCTGCAATTTGTTTTCCATGAACCTTCGGGCTTTGTTTATGCCGAAGCAGGGATACCAGAAAGGTGTTCAATAAACAGATTAATACACACTTCAAATTCACAGACAGGAGCCGTTAGGCCACAATATTGGGTAGAAATTTGGACCAATAGCTTGCATAACCTTGGCTGGTGACGGCACATCTTCCGTTCTTCTTTTCGTGTGAGAGGTGACTTGAGTAGGGCCTTAACCAAATCGTTACCATTTTTATTGAACGGAAAGCAAGAAAAGCTAACTGTATTTACACTGATTACGTGGCATAAGAAGCCTTAACATGTGGACCAAGAATCTTCGTTTTAGTTTTTCGTCCTCGTTGATCAGCTCCGCTTACCGTCGCGCGAAAGTTCCCGCTGTTTTTCCATGCGCTGGCTCCCGCATGCGGGCGTCAATTTTCAAGTAATGTCACAGCTCGTGGCAATACGAAACACGGGGATTTAATTGGTTCCTTTTTTAGTCATGGGCATATATAGGGTTTGTCGAATGCTCTTATTACTGTCCCTGTCTGTACTCGCCCCATTTAGTGATTGCTTGAACGGGTTATCCCAGTATTGTTTGTTTACTGGTGCAGCTAATCGAGCAAAATAAAGGACAGTCAACCACAAGGGAGGTCAGCAATTATTACAGGTAATAATTACCTAAATTTTACAAGGGGCTGCCTAAGCACCACCCCTCGAGAATTCGGTAGTCCAGTGAATGAGGGTTAAAGTATATCACTGAGTTGCGCATGGTGTGACACATTTACAAATTATGTATGGGGCCATTTACCTTCTGCATTATTTTCAGTTGGGATCTTACAGAAATTCTTGCTAAATTAAAAGGAAGATAACTAACAATTGACCATGTTGATCTAGTGAAAGACGAAAAATTGCACAGAATAAATCAGTTGGGCCGCATTAGAGAGACTTTCCGAGAGCCGCAGTGCAACACTAATAGAACGTGTGCGGATCTGACACAAATTATTTTGTGGGAAAAAACGTCTCCCAACAAAAAATACGTTCTTGTGAATGATGTTATTCCGTTCTAGGTTAGGAGTGCAGTTTTTGTTATGGTGCACCGGGATACTTCAAGCATTGCGCACGAGTCCAATGTCTTGTGATTAAGATAACCGAGAGGTGATGACACAGAGACGGAAATCAATTAGGCGTAGCGATGTCAAATCCCATTCCTCAGTGTTGTTAAAGCAATAAATACCCACTTAAGTGACAAAGGCGGCGACAGTAATCGCTGTATGGGACAGAAGAACGTCTCATTTGGAAAGGTTTTATAGAAACTCTGCAATGCGTATCAACGCCAGTACACCGCAGATTAACAGAGCGGAAGGCTGCTGCCAAACGAGCGAACACACAAGCATGAAAATTAAACCTTCTCATCAACGCTCCCAATGCACGGCAGCGCAAACAAGTAGCGGACTCGCCGCGATTGCGAAGAGGCTAAGGCGTTCGGCTGTTCAGCCCACAGAGGCAGGTGCGACCCCAGCCACGTTGGCTGCTTTTTACATGTTCTCTAAAACCAGTGACGTCATATGGCAAGATTTCTGTGCACGTTAACGACTCCAAGAGGCAAACATTTTTTCTGAGCCCTCTGTTACGGCCCGCCTCATTGTCTCCGTGTAATTTCGACGCGTTAAAGCCCCCGAATAAATCAAACCAGCAGCGGCGCATCAGTTATTCGACATATCGAATTCATACTTACGTGTTCACGTGGACAACGAAGCATAGCGTTAAAGCCAGAAGATATTAAAGCACTCCGAGAACTCCAGGTGTAGGCAAAGCATTTCCCGCCTACTACCGGCAATTCGTGCTTTTCCATTCAAACCCCATAAGTGCAGAGCCATCCTCACATGTGTCTGCCCCGATCAAAAGAGGATTTTCTGTTAGTGTTCGGAATCCTGTAAAAGCGCCTTCGAATACTGTGAAATAATGAAAAAGCTGTGCACAGTTACCGCTAGCATTATCAATCACACATGGGCGTTAAAAAACGCAAGGGGAAAAACTAATAAACTGTGTCGCTATTTGTAATGAAATCCTCTGTTTTTAGTTCGTCAGTTCTATCTTGTTCACAAATATTGGTGAGTCACAAATAAGGCATTTAAGTGACTTCGCTTAAGTGTAAAGGTTTGCGTAGATCAAATTTCTTTCTTAAACTACGATTATTTTACGTGGAATAATTTATTGCTCGGCCTGTTGCAGTTCCTGTATTTTGTCGGTTACGTGTGACCTGGCGCAACAACATGGTGGTATCATTTCAAAGGATAAAGCGAGCACGCGCTTCCTGGTACGACCTTTATTACTGGAGCGTTCTTATTACTTTAGGAACAAAAAAACGTTTACGTGGCGCTTTCTCGTTCGCTTAACTCTTTCGCAACATAAGACATTTCTCCCGTTGTCCAACGATTTTAGTGTTTCTGTCTTTCTTGTTTTGAAAATATTTTAGTGGGATAAACCCTGCACGACAACAAATTCTTCCAAGGAGTTTTCGTTCACGACTGCGATTTAGCGAGGGCAGGTAAACGACGAGTGAAACGAAATTACCTTGAAGGTGACTGTCACCCTGGCCTTCATGTAAACGTCGATAGTTCCGTTCTTTCCACCGCCCGTTCTCCACGGGATCACAACATGCAGTGGCGCCTTGATGTTCACAAGGTCAACCTGCATCAACTTGAGACCTTCGCGACAGAACCCAACTACGGGAGTGAATTTCTCCAGCTTGTCCATATTCTTGTACGCGCTGGGTCCAACAAAAACGCCAGGCATAACCTCTTCCGCATGGGTGTTGGTTTACGTGTGATGTGATGGCAGTCCGCGGAGAAATATTTTAACCATATTTTCCTTGCCCATCCCCGAGGACTCAAAAGGGTCTCCTGCGGAAAACCAAGAAATAAGGAGCAGGCTTCTCTTACGTCGAATGTTGATATAATTGACGAAAAATCACAACTCATGACGTTAAAAAGGCCAACAACTAATCCCTTTCGGACCAACTTTGGTATTTAGATATACGCTTCTTTGACAACCTATACCTCCGTGGAATTTCTGCGTCTTGATAGTACAATTTTACTTTGCGTACCCACTGGGGGGTTCCGATGCCTTCCATGCTAAGTAATAGCACTTAACTTCTACGGTGCCTCGCGTAGTCGAGGGTCCTAATTTCTGGGTATTCAAAAGCAGATGACATCAATTATTGCACGTATTTCTTTAGCTAATCGAGAAATTTCTAACACAATTGAGGCCTTGAATAACAAATAACAGGGAATATGCCTAGTACTAGCACTCTGTAAAAGCAATAACGACGATTTGACACTACTGTTTTAATTATATCGTGGTACAATTATTCTTCATAGACTAGTGTTCCAGCAGTATCTTTGTCGTGTATTCAACTTCCTGATGCTACGCGAAACTTCCGATGGTGTTCTTATGCCAAACTAGGTTTTCTTACGTTTGAATTTGCTTTTACAAAATCCACCTCAGGCTGGTAAATACCCTTATTTTCTGACGCAAAATTAATTTGAGTTGCCGCACCCAAAAAGTTCCTGTTCACTTGCCCAGCAGTGTTCAATATCCCAGAATGAAACCGCAGTAAATCCTATACTTTCGGCGATACTTTTTTTGCCCAAAAGAAGGGCTTCTTTTAAAGCAACTTTACGCCCAATGAAACTCTTGAAATACATATTATCAATTTATGCAGGGTTCTTTTCGTTAACTTTAGGCAAAAAGCAGGATAACAACCTCATCTTGGCACATACAGTTTATTGCTTTACCATACAAATATATTTCGTCAATTACATTCAGCAATCTAAAGTAATATATTTGAAAAGAATATCAGTGTCGCTTACAAGTGAATAAAAAACTAAAATTTGTTTCTGCATTAACCAGGGGTCGTGTTCATTCGTGTTAAAGGTTCTGGACTTCACCAACGCCTCTCACAACGCACAGGCAAGAAGAAGCTGAGGGGTGCTTGAGTTCTCCAATGCAAGTGAACGCGAAGGAGACCTGAACACCAAACCGCATAATTCTCCTTGCCTTCATCATTCGTAACAAATTTGTCACTTCGAAAACGCAGTGTTTGTTCCGAACAGCGAGCCAACAGGCCACACACTAAAGCGTCATCGCTGGGCCTCGATCCCGGCAACGGCAAGAAAGCCCAATTCATCAGCCGTTCTTGAAGTTAGAGCATCTCAGGGTAACCCGACCTTATGTTGGCTGGACTTTTCAAGGACTATATCGCGTAAATTATCTCGTGATTGAGTTACAAACAGCGCAGGGACAGGATGCATGAGAATCACGCAATCACGGCGCTGTGTTCCTGTTCCTGCGCTATTTGTAACCCAGTTATGTGCCAACTGGCCGGCCTATAATCCGTGTATCTTGTGATTTTCACATGTATATTTTCGAATTGGCTGCAAAAGATATTTTGTTTAAAACCGACGTCATCTCGTCTGACTCCCTTCCCGCCGTAAGCCAAACTTCTTCTCATAAAATATACCTGCTATAAAAGATGCTACACCATGTCTATTTTTTAATTTTATATTTTGGCTTCACCTTGGCATTCATGTAATAGACTTTCACTACTGTACTACAACATGTCTCTCTCAGCGTCCACTCAGTTTCTTGTAAGTTTTCACAATATGTAGTTTCAGAACTCACCTCTTCCCTTAATTTCAGCCAGGATGTCTCTCACGCGAGTTCCTGCTCTAATAGGTGTAGCTCCTTTTCTATCGCTAAACGGTACTCTCATTACCCCTCTTTCCAACCCTCCTTCTGCTGACCTTAGTCTTTCTTCACGCAGTTGAGTGAGGCACCGACGTTCCGACCCTCAAGCCATCATTGGTAGTACGTGTCAGTGTCATATTTTTCACTGAAGTAATAGAGATAGCTTATCACACACATTTAAGCCTATTTACCAAACAGCAAATACCATATGTATTGCAAGTCCCATTTTGGTTTTTTGACCGTGATCAGCGACGACAACTCATCCAAGAAAGCTATATTCATTCTCGAGTTGTAATATTTCGTTACCCGCGATGAATGTGAGATTTTCGGTTTCTTTACTATTGCATTTATTTATTTAATGTTGAATCGTTTTCCTGTTAAGGCACTTTTTTTTGGCTTTCCGCATTCTCAACAACTTATTTAGGAGGCGTGTGTAAGCGAATAGTACGCTTAGTGCAGTCCAAAACATCTGCGTCTGGATAAAGTGCTGGAATGCAAAACAAGGCTATCCGGGAACGAGGTTGTGTGCGCTTACTTGGCGCTCGTACGGGCGCCGGCGAGGGTGCCACCTTAATACCACTGTCCCCTCTGAATATGCTAGCGCAAGTTTATTCTACTGTTCAACCGTGTAGACCTCATGCTGGCACAGTGAGAGGTTAGTTTCATTTTGCAGCGCAGACACCGAGTGTGGCTTTCTTTTGAATATATACAAAAATATGATTCGGGGATGTATTTATCTGTTCCATAAAGCGTGCATTTTATGTGAATATAAGCCACACGATAATATAAAGCATATTTCAAGGCTTTACGTCGTTAAATATGGGCCCACTCACACCTTATAGCGACAACCATGGAAAGTCAATCAAATCGCGGAAAAAATAAATTAGGTATAAAAAAGGTAGGAGATACATAGAAGAATGTGTACAGCCCGAAAATGGACTCGTCAATCTCACGCTAAGGCAACAAATATACAAGCATAAAATATAGATATTTATTAACAGATCACAGCCAAGAGTGTCGCTCTGCAGAAAAGGAACGTCGAAGACGGAGTAAAAAAATTAAAAAAGGAAAGAAGTTAGGAAAAGGCGAAGGAAGAGAAAAAACACGGGCATCGTATGAAACCAATCAAACGGGTAATAAATATTGTATTAAGCAGCCGTGCGCAGTAGTAATAAAATATACAAAAAAAATTCCCCCGCTTTTCTCCGAGGGGGAGAATGTGAAAGTGCGAATGCACGGTTGTCGGCCCGCTTGCGGCGCTTGCGCTCGGCCCCCGCAGCCCACCGCCTCGCCGCCTTCTCTTCCATCTCTTCCATCGGGTTTGTAGTATCACGTGTACACCACGCAGTTATCAAGCCGCTATAACGCCGCTGAGTCGCCAACGCACGCCGCTGACGACGTAGTTTGAATGCGTTAAAGATATAAGGCGTGTCACTAACACTGATATCAGCGTCGCGTCCGTGGCTTGGTCGGTAGAGCGTCGCGCTGCGGCCGCAAAGTCCTCGTATCGAAACCTGACGCCGGATGCTGTTTCTTTTTTAAATATAGAGGAGCACTGCGGACGCCGCCGCCGCCACAGCCGGCGGTGGATGGTTTGGGGTCGCTTATAAAGTGCATTCGCACTTAAAAACAAATAAAAAAACAGGAACAATTTCACGGCAATTGAAGTAAGGCTGCGTTGTGTGTGTTACAACGTTATCTGCTACAATATCCCGTCACTAAAAGTTCTGCCCTGGCAAGTTTTTTCAGATTTATTTTAAGTGCGAATCACTTTATAAGCGACCCCGAACCTTCCGCCGTCCGCATAGCAACAGCTGCGGGTGCGCGCGCTTTTCGTCTTCCTTAGCAACGGAGGGAGATGGGCGCGCGCTGCCTTGCCGCTGACATGGCACAAACCCACGTGGGAGATTGGCCAGGAATAAGTGCGAATGCACTTCTTAAGCGAGCCTGAATCGTCGCGCTCGCATAGCGCCTCCTCTCCCCCCTCGCCTATTCTCCTAAAGCCCCTTTACTACTCTCCAGCTCGCAACACCCTCTCTCGGCGCGCCAGCCAGGCCACTACACTATATAAAAAAACAGCATTCGGCGCCTTGTCTCGATCGGCGGACTTTGCGGCCGCAGCGCGACGCTCTACCGACTAAGCCACGGACGCGACGTTGATATCAGTGTTAGTAATGCGCCTTATATCTTTAACGCATTCAAACTACGTCGTCAGCGGCGTGCGTTGGCGACTCAGCGGCGTTATAGCGGCTTGATAACTGCGTGGTGTACACGTGATACTACAAACCCGCTAGTTCTGCATTCTCTCACGTGACTGCGCCTCCTCTCCCTTCACTCCGGTCGGCGCTTCGCAGCTGCGGTGCGCTGCGGTGCGGTGCGCTCCTCCTCTCGAACATACACGTTAATTCACCAAGATTTCCGCAGAGGGACAAACGAGGCGTGTTAAGCCGAACGTGATCACGAGGGGGTGTTAATGTAACTAACGGGCAAAATGCCACCAAACTTCAACAAACTCCCCCTCATAGCATCACCCCGTGCTTCGCACTTCCTCATACTCCCCTTCGGGGAAATGCGGGGGAATTTTTTAAAGAAGAACGATAGAGAGAAGAAAGAAGAAATTAAAGGAGAAAAGGCAGTAAATAACGAACAATCCGCACACAGGAACAAAATGCAGTTTTACGCGCCCTGACTGCACTTTCTTTTACCTCTCCCCTTCCTCCGTTTTCGGTTTTGCTCGGCACAACAGAGGGGCTGCTCCGCTCACTAAAACTAGACTCACAAACTAAAACTAAAAGTCAAAACAAAAAAAAAAATAACGTCGCCGTAGCCCTCCTTCCCCTTGATCGGAAGCCCTCCGCTTCCAAACAAGTTCGCAAAGGCCGCACCCACCCGCGCCCACCCGAGTTTCAACGGTGGTTCTGGCACGGGTAAAATCGGGCCTGATAAGGTGTCGGCACCCATCGCCAGACAGTGTCGGGCGCTGTTCTACCTACCTCCCCCACAACCCTTAATAACGCCTCATGGCACCGCATCGCACGGGTAAAGTAGCACGCAGGAGAAAGGAAAGGGGGAAGTTCCCCGCGTGGCAAGCGACACGCGGGGGAATCGGCACAGTGATTTTGGAACGGGAGGATGGCCCGCGGGGGGCGCGTGCTACAACCTCCTACGGTATGGGTTGGTTGCACGGGGTTGACTAAAATATGGGGCGATATGTTGTCGCGTTGCAATTTCTTGGTCTTTTGTTGTGATATTTCTTTCCTCTTTGTAGTCTGAAAGTTTTTAAGTTCCTTGCATTCTGAGTCGGATAGATTCGATTGCGACCTCTCTAGAATTTCGGCATCTAGAAGGTCCGTGGCCCGTCCTCGGCTGTGCTGCGAGACAATCTCCGTGAGACCCACCGACGCATCGGACAGCACCGTCTACCATTTCTTAATTTCCTGCGGATTAAATGTGCACATCAAAGGTGTGCAGGCTAAACGAAGGCCTTTTGGTGCGGCGTTCTGGTTGACGTATGTTTCCAAGTGAGCAGCATACAAATCAAAGCGAACACGCTTATCGATTAATTTCCTAATTGACAAAAAAGAGGGGGACCATGCATGATCAGGGCGAGCCATGCCTGTCTCCACTGCAAGTCAATTCTCAGCCTCACGGCTTGGTTGCGACGCCGCCTGCGTGGCCAGGCGGGTCATGTAGCGGCGTTCTGGGACGGGCGGGGCTCGGGAAGGCGTAGGACGGGGCGGACGTTGTGGACACGGCAGGCATGGTGGGCACGGAAGACAGGGGGGCAGGTCAGCCTGGGGAGACGCTTGGTCATGGGTGTCCGTTTATTCTGTGTGTCGAGGCGTAGAGGCCCAACGCGGGCGATGATAGCGCAGGCGCTCCTTAAATTGTTGCGCCAGGACCGCGACACCCTCGAAACTCGCGTGCAGCCCGTCGGCGGCGAGGAAGCGCCAAGGGGGAAGTGTCAAGAAGGCATGATATATGTAGAAACTCCGGGGCCCCAGTACCCCTCCACGGCACAGCTGTCGAACCTCCCGGGCGTAGCGCTGGGCCTCCGCGTTAAACAAACGAACAAAGTTCTGGTTGGCACCCCCTTTGCGACGGTTGGGGGCGCGGGGAAGAGGGAGGCTGAGAAGGATGGTCTTCATCCCCGCGCGAAGTTGGATCGCTTCACCTCCGCCACCGCCACCGCTGATTGGCGCCGGGCTAGGTCCACCGTACCCACGTGTAGGACAAGGGTCCCAACTCCGGTCGGCAAGAACTTCAAAGTGGCAAGGACATCCTCGAACATCGCTCCGCCGTAGGACACTGTGATGATGTCAGGGTTCGGTGTTAATGAACAACGAGACGACGCACACTTGATGGCCAGAGATAGAGAAGCAACACGTGGTTCTATATTACGAAAGAACTACATTTAGAAACAGACAGATGGAGGACAAAAACTACAGGAAAAAAACTAAAGAGTAAGGTCCTACTCGCTCTGGTCCTACTATCAACCACAAATACCAAGCTAGGCAAATAAACCCACAAGCTCACAGTTTATGCTGCCTGGTAGCGCTCTCAGGGTCCGGCGAGCGTCGACCATCTAGAAGGGGCGAGAGCCGAAGTCGATGTTGTCGCAGCTGTCGTGGACAGATGTGGCGCAATGGCGCCGAAGCCGTTGCCTTGATTTGCCGTAGCAACGGACGGCCCGGCACAGTGGAAGCCCCGGAAGACGTGCCGGCTCCGAAGAGGTGGCATGAACCAGGTGGCACGTACCAAGTGGCACTAACCAAGGCTGCCTGGCGCACAGCATGGGTGCTTCGGTATGCGGGAGGGCAAGTGATCCACCCGAAGACGTGGCGGCCTCCGCAGGACGGAACGAGGGTTAGACTACCCGGTGGAAAACTCAGGTGCCTGGAGATGGACGGGTGCCCGGCCCTACAGCGCGGGCCCCGCTGTGCCGGCAGGAGCTGTCGACGTCCCGGCTCTACAGCACGGTCGCCGTGACTTGGGTGCGTGCTCTCGCTGCGCCAGGTCGCGTTCGATTAGCAGCCCTTCGCTCCAGCCGGTCTTGCGTTCCGTCATCCGACGTCTTCCTCCTCTTGCACCCCCTTCTTCCTTTATCGCGCATACCCGCGTTAGGGAGATTGGCCTTCTTATGCCCGGTTCCTTCGTCATCCTGGTATCCTTTTCCTGGTATCATCACACTACCCAAGACTTCAAAAAGTTTTTGGGGTGAAGCCACACAAACTTTCGAAAAAACGGTACTAGGAAAATAAGTCCTATAACACTACAATCCAAGCTACTAAAAGGGTCCTTAAAGTACTGGTATAGATTGGTAGTAATGTCCCTAAATGGTAACAAAATGTTAGTTCACGTTCAGTGAAGCACAGTTCAGTTTTGGTCCCCCAAAATAGCATATCCACCGCAATGACTCTAAATACCAACTTTTTTTTTGGACTAGCCAGGATTCTTCAAGTACCCAGTTGACCGACTCTGTAAACTTAAACCTTTCCGCTGTCAAATTGAACGTTTCATTCGAGTATTAGTTCCATTTTTCCCAGCTGGTTATTTCTTAGTTTTCTCTTTCGCCTATATTTCCAACAATGCTGCCCATGAAAATTCATGGCATACTGACCGCTCCAATGACAATTTTCTCTGTGCTTGCAAGTATTTCCCGCAGGGTTAACTAGCTTCAATGACGTTTTGTGGCTGACAGTTTTCTTCAGTTCTTTTTTGTCAGTGCTTTGTGCCCCTTAACGAGAACGTCTTATTGCACAGCTGAAAAACTTCTGAGAATCAGCATTAGAGCTTCCTGGGCTTTG
Organism: Haemaphysalis longicornis; assembly: GCF_048455015.1. Lineage (NCBI taxonomy): Eukaryota > Metazoa > Arthropoda > Arachnida > Ixodida > Ixodidae > Haemaphysalis > Haemaphysalis longicornis. The sequence continues at coordinate 2,444,667 of NW_027526276.1, forward strand.
CATCAGCGAAGGGGTATTTCTTGCGGAACTTATCTCGCGCATTTGTCTGATGTTAGCTTTGCATTTTATACGCGTCGGTCTCCTAAAATGCAGTGAACAAAAGTCATAGACCTGTTTTCTTTTGGAAATTGCCCTTCTTGAGTCCGTCTTGAAAATTAGGTGCTCTGTTTTGGTTTCGACCAAGCGAAGCGTTTTCCTTTTCCCAATTTTCCGCTTACGAGGTTTAACCAGAGCCGGTCGAACCGAAGACACCATTTCGTGTGTCATCGAATTCAGGTGGTGATTCGACGACGTCGGAAGGAGCAAAATCGCCTGTGTTACTGGTTGGACCCTCAGCTACAGCATTTTCTACTAACACCTCAGGTAGCAGCGTGTCCTCGTTTGTTAGCGGGGTACATGGTTCACATTTACCAGGGGTACAAGAGGCAAAGATCCATCCTCAAGACTAATTTTGGGTAAAGCCAATTTAGATTCTCCGTGAAGTGGCACAGATGAGTCTTTTGTGCCTTCTACGACATTCCCAGGGGAATTTACACCACCATTTGCTAAGGCTGGGCATGCCTCACGAGCTCTTATCTGCCGCAGTAATTCTTCCCGCTGCACTGTATTTCGGCAAGCTGCCATTCTTGCTCTGCTTTCAGCGCAGCCCTTTCAGCCTTTCGCTTGGCATCAAGCTTTAAGCGTTCGGCATCCACCCATGCGCGAAGTTCGGAATCCCTCAAGCCTAGCTGTTTGCCAGCAGTGATTAGCTTCTGGAGCACCACGATGCCATACATCTCCGCCAATCTCGTGTGCTGGTCTCGCTACCTCTCGAGATTTTATTGAGCGGTCCTGTCGCGGACGCCAATTGTGATGATGTCAGGGCTCGGTGTTAACGAACAACGAGACGACGCACACTTGATGGCCAGAGATAGAGAAGCAACACGTGGTTCCATATTACGAAAGAACTACATATATCAACAGACAGATGGAGGACACATACTACAGGAAAAAAACTAAGGAGTAAGGTCCTACTCGCTCTGGTCCTACTATCAACCACAAATACCAAGCTAGAAAAATAAACCCACAAGCTCACAGTTTATGCTGCCTGGTAGAGCTCTCGTGGTCCGGCGAGCGTCGACCATCTAGAAGGCGCGAGAGCCGAAGTCGATGTTGTCGTAGCCATCGTGGACAGATGTGGCGCAATGGCGCCGAAGCCGTTGCCTTCATTTGCCGTAGCAACAGACGGCCCGGCACAGTGGAAGGCCCTGAAGACGTGCCGGCTCCAAAGAGGTGGCACGAACCAGGTGGCACTAACCAAGACTGCCTGGCGCACACCAAGGGTGCTTCGGTATGCGGGAGGGCAAGTGATCCACCCGACGACGTGGCGGCTCCCGCAGGACGGAACGAGGGTTAGACTACCCGGTGAAAAACTCGGGTGCCTGGAGATGAACGGGTGTCCGGCCCTACAGCGCGGGCCCCGCTGTGCCGGCAGGAGCTGTCGACGTCCTGGCTCTACGGCACGGTCGCCGTCACTTGGGTGCGTGCTCTCGCTGCGCCAGGTCGCGTTCGATGAGCAGCCCTTCGCTCCAGCCGGTCTTGCGTTCCGTCATCCGACGTCTTCCTTCTCTTGCACCCCCTTCTTCCTTTATAGCGCATACCCGCGTTAGGGAGATTGGCCTTGTTATGCCCGGTTCCTTTGTCATCCTGGTATCCTTTTCCTGGTATCATCGCAGACACAAATCCCGGTGCAGAGGTATTCACTGGCGCGGCGATGGGAACCAAGATGGCCCCAAATTACGCCAATATTTTTATGGCATCATTGGAAACGCCTTTCATTGAGAAGCAAGAAAAAAACCACTGTTTTACAGTCGTTTTCTAGATGACATGTTCATGATATGGAACCACGACAAAGCGAGACTTCTCGACTTCATTTCAAACTTTAACTGCCTGCATCAATCAATCAAGTTCACCCAAGACATATCTCAAGATACTATCAACTTTTTGGATGTAACCCTTAAATACATGGCAACTTCCTCGCGACCACCGTCTACAAAAAACCGACGGATCGCCAACAGTACCTGCATTTTGACAGCAACCACCCACGACCATGCAAAGTTGGAATACCATACTCGCAGGCATACAGATACCGCCGAATCTGTTCTGATGTCCAAGAATTTGACAGAAACTCGTAAAATATAAAGAACATCCTTCTGAATTAAAATTACCCAGCAAATATAAGTGATGACGCAATCAACCGGGCCCGCCGAACAGACCGCCAGTCAGCATTGTCAAAAGCCAATTCACAAAGAAAGGAAACACCCCAGACCAAGCTGGTATTAACATACGGTGCGAACATGCCAAGAGTAAACAACATACTGAGCAAGCATTTCAACATGATCCGACAAAGTGAGCACCTGTCAGCTATCTTCCGCGTACCACCCCGTGTAGTGTATCGTAAAGACAGGAACCTTAACGATATGCTTGTTAAGGCTCAAATTGGGGTCACGAAACAACACTCAGGCTGCCCCCCATGCGGGAAAACGCGCTGCAAAATCTGTCCCCTCATCATCCCAACCGACACGGCAAAATCTAACTTTTCCAAATTTTCCTTCCGATTAAAAGAAAGCCTCGACTGTGATTCCAGTAACGTCGTATACAGACTGCACTGCGAAATGCGTGGCAAGGACTATATTGGCCAGACAGAGAATGCATTCCGACTCAGATTCAACAACCACAAATCCCACGTCACTTCACAGCCGCATCTACCATTTTCCAAACATATGCGCCTGCCGGACCGTTCCATTGAGCATATGAGAATCACTCTCCTGCAGTTCGGCTTCCGCTCTTCCCTCGAACGCGAGCAGAGGGAGTCCTACTTTATACATAAATTCCAGGCATTCACCCATGGCATCAATGAAGACCCTGGCCGCCTCTCATTCTTGCGACAAAAAGCTGCGCCTTAAGGCCGACCTCCATGCAGCGAAGTTGCTCTGCAAACTTGGCCCGGCGGACGCCGCGGCTGGACGCGCCGCTAAGTTTTCGTCCACCCCAACCTCCATGCAACGTGATGCGGCGAACGTCGCCGATGGAAGACAGGACAGGAATTACAAGGAAGTACAAGACTGTGATTGGGTGCGTCCTCAACATGCAGTTTGCCGCTTCCGGTCGCCTTCGCCGCCGCGCGTTCGACATCTAGCTTGCGTAGATCGCCCACGAACAGCCGTATTTTCGACGCCGGCGGCGGAGCGGCCGCCGCCTGGCGACATTCGCCGACTTTTCGCCTACATTTCGCTGCATAAAGGTCGGCCTTTAGAGGGAAATATCGGGACCTTGCGGGCGATGGAAGGGGTGAGCGCGGAACCGGGACCATGCATACAACTTAAAAAAGAAAGCAAGAAGGAAAAAAGGAAACCCTGCTTTAGGGACTAAGTCAAGAAAAACAAACTTGTAAAACGACTCCCCGCCACCCCCCCCCCCCTTTCCCCGCCCGTTCGGCAACCACCACCAGTCTCATCAGTGACTTTGAACAGCTGTGACCGCGCCTCGCGGGACCGCCGACGCACAGTGGCCTGAATTATGACCCCCGCACCACTAACAGACAAACGGCCGAAGAATGCGCCGCAAACGAAACCAAATCATAGTGTTACTTGTTCCGCGGCTCGCTGGCCGCGCGGCAAAGCTTTGCTGCACCACTCGGTTTCGTCGAAGTGGCGCCAAGACGAGATTTGCTGTAGGTTTAACCAGGAGTAAAACAAAACCGAAAATGGGACAGAAAATTCCGAGTACGGCGCGGATACCATGTATCGAGTGGCCGTGCCGTGCATGCATGCGGCCTTGCAGTTTGACCGAATCGAAGATCTATGCCTGTGCCGCCATCTTATGTCCGTCTCCCTTCACCCCCCCTTTTTTTGCCCGTTTTCCCTTCCCGCTGACTACTTTTACACCATTTGCGGAGCGCGCAGGAGTCACTCTTGTTTTTGATTTTGTGTTTGCTTGTGTGCATCTTGTGACGTGTTTTCGTGCTGACTTTTCGTCCGTGTTCTTTCCCCTTCCCTCACCTTCCACCTTTCTAGCCAATCGGAATGCCTCACTTGCTCAAACTGTTTGAAACACCCCTTACCCGCGACCTCTCCTGCAGGGATGAGGGATGTAACCCTCCCTCACAGAAGATTTTGTATAAAGGCGAAATGTGAGAAATTAAAATACAGCCCTGAAGAAGGAGTTTCTAACTCCGAAACTGTTCGCAACAAAATCGGGAAACGTGTCAGTCGAATTCTTTCACTATATATGTATATATATATATATATATATATTGTAACGGCTGATTTTGGTCAACACCTGCCGCTGCTGTAGCATGATGATTGCAGTGAAGAAGTCGAATCGTTGGCGAAGTTTTAAAGTTAATTGGTTTAATTTACGAGTAACATTGATGTCATTTAGCACACAGAAAGTTGAAACAATTACACTTATAACATAGATGAGAAAGACAGTCAATAGATCAAGAATACTTAGCGGGACATGGCTGACTGGATCTCGGCCTCCAGGCGGGAGGGCACGACGATGGGCGGCAGAGTTTCTGAAGAGAGTCCTGGTGCAGGTCACCCGCCGCCCTCAATAGCCCGAGGGGCCGCGTTTATATTTGCTTCACGCGGTCCGGTGGGGGACGTATTGGAAAAAGTGCATCCTGGAGAGTGCGGACGCTAGGGAACAAGGCTAATGCACACCCGCAGCCAATCAGGAAGACGCTTGTAAACACCAATCAGCCATGTTCTCGCCAAAGTGAAAAGGACCAAAAACACAGACACAACGTTTGGACTCGAAAACGCGCGTTTGGAGAATTATGGGCGTAGAGCAAGTAGTTGGACAAAATGCACTAAACAGGGGAAGAAACAGGAAAGTCGTTGGAAGAACACTGAAGACACGGAGCCCGAACGCGACCAGCGCACACGCCAAGGGGGGGTATGGAACGCCGCGGCTGCCGGGGTAACACAAGCCGAGACGACGGCTCGCCCCCTCAATTGCCGGCGTCTCCTGGCCGGCCGACGGGCAGACACACGCGCCCGAGCCGTTTCTCAAAAAAAAGGGGGCCACGGCCGAGCCGCGTCCGAAGCGCTTTCACAGACAACACTTTGGAGGAAGAGCCCTGGCTGCGGGCAGAGAACTCAAAACAACCAGAAAACATCAACAGATCTCCGCTTCGCGACACCTTCCCCGACGGAAAAAAGAGTGGCCTCACTCTTGCACAAAGTCTAAAACATAAGAACACATTTTCGCCAAGTGACAGCGATACTGAAATGACATGGCATACGGCCTCGAGAAGACAAGCACAGGCTCCAACACAGGAGTCGACAACATATCGCCGCTGAATCAGTCAATGCACACGCGGTCACTTAGTGGAGTCCCGCTCTCACTTCACGCGCGCACAGTCTCTTGACGACACAGGAGAAAATATTCCATTCTCACGACACAGGGAAATAACAAGGACACAATGAATAACATCAAAATAACATGCGCATTCTAAAGCTCATACACTAAAAAAGATCGAAATACCAGCTCCGCTAGCTGGGCCACACACTCAGTTCTGGGGAGCTTGACGCGAAATAAAATGTGTCCTCGGACCACAGGTCGCATAAACATGACGCAAGTACCCGCTATCCAACAAATGTGATCACTAAATAAAGAAAACAGAAGCGCAGTCTCAGCGGGCGCCATTCAACGAATACTCAGTGCCTTACGGAATAGAATTACAAACGTTTCATAAGAAGGCACTATAAAACAGAAAAAAATATACACAGGGGCTCACTGTATTGAACTCGCGCACAAGTGGAAACCGAAGCACTTCAGCCACTGTTGGGCACTTCACTCGACACAACATATCTGTATTCGACTAAAACAGCCCTACTCGCGTGATATGACAAATACGCACTCAAAGTAAATCGAAACGCTTGTTCAAACATTAGCAAACAACACAAAGAAACAGCTACGAAAACGAGTTACAAGAAAACTACTAGACACCAACACAACAAAACTGATAAAAAATGACTTCCGAGAAAAACTGCCAAACATCTAAACATAACAGCTACAAATTCAAAACTAGGCGGTCCCGAATATGAAGTATGACACAAAATAAACATTGGCGCCTGAAGAAACCTTCCAGACGCTCCTAACCGCTCAATACTCTAATACAAACAATAAAACAAAACGAAAAAAAGAACATTGATACACACTTTTTTATGAACAGGAGCGATAGAAATGATAAAGTAACACCTGCTCGACTATCAACAAAGATGACTTCAAAGTACATATTGGTTAGCATTTAGAGTACAAAAAGAACAGGGACAGCCACATCTCAGCAGCGGTGAGAAACTCTCGCCAACCCGACGCATTCGGAGAACTGCACATCCGCGAGCTCTCCCCGTCCGCGCCATCCCAGGCACCCCTGCTGGTGTCTTTGTTTGTACTTCGAGTAGCATCGTGCAGCGTAAACATCTCTTCTGAACTCCTCGTTTCCCTCAGACCCCCAACCCCGAAGTGGCTGCCGTATTTGCTTCAAGACAAAACCTAACTTCGGTGGAAAGGAGCCGAGGAAACGGATATCAGCAGTGTCTAATATAGCGAGATCTGCGCAAAAATCAGCCTTTTTATAGGCGCGTGGAGGTCTTCCTCTTCTTCGGGGCTCCTTCGCTGGGAGAGCCGAACGCTTGTGCCGTTTAGTTCCTGACTACAAAGTAGTCCAACTCCCGCGCGAAGAGCCCACATACCCCACGATAAAACGGCTGCACGCTCATAATTGTTACTCCAGCATCAACAGCGGCTAGTTACAATAAGCAAGCTGGTGCTGGCAAAGCTAACACACCAAAGACAACCAGTGGGCGCCCCGGAAACGCGGAGAAGAAAAGCCTACAGGCCCACAGTCATGCGGTGCGCCGAGAGGCAAAAATCTCTCACCTTACTGCGTGCGCAGAAATTAGGCGGCCGCGGCGAAGGAAGGCGGTCGCGGTGGCGCTCGGTCCGCGTCGGGGCCGGGGGCTCTTCCTCGCAGGAGCCGGTAGCAAGCATGATGGGACCGGCTTGCCGCGGGCTGGAAGCGCGGGGACGGCCGTGAAGTCAGACAATCTTTTGTGCTGTCACACATGTCGCTTGCCTTGAACGCCCATGGTGGCCGGAAGAATGACGCGAAGTGAGATAACTTTTGTCTGGTGCACTGGATGAAGAGCTTGGCGATGAGCAGCAGGAAGATGAACGACGAGTGGGGGGAGCCCATGATGGTAGAGGGGGTCTTCGCTACCGCGCACACTCCACCACTTTTGTAATGGCGTATTTTGGTCAATACCTGCCGCTACTGTAGCATGATGATTGCAGTGAAGAAGTCGAAATGTTGACGAAGTTTGAAAGTTAACTTGTTAAATTTACGGGTAACATTGATGTCATTTAGCACACACAAAGTTGAAACAATTACACTTATTACATAGATAAGAAAGACAATCAATAGATCAAGAGTACTTAGCGGGACATGGCTGACTGCATCTCGGCCTCCCGGCGGGATGGCACGACGACGGGCGGCAGAGTTTCTGAAGAGAGTCCTGGTGCAGGTCGCCCGCCGCCCTCAATAGCCAGAGGGGCCGCGTTATATTCGCTTCACGCGGTCCGGTGGGGGACGTATTGGGGGAAAAGTGCATCCTGGAGAGTGCGAACGCTAGGGAACAAGGCTAAGGCACACCCGCAGCCAATCAGGAAGACGCTTGTAAACACCAATTAGCCATGTTCCCGCCAAAGTGAAAAGGACCAAAAACACAGACACAACGTTTGGACTCGTAAACGCGCGTTTGGAGAATTATGGCCGTAGAGCAAGTAGTTGGACAAAATGCACTAAAGTAAACAGGGGAAGAAACAGGAAAGTCGTCGGAAGAACACTGAAGATACGGAGCCCGAAAGCGACCAGCGCACACGCCATGGGGGGGGGGAGGTATGGAACGCCGTGGCCGCCGCGGTAACACAAGCCGAGTCGACGGCTCGCCCCCCCAATGGCCGCCGGCGTCTCCTGGTCGGGCGACGGGCAGACACACGCGCCGGAGCCGTTTCTCAGAAAAAAAGGGGCCCCTGGCCCAGTCGCGTCCGAAGCGCTTTCACACACAACACTTTGGAGGAAGAGCCCCGGCTGCGGGCAGAGAACTCAAAACAACCAGAAAACATCAACAGATCTCCGCTTCGAGACAATATACATACATATACACACATATATATATATATATATATATATATATATATATATATATATATATATTGTAGAACAAAGACGTACGGGACGAGGGATTCCGCAAGGACACATATCAAAGTTGCAGTCCTTACTGCCAGTGCTGTTTGGCGGTGTGTTTTATAGGGCCGAATCAGGTATGATGGCATTTTTTTGTCAGGTATGATGGCATGATGGCTACAAAATGCCTAACGAGGGTTCTGGCTTCAGCAGTCTGAAATGTCTTGGGCTATCCCCGACTTCCGACCACGTCTTACGTGCGGCCGCTGGGAAAAGACGTTCTACGTCTTCCCGCGGTAGTCGAGGGGCGGCGCTAGTTGACCGGGCTCTGAGCAGTCGTAAATACAAAATACCGCCGTATAGTCGAGAAGGGAGTCCCCGCGGAACTAGCTCAATGGTAGAGCACCGCACGCGTTATGCGGAGGTTGTGGGTTCGATTCCCGCTTCCGGAAAAAACGGCGCATTTTTTCTCGACTTGAATTTTCCATTATTTATTCCTGCAAAAAAAATGCCATCATACCTGATTCGGCCCTATAAAACACACCGCCAAACAGCACTGGCAGTAAGGACTGCAACATATATATATATATATATATATATATATATATATATATATATATATATATATATATATAGTAAGGAAATGAGGGGCTCGTTGAGGAAAATACAGAAAGATAGGTCGGCAGTCTACAACGCCAAAGGAGGCATAGGGGTGTGGTTAGGCTCTTTTATTTTTCACTACGATTGATGAAGTAAACATTTTTTTAATATACAGAAGAAAGAAAGAAAGAAAAACACGCGCCCAGAGTGGGGGGGTAAGGCATTCGACATGTAATCGAAGGGCGTGGGTTCGGTCCCTATATATATATATATATATATATATATATATATATATATATATATATATATATATATATATATATATATATATATATATATATATATATATTTACATATATACTTATTTATATATACATACATACATACACACATACATTCACTCGTTATGCCGAAATCGGTTTACTGTCAATATCGCTTTAGTCGAAATTAATTTGGGTCCCAACCCAACGTATGCATTTTAGGCTGCATTACTCGAAGTGAAGTAAGAGCTAGTCCCGCTTATAGCGAAGTGGCGAGCGGAGGCATGGCCGAGCGGCGGTGACCAAGCGGTGAGTCAGACTGCCAGCATTGCGGGTCAGCGAACCTGGTCTTTTTCCGGTGAATTTCTCGAGCCGGTTAAGCTCAATTCGCGCCATCCAACTTCAAACAAATGGTCTGAATTCGTGGTATGGTCATTAAATTTCATTTTTACACATTGGTCAATTGCGTGGACGCGAACCTGCGCGAACACCGACACTCGAGCCGTAGAATATGAACCGCAGTTTCGTCGACAACGGGGCGCCAAAAAATTCTTGTTTTGCGAACTTTACTACTCCACACCTCGGGAAAAAATTTCCTAGACATCATGCAAAGCCCGTATTGCAAAACTGGTTAGTTTTCATGAGTGCGCTGTGCACCCAAAATGAGCTGTAAATCCTTGTTTGAGCGCAACAAACACAGCCTCCGACTCGAGCCATAACATTTGCATTGCTTTCCTGCGCAAGGCTCGCCTAGTATTCCGTGACTCCCGCACAGCCCCACCCCCTACCCCCTCTGTAAATTGGACACAGCCGCTGCCACTTTTATGGGCGGCAAGCACAGCCTCACGCAATGCTTGGTCATATTGAAGCACGGGTTGCTCGCGCCCGGCAATAACTTTAAACAACCGAAGCTCACTGGGTTTTTTTTTGCACCTGAATAAACCTTTGCTTCACTGAATACATTGCGTTTGGATTCCTTGCAGTTGTAGTGCTAGTAAAGCTCAACTGCTTTGGCTTTTTTCGAATGGTCGCTTATATCGAAATACCGCCTTTAACGAAGTTTTTCGCCGTCCCCCTGACTTCAATATAACTAGGGTTTACTGTATATATATACATATATATCTAAAGAGGGAGACGAAGTGGACAATTACACATGCGGCGATGTTTGCCCACCTTCCAAGAAGATGAAGCCCATCGTGCGACATGGCCGTGATCGTGCGAACATGGTTGACACGGGTTAAAGTATCGCTTCATCAATCATGGTTCGCCGCATCATTCGTCCGCCTTGTCACATTTTCGTGGAGTGTGTGAGGTACCCCATCCTGGCTACAGCTTCGTAACTTCTCGGCCTGACCGCAATCGTCGACGGCACGCGGGCCATGTCGGACCGCTCCAGCCCCGCCGCAACCAACACTCGAACACTCGTCGTTATTCTGCCATGTAATATATATATATATAATATTTAATAACACTGACCACTACGTATAGACCACGCGCCAATTCGTTAGCGAAAGTGGCTACCAAATGCAATTTTTCCCCAATTGGAGTACACCCCAGAACAGCAGCCCTTGAAGGTAAACATTGTAGCGGTGTCTGTATAGTACAGCCGGCCTTTTAGCGCTATAAAGCCATTAGTAAAAACATTACGCTATACCAGCGGGCCCATCGTAACCCGTCGCGAATCGTGCCGGGTGTTTGTAGAAGTAGCGCAGCTCCTTTTGCCGGCGGATTCTCTGACGGAAGCTACTCCGGCAAACGGCCTTCACAAAGCGAAGTGAAGTAACAGCTTACATTACTCCGGCGGACGTTGCGTCGCTTGCAGAAACCTCAACTAATCTTGCTTCTGTGTCCAGTGTGCGCCAAAACTTCCCCCTCCAGCTGCGCTTTGTTATTTTCACCATGTGCGACCTCCTCTTTGCCGCCGTTAAGAACCGCATCGGCCACATGGCCGCTCTAGTGTTGCCGTCCAGTTTCAGTGCTGAAGTGTTGACGCAAGGCGTATAAAACCAGTCATTGGCGTTAGTGTACAGCGGCAAGGTGACTGTAGGAAGAAAATTGATCGTCCAGGTGGCGCAAAGGTAATACAATTCCCACATTTCGTTTCGCCTAAAAAAGGAGTGCAGGCAAGGAGTTATGCTTACAGCAGCGAAAGTGTTAAATGCAGACCAGGGTGGGTGCAGAAAAACAAGAGCTTAGAGTAGGAGTGAATATTCCCTCAAAGTTTTCTAAGGGCCTTGAAGACGCAGTATGAGAAGCCACAAAATGTGCATTGCGATCAAAATATATTTACTAATGTTAAGAATGGAAATAAGCTTGGAACTTAAGCAACAGACATTTCCCGATGCAACTATGTTTACCACAAATATCCGACAGATGCACCTTCTTGCATGAGTGCCGCAGTGGCCGAGTGGGTGGGGAAATGTGATGTTAATCTCGATACCCGAGGTGAATCTCATTCTCGCCGGGAGCTCTTCTGAAGGGGGGAAAAGAAAATGCCAGTCTGTCCAGAGTTGTTTGCACGTAATGGATTTGTATGTTCGTCTAATTTAAACTGCAGCACTCCAATGGAGCCCATAGCCTAAGTGTAGCTGCTACCCGTATAACTCCGAAAACTTGTTGTTTCTTGTTTCTTTTCACCAACCGCTTGTAGTATAACTGTCAATATATTATTGCCCCCATGTGTTTGTTCTAAAGCTTCCAAACATGATCACTGAAGGAAAAGGGGGTAACGGGGTAAAAATAGTTAGGCTGGGGAGTGGTCATTAGGAATAATTCTTTGATCAATTATCATCTTACAGAAGCCAGAAAACTGCCTTGGGTAAAGGAATAGAATCTTCAGATGATAACAATTGTCTCAAACTTGCTTTATGGGTGATTTCTCACAATCGGAAGAATGATTTAACAATAAGCTAATGGATTTTCATTCAGCAGTTACACTTATTTATCTTTGATCTCTGTCTTTCTTGGACATGGGAGGTAACCTCTATCCCGTTTTTCGTAAAGTATATGACACTTCGAGCTCATTCATCGTTCGTAAATTGTTTTCAGCGGAGGCTGCAAAAATATTCTTAGGCGAAACAATTTTGCCGAACATCCCAACTGCGTTATTATCTGAGCGAAACGTTCCACGTCAAAGCCGGCACAGTTCACAGTTCACAAACATCGAAACGTCCACCTGCGGAAGAGTGAGATACATGTCTCGGAAGTATTGGACTTCCGCTCTTTCTGCAACGTTTCGATAACGAGGCTGAGCCCTTTCATCATGTTTATTTGGATGAGGAAGATTATGCAACGAAGCGGCTCCTATTTTACAGCTTCTGCAATGTAATTTCGTTGCGAGTGATGGTGCTCGCTTGCCGTAATTCAAGCTACCTGTACGCTAGTCTGACTGGATTTATTTTGGATTTTGTTTACCTTTGCTGAAAAACAAATCCTGTGCATTACACGCTAAAAAAAGCAGTAAATTAATCAATTACATGATGTGCTCAGAAGTATAAGGTAAACGATGCTTACTTACGATTAGTAATCGCTGGATGAATTGTATAAACACGAATTGTGTACATACACCACAGCTCGGAGCCGATATAGAGAGACTTTTTTAGGGAACTATCTTGCTCAAGAAGCATTTGGGATTGTTGGCAAAAATGTGTAAACATTACGCATTACGACATCTACTCCATATTATTCATTATTATAGCCCCTGTCAACATACGTTTCGGCGGACCTTATCTGCTCTATGCTACGTAAGGTGAAAAATGAAACGAGTGAGAAAAAAAAACAAAAGAAAAATAAAAGCAAGAAGGGATGATTGAAAGAAGGAAACATCAGAAAAAGAAAAAAGTATGGTTAGTATTAGAGTCGCAAGCAAGTTCAGTAGTTAGGTATAAAAGTAAACGTTGAAGTATACTCGTGGAAATGTTCGCTTCAAGTTGAACAGAGTTCTGAGACCACGGAGTAGCCGCAAGGGAACGCGGCACATTCAGGGTTACCATAGCAGTCATGCTGAAGACATACAAACGCGAAATGCTCACTTTGACATTCAACAGAGGTAAAGAGTTTAAGGATGAGGAACGCGGTTCTATATCACAGCTTTCATCGCTGTTCGCCACTGCTAAAGAGTGTTGACTACACCTGAACTACGGAGGAAGCTTAGAAAGGCTTTCGTCACACGTGAAGCAATTTTAGCACATGACCAGGGGCGCAGCACATCATGCAGCATAGGACGCGATGTGGGTAGTAGAAAGTCACTGTCAAGGAGAGTCTGGGTGTATCGTATCGTCTACACACACAAATGACATGATCGACGTCTTTTGGAAAGCGGCAGTATTTGCACAAGGGTGAGCTGGTCTGCTGATGCTTCAAACGGAAAAGGCGAGTGTAGGCTTGGAATTTTGTCCTAATTCAATGAACCGCTTATTTGATAATCATATATATATATATATATATATATATATATATATATATATATATATATATATATATATATATATATATATATTCGGGAATCTTATCTCATTTATAAGTTTGGGTCAGCCACACTTGGAATTAATGAAAGTTACGGAAAACTAACGTGCTTATCCCTCGAATAAACTTAGCGGCTTCATAATTTTTATAACTATGTTCATTATTCCTACCCTCGAGTGTGCCATCAGAATTCGCAGAAACTCCCCTAATACAGCAGCTTTGTTAGCTTAATGCGGCTCAACAATGCCATTTGTCCGGGAGAAGGAGGCCTCGTTCCCACCACCACTTAAGAATGTTTAACTCTTTGTGATCTATTCATGTTTAACCTTTTGTGACCCTACCTATTTCCTGTTCGATTGCTAGCTTCTGTGAAATGCTCTTTTGTGACCCCTATCTATTCTCTTCATCCGCTGGGGGCACACCCATCTTCGCTTCCCCTAGAACCAGTCTCCCCAGCCACTGAATACCTTGCTGTATACTCTTCCTTTTCTTTACAAACCGCGGTTCACCATTTTCCCCCATTGTCTGAACTTGCAGCCCGCGCGGCATACGTTGACCCGTCATGGTGCAACCTTGAACGCTGCATTGTTAACACGACCCCTTTTTCTCTCTCTTGCCCCCCCCCCATTTTTTTTTGTTGTGTTTGTTGGTTGATGTTGTAACTTAGGCGTAGCCAGACTGTATGCACACTCTCCATTTGCGAAACATTTTCCATTCCTTCTTACAGTTTTATGCAAACCTATATAAGAAATGTGTTCAATGTTTGCGACACCATAATCATGTAACTTTACTCTGATGAAGGCAAGTCCCATTGCCGCTACGTAAGTAAACATTGTTTGTTATTGTTCTTGCTGTGTATCCGACTCTTTACTTATACTATGTGTATGTATATATATATATATATATATATATATATATACAGAAACATAGGTCGGCAGTCTATAACGCCAAAGGAGGCATAGGGGTGTGGTTAGGCTCTATTTTTTACCACGGTAATGAAGTGAAGATTTTTTTAATATAAGGAAGAAAGAAAGAAAGAAAAACACGCGCCCAGAGTGGGGACCGAACCCACGCCTTTCGATTACATGTCGAATGCCTTACCAATTCGGCTATCTGGGCGACTGTGTTCTCCTTCACTTTCTGGGTTATTTATATTTACTAGAAGTGTATCTGACGCTTGAGGGTGGTAGCCAGCGCCACTCTGACTACACGGGGAGAAGGGGACCTTCTTTTCAACCCCCGGGGCATGACTCGAACGTCTACAGCCTGTCATGAGCGGGTTACTGGCGGGAATAACCCAGAAAGTGAAGGAGAACACAGTTGCCCAGATAGCCGAATTGGTAAGGCATTCGACATGTAATCGAAAGGCGTGGGTTCGGTCCCCACTCTGGGCGCGTGTTTTTCTTTCTTTCTTTCTTTCTTCTGTATAATTAAAAAATGTTTACTTAATTAACTGTAGTGAAAAAGAAAAGAACGTAACCACACCCCTATGCCTCCTTTGGCGTTATAGGCTGCTGACCTATCTTTCTGTGTTTCCTCAACGAGTCCCTCATTGTCTTACTATATTATTCTGCGAAAGCCTAGCGAGAGTCTCGGTTCCGGCAGCCTTGATGCCTAGGTAGCATAAGAGGGCTTCCTGCCAGTAACCCGCTCATGACAGGCTGTAGACGTTCGAGTCATGCCCCGGGGGTTGAAAAGAAGGTCCCCTTCTCACCGTGTAGTCAGAGTGGCGCTGGCTACCACCCTCAAGCGTCAGATACACTTCTAGTAAATATAAATAACCCAGAAAGTGAAGGAGAACACAGTCGCCCAGATAGCCGAATTGGTAAGGCATTGGACATGTAATCGAAAGGCGTGGGTTCGGTCCCCACTCTGGGCGCGTGTTTTTCTTTCTTTCTTTCTTCTGTATAATTAAAAAAAATGTTTACTTAATTAACTGTTGTGAAAAAGAAAAGAACCTAACCACACCCCTATGCCTCCTTTGGCGTTGTAGGCTGCTGACCTATCTTTCTGTGTTTCCTCAACGAGCCCCTCATTGTCTTACTATATATATATATATATATATATATATATATATATATATATATATATATATATATTTATATCAAAGTTGCAGTCCTTATTGCCAGTGCTGTTTGGCGTTTTAACAGTGTTTTTTATAGTGCCGAATGAGGTGAGATTGCATTTTTTTTTTTTGCAGGAATGAATAATTGAAAATTCAAGTCGAGAAAAAATGCGCCGTTTTTTCCGGAAGCGGGAATCGAACCCACAACCTCCGCATAACGCGTGCGGTGCTCTATCATTGAGCTAGTTCCGCGGCGACTCCCTTCTCGACTATACGGCGGGGTTTTGTATTTACGACTGCTCAGAGCCCGGTCAACTAGCGCCGCCCCTCGACTACCGCGGGAAGACGTAGAACGTCTTTTCCCAGCGGCTGCACGTAAGACGTGGTCGGAAGTCGGGGATAGCCAAAGGCATTTCAGACTGCTGAAGCCAGAAGCCTCGTAATGCATTTTGTAGAACAGAGACGTACGGGACGAGGGATTCCGTAAGGACACATATCAAAGTTGCAGTCCTTATTGCCAGTGCTGTTTGGCGTTTTAACAGTGTTTTTTATAGTGCCGAATGAGGTGAGATTGCATTTTTTTTTGCAGGAATGAATAATTGAAAATTCAAGTCGAGAAAAAATGCGCCGTTTTTTCCGGAACCGGGAATCGAACCCACAACCTCCGCCTAACGCGTGCGGTGCTCTACCATTGAGCTAGTTCCGCGGCGACTCCCTTCTCGACTATACGGCGGGGTTTTGTATTTACGACTTCTCAGAGCCCGGTCAACTAGCGCCGCCCCTCGACTACCGCGGGAAGACGTAGAACGTCTTTTCCCAGCGGCTGCACGTAAGACGTGGTCGGAAGTCGGGGATAGCCAAAGGCATTTCAGACTGCTGAAGCCAGAAGCCTCGTAATGCATTTTGTAGAACAGAGACGTACGGGACGAGGGATTCCGTAAGGACACATATCAAAGTTGCAGTCCTTATTGCCAGTGCTGTTTGGCGTTTTAACAGTGTTTTTTATAGTGCCGAATGAGGTGACATTGCATTTTTTTTTTTGCAGGAATGAATAATTGAAAATTCAAGTCGAGAAAAAATGCGCCGTTTTTTCCGGAAGCGGGAATCGAACCCACGACCTCCGCATAACGCGTGCGGTGCTCTACCATTGAGCTAGTTCCGCGGCGACTCCCTTCTCGACTATACGGCGGGGTTTTGTATTTACGACTGCTCAGAGCCCGGTCAACTAGCGCCGCCCCTCGACTACCGCGGGAAGACGTAGAACGTCTTTTCCCAGCGGCTGCACGTAAGACGTGGTCGGAAGTCGGGGATAGCCAAAGGCATTTCAGACTGCTGA
The DNA here is from genome assembly GCF_048455015.1 of Haemaphysalis longicornis. Lineage (NCBI taxonomy): Eukaryota > Metazoa > Arthropoda > Arachnida > Ixodida > Ixodidae > Haemaphysalis > Haemaphysalis longicornis. Next base: position 2,461,628 of record NW_027526276.1, read on the forward strand.
AGCCAGAACCCTCGTAATGCATTTTGTAGAACAGAGACGTACGGGACGAGGGATTCCGTAAGGACACATATCAAAGTTGCAGTCCTTATTGCCAGTGCTGTTTGGCGTTTTAACAGTGTTTTTTATAGTGCCGAATGAGGTGAGATTGCATTTTTTTTGCAGGAATGAATAATTGAAAATTCAAGTCGAGAAAAAATGCGCCGTTTTTTCCAGAGGCGGGAATCGAACCCACAACCTCCGCATAACGCGTGCGGTGCTCTACCATTGAGCTAGTTCCGCGGCGACTCCCTTCTCGACTATACGGCGGGGTTTTGTATTTACGACTGCTCAGAGCCCGGTCAACTAGCGCCGCCCCTCGACTACCGCGGGAAGACGTAGAACGTCTTTTCCCAGCGGCTGCACGTAAGACGTGGTCGGAAGTCGGGGATAGCCAAAGGCATTTCAGACTGCTGAAGCCAGAACCCTCGTAATGCATTTTGTAGAACAGAGACGTACGGGACGAGGGATTCCGTAAGGACACATATCAAAGTTGCAGTCCTTATTGCCAGTGCTGTTTGGCGTTTTAACAGTGTTTTTTATAGTGCCGAATGAGGTGAGATTGCATTTTTTTTTTTGCAGGAATGAATAATTGAAAATTCAAGTCGAGAAAAAATGCGCCGTTTTTTCCGGAAGCGGGAATCGAACCCACAACCTCCGCATAACGCGTGCGGTGCTCTACCATTGAGCTAGTTCCGCGGCGACTCCCTTCTCGACTATACGGCGGGGTTTTGTATTTACGACTGCTCAGAGCCCGGTCAACTAGCGCCGCCCCTCGACTACCGCGGGAAGACGTAGAACGTCTTTTCCCAGCGGCTGCACGTAAGACGTGGTCGGAAGTCGGAGATAGCCAAAGGCATTTCAGACTGCTGAAGCCAGAACCCTCGTAATGCATTTTGTAGAACAGAGACGTACGGGACGAGGGATTCCGTAAGGACACATATCAAAGTTGCAGTCCTTATTGCCAGTGCTGTTTGGCGTTTTAACAGTGTTTTTTATAGTGCCGAATGAGGTGAGATTGCATTTTTTTTTCTTTTTGCAGGAATGAATAATTGAAAATTCAAGTCGAGAAAAAATGCGCCGTTTTTTCCGGAAGCGGGAATCGAACCCACAACCTCCGCATAACGCGTGCGGTGCTCTACCATTGAGCTAGTTCCGCGGCGACTCCCTTCTCGACTATACGGCGGGGTTTTGTATTTACGACTGCTCAGAGCCCGGTCAACTAGCGCCGCCCCTCGACTACCGCGGGAAGACGTAGAACGTCTTTTCCCAGCGGCTGCACGTAAGACGTGGTCGGAAGTCGGGGATAGCCAAAGGCATTTCAGACTGCTGAAGCCAGAACCCTCGTAATGCATTTTGTAGAACAGAGACGTACGGGACGAGGGATTCCGTAAGGACACATATCAAAGTTGCAGTCCTTATTGCCAGTGCTGTTTGGCGTTTTAACAGTGTTTTTTATAGTGCCGAATGAGGTGAGATTGCATTTTTTTTTTGCAGGAATGAATAATTGAAAATTCAAGTCGAGAATGATATGTGTCCTTACGGAATCCCTCGTCCCGTACGTCTCTGTTCTACAAAATGCATTACGAGGGTTCTGGCTTCAGCAGTCTGAAATGCCTTTGGCTATCCCCGACTTCCGACCACGTCTTACGTGCAGCCGCTGGGAAAAGACGTTCTACGTCTTCCCGCGGTAGTCGAGGGGCGGCGCTAGTTGACCGGGCTCTGAGCAGTCGTAAATACAAAACCCCGCCGTATAGTCGAGAAGGGAGTCGCCGCGGAACTAGCTCAATGGTAGAGCACCGCACGCGTTATGCGGAGGTTGTGGGTTCGATTCCCGCTTCCGGAAAAAACGGCGCATTTTTTCTCGACTTGAATTTTCAATTATTCATTCCTGCAAAAAAAAAATGCAATCTCACCTCATTCGGCACTATAAAAAACACTGTTAAAACGCCAAACAGCACTGGCAATAAGGACTGCAACTTTGATATGTGTCCTTACGGAATCCCTCGTCCCGTACGTCTCTGTTCTACAAAATACATTACGAGGGTTCTGGCTTCAGCAGTCTGAAATGCCTTTGGCTATCCCCGACTTCCGACCACGTCTTACGTGCAGCCGCTGGGAAAAGACGTTCTACGTCTTCCCGCGGTAGTCGAGGGGCGGCGCTAGTTGACCGGGCTCTGAGCAGTCGTAAATACAAAACCCCGCCGTATAGTCGAGAAGGGAGTCGCCGCGGAACTAGCTCAATGGTAGAGCACCGCACGCGTTATGCGGAGGTTGTGGGTTCGATTCCCGCTTCCGGAAAAAACGGCGCATTTTTTCTCGACTTGAATTTTCAATTATTCATTCCTGCAAAAAAAAAAAATGCAATCTCACCTCATTCGGCACTATAAAAAACACTGTTAAAACGCCAAACAGCACTGGCAATAAGGACTGCAACTTTGATACGTGTCCTTACGGAATCCCTCGTCCCGTACGTCTCTGTTCTACAAAATGCATTACGAGGGTTCTGGCTTCAGCAGTCTGAAATGCCTTTGGCTATCCCCGACTTCCGACCACGTCTTACGTGCAGCCGCTGGGAAAAGACGTTCTACGTCTTCCCGCGGTAGTCGAGGGGCGGCGCTAGTTGACCGGGCTCTGAGCAGTCGTAAATACAAAACCCCGCCGTATAGTCGAGAAGGGAGTCGCCGCGGAACTAGCTCAATGGTAGAGCACCGCACGCGTTATGCGGAGGTTGTGGGTTCGATTCCCGCTTCCGGAAAAAACGGCGCATTTTTTCTCGACTTGAATTTTCAATTATTCATTCCTGCAAAAAAAAAAATGCAATCTCACCTCATTCGGCACTATAAAAAACACTGTTAAAACGCCAAACAGCACTGGCAATAAGGACTGCAACTTTGATATGTGTCCTTACGGAATCCCTCGTACCGTACGTCTCTGTTCTACAAAATGCATTACGAGGGTTCTGGCTTCAGCAGTCTGAAATGCCTTTGGCTATCCCCGACTTGCGACCACGTCTTACGTGCAGCCGCTGGGAAAAGACGTTCTACGTCTTCCCGCGGTAGTCGAGGGGCGGCGCTAGTTGACCGGGCTCTGAGCAGTCGTAAATACAAAACCCCGCCGTATAGTCGAGAAGGGAGTCGCCGCGGAACTAGCTCAATGGTAGAGCACCGCACGCGTTATGCGGAGGTTGTGGGTTCGATTCCCGCTTCCTGAAAAAACGGCGCATTTTTTCTCGACTTGAATTTTCAATTATTCATTCCTGCAAAAAAAAATGCAATGTCACCTCATTCGGCACTATAAAAAACACTGTTAAAACGCCAAACAGCACTGGCAATAAGGACTGCAACTTTGATATGTGTCCTTACGGAATCCCTCGTCCCGTACGTCTCTGTTCTACAAAATGCATTACGAGGGTTCTGGCTTCAGCAGTCTGAAATGCCTTTGGCTATCCCCGACTTCCGACCACGTCTTACGTGCAGCCGCTTTGAAAAGACGTTCTACGTCTTCCCGCGGTAGTCGAGGGGCGGCGCTAGTTGACCGGGCTCTGAGCAGTCGTAAATACAAAACCCCGCCGTATAGTCGAGAAGGGAGTCGCCGCGGAACTAGCTCAATGGTAGAGCACCGCACGCGTTATGCGGAGGTTGTGGGTTCGATTCCCGCTTCCGGAAAAAACGGCGCATTTTTTCTCGACTTGAATTTTCAATTATTCATTCCTTCAAAAAAAAAAATGCAATCTCACCTCATTCGGCACTATAAAAAACACTGTTAAAACGCCAAACAGCACTGGCAATAAGGACTGCAACTTTGATATGTGTCCTTACGGAATCCCTCGTCCCGTACGTCTCTGTTCTATATATATATATATATATATATATATATATATATATACATATATATACAGTGAAAGAGAAGACTAAAGGGTAACAAACGAAAATGTATTAACGTTTCGACTTCGGAGAAGCCTTCGTCAGAGTCATCATCAGAGTGTTTCTGACGAAGGCTTCTCCGAAGCCGAAACGTTAATACATTTTCGTTCGTTACCCTTTAGTCTTCTCTTTCACTGTATATTTTTTACCGGCCCCATCGTACTTCATTCATACGCTATATATATATATATATATTATATATATATATATATATATATATATATATATATATATATATATATATATATATATATATATATATATATATATATATATATATATATATATATATATATATATATATATAGTGAATCAGAAATGGGAAACGAGGGGCCCGGTGAATTAAGACAGAATAAGGGTTGGCAGCCGAGACAACCTCTGAAAGCAAAGGGGGGTATGCGGTCGGTCATAGAACAGATAGAGAATTTTTGAGTCAGAAAGAAAGTCGTGGATAGCACGTGTGGACTATGTATTTGGGTCTACCACGAACACTGCGCGCGCACATATCTCCACCACCTATTGGGCCTAACCTCCCTTGGTCTTTTCGTTGTACAACCACCTCGTCAAAAGCTGACGTCCCGGTCATAGTCGCAATACGCGTACATTTCCAGCTACCAGGGTAAATGAGAAGAAAAGAAGAGTGAAGAAGCCCCGCGCCACTGTAGAATGGTGGTCTTGCTCAGCACGGGCCTCGGAACCCCAGTGCAGCCGACGCATTTATTAAGCAGCGTAAAGGCTTCTGGAAACGCCGGCATAAGAGGGCAGGAGAAAAGTATCATCGTGTGTTTACCTCCCAGCCGACCACGTCTCGGCTGGTCTCGGTGGTCACGGGCTGGGCACGCTGATGGAGCATGGGTGTACTCATTTCCCATCCGAGGTAACAGGTTCATAAGACTGGGTGCTAATTTTAGCTGTATTTTCAGCACCGTTTGGAAAATGAAGCAAGTTGGAGCCCTGGCAAGGCTTGTTTTGTGGGCTGGTTGTCTTGCGTCTGTGATTGAGTCCATGGCGACGCCTTCAGGTGAGTGGAAGGATTTTTTAAACAAGCGATATGTAATAGAATAGTAAATGGGATAGTAATTAGAATAGTTGCAGTGGCTGGCATTAATGAGCTGTTGCAAATTTACACATTTTTGTGCGAACCAACGCATCTTAAGTGAACAAGGGACAGCCACAGTGAAGAAAGTATTACTGGACTGGTCTCCATTCTTACACACATTTATGTCTTGTACAGGGTGTTGAATTTTTAGGTAAGGTCAAGAGTTGCAACACACCACAGCATACTGAAGAGTAATAAACGGGAAAGGCCGCAACAAGCTGTAAGAAGAAAGGCCAACTTGTTGCCAGTAATATGCACAGCGAAGAGGTTAAAATACACCCCAGAATGAATTCGTGGCTTTGACTAATGAGAGGGAAGACAGGGTAGATATGTATAATGTACATAACAACTGTACAGTCGGAGTAACCTGTAAATGTTGCAGAACCTGAACCAAACAAAAAACTCGTAATCTGTCTGAGATAACAAGACCCCGAAAATCGTCGCCAAAACAGCATTAAGGTTAGTGACATTGCTTTCTGCAGCAAGGCAGAGATAAAAAATGCGCATAAATGGAAACGTGTGCGAAGCTATAAGCAACTAAGACACATCTCGCTATTCGCCAAAGTCAAATGTTCCCAGGTTTAGACAGAAGAGGCAACTTTACGCATGTGGGGAAGAATGAAAGTATCAGAAAAACTTCCTGTCTAGATTTACCCTACCCCCCGCACGCTGTGAAGCAGTAATAGTTTTAATGACTTGGCTAATTCCCATTTGGCGGTGCGATGTTTCAATGGCGCCCCCTGGCTCTGACGTAGGCTTAGGGACTCGCGCCGCTGTCGTCTGCTACACTCCGCTTGGGGGAGGCAGCAGTGCCTGCGCTAGAAATCCCCCGCTTTGATACTTTCGTAAATTGAAAAGCGTGTTTCTAGTAATTGGGTAACGTTTGCCGGCTCCTGACACATCTCAAAAATTTCAAGCTGTAACCACCACAAGTTTGTAACACACGAAGAGAGAGATAACAACTTTCTTTAGATTATCGGTGAGAAGATCGATTGTAACTCGTACTCTCATGCTTATTCTCGTGGTTCAAAGCGCAGAGCTTCTCGATAAGTATTCAAAATGCGTACGCTTCCCTACAGTATTTTTGAGATGCTCTTATGGAGACCCAACAGTCTGAATGCTACGCACCAAGCAGGGCGCTCCTATTCGCAAATCGCACGGTAGCAAATAAAGCGGCTGTCTTCTATTTCTTTCGTTGACTTGTATCATATGAGTGTGTTTTGTTTTCTGTGCCCAACGCATTATATTTTTCTGCTTCGTCACGAACGTCTTTTTAGTTAATAGTAGGTTTGGGGTTATTTGGGAGGCTCACAAAGATTGTGTGGATATTTTCTTCACGCTGTATGGCATACATTTCCTTCTTCACAAATTGGCTTTCCTTATGGCTGCGTGCAAGAAGGTGTATATTTGCAGGGTGAGCTGTTTATTCATATCCAAATACAAAGAGCAGGTTTGTGCTACGCCACCGCGATCGCGCCTCAGACAACATTGTCCAGAGTACTCGAAGGCAGCTTTTGTGCTCCAAATTTGTATCGTAGCCATCGTTATCATAACGAAATGACTCTCAACCTGAGCAGTTACGACATGATTACGGTATTGAAGACTTTATATAGTCGCTAACGAACACAATAAATGGTATACGTGCATATATAACAAGAAACCAAACTGATTAATATTTCCAAGCAGCTCTTTATTGTTTCGAAACTTTTATTTGCATGTGTAAGGAACAGAATTACTCTTACTCTCTTGTCTTGGATGAGGGCCCGACCCACTAATCATCTCGATTTTACCGTTAAATAAAGTTTTCTCCTTTCCTCAGGCTCCTCCCCTAGAGTGCAGCGTTCGTGTAACGCATATCTGAACATTGGAAATGTCTGGGGGAAGTGTAACGAAATATCACTCCAGCTCTGAACAAACATAGTTTTACTGTATTTTTACCGTAGACGTGGCTTGTTTAGCTCAATAGACCTCCATAATGGTTAGAAGCCTGCATAAAACCAGCACGCGCCTGTGCCCAGTGGGTTATTTGAAACTGAGCCTGCAGTTTTTGTGGCCCACAGTGCATGTCGGCACACTTCCATGCCATGACAACGTAAAGTGATGTTATACAATACTTGCGAGCGTGATTTACGTTACATGCGATTACCGGGAATCGTAATGCCTTCTGCCAAAGACGACAGCCGCGAAGGCCTGGAATTTGTTTTGGTCTTGTATTTTGGTTGTTGCCGGCTACCAGCAGCTGGCCGTTCCCTTAATATTGCTTACAACAGAAGCCGACGCCTAGCTCCGACTCTTCGCGCTGCGCCAAAGACCGGCTTCACAAAGAATGGGGCGACGCTGGCAATGTTTCTTCGGTAGCCGTATCGAAAACCATACGTTAAATCACGCCTTGAGCTAGTGTAGGCGATTTTAAGTCTATTCTTGGGATAAAAAGTTACGCATACGCAAAATGTGGTGCGGGCAAGCATCAGACGTCAACCGAGCGCAAAGAAATAGCAGGGAGAGCGAGCCCGTGTGAAGCAGGTGAAAAATGTGGGAATCCCTAAGCCGACGTGACGGAGGCGCGCTTCGCAGCGCCGCCCGTGGAGGCGCTCACCGCCAAGAGGTTCTCAAGGGTAAGACAGAGATGGCGCTAGGGAATGAAGACAGAAAAGGCCTCAAAGGGTGAATGAAGAACGGCGAATGGGCTTGAAATGAAGAGGCATTAATCCAGAACTATTCTAAAAATTATTTTTATATGCATTGGAATCATTGGAATCTAGGTTAACCCCGCAGTACGACAGGCGAACTATAATGTGCGAGAAGGGAGATGTCCAAGTGCATAAAAATTAATGGCAGTTGAGCCTACCCTATATTGCACATTTTTCAACAAAAATGGTTACCCACATAGCCACACCCTACATGTTTATCGAACGATGACCAGGCTGGCATTTCTAAGGGCTAATCAACAACTGTTTACACTCACGTCGTCAGTAAGGTAATAGAGAATGGGGTGGTGCACCATAACGCCTTGAACATTATATTTAGAAGTTGCCAAAACGTTTTTGACCTTCTAAGCGGATTGTACCACTGGAAGCATTTAAAGGCCACATTATAAAGTTCAACAACTTGAAGCCCTTGGATGTAGTATACAAGGCATGCATGGGTCAAGATAACCTTACATAAGTATCGTGAAAAGTTATCGGCGAAGACGTGAGTAACGGAAGGAGACACCACTGGAAAATTGTTCAAGGGCTGTTTCAAGGAGTTTTTGGGCGACCCTAAATAAAGAAATCCAGGAACACTGACCAATAGAGAATTCTTGAGCAAGCCATTGGAGTTTTCTTTCTGACCTAATCATGCTCGGTGCGTCAGACGAACTGCAAGACATGTTGACAAACCTCCATAGTAGGAAAGATTAAGCATAAAATAAATAAATGTAGTAGTAAACAAATCGAAAACGTCACCTTGAGCCCGAGTAATAAAATATTCTAGCTAGAAAATGAACACAGCTTTTTAAGGCGTGTTGTATTTGCTGATCACGGCCACAACACCAACATTTGACCTACAATATGGGGGTCTGATGGTGCATCTCCAATATGTTTAAAACTGAGTCATAAGCAGTCTCTATTAGTTAAGTGGAAAGCATTACACCAAGATGTATTACCAGTGATACTTTCATGGTCGGAACATAGGTGCCTCTTTCAACTGTGTATAGAAAGACTTAGGTAAGTCCTGCTAAGTGCAAAAAAGGGGTAATAAACATAACGCTTAGGGATAGAAAAGAGGTTACAATTATCAGAGCAGAAGCAAGGTTGCAAGATACGCTGCAGAAATTTAGAGGAAGAAGTGGGTTTTGGCAGTAAATATCGTACTAACTCGCAACCGGGAAATCATTAGTGCAACGGAGTGGCTCCACAGGGAGGGAACTAGTAGGAGTGCAACACCTTCATCCGGATGTAAGGGTGAAATCAAAATATTTAAAGTGAAAATATACTTTATTGTAGCATATTTACTAGCAGGTAGATTTGATGAGTAGACATTTGGCTAATGGCGGATAGGAGTGTGACGTGCTGAAATCGGATATCACAAATAAAAATTGGCGAGCCAATCAGAAAGCACACAAGCGGAAATCACGATATTATTTTCCCCATGCAGCCTTTGAAAAGTGCGTCCCACAAGTTTTCACGTTCCCCAGCGGTGCTTCATCTTCAAGGGCGGCTGATCGAATCAGCAGTCTTGTCGTCATGATCGGGGCGAGTGATTACGCGGTGCTGTTTGGCATGTTGGCTCTCTTCTTGAAACAAACAGTGCCCTTCACAAGGGAAGATGTGGCCAGTCGGGAAGGCCAGGAGATGTGTGTCAAACGGGCCGCATCCTAAACGACCGTTTAAAGGCCAACTGCACTCAAAATTTCGACCGCGCGAAATCACTGTTCCTGCATAGTATGACTAAAAAGACCGCGATGTACGAAGTATGACGCCTAAAATGTGCGTAATTATGCAGCAAGCGACCAGCAAAAATCGTCGATTTTGAAAACGAAACTGGGCAAAACGCGGCCAATACGGGCAGGCGGAAGTGACGTATCAGCCGTCGGCGCGAGCGGCCAGACGGCCTGGCCAGACGGCCCGAGCTGTGCGGACCGGCCGACGCGGCCGGCTCAACCAGCCAGTAGGGGAGTGTGAGCGCGCGCGTGCGGGGTTGGTATGGGAGGCGCGCGGAAAAGCGAGCGCTTGTCCCGCAGGCACGACACTATTTGTGCGCTCCGACTGCAGCACACCGCGTAGGCATGATGTTGTGACGACACTCGAAAAGGAGAGAGCCGCACGGTGAACGAAGCCTCTTCGGAGCCATGAAAGCCAGGCGTACCGGCGTCGCGAACGTGGTCTCCGCGATCGGCTACCGGCGGAGCAACGGCGCGCCGCCGGCAGCAAATCGCGGAGGCCACGGCGCGAAATACGAGTTTCCCGGATTCTCCCGCTGCGAGGCAGGCCGATCGGTCTGGACGGCTGGCACGGCTGACACGCCGGCAGGTGCTTTGTCCTCTGCAAGGGCGTTGTTTTGAGTGCCTGAAACTGAATAATCACGCACTGCACAGATCTACCGGTCGCGTCGCAGTAGTTCTCATGGTACCTACTACACATTTCGAAGGCATTTAGCCAGGGTGAAATTTGAGTGCAGTTGGCCTTTAAGGGAACACCAGCTGCATATGCGTAACAAAACAGATCCCCCCTTCCGCATCATTGCGTGGTTTGTGAAAGCAAGTCATGCGAGCCAGTTTTGACTCATACAAAGGGGCTGTGCAAAAGCCGAGAACAAGTGGCAAGAGCATAAATCTAGGCCTTCTTCATTCGAAGGCATGGTGAACAGTGTGTTAGTGAACCATCCATAACTTTGCATGGAAATGAGTATGAATTTTTAAAGCGTTATATCTTGTGATAAAGATGGTCTGGGTATATTAGCATGCTCGGTTTTCGTATACACTAGTTGTGAGTCTGCGCCCATCCTGTCTCTCCTTTTAGATGCGGCTGCATCTCATTCACTCGCCTTGTCCCTCCATACGGCGTTGTTGTTGTCCGTCCACACCCCTCCCCCATTCTCATCGCCCCGCGAGCTGCGCTCTCCGCCGCTCACCCCCTCTCCTCTCCGATAGCGAACACACTCTCGCAAGGGGCATTGGATTAGATTGGATTGGCTTGGCTTGGATTGGATTGGATTGGGTTTGGATTGGATTGGATTAAAGTGGATTGTGTTGGATTGTGTTGCGTCATAGCCACGCCACGTTGCGTCATACCCGCGGCAAGGGGTTCACGGCACGTTTCACGCGATGGGAGAATCAACTTAACGGAAACAACAAGGGAACCCCCTATGCGTCGCATCTACACAGGGGTTCCTGCGAGGGGAGGTAGGAGAAATTTTTCTTTGTCCCGTCCGTATGCGCAGTTTTAAGTATACGTAAGATGTGTGTGATTCGACGTTGTGGTCTTCGCATTCGCGTCCAGTGGAGAGATCAATCGTCCCTTGGGTCCTGCCTGCCTCTGTACGGTTACGTGTCTCATTAGCTTCCTCAGCTGTGGTTGTATTTTCTGTTGCCCTTCTTATGTACTTGCTGTCCTTCACGGCGTGCGGCTTCCTGGCTGTTTGCAAGCGCGCTTCACCTTCTTTAGTTTTATTACTCCGCCGTTGGCTCACTCCGCGAAAATCGCTCCTTCCTACGTGCCACATGAAAAAGGGTTTTCCAGGGAAAGGGTTCAGGTGAAAAGTTGGTTTTATGGTAACGGTGGAATCTCGGTTTGTACGAACGTTCTGCTTCACCTATCGCCAATATGACTGAAAGGTATCCCCTGAATAGTAGGTTGAAAACAATTGAGAAAGAAAGACAAAAGTACTCACAAAATTTAAATGAAAATCTTTTCAAAACGGTGACCATTCTTGCACGTTGAAGATATGGCTGGAATCAATAAACTCCCAAACTGCTATCAAAACAGAAATTGCTTCACACACCCCAAACCACTAAAAAAACTGAAATTATTTCCCACAAACTGAAAAATTACAAATAAAGGAGTTGCACGATTAGGAACCATCAGAATTTTTAAACAGGTACCTTTTGTTGAAAGTGGCTGATTGTAGTCCACATCACGTCACTAGCCCCTGTTGATAATGAAGCGGCAAGTAATATTGTAACAAGGTCTTACAAGTAATATTTTAACAAATTCTATTCAGTCACATGTCCTTCGGGTAATTCATGAATCTCCTACATAGAATAGTTATTTGTGAACAATGGGTGAAGTGCAAAATGTTTTAAATAATAGAACACGAGCTCTTGTAAATGCAGCATCAAAGTTTAGTATTTTTATCCTGTAACGAAGACAACTATTATTGACGAATATATCACTTTGCAACAGTCAAGGTATTCTACGAAAAAGATTTCTCTGCCTGAGCAATCAAGTCTACGCGCCAGGCCAATGTGGCAATCCTAGTGTTGGCCTGAATTGAATGACAAGAACCCTACAGAAAATAATATTGTTCATTTCCAGACGTTCTTTACAGCTTCAAGTTGCTTTAAACGTAGCCTTTCTTGGAAACAGGAAAAGTCTTTACCCGAAACATTTATCCTACAGAAGCATGCAATTTACCGCGGTTTAGTTCTGTGGCAGTTAAGGCATAAAGTTGGGCTAGTTGGTTATCTGACTGCATTCTACTAGCGAAAAATAGACGCGGACGAAGAAGAAGTACACAGGACACTCGCTACACAGGGCACTCGGTAGCGAGTGTCCTGTGTACTTCTTCTTCGTCCGCGTCTATTTTTCGCTAGTACAATGCAGTTAGTTCTGTGGTTTTTGAACACTGTTTGGTAATTGAACGGGAATTTTTTTATAATGACTCAGCTCCAATTTATTTGTCGTTACAGCCTGAGAGAGATTTGTTAGCCTCAGGTGATTCCTTTTAAATGTGAACTAAATAGTAAGAAATGGAAGCTTTGCATAGGAACACCATTTGAAGTTTCGCATAAGATGAGTAAGCGGAATATACACGAAGGTACCAGAGCACGCAGTAGTTATGCTGCTGGATCACTACTCTACGACGAGTATTTGCATGGCGATATTCTTTAACTAGAAATGTCCAATACGCCTTTTTTGCAATTGCGTAAAGGCATATTCCCTTTACTTAGGTAATCAATGGCCTCACCCTGTTGAAAATTTTATTGTTTCATAAAGAAATACGTAAAATATTTTATGCCAAATTCTTATGAATACCTGTAAATTAGTGGTCGTTGATTGCACGAGGCACCGTAGAACTTAAGTGTCATTATTTAGCATGGAAGCCCGTGGATCCTACAAGTGGGTGCTCAGAAAAGTGAAATTGAACTTTCGAGGCGCTGAAATTCCCCGCAGGCAGGGTACCAAACAAGCGAGTATCCTAATTCCGATACACGCAGTAGGGGTTAGGGTATTGACCTCCCTCATGCTCTGAGTTGTGTTTGTTGTCGATTTTCCATCAATATTAGCGATAACAGAAGCCTGTTCGTCGCTTCTTGTTTCCCGTAGGAGACCCTTGTGACTTCTCAGGCCTGGACATGGAAGATATGGTTAATACAATAGTCCGCCGACTGCCGTCACGTTACACTCCACCTGCATTGCACGAGTTAGAGTTCACGTCTGGCATTTTTGGTCGTCCCATTTACCATAATATGGACAAGCTGGAGACATTCAGTCCCGTGGTAGGATTCTGCCGCGACGGTCTCAAGTTGATACAGGTTGACCTGGTGAACACCGTGGGACTATTGCATATGGTAACCCCCTGGAGAACGTGCGGGGGAAAGAACGGAACTATCGACGTTGACATAAGGGCCAGAGTGACAGTCACTTTCGAGGTAAGTTTCTTTCTTTCACAGCCACTCGCAAGACGCAGTCATGAATGAAAACTCTCAGAAATCATTTGTTGCCGTTCAGTGTTTGCCAGCATAAAAGGTTTTTTGAAAGGAGCTATGAAGAACATTTGGAGAACGGGAGACATTTTTTTCGGTTGCAAAAGAGTGAAGCGAACAATGAAGTGCAACTGAAAATTCTAGTTTTGTCTAAAGTAGTAGCAACGCTTCGGCGACAAAAGTCGTACCAGGAAGCTTGTGTTGTCTTTGTCTTTTGGAAGTTAAGCCGCTAAGTTAAGCCGCTAAGATGAGAGGTAATGAACAAAATACAGGAGCTTCAATACGGCTAGCGATAAAAATTATTTGAGGTGAAAAGAAAAGGAGCAGTTTTACAAACACATTTATTCTATACAAGCCTTTCTAATTAAGTGGAGTTACTTTAGTGCATTATTAGTGATTGCTCCAAATTTCTGAACAAGATAAAAACTAACAAAAAGAGAACACCGGATTGCATTACTATGTGGGGACACAACTAATAGCGACACAGTTTATTACGTTTCTTCAGTCCCTTTTTTGAAGCCAATATGGGATTCATAATTTCAGTTGTAAACTTGCACAAATTGGGCTTCACTTTGTGATATTAGGAAGTGTCTTTACAGGATTCCAAGATTCAAACAGAATTCTCTTGGCATCTGGGCTAAAAGGTGGGAGGAAACCTAAGCGCTTGTACGTTTAGTTTGCGAAAACAAAAACTTCGTACTTTGTAGCTATAGATGCCTTCCCTCCGCCTCGCGTTGACGGAGTGGTTTGTTTATCTTCCACCTTTGAACGCTTTGCTTTGCAGTCCTCCTGATAACTTAGGAATGGCTTCGACAGGTCTTGTAGACGCTGCGCATTTTCCGGAATAATTGATTGTGGTTTTAAACGTGCTGAAGATACACCGGGGCAATGAGGCACGCCGTAGTGGACGGCTCCGGATTTTTTTAGCTCCTGCGGTCTTTAACGTGCGCCGAAATCACGCTACAAGAACGTTCTCGCTTTTGGAAACCATTTCAAATGCAGGAAACGCGGCTGGGGCTGTACCTGCGTTTCTAGGCTCAACAGCTCAACCCCTTTGCCTCTGAGCCACAGCGGCGGTTCTGCTGCTGGTTTCTGCCGCCCTGTAATGGTAACGTTGAAGACAAGGGTACATTTTGTTGCTTGTGTGCTATCCCGTTTGGCAGCGTTCTTCCGCTCTATTCCTGAGTGGTGTAGTGGCTTTGACGGCCAACTCGCATTATAGAGTTAGGCTCGTGCTGTAGAACGCCTCGTGCTTTGAAACATTTCCAAAGGAGCAGTTTTTTCGTCCAATAAACACAAGACTGACGCCGGCTTTGTCACTCGATGGGCCACTTGTTGTTTCAACAATACTAACAATACTGTCATCGCTACTCTCAAATCCTTTTGGTTCCCTGTCACAATTTTTCGCTTATCATTAACACAAGGCGTCAAACAGATGCGCTTCGCATGAGCAATCCCACTACCCCACAAAAACAACTGTACTCCTAATATAAAACAGAGTAATATTCTTCACAGGCACGTATTTCCCAGCTAGGAAACGTTATTTCTAGTAACATGATGGTATGTCTGATAAGCACACGTTCAATTAGCGTTCCGAAAAGTGTCTCTAGAACTGCCCCACTGATTTCCCCTGTGCATTCTTGTTCTTTTTATTTGAAGAATCAGGTCAGTTGCATGTTATCTTCCCTTTAATGCAGCAAGGCTTTCGATATCATACCCCACTGAAAATAATCCATAAGGTAAATGGTCCCCCTCTATCGTTTGTAACTTGGTCACAGCGAGCTCAATTCATTCAACACACCTTGGGGATGCAAACAGTGATATGCTGCAACCGCCTTTCACTCCACCACAAAGTTCCTAAGGGATGCGTGCTCGAGCGGCTCCTTATCATAATTTCGGTAATTTATGCCTGTGCTAAACAGAGTGGAGAAATGCCGTTATTTATGGTTGGTTGCCTCTTATTTTGATCGAATAGCCCAACAAATAAAGGAACAATGATGTAATAATTTATTCAAGTAATAACTAATTGGTGTGAGTACTGGGACAGTAAATATAGGCATTGATAAAACAGAATGTACGCCCATCACTAAAACGAAAACAATAAAAACCCCCATAGTATCAAAGGAACTCATATTTTACTGACAGGTAGTTGTAAATATGTGGCTTTGGAATCACTTGTAAAGGAATGCCGTTCTGTAGTGAGAACAATAGTTAACCAGCAAATAAGAAATTAAGCACAAATAACACGAACTTGAGATACTTCTACAAAGAAACTACTCGCATGCAATATACTAATGCTGACTATGTGGAAAGATGCATGTGAAGTTTTGCATCCGCACACTAACGAGATTTGCTCAAAATTCGGGATAATTCAAATATTAGTCGTTCTGTTTAATATTTAACCAGCTACTTCAGTCTGACTGCCAAACTGAAATTACGAATAACAACATTCCACCTTTACAACCTCACAACAAAATAAAAAGACCATTGTTTACGTTTTAATATGTTGTAAATATCTAAGTTAGACGTAGCAAACTGTCTAACTATGTCATTTTGACAGATTCGTGTCGATTTTGGCGTGCACTAAATTTTAAACTAGTTTTACTTATGTGCTGTAACCTACTGATACTGACTGCTTTTCACATTTTCAATATCGGAAACTTGCGCAAATGTATGTGAAAGTGTACTGGTGAGATTTTGGTCCCATGCCTTATCATGTCTTATATGTGTTATTTGATCATTCTCGTGTTAAGTTCTTGGACATGCTTCCTTGTTTTTACATTCGTGACACGTGCTTGGAGATTTTCCTCGGCTTATCAATCATATAAACGCATGATTTCGATCGCTGCTGCTATTGATCTTGTAGTTTCCATAAAAAAGTTTTAATGGTTTGCGTAAACAAGCAAGCTTTACACAATCGTAGTATTAATAACAGCGTGAATGTATTCGTAACGAATGAAAAGGCCGCCAGAGAGAAAGCGATTTTGATACAGCGAAAGAAAGGGTTGAATAGAAATACGTAGAGCGAAAACTGGGTAACCGCGCAAAGCGCGTCTATGGAGAAGTTTGTAGAAATTTTGTTTCCCGAGAACAGTTTGCACGAAAATGTGAATAATCTTTTTGTGTCACCGCAAATGATGCTGATTGGGCACCTAGTTCTGCAAAATTGAATACTTACGCCGAATATATTAGCGTTGTTTTGTTAAAGCCATTGACACAGCGGATGCGGACATATCAGATGTAAACAGTCGCAAGTTTCGCTGCAGGCTTCGACGCGAAGAGTTTACAGCTTTGGCTAATCGTCACTACTTTTCACCAACAGGCATTATCATATAAAACGCCCGTGTTGTCCACATATCCGCTGTTCAGAATTGCCATTAGGTTTGCATTTAACCAGTGCAGGTGTACCTGTATATTCCAGATTGATTCGTGAACTGTTTTGTGATTTTTTGCACAAATGTAGCCTCCATTGTTCGGTCAATTGCCGGCTGCTCCCTTGTCTCCTGCAATTTAACTTTCTTCATGCTTGTGTGTGACGGCTTGGATCTTTAGTTCCTCCTGGTGCTTTGAAGGTCAAGATATCGCATACTCTAGCTTACTTGTTGTTACTGTTAGGTGTAATGACAAATTATTTTTATCTCGTGGGGCCTTTTTACCTCAATGGCACTAGCAAGACGCTTGAAAAGAGTATGAAGACGTGTTGCTTTTCTACATTTTTTTTTAACTTTTATCACGTCTTAGATAGCACAGTAACAACCATACTTCTGGTAACCAGTTCAGACAGCTTCGCCAATTCTGCGTTTTTCCGTTGTCTGCAATTTTAAATGCCGGCGTGTTCTGCAGTGAATATTTGATGTCTGGATGGTTTGATAGTTTAGCATTCTCTTTTAGACGTTCAACTCTTCCAGCTGGAAGTGCTGCTTGGTTTCATTAGGCTATCATTCAGCATGCCTATGCTGTCTTCACACTCAGCTCATAAAACAGTGAATTCATTTCGAAACTTTATTCTAAACTTCTATACCCAGCCTCTCCGCGACTGCTATAGCCGGTTTTATTCTGGTAAATAGGCCAACCCTCTCGATTTCCAGTTTAGCCTTGTTGCGTTCCTGCGGTCGCCCCTCAAAATGCTGCAGAATACTTGAAGTGGAGCATCAATCGAGTTTATTTGTTTTCAACTCCTTCTTTTGTCTTTTTTTGTCATCCGTGACGTGCACTTCTTTAACACTTTATACAGTGTCCATTCAACCTGCTCGCAGAAACTACGCACCGTCTCAGGTCCACACCGAAAGGTTGACCCGTAAATTTGTAATACCTAGCCTATACCTATTGGGCGGCTTTTTGAGAACAGCGGTTGCAATTTCCCGATAACTCTAGAGATTTATTCTGTTGCCTCCACTGTCAATTTGATCACAAAATTTACAACAGACTTGATTATTGCCCCAAGACTTCGGCGATATCTTATATGCAGGGTATTAAAAAGAACAAAGCCCTTAGCTGGTCTTCTAGCCTGGTGAATACTGCGATATTAATAGTACGTCTGAGAGCTCCTCTAGTCTTGGAACCAAGGTACCCAATATTGAGCTATTCATAGTGCTGAATACGTCCGGGTTCGTCCGGATGTATATATATATAACCCCTTCTTCTTTAATGCTGTTATAAACGCGAGCGCTGACGGGTGGTGTACTGGCCGATCAGGATCGTACTTTCGGTCTTGTCCACATTTATACGGACATGTGTTTGGAGGTGGTTAATTTAGTTGCGAACGTAGCCTCAGTTTAACAGGTAGCGAGTGTGGTACATGGAGCATTAAAAATCGTAACGATTTGGTTAACGTCTTTCTGAAGGTCAGCTCTCACAAGAAAAGGAGCAGGAAAGATGTGTAGTCAGCCGAGGTTCGGCAAATAGTTGGACATAGTTTTTACCGAAATGTGGCGACTACGCTGTTGCTTGCGAATTTGAATTACGGAGTTTTTATTTCGTGAAAACGTTTCCCGTGTTTATGGTTCGGTGTGGACAAAGCGCTAAGGTTCATGGAAAACTGATCCCAATTTCTCGCGTTTGAGAGTACTCTAGTGACGCAATCTCTCTATGTCGTTTCTTTTAGGGAAAGAGGTGAATGCCTTTTAATAACATTGTCAGTTCTTGCTCACTGGGATGGCAATCTGTCTATTTTTGGTAGCGCGAGTCTTTCTTAGTTTTGTGAAGAGTGTCGCTAATAACGGCGGGAGAGTAATGTCACCATGTACGGTAGGTGCACATTGGTGGACATTTCGGGCCTGAGTTTGCCTGGCGCGAACTTACACGCCTGAAACTGGTATACGGGCTCCAACGTATAGCGGCTTTGAAGTGGTGGTAAGGGCTACTCTTTAAATACATATTTTGGAAGGAAGTGTCAGTCACTGAAGTGAGGAGCTTGCTGACAGAAATATTTATTAAAACGTCGAGGGAACGACTCCTTGAGCTTCCCAAGGAAAATGTATGAACACTTTCCTATTCATGGGTTAGCTTGAGCTTTGTTTTCAAAACACTTTCAGGATGTACTATATTGGTTAGTATTTTATTCTCTAAAGTCGCTTGCAGGATTGTGTTCTTTATAGAAGTGTGCATTTTTTTGCAGGTTGCAGATCCCATGGTCATAACCAACCCGACCTTAAATGAATCACCTGTGACTCTCCACGGTGTCCCTCAGCCGGTATTCGTGGAGACGGAATCGGTTCGGGTAAAAGGTGCCGGAGAAGTTTTTGACACTGTGGCATCCGTCCTCGGAAGATTGGTTCCGGGTATTTTTGAGGAAAAAGCGGAAGAACTGGTCACCTATAGACTCCGTGACGTTTTGAACGAAATTGTTCGTACTTAAAGACGTCACCATCAAAAATGTCTTAGGAATGACTATTCACAAAAGCTTAGCCGTGATAATTCAATAAACATTTTGAGGAGGGTTTGTTGTTGATATGTACGTCACCTGTCGGGAAAACTTGTATACCATATTAGAGTTTTTATTAAAAATTGTTTCCTGTTGCATGAGATTTTGTTAAAACAACAAATGAAGTGCAATGTGTTAGGAACAATGACAAAATATATTAAAATTCTTTTGACGTACGCAAATGGGTATTCATGTTTTTTGGGAACCTAACCGATGGGAGAATGCGTATTTTAGACCGACCACGGAAACAAGGGCCAATATTCCGTAGATTAAAGCACAGGGTCTTTATGGTTATTCCTATTTTTTATGAACCAATGCCCTGGAGAATATCTTGGGGAGTACATAAAGGTTATTTAATATGTTGAGAGCAGCAATCGATCTTCTGGAGAGTTTCCCAGGAGTGGTTAAGAAAAGGGGGCACGTCCGAAGAGCTCAATGGCCGACCACATTACACTTTGCCGGCAACGCGATGACCGGTAGAAATAACAACAATTGAACAGCAGTTTATCAAAAAGTGACTATGGTTTCTAGTAAACGAAGTTTTCGAAATAATGACGGAAACGAGAAGCAAGTCAAGTGATCGCGGCCGCCAACTTTGAATGCGCACGCGCAGATGCTTCCAGGATACCGCATCCTTTCGACATGAACCCGGCGCTGCCGCAAGAACATCGGGAGAGATTATTTGATTTGTAGCGTCGCTACAGCGAGTGTTTTTCGTCGAGTTCAAAATTACGTCAGAAACCCCTAGCAAAACACCGAATTATACCCGAAGATGGAGCCCGACTTACCCGACAGTCACCGTACCGCGTCTCTTCGCACGAGCGGCAAGCCATCCGGACTCAAGTCGACGACATGCTCAGCGACGACATTATACAGCCACCGAAAAGCACCTGGGCTGCGCCAGTCGTACTCGTAAAGAAAAAAGACGGCACATTAAGGTTTTGTGTTGACTACCGGCGACTGAACAAAATCACGAAAAAGGACGTGTACCCCCTCCCCCGAATCGACGACGCCCTCGACCACCTCTGCCACGCGAAGTACTTCTCATCGATGGACCTGAAGACCGGCTGCTGGCAAATTGAAGTGGACGAGCGAGAACGAGAGAACACTGCATTTATAACCCCGTACGGCCTATACGAGTTCAAGGTGATGCCTTTTGGGCTGTCCACGGCGCCAGAAATGTTTCAAAGAGTCATTGACACTGTGCTATCAGGCCTGAAGTGGCACACTTGCCTCGTATACCTCGCCGACGTTGTGGTATTCGCCCCGACGTTCGACGAACACGTTGCGAGGTTGGAGTCTGTACTCGAGGCCATTCGTTCGTCGGGGTTAACGCTTAAGCCTGAAAAGTGTCGTTTCGCGTATGAGGAGCTGAAGTTCTAGGGCCACGTCATCAACACCGCGGGATTCCTACCTGACCTGGCAAAAACTTCAGAGATTGCGAACTTGCCAAGGCTGAAAGACAAGAAGGGTGTGCGAAGATTTCTCGGACTGTGCACGTACTACCGCCGTTTCGTCGCAACCTTCGCACGCATTTCAGAACCACTCATACGGTTGACGAAAAATAGCGCGCCTTTTAGCTGGGAAAACGACCAAGAAAAGGCATTCAGCGAGCTACAAAAACACCTGCAAAGCCCGCCCGTGCTCGCTCATTTCGACGAAAGCGCCGAAACAGAAATGCACACGGACGCCAGTGATACAGGTTTGGGTGCCGTCCTCGTCCAAAAGCAAAGCAGTTGCGAAAAGGTAATCGCCTATGCCAGTCGTGGTCTGTCGAAGGAAGAGAAAAAGGGTGTTCACAGCTAACCAGTACATGGCGCAGGACAGGTTCACAAAGTGGCGTGCTTCTACTTATCTGGTGGCGTTCTTCCTACTGCAGAGGGCACAAACGGGATGATGATGATGATGATGATGAATGGCTGGATTAAGCGTTTCAAAAAAAAGAAACTCGTGTACGTAGTATGAGCACCTCAGGGGCACACGAGTGGTTCATGTCCAGAGTTATCCCGAGGTATCTCTGGGTGCGCACATAATCCAGTTGATGACCCCCAACGATTACATCCCTATTTCATATTGGCCGTGCTTTCGAGGCGCTTTTTCAAAGAAAGTGCTACGAGTTGTGCCGCGCCTCCGCCAGATGGCGCCACGGGTCCCGCGACCGAGTGAATACGCAGTGAAACATCCCCCTCGCGAGGGGCATGATCACATGATCAAATGCAGAGCATTTCCGGGGGCGCACGACGTTAAGTAGTTTGCGTCATGTTAATGTTGTTGCACTTGTGGCAACTGCTGACGAGAGAGCGCTCGTCAGCAGTAATTTAAATGAGTCAACGATATAAGGCGCGTTCATAGCGTCCCATTCTGTGTCGGCTCTGTGGTGCAGTGGGTAGAGCACCATGTACATTGCGTTCCGCCCGCAGGGTCGAGGAATCGAAACCTGGCGCCGGATAGTATTTTTTTTATATATAATAGGGCAGGGGTCCGGTGCGGACTACGGACGTCAACGCGGGTGACATCGTGAGTTACTGAAATGCTCTGGATTTAAAAAGTGCCCCCGTCGCACGCCCCCGCGAGAGGGACACGAGTAAATGCAGAGCATTGGGGGTGATCACGTGGCGTAGGTGGTGGTAGTTGGCGGTGGTAGTTGTAGTTGTTGTTGTCGTACGGGGGCGTCGACGGCGCTTGAAGGCCAAGTACGACGAAATGCACGAGGCGTTGGAGCACGGGGAGTTTGTGAGCTTGGACGAGTTCCTGCGCGCCTTCGACGTGCGGTCTGGGGGAGGAGCACTCGGAGATTCTGTTGGCTGGCGCGTCGCGTCCGTGCGTGCTTCACGCGAGGACCCCCGCCGACAAGCGCGTGGACGCGTTCAACCCGTGTATCGGAAGGGTTCTCGACTCCAACATGGACCTGCAGATCATCCTCGACCACTACGCGTGCATGGCGTACGTCGTGGACTACGTCAAAAAGGCCGACCACGACATCTCGTTCTCGTAACGCGGGGTCCCCCGCTCGCCGCTGACGTTTCGAAGCCGTGTCTTGCTCTCGATTCGATGGATCCGCAGCTCGACGCTGACAACTGGTGGCGGCCTCTCGTTCTCGACGCTCGGAATCGGCCGCTCGACGCTGACGCTTCGCAGCTGCCTTAGCGCGCGCAGTAGAGGGAGAGGAGGTAGCACCTGCTGCTGCAACGCCTCTTTCAGCGCCGGAGCACGCGCATGCACGCTCGCACCTGCTGTTGAGAGCGCACAACGCCAAGGGACGACGGGTGACAGTGCGTGTTAAAGAAATGCTGTGCATTTAAAACTAATCTGCCTCAGACTAAGAGTGCCTGGCTATCACATGAGCCATTTCAGAATTTCGCCCATACGTGTATGGTAGACCATTCAAGGTTGTGACAGACCACCATGCGCTGTGTTGGCTCGCCAATTTGAAGGACCCCTCTGGCACCTTGGGCGGAGGAGCTTGAGCCGACAGGAATTCGACGTTACAATTGTCCATAAATCCGGCAGGAAACACTCCGACGCCGACTGTCTGTCCCGTGCCCCCGTTGATCCACCACCTTAAGACTACGATGCCGACAGCGCGTTCTTCGGAGTCGTGACGGAGAGCGATCTAGCCGCCCAACAGCGTGCGGACCCCGAGTTACGCGTCATGATCGACTACCTGGAAGGACGCAATGTTGCCGTGCCTAGGGCCTTCAAATGAATCTTACCAGCATTCAGCCTGAAAAACTCCGTCCTCGTGAAGAAACATTAGAGCCCCGGAATGAGATCGAATTACCTCCTTTTCATCCCTGCAGGTCTCCGTGACGAAATTTTGGAAGCGTGCAACGACGACACGTCTTCAGGACATCCCGATACAGCTCGCACAATTGGCAAAATCAAGGCGGGGTACTACTGGCCCCGCCTTACACCCGAACGTCACCCACTACGTCTGGAGCTGCCGTGACTGCCAGCGACGAAAAACGCCACCGACGAGACCCGCCGGACTTCTGCAGCCGATCGCCGTCCCGTCGAGGCCCTTCCAGCAGATTGGAATGGACCTTCTGGGCCCGTTCCCTACATCGCGATCCGAGAACAAGTGGATTGTCGTAGCGACCGACTACATGACACGCTACGGGGAGACCGCTGCTCTACCGAGGGGTACTGCACAAGCAGTCGCGAAGTTCTTCATGAACCAAGTGGTGCTGTGACATGGAGCCCCGGAAGTCCTAATCACGGACCGCGGAACGGCCTTCACTGCGGAGCTTATGCAAGGAATATTACGCTACAGCAACAGGGATCACCGAAGAACGACGGCTTACCACCCCCAAACAAACGCACCAACGGAACGTCTGAACAAGACGATCGCGGATATGCTTTAAATGTACGTCGACGTTGAACATAAGACTTGGGACGAAGTGCTTCCGTATGTCACGTTGGCGTACAATACGGCTATCCAGGAAACTACGCAAATGACGCCGTTTGAGCTTGTCTACGGAAGACTGCCGACTACGATGCTTGACGACATGCTTCCGAATGTACAAGACGACAACCTCAACCCCTACGTAGAAGGATACCTTCAGCGCGCGGAGGAGGCCCGCCAGCTCCCTCGAGTTCGTACAACGGACCAGCAGCTGGTGGATGCCGGGCGCTACAACCTCCGACGCCGACACGTTGTGTACCACCTAGGGAACCGTGTTTGGGTTCGGACTCCAATCCGACGACGCGGACTCAGTGAGAAGCTTCTGCGACGGTATTTCGGACCCTACCAGATCCTAGGGCGTGTCGGCCAATTTACGTACGAGGTGATCCCCGGTGGTGATTCCGGAACATCACGACGACGCACGCGGCCCGAAGTCGTCCACGTGGTTCACTTGAAACCTTACTATGCAAGATGACGGGACTTTCTTTGTTGTTTGCTCGGACTGTCTTTTATTTTAGCATCGGATCGATGCACTCTTAGAGGGGGGTAATGCCGCGAACCACCTATGGGTTTATTTATTTATATTTTGTTTTTACTGCCGGGCCACGCCTGGCTGTGTTATCTGCGTTTCAAGCAAAACGCGGCTTCAATTCTCTATTTTTATGTCGCACTGGCTACCCCATTCCGATAAGCAGACTGTTTTCGCCGTAACGTCGCTAGCCCAGAATAATCTTCTGTGATCTACAATGTTCTGGATGTGACTCGATGGTTCCAGAAACACCTGCGCCGAAAGATAAAAGCCTGCAGAGCAGACGCCGCGGCTTTCGATCGCCAACGCTCGCTTCCATATTCCTCACTTTGCTGACTGCTGCTTCACCGCATGTGTATTCTTTGAGTTGTTAGGGCAGCACAAGTTCGCTCCAATAATTGATTGATTGATTGTAGGGTTTAACGCGCCGACGCAACGCAGGCGATGAGGCGCGCCGTAGTGGAGGGCTCCGGATTAATTTTGACCACCTGGGGATCTTTAACGTGCTCCGAAATCTCGTACACACGGGCGTTTTGCTTTTCGCCTCCATCAGAAAAGCGGCCGCCGCGGCCGGGAATCGAACCCAATAAACTCCAATAAATTCCAATAAACTTCTCTTCCTTCAAGACCCCTGCGTCGTCTTTGGCATCGTGACAATATCCTTTGTTCGCATACCGCTTTGGCTTGTGATTTAGAAAACAACAAATACATATTAGTTAACTTCACTAAAGAGTACTTTTTGTAGGTTTGTTTGTGAGACCATTTCAGATTTTCTGTTTGTTTTTCTTCGTTATTGCTTTTTTTTTCTTTTTGTTCCTTGAACCCGCTCGTATTCACTTGGTTGTCTATTAACATATTAACATCCTGTTAGTATTCTCCGCATTGTTCGTTTTCAATGTATCCCTCCCCTTGGTAATACCCTCCTAGTGAGGGCATTTGGGGGTATTCTTGAATAAATAAATAAACACTTGACGCTCTTTGCACTAGTGGTGTAAGGCTTGAGAAAACACAGATCTGGCGGACCCTCTCGCTTCGTTGGAAACCCAGCTGCGGCCCCTCACATGGGTTTCAAAACTTGCCGCTCAAAGTTCTCTATTACTGGCAGGCCCGCATCGCTTCGTCTGCAGTCTTTCACATCCCTCCCAAAGTGGGCCGGGGTAGCTCGCACTAAACCGATGCAACCAACTTCGCGATCTCTGCTTTTGTAGCGCGAGTTGACCTGTGCTTCTGCGCTTGCCACTTCATCTCGAATGCACGAGAACTGGCGAGGAGAAGCAGCCACGAGAGATCAGGCCAAGAACGCTGGTGAAAATGTTCTCGAAGGTCGAGCGGCGCCGGGAAGCGGTGTGACGTTATAGCTAGGGCAAGCTTGACTCCACCTATACCGACTAGGTGATGGTTATGCCGGGTGTCTCGCGCAGGAACAGTTTTTTTTCTCCGTATATTTTGTCGAACGCCACCGACCAAGCTTATGCCTAAACATCTCTGCTGATAAAATGAAATACAAATACGCTTGGGGAGGGGTTACTGCGGTATACAAAATGAAATTCCATATTTTACTGCTCCCGTTTGGAATGAGCGACAGTGTAACGGCCTCGTTTACTTCCTTTAAATTGTGGTTCAAGCCCATTGATGAAAAGTTCTGCAGCTGAGAATTTTGTTTCGATTTCTTGTAGTTAGCCTACCTGTTTCTGCGCAACTGTAAAAACTGTATAACAAGTGATGTTTGCTTAGAGGGAAGAACTAGAAAAACTTTATGGAAGAACCAAAATCAATTTAAGATAACTCTTGTTGTACGGGATTTCTTAAGGTTTTCATTAGATTTCGTGGTTCAGAATATCTGCCGAAAATTTGGTCAGCCAGTAAATTTTATGGCTGTCTAGATCTGATTTTTTGTACAATTTTAATGTCTCGTATAACCTTGAACTCTGATTTTGTACTAAAACGTACCATTCCAGAGACTCCTTTTGTGTGCAACCTAGAGGGATAATTAGCCGGCTGTCGCGGAAGAAGTCATCTTTCAAGTGCCTGAATTCCGTTACATATTTTGCTGCGTTCTACCAGCTTCCTAAATCGATTTAATTTGTGGCGTGCTTATGGCATTCGTTATATAAATAGCATATATAAATAGCCTATAGCTTAGGGCATTCGTTATATAAATTTACTGTAAACTTTTTTGCTACAGTTTTTCACGAATTCTCGCGCATGATTGCATCCAGCTATAAATAGACCCCATGGATCTCCCAAGCATTTTAAACCACAAGATTGTGCCTCTTCTTGCGCTTTCCGTTGGGCCAAAAATGCGAAGGCCAGTACATTTTCCCCCGATGAGCTGTTATAAGTCCCGATCGTTTGATTAAGGCACATATTTACGTGTTTCTGAGCAGACATGCAGCATACTTGGTGCACTCAGTCCCAAAAAACATTATCCGTGGATTTGTCTTTGCGGACGTTCGCCGCACTCTCCTCGAAGTCATCAATACCTTCTTAAAATAAGGTATCCTCTTCACTCATAGCGTGAGGCCCGGAACTGTTCAGAAGGAACGATACCACGTGGCCGAATAGCCGGTAGTTTTATTATAGTTTTATAGCTTATTTATTCATTGATTTATGAAAACATTCTCAAAGCCAGAAGGCGTTACCGAGAGGAGTGGTTAACATTGTATACAATAATAGTGACTGTTTTGAATGATGTAGGATTCGGAATGCCGGTGATGGAGGCGGGGAGGCGGTTCCAGTCGTCGCAGGTATTGGGAATGGACGAGGAAAAGTACGGGTATGCGCGACAGTTATGAACCCTACCTTCAACGTGGGATCGTTACGTGCGGAGTTGTCGGATGGAGCAGAAATGAGAGCCTGTTTTAGAATGGGATTATTAAAGTAAATCTTACAAAAAGGCACAAGCGCGCAATTTTCCTTCTAGCAGCAACGTCACTGAGTTTAAGAGAAGATTTAATTGACGCAATGCTAGCGGTTAGTGAGTAGTTTGTGAACATCAATCGAGCAGTCCGGTTCTGAATGGCTTCTAAGGATGAAGACAATTCCACCATATGAGGGTCCCAAATCGATGATGTATACTCTAATTTTGATCTAACAAGGGTTTTGATATAATAAGAGCTTTAAAGGCACTGGAGCAAGAGAAAAATTACGGCGTAGAAGCCAAGCAGGTGATTATAGTTATTATTAACATAATTAATATGTTCATGCCTTGCAGATTAGTGCTAATGAGGACGCCAAGGTACTTATAAGAAGAGACAGAAGATAAACGTACATTGTTAAGTTCGTACGGAGATAGGTCAGACGGGTTATACTGTTTTAATGCAGAAGAAACTCTCATGATTTTACATTTGTTAGCGTTAGGTTGCATCAGCCAATTATTGCAGCAAGAAGAGGCGGTATTAATGTCGAATTGGAGAGAGGCGGAATCTTCCAGTTTAGTTATTTCACGATAAATCGCGCAATCATCAGCAAAAAGTCCAGTTGTCGAAGAAATGTCGTTAGGAAGGTCATTAATACAAATTAGGAAGAGTACAGGCAATAACACAGAAACTTGCGGTAGCCCAAATGTTACGTCTTCAAAACTGTGAATTCTAATTGTTAGCACGTACATATTGTATTCGGTTATACAAAATAAATCTCTATCCACTTCAGTAAGCTTGTTTCTATGTTAAGAGGATATAGTTTTAACAAAGAAGTTGATGGGAAACTGAATCGAACTCTTTTTGAAAATTTAGAAAAATGAAGTCGACAATGGCACCCTGATCTGTTATGGAAAACAAATCATTAGTGAAAACTAAAAGTGAAGTTTCACATGAAAAGTACTTTCTGCAACCATGCTGGCGGTTAAAAAGTTTCTTTTCCTCGAGGAAAGTCATTGAAATTGAATTGGATTACGCGCTCAAGCAGTTTGCAGGGGATACTTGCGAGTGTAATGGGCCTATAGTTGAAAGGGTTGGAGGCATCACCTTGCTTCGGAACTGGCAGCACCCTTCCCACCTGCCAGTCGCTCGGCAGCACAGAAAACTGCAAATATTGCGGAAACAGCTTTGACAATATTAGTGACGAGTATCTTTCGGTTAGCTTAAAGAAGTGCGCAGTGATGCCATCAGCACTGGGCAGGATACCTTTAGGTTCTGAATTAATTTACGAATGCCAACCCAATCAACAAGTCGGTCCATAAGCGGGAAATGCACATGATAAACTTTGGGTAACACAGTAGAAACACGACTACAAAAGGAAAGAACACAAGCATTTTGCAAGGCAATGCAACACTTATCCGGTGCGATCACACTACCGTCCTAATCACACAACTGGAGCGTGTCCTTTTTAGAACCATTCAATGTGTACCGCAATTTACGAGGGTTAGTATGCAGCAAAGAGGGCAATGTTTTAGTAAAAAAGTCAGGTTTTCCTTTAAGAAGCGAAAGCTTATATTCATGGTTTACATTTCGATAGGGTGACCACCTTTCTCTGCTATAAGATAATACTGCGCCGCGGTACAACCGTTTCTTTTTGTTGTGCATCCGGTTAAGAGAGGAGGTAAACCACGGTGAGCGGAGAGATGATCGGATTGTGCGCAGGGGAATAAATCTATTAATGAGGGATTCAACAACATTCTGAAATGCTTTCCAGTTTTCTACCACAGTGCGGAAAGAAAAGCTACGCAGATAGGACTCGGTAAAACTTTCCATTTCCACATTGACTGCGGCCACGTCGGAGCATTTTATTATCTATTATGATGTTGGCAGAAGATCCTTGTTTTGCGGCGGTGACATCATAGGTAAAATGAAGAATGCTGTGACTGCTAAACCCGGGAAGATAATGAAGAGAATACATTTTATCAGGGGTTGTGGTAAGTATCAAGTCCAGCAAACTTGACGAATTAAAAGTGACACGTGTAGGTTCTAAAAGTCATTACAAAGATTAAAAAACAAATTTCCTTCACGTGTGCGAGAGCTAGCATGGATATCTCAACCGATCATCAAGAAAACTTAAATCCCCTAATAGAAAAAAAATTACACCATCTTCCCGCGAGGTGAACCATGGGGTAGATGCAACGCATCGGGGGTTGCGTTGCGTTTCCGTTATGTTAGCGATGTCAGCGTGTGGATTGCTGTTGTTGTGTATCCTATTTACGCAGCATGTTCACCCCCGATGTGTCGCATCGACCCTATGGTTCCCCTCAAGGGAAGATGGTGTAAATTTTTAACCGAGCGCAAGCTGCGCGCTAACGCACAGCTGGCACGGCGACGGGATCGAGCGCAGCCGAGCGCAGGCAGCGCGCTGACCGCGGTGACGCACAGATGGCGCTGCGGTGAGAGCGGCGGAGCGCGCAGCTGCCGCGGCGAGGAAATGGGGGAGGGATGCGGACTACGCCGCGACAACGATGCGGGACAAGACGAGTTCAAGAGATGCGTTGTATCTTAAAAAAGGGGCACCAGGGTAGCGGATAACTATATTGTTTAGAGCATCATAGAACGTCTCACAAAAATCAGATGCCGAGTTCGGTGGACGGTAACAACGTCGGTAACAACAAAATAACGTCGTTATGACCGAAACGTACGCAAGCGCAAACACATTCTAAGGAGGACCTTATGGGAACAAGGTGCGGGTGCAAATCAACAGAAACACCAATCAGAATACCTCCTCCACTTCTAGTATTACGGTCAGATCTTGAAAGCTTATATTCGCCGGAAGCGTAGAACACTTCACGATCACGAATCTTGCTCGCAACCGCGTTTCTGTGAACACAACTATTTTAGCATCACAGTCGTCGATTACTGAAGACAGTTCATGACGTTTGCTTATTACGTTACGTACATCAGCAAGAAGGAAAGAAACCTTACATTCTACTGGACTGTGATTGCCACTTCGGGATTGCTATGACATGATTGTGCTGGAGTTGGGTTGATTGTTGACAAGGATGACGGATCATTAGAGGTGGTGTTAATCAAGGCCTGCTCGACCAGCTCTTCAAAAAAAGGGAAAACGGAAGATAAGCGTACGTAGGTATATGTGCTAGTGTAACAAAACTCTAACCCTGTTGTGTTTAACCGATTGGCAATTGCCTGAAAGGCAGAATAAACTAAGCATGTGGACTTGTTGGCTGCTTTGTCTTGTATTCAGTCGGCAACGGCTATGGCAATATCTACCTTGCGTGTTTTCCAGCTCATCATTAGTCACACTGTGCCATGTAATTGTGTTGAAAACAATGGCTGCGTAATTTTCGAGATATTTCAGGTAGGTGAATTGTGCACGGGTTCTCCGAGTTGTCTTGCTATTTGATGTCCTTGGAAGCAGTAAAGGAACTTGTAGAATGCTACCAGAAACGTTGATGAGCGTAGACGGGGTGGTGCCATCACCAGCGGGTGCGTCGGCTTACTCTGGTTGGCTCACAGTCGTAACGAGCTCGGCCATCGTCAATAGGTAGTGCATAGGGATCCAATTCGCTTTTCTTTGAGTGCGTAGACCTTTCAGGTACGCTAATGTGCTTTCACGCAGTAGCCGTTCATTCTAACAGGGTGAACGAATGGGCACCAAAAGACTGAAGGAGAACAGGCGGAAAGTGGGACGAAAGTATGGCAAAAGTGTCGTGGGGAGCGCGGTATGCCGAAGCGGTGGGAGACCCTCCCCGTCGGCGACGTTCCAAGAGAGAACGTGAGAACGATGGTGCCACCAATAATGAGTGCGCTGTAAAGAGTAGGATGAAAACATGACCAATATGCAACGAGGGGGGGAGGCGGTATGCCAATGCCGCGTCACAGAAGACCACCATGCGCTGCGGGCTGCACGTACATAGGTCCTTCATCGTTCTCCTAGTTCGTGTGGGTCATCGAATCACGTCACACTCGCGAGGGAGGGTCCAACACGATTTACAATAACATGCTTGGTGACGTGCGGCGAGATAACGGCAGAGCAGCGCGCGCTGCCATGCGCGGGGTTCAAACATGATATATAGCGCTTTCCATTGGGCGAACAGGAGCACTTCTAACTGCACCCAAAGTGCTCTCGCGAGTTCTGGCGTCTTCCAGTGGTCTGGCAGGAGCAGGGGCGTTGTGTTTCATTGGTCGCGGAGGAGCACTTTTTTGACGCCGAGAGCAGCCGAGAGCAGTTCTCGGTGCTCCGTCGCCAGCGGCGGAGTAACAGGGAGCGCCGAAGAAGTCACTTGACCTCTTTTACGTCATTTCTGGTTTTATCCCCGGGTGGCGGAGGAAAAATGGCGGAATCCAGCAGCCGCTATAGTCGCTCAGTGCGTACGGCAGCGGCTAAGCGCGGCCGTCTGGACGATGCTGCTACTTTTAGATGATGAATGCACCATAGATTCAAGCGCAAACTCATCATCGGACAGCAGCAGCAGCAGCGACGACGACGACGATTTGACATTGCATGAGTTTATGTTCGAGCACCTGTTCACCCCGCCGGAGCAGCGACCGAAGGTAGAGTCGTATCTGGAAAATACGGCGGATGCTGTTATCGTTCGCAGCTAATTTTTGGGAGATACGATGGTGACCCTATCATGGACATGAACGTCCGCTCGGCTTCTTCATTCTTCGCCATGCGGAAGGCAGACACAAAACCACCGGCACGTATCTGGCAAAACTGGCGAGGAACAGCGTGCGGAGAACACGAGCGCGCGAAATGCTCCGGGAAGCGAGAGCGGGAAAAGTTTGGTCACATGATTTTTGACATGACGCCCTCCCCCTCTTTTCACTGCTCCCGGGGCAGCGCGAATGTTTCATTCGCGGAACGAAAGCACACGTCCCCGTTACTCCCGTGTGCTGCTCTGGCTGCTCGCTGCACTTGCTCCTGTTCGCCCAATGGAATTCGCCAATAGAATAACATGCGCGGTGGCGGCGACACGCTGCGTGATAATAATGGCAGAGTAGCGGGCCCGGCGGCGTATTCCCAAACCATATCCTGTAGGGGCCCAGGTCGACCACACCCCCTTGAAACGGCGTCGTCACAGCGTGACGTCACTTCTGTTCGTGCGTGACTTCATGCGAAGTGGATTTTTTTTTCTCTCGGTTTGGGCCAATGCCGATGGTTTCACTCCGTGCGCGAGGCTGGGGCTGCGGCGCTGGGGAGCTGACGCACATTTAGTAGAAGTTAAACGCCCAACCACAAGCAGCGTACTTTCGGCGTTTTCTCGCGTGGCGACGCGAGCTGACGCGTGAGCAACGCTGATGTCTACGCTCGCCAGATATCGGCGTCGACGCAGCGCGAGAAAGCAGTGAAAAGGGGGCAGCAGCGGTCGGGTTTCACGTCCTTCTTGGGTTTTGGGGTCATTCCTTTTAGCAGAAGAGAATGAAATTCTTTTTAACTTGCGGTTATCGGCTGCCTTGAGACAAATTGCAAGCTATTTCTGTTCGAAAGCGCTCATTCATTTGTGGCTTGTTTGGTTTTCATCGGGGAGATCGGGTATTTGCGATAGCTTTTCTTGTGGTAAATAAGGGAGCACTGGCTACCTCGCTTGTAGTATTATCATAATGAGGCTTGGCGGCAAGATTGATGCGTGACGACCAAGCCTTATCAACGCCAGAATGCTTGTGGCGCATGAAATTCCATTCGGTCTACCGCGGCTTGCGTAGGGGAGACGAGGTTTTGCGATAGCTTTTCTTGACTCAAATAAGGGGGATGTGTTTACATCGCTTGTAGTAATAGTATAACTGCCCTCGGATACAATATGGGTGCGTAAGAAACAAGCGTTACCACGGCTCAAATTTCTCAAACACGACCAAAGCAAATCACTCGACAATATTCGTTGGCAGCCTCTGTTATTGTACCAAATTATTGGGACCAGCGTCGCCTCCTGGCGTGGTCAAGCGTTTGCGCGCTTGTGTGCTAGCGGTTTGTTTTGAAAGTCCATGGTTCGAATCTTGGCAAAACCTCGTTTTTTTGCAATGAGGGTTTCAGCGGCTTTTCCTTTTTTTTAAGGCAAACAAAGGGGGCCAGAGTGCCTTGCCGTTTAACTTACAAGTGACGTTCGACGGTAACCACAGAATCAAGACAACCCAGAAATTTTCTTTGCTTACACTTCGAATTCATTGAGCTGCAGTCCGTACATAACATCAAGGTTAAATCAAGTAGCAAGTAAAGTTGGGCTAAGTGCGTCTTCGTTTATCATCCTATCTTTTTTTGTTCAGATTTGACGGTAATGGCTTGAAATACATTTCGCAGGATGTCAACATTTGCCCGCAAATATTTTTTATAAGGCTATTGTCTTGTTGAGCGCAGTTCAACAATCGTCAATAACTGCTCATAAATCACTTCAACTAATGGCATGTTTAATACAAACGTGTCCAGCAACGCACCGACGCGGCGGCTAGCGCGTGACTATACTAGTACACTCTAGCGTGACTTCACCTGTCTCATGCCCCTGTGACACGGCGGTTTCAATCGCGATCCAGCTCGATTCCTTTCGACCTCAATCCTGGTTTCTAAAGCGCGATCGAGGGTTCCAAGTGCGATTGAACGAAAGCGACGATACTCTCGTCCCCGCTCAGTGATGGCACAGAAGGTGACAACTTCCACTAACGCCACAATTTGTCTCAAATAACTTGACTCAAATGAGCGTTCGGTAACATTTACATAGTTACGTGTAGGTACGGCCGCGCGTAGTTACCAGACGCCGGCCGCAAGTACATTGTTAGCGCCATCTGGCGCACACGAATGCAACCGGTTCAACTTTTCGATCGCGATTGAGACGTGCCGTGTAGCAGCGGCAGGGCGGCAGTGCGTCGAGCGCGTTCGAAAGTGAATCGCGATCGAAAGTGCCGGTGTCCGCGCGTTGCCGCCGAACGACGGCGACGCTCGCGCGACGCGTGATTTAACGTCCATGTAGTTAGGACTTTAACCTTTTCGTACCTATACGTTCCGGAAAGCACTCTCATTAAAGTAAAGACAAAAATTTGTTTTTGGTCTTTTGTGGTCGCGCTGCTTCGCGGCGGTCGATGGTTTCGCACCGTGCGCGAGCATGACGTACGCGCTGGGAAGCTGAAGCACGAAGTACACCTTGGCATACCTGTTCTCGCTTCTCACTTTCCGCACTCTCTTGCGAGCCTGCAGACGCTCGTCTTCCATCCTGTTCCTAGTTAAGCTAGCGCTGGGCGCGGTGCTCTAAGTGTGTGTGCAGGCGGACGATTTTTCACCTACATGTGGTCATTGTTTACGTTCCTGAAAGCGAACACTCTCGATCATTACAGTGAAGACAAAAATGTTTTTTTTGATCTTGGGTGGTCTTTCGGATTCCGTGCGGAAGCGCCGAACTTTCGCTCTCAATCGGTTCGATCGATCGATTGTAGGGTTTAACGCGCCGACGCAACACAGGCGATGAGGCGCGCCGTAGTGGAGGGCTCCGGATTAATTTTGACCACGTGGGGATCTTTAACGTGCGCCGAAATCTCGTACACACAGGCGTTTTTGATTTTCGCCTCCATCAGAAAAGCGGCGGCCGCGGCCGCGCTCTCAATCGGTCGAAAGCACACGCGTACGTCGGTCGCTCATCTGCTGTGAAGATCAGCGAGCGTGTTGATCCGTTTTTATAATTGAGTCATTACCGTCAAATCCGAACAAAATAAGATAGGATAATGAACGAAGACGCACTCACCACAACTTTACTTGCTACTTGATTGAACCTTGATGTTATGTACCGACTGCAGCTCAGGAATTCAAAGTGTGAGCAAAGAAAATTTCGGGGCTGCCTTGGTACTGAGGGTACCATCGAACGTCACTTGTAGGTTAGACGGCAAGGCACTCTGGCCCTCTTTGTTTGCCTTGAAAAAAAAAAGAAAAGCCGCTGAAATCCTCATTACAAAAAAAATGACGTTTTGCCAAGATTTAAACCGTGGACTTTCAAACGAAACGCCAGCACACAGGCGCGCAACCGCTCGACCACAGGAGAAGACGCGGGTGCCAAGAATTTGGTACCCTGAAACAGAGGCTGCCAACGAATATTGTCTAGTGATTTGCTTTGGTCATGTTTGCGAGATTTGAGCCGTGGTACCGCTTGTTTCTTACGCACCCATCTTGCACGCGAGGGCAGTTATGCAATACTACAAGGGATGATAACCACAGCCCCCTTATTTGAGTCAAGAAAAGCTATCGCAAAACCTTGGTCTTCCCTACGCAAGCCACGGTAGCAACGAATAGAATGGCATGCGCCGCTAGCATTCTGGCGTTGATAAGGCTTGGTCGTCACGCACCAATCTTGCAGCCAAGCCCCTTCATGCTAATACTTCAAGCGAAGCAGCCAGAGCTTCCTTATTTAACTAAAAAAAGATATCGGAAATACCCTATCTCCCCGATGAAAACGAAACACGCCACAAATGAATGAGCGCCTTCGCACAGAAATAGCTTGCAATTTGTCTCAAGGCCGCCGATAACCGCGAGTTAAAAAATTGGCCGCTTATCTGCTCCTTTTGTTGCAAATGTCGTCAAAAGACGATAGTCTTTGTAGACATTTGCCAAGGAAATGCCCCTCTTTGCTTTCCCGCTCACCTCTCATGCTGTTCTTGTACCGTCGCGCTCATCCCAAGGTAAACACACTAAACGTTTGCGCAAGGTGATTTGAATTTACCGCGTTCCACTGCTATAGGCCGGGTTCTTCGATGCCAGCGTTGCAGTACGGCGGTGACGCGCGTGAATGAAGGCGGCCGTCTACAAGTTTTATAGAACCACGTGGCCGTGCTCCACGTACGTTCCAAGCAGAACGTGTAACCTAGGTAGTGGAAGCTTTCGTTGCTGCTGCCGCGTCATTTTTTCTTATGCCGCCAGGAGGCGGCGGTTTTCTGCAGTAGATGTAGAACATCATTTGTTATCGAAAAACCAAGCATCCATGAAATTTTTAATAAAGGAACACTGTAAGTATCCCAATTTCCTCTCTTATATTTGCGTAATACCTTGTTCTTGTTCCACAAAGTTGACAAGTATGAACACATAAACCGGGCTTAGACGTTAACATTTGGCTGTGAGTATATAAGAGTATTGTGCAATATCAATTTTACTTTGGCCGGGTGGCTGAATCGAGTTACAGACAGACAGACAAACAGACAGACATACAGACAGACCAAAATTTCTGGGTTTAAGTAGCCCAAGAAAGACTATTGTCTTTAAAAGAAATTGATACTCTTCTGCTTAAAGGAATGACCCCAAAGCACGAGAAGGACGTGAAACCCGACCGCGGCTGCCAGCCTTCCGCTGCTCTCTCGCGCTGCGTCGACGCCGATATCTGGCGAGCGTATACATCGGTGTTGCTCGCGTGTCCGCTCGCGTCGCCACACCAGAAAACGCCGAAAGTACGCTGCATGTGATTGGGCCTTTAACTTCTGCTGAGGGTGCGTTCCAATTGACCGTTCAGACAGCTTCGTTGCCGTCTTTGCGGAGAGTACGCCGTGTTAAGCCCCGTTCCAATTCAAACGAAGCAGTCAAGGAAGACTGCTTCGAGGAGACCGCATCGAGGTCAGCAACGATACCGGCTACCTTCCTGTTTAAACTTAAAACGACGCCAGCACCAACTTTTTGCCTTTTTTTATGTTTAAACGAAAGCACTTGTTCTTTTATTTAAAAATTTAGTATAATTTACTAGTGACGAAGATGACTTTGCCTAATTTTTAAATCACGTAACGTTTGTAATAACATCGGTAATATTAGTTACGAGACTTGCGGCTTGCTTAATCAACATGTCTGCTACGACGCTGTGGTCTGCGCTGGTGTTGCGTTTGCGACCGCGGCGCCATTCTAATTTCATTCCTTTAGACGTCTAGTTAGACTGCTTCGTAGACTGTCTACCAAGCTGTCCGCGAACTGGAACGAGCATAAATGTGCGTCAGCTCCCCAGCGCCGAAGCCCCAGCCTCGCGCACAGAGCGAAACCATCGGCCGCCGCCCAAAACGAGAAAAACTAATCCACGTCGAATGAAGTCGCGCACGAAGAGAAAGTGACGTCACGCTGTGACGTCGCCGTTTCAAGGGGGTGTGGTCGGCCTGGTCCCTTACGGGATATGGTTTGGGAATACGCGGCCCGGCCGTGCATCCGCTGATCTCGCGATCACTTCTTGAGACGCAGCAGCTACGCGCCGTGACAAAGAAGACTCCCGTCCGCTCTGCGCACAACTATCGCATTACGGGGCACTGTATTTATTAGATGCAGAGCATCTGATTCACTCGCCTTGTCCCTACGGCGTCGTCGTCCTCGTCGTCGGCGTTGTCCACCCCTCCCCCATTCTCCTCGCCGCGCCAGCTGCGCTCTACGCCGCTCACCCCCTCTCCTCTCCGATAGCGAACACTCTCTCGCGAGGGGCATTGGATTGGATTCGATTGGCTTGGATTGGCTTGTATTGGCTTGGCTTGGCTTGGATTCAAATGGATTTGGATTGGATTGGATTAAAGTGGATTGTGTTGGATTGTGTTGCGTCATAACCGCGGCACGTTGCGTCATAGCCGCGGCAGACGCGCTGGGGCCGGCGCATGTGCAGTACTCTCTCTTCCGCGGTTTCCTCTCCTTCGGGCGCGCTGCGCATACAACCGGTGTGCCGTTCTCCGGCGAAGCAACATCCACGCTTGGCTCAAACACCTAGAGTCCACGCCGCTTGGCAAGTATGCCAACGTCGTCATCGACTGGGACCGGCTTACGTAGTCCCCTCAACGTTATGTGCGCTATAAAACGCGGTCCCTTCGCCGCTCCGCCTATGCGTCGCATCTACACAGGGGTTCCCGCGAGGGGAGGTGAAAGTTTTTTGTTTATTTATTTATTTATTTATTTATTTATTTATTTACGTATAATTTTTCAGCTATTTCAGTCAGTAATTGAATGTATGATGGAAATCTTTATTTTCTTTCCCTTGTTGCCATGCTAGAAACAGTGGGTGGCATTACGAAGGTTATACTGAGAGCAAAGTTCTGGCCCCCTGTGCCCATTCACACCTTTGCTAGCATGAATGGGAATGATTTCATTATTTTGGATTGACCGTTCTTCTCTTGAAAGAGGACCAGTGGGCGTGTCATCGAGCACTGTACCTCTTCTTGGAGTACCTCCAGGCGGCAGATAGGCCTTTTAAAATTG
Organism: Haemaphysalis longicornis; assembly: GCF_048455015.1. Classification (NCBI taxonomy): domain Eukaryota; kingdom Metazoa; phylum Arthropoda; class Arachnida; order Ixodida; family Ixodidae; genus Haemaphysalis; species Haemaphysalis longicornis. Next base: position 2,500,011 of record NW_027526276.1, read on the forward strand.
TTCCGCTGGGTTAATATTTGCCATTCTTGTGGTATCACGGCAGTGCCTGAAGTCTGCTGACCCAAAAGTTTTGTAAGACCGAGCAAGAACAAGATCTCACTTTCAGCCCAAAAGTTTGCACCGCAGTATACTTCGAGCGAATCATGACACCAGAGTTGCGCTTCTTGCCAACAGTTCAACGCGATATATCGTTTGTTTAAGGGCTCATCTGAACTTGTTCAAATATATCACGTTGGACTGGGCTTCATAGCATATATTTTAAAGCAATACAGCTTCTCTATAATAGGAAAATGGTCGATGCCAGGGTTAGCAATATAAACGTTAACTTTCATGACATTTTTCAGGAAGTAAAATAAGAAGGTTTTCGTGTTTCGTGGCAAAAATATTGAAAGATCTCACACAAACACGTAAGACTTGCGGGTAGCGAAGCTGAACGCAGCCTTTTCGACAATCACGCAGTTTTAAGCCTGCGATTCCAGCCGATTTGCTTCTTCTTCGTTGCCGAAACTCCCTTTACACCATAATTGTTGCTATATGTGGAAGCTTCTTTTAATTTTTTTTTTGAAGTGATAGTCAGTTTACATCCACTTGGGCGGGCGTACACTATGATATGCCTTTCTTGTTCCGCGCCAGTGTGGCCCCGATTACAGCGATGGAGGAGTCTTTCTCGTTCCGACAAAGTGTTGCCACGATAACTGCGAACGCTTGAGTTCTTTTTTAAGCCAGTCTTGCCCAATCTCCTAATGCGGTTATGCTTGCCTTGACAAAGGTTAGACAGGTACGCAGGGCGGTCGCCGCGAGGTACGCACAGGCGAGTGCTCCGCATTTTCTTGTTTTGTTAACTGCCACGCGGTCGCCGCAATCTTAGCCAATTTCCCCGAGTGTGTATGGTAGGCTGGACGAACTCCGCAGGAGACGCCGAGCGGTCGGTGCGAAGTACCCACACACGAGCGCCAGGCATTTCCTTTGTTTTCTTAGCTGCTGCGGGGTCACCGTAAGGTCCACCCTGACGTTCCCCTCATAAAAATTGTTACCGACATTTTATTCAATGTTTTTTGACCAAAGTCGACAAAAGCTACCAACATTGAGTAGATTGTCGACTTCCTAGCAACAACCAACAAACTTTTTGTCAACCAATGGCCGCCGTGTTTGAATTGAAACGTTTCTGTAAACTTTCTACGGGACGTTTTGTGTAGACTTTATACTCAATCGCTGTTTCTAAGCGAAGCATTTTTGACAGGACATTCAAAACGTGATGCAGCGGGAAAAGGTGACCATTCGTCGACCGTGGTGCCAATACAGCTTAATTGAAGGCTTATATTCTGTAAAGATCGTGTAGTGGCAGCAAAAATAAAAAAAGGAAACAGGACCAGGTTAGGTAAACGGGTCTTGAAGGGATAAACGTTCACATTTTTAGGTGCATACATACATTCACAAGCGTCACTTTCTGCGATGTAACATGTTACATTGCAGATGCACATGTTACATTACCCCACCTCAGAAACGTACTACAGCCAAAACTACACAAACGCAAGCAAACACGACACCGTCACCGCACATTCAACGGCAGTGCACTTTATTTATACATAGCCGCCAGCCACGGTATACCGATGACGCGGTGAGGCGTGCCTCTCATTGCATGTTTTAAAAACTGCGCATTAATATTTACAAAATACAATACCAATAAACACTGGGACGTGAAGGGTTGCACATACCTTCTTATTTTCTTTATAGTTGCAAGCTGTAACCAAAGAAAACTGGATACTGGAATTGGATGCAAGAAAGCGCGAGCGCCGGCACGCGCGGCGCGTTATGGCTGCCTCGTGTGATTGACGTGTTTAAACCGGAGGTACGTTAACAAGGAGGGGTTCCGGTGGCGTCTGATCGAGAACGGCCAAAGCAAATGCGCCGGCTGGATTAGGTTAGCATAGGGGGCGATTTTCAATTATCGCCGTTGTTAGAAGCGCGTCCAGCCGACTGTCGCGAAATATTCACGCACATAATTCGTTCCTTTCAAACATGTAGCACTTAGCTTGTCTAAATCAAAACACGGTAACGAGCGGTTGCGAGTGGTTGATTCCGCTGGCTGGCGCTTGTTCAAACCGCAGATTAACCACGTTTATCATGGTGAAGACTTTAAGTGCATTAGCGGATCGTTGAGGAGCAATCCGTGTGGCTGAGGGGCGAACTGGTTGTTCCGTGGGAGAAACTGCGCGGCTAGAGGTACGAACAGTGAAAATTGCTCCTGTTGCGGATTCCGAATTTAGCGCCAACATGAACAGTCATGATGATGAGACAGACGCCGACAACGAAGTGGTACGTTCACGCGTCTGGCAATGCGGGCTGGCACGTTCGCTCGTGATTGAGAAAAGAACGCTCTGTCTTGACTGTGCACGGCTTAGCGTCGCTCCCGAGAGGCACGAATAAACGCTGAATGAAGATCGGCTATCCCATCTCGCTTCATTGGTGCCGAAACCCAGGAACAAACCAGGGACCTTTGGTGCCGAAATTTCGGTAAGCAAGCCAGCATCACGGCGAGCCTTCTTCGTACGAGGTGGGTGAGCCATTTTTTCAGTTGCGACCGGCATGGATCGAGTCAAGAGCAAGTGGGCGTCACGGTGGGCGATCAGCACGAAGATAATCAGAGAGGTGTACCAGCTGCTCCAGTCCCGGCAGTTTGACCTTTCGGCCTTCGTGTCATTCACGGGAGTCTCCGAGCAAGCTATTCTGCATTGTCTGCGCTCAACACCGAACTCGAAGCCAACCTGACACACGAACAAGCAGTCGAGGGCTACGCTTCTGTCATGGAATACCAAGACGCAGCGAACAGCGCCCTGGCGTTACTTGAGCATCATATAGACGTCTGAAATCTTCTTCACGTCCCAGACTTCTTCATTGGATGGCGCCAGCGGGGACCGAAAAGCGGTGAATTCGGGGGGACAAGCTTTCGGACGGACAATTCGGGCGGACAAGCCCGTGAGTTTGGAGCACGTCTCCCGAAGTTAGAACTTCTGCGTTTGATGGAGCAATAACGCGATGGCAGCCTTTATTTAATGTTTTTACATTCTATTCCTGAGGACCCCCCGCTGTCCAACACCGACCGCTTCCACTACTTAGTTTTGCTTCTCGACGGAGCTGCTGCGGAAGCCGTTGCAAGCATTTAAATTACCGAGTCCTCTTACTCAGATGCCCTAGATGTCCTAAAAATTGTTTTGGAAACGTAACGCTGATTCAGCAGAAGTACTTAGAAAACCTGTGGATGCTCAGGCCTGCCGGTTTATCTAGGAACGTGGCCGTTTTCAGGAAGTTTTACGATGCCGTGCAGATGAACCGGAGAGGACTGAAAGCCTTCGAATCAGCAGGTCATCATACGCGGCTATGCTGAATGAAGTGCTTTTGAAGGTGATGCCTGGCGACATTGTCGTGGACTACTTAAAACTACAGAGCCTTGCAGCGACAACATCTACGTGCAGTCAAGATTCGTCGGAACAGGAGATTAAACATCTGCTGTCTTTTCTACGAGTGGAAGCCGAATGCAGAGAAAGAAGCGGACAATCCAGCAAGCCATCACGAAGGCATGACACCGAACGCGGATCTAAGAAGCAGCCGTCTATTCCGGCCGCTGCGGTTCTTCACAACAAGGCAAAGACCTCTGCTTGCTTCTTCTGTGCCGCTACGAATCACAGGACTGAAGAATGTTCTGGTGACATTGACATGGCTCACAAGCGAACTCGCCTGTCAAGTGACGGCCGATGCTTCAGATGCACCGGAAAGGGGTATCTCGTACGGAGTTGCGAAAGTAACGTTCAATGTCAATCATGCAAGCGCCGACATGCTACGACGATGTGCAGCTATCGCAGCGCTAAGAGACCTTCGTCGGAATCGGCTGGAAAATCGCGACAGGCAGCGATGCACATCCCCAAACGCAAATCAGGCGTCCCGCGACTCTTCAGCTACCTGCTACTACAGACGACTTCGTCCAATTGCTGCTACGTACGTGGAGTTTTTGATAACGGCAGCCAACGCACTTTCATTAGACAAGATGTTGCCTCTAAGCTAAAGTTGGCTGCGATTCGCGAGATGGATCGGGTCATCAGTGCTTTCGGGTGATCTCGATGTCCCACTCACAAGTGCAAAGTCCACGCAGTGACCCTTTGGAATCAGCATAACAGCGTGTCTGTAGACATAGAACCAATCGTCATGCCTTTCAACTGTGAAGAGATGGCTGAAGCACCGAAGGACGACGCGCTTCTTCAACGCCTGATCGCCGAAGGAAAACCACTAGCGGACGCTATCGCCGTTACAGGCGTAGCGCACGAACAAGGCGTTAGCCTACCTGTTGGCTCAGACCAGATCTGGAAGCTAAAGCCGAAATCGAGCGAGGTGCAGTGGAAAGAGAAATATCTATCACTAATCGCCATCAAGACGAGCAAGGGATGGGCCCTACATGGACCATTGTCCCTGAAAGAGATTGAAAGCCACAAAAGTAGCAGCCTCGTCGGTGTTCTCCGCACGGACACGCACGAAAAGGAAGACCTCACTTTCTCGCTTCAGCTGTTTTGGACACTTGACGCCATCGGCATCACAAACAGTCCGAGCTGTCATCACGATGACGACGTCTTGTGCAAATTCAATGAATCAATTGAGTATCGAAATGGGTGCTATGAAGTAGCGCTCCCACGGAGTCTACACCAGTCGCCATGGCCGACAATCGCAAGGTTCCCTCTCGAGGCTACACAGATTAGTTCGACGTCTTTCTTCAAACGAAGAAGCGATGAGGGCTTACGACAAGGCTATCAGGCAATATCAGAAGGATGACCACGCCGAGAAGGTTGTGAGAGGTGCGCCTTTTCTAGAGCATGTATACTATATGTCGACCAGTGAGGTCATCCGCGAAGCGTCATCAGCCACGCACCATGTCGTTTTTACGCGTCCTGACATGCTGCTGGAGTCATTTCCTGCGGCGCTTTCGATTACTGCGGCGCTTTCAATTCACCGCAGAAGGCTATAGGGACCGCTTCCGCCACTCGAAGCCGGAGGAGGACGAAACCGCTAAACAAAACGCCGCTCGACTGAAAGGTCATTTTGAGCGGTGGGTAGAACTATCTAGCATAGATAAAACCTTCGACAACCTCGCTGATTTGTTAATCACTGAGCAACTTCTCTCTAACTGCTACAGAAAACTTGCGCTGTTCGTACGAGAGAGGGAGTGTAAAACACTCTCTGAGACCGCGACCGCTGCTGACCATTTTATGCATGCCCAAAAGCAGAACCACTTGTTGTTTTTGAATGACAGCATCGGGAAACAATGAAAACCGGAGAATCGTGAAGGTAACGTTGAACGGCAGGCTATTCCCGGCCCGGGTGGGGTAAGAACAGAAAAATAGAGGGTTACTTATGCCGTCTTAGACGTCCGTGCAGGAATGGATAATATGCCTGTTTTGAAAGGCAGAGTCGAAGACAAGCCGGCCATCATTTTAAGACACACGTGAACTAACACAGGAATGATTCGCCAGTCTCTCGTTCTAAGAGCGGCACTTACGGGCACCTCTTGCCTGTTACAGTTAGAGAATGGAAAATGTGTCACTGCCCAAGAGGCAAAAGTGTTCATCGAGTCTCCGTTTTTTACTGGAATGGCGTTGGTAAGCTGTTTGAAATCTCCACTGTACGATGTGATCATTAGCAATGTTTGAGGCGCACAAGACTTTGAGGACCTAGCCCGGAAAACCGACTGAGCCCAGACACAGGATCGCCCGGTAACTGTAACAACCCCAAACTTCGGAGAATAGACGTATCCAGAGAGCAGGTGAATACCAGTTACGATGACGATCCAGACGGCTGTCAATCAATCCAATGGTTTCCTGTGTATCCGAGCAGAGTATTTTGCTCGAAACGCTGAAAGCCCCCAAATCCACTGTAATACGCTCAACAGAATTGCTATGTTGTTTTCTTATTTGGTGCACGTTCAGTTTGAGAAAGTTTGACTACAGTTGCTGAGCATGTGGGTCAAGTTGTGCTTGTGTGCCGTTGTTTAGTACGATGATGTTGAAGACTAGGAATGGAGTTGGCGTGCTATAATATGAGTGTTCCGCCCACAGTTTCGTGAAGTTTTGGTGAACTGCGTGGTAGGACTGTGAACATTTTGTGAAGTGATATTGAACTGTGCGTGGGGTGTGAACATTTTTCAGTGAAGAAATGCTTAAGTGGAGGGCGGTGTCATGCGAACAAATCACACGACCACGGGAAACAATACTCCAAGAAGAAAACACTTGAAACTCAGCAAGAAGATAACAAAGAAGACGACGCAAGGCACGCGGCGCCAAGGTCATTGCCCGGGCTACGGCGATGAGCGCTTGAGATTAGAGCACGAGCTTGCGCCGGACGCGGGCCAATCGAAAGTGGACAGCGACAGCGGCTGGCGGCAAAGGGGAGCCAGAGAAGAACTCCGAATGGACGCGAGAGACGGGGATGCGCGTCGGTCGGGCCTCCAGACCCGTGCCTTGCCCCAGGTAGTCCTCCACAGGCTCAACCTCTAGAACTTCTCCTCCGCAAGGAAGTCGTCTCGCCGTGCAGTGGGGAAGGAGAGCGACGCCCAAGACAGCTGCATTCGCTACTTGGCAACGGGAGCTGGGAGCGCGCTTAACCATCACGCACACGACACTACACCTGGCCCTTTCAACGCCGCCACGGATATGTGACGGTAATAACTACGTACTGTTACTTATTGCTTCATTTACCCACTGTGACTTTTTCCAGTTAACTCAAACTCTTTACCGCTTCCGATAGAGTTTTGTCGCCGTTCCCCATTGTTTGTGAGGTCCCCATTGGTCTTTGCCTGATTTAGTGTGTATTGTGTGAGTTTCAAGCATGATAAACAACTAGTCTCGTTTACAATTTCGTTTTGTAATAATTATTGTACCCCAAAACAGACACAGTTATTTTAAGTTGGTTTAACAATGGTGTCTGCCTTGTGTTTCATTTGTGTAAGTCTTAAAAATTTGAGCAAGTGTTTACGTAAAATGTTTTTGGGTCTGACTGACTTTTCTGTGTTCTTTGCTGTTTCAGAAGCGAAGTCCCCCTGGCACCCTGCCTGAAAGTTGTCCACTGGACCTGTTGGCGAGGAGGCGTATGGCCAGCTTTGTTTCCTTACAACCTTACTGTTTACTGGGCTGTTGGTTTTTGCTGATTGTTTGGATATATGTGAAATACCGGAGGACGACCCGCAGTTATTAGGTTTTTTTTGGCAGGACTTGCAAGTGCCGATGTGGGAACACCGTAGATCTAATTAGTTTTTGTTACGTCACTCGGGCTGTTGCTTTTTAGGGCTATAAATGATTGTACATAATTAACCAAATGTCAATTATGTTGGTTACGCTTTGTTTTAATTGATTACCTTACATTCTTTTGTGTGAAACTACAATTTTTTCCAGTTTTTATTTGGTCATTACCCAAAAATTAATCTGTGTTATGAATGTCACAACCATTTTTTATATTTACATGATACTTTCTACTTTTCATAGGGTATGAAAGTACAAGGATTAGAATTGAGCATGTATTTATTTTTTAAAACCGCATCTATGCTAACGGCCACTTTAAAAAAAGAACACAAGCCAAGTACTCCATTTCAAGCTTAGAGAAAGTGACCATTGTACTTCGAAATACCACCCAAAATGTCAACCTGTCATTAAAGCTCTTTACGGTGATTAAAATACTGCTCTTTCTTTCAGTAATGTCTCCGAAAGGTTTTCTGAGTGCAAAAAGGAAATTTGTTTGCACGAATCAACGCTGCCTTTGGGAGCAAAAACGCCCTTCTGGGTATGTAAAAGCTACCCTAGAAAGCCTTAAAATACTACCATAGAGTCCCTAAACATCTGTGCATGCGCCCAAAAGTTACAGGCCTTGGGCCGGAGAAGGCTGCAAGGCAGCTGTTCGTCACTGGTTCATTACCTTGCTGTAGTTTTACAATGTGTCAGTGACTAACCAAACCTAGTCATCCTATGAAACAAGATGAGAGATTTAGGGCACTGGGGACCAGCCTTAGCTATCTGATTTATTTCTTTGGTGCTGGCCATGAACAAAAATATTTGCCCATTTTTGACAAAGCAGTCTCACTAACCTGGCAAAGGAAGCATTTCGCATTAACACACTTAAATGTAGCCTGAAGGTATGAAAAAGGTAACAACTTGGTTTCGCCACTACTGTTCAAGATTTCATTGCCAAAAATACAAACCATTCAGTTGAGGCTGTCGGAGGATTATTAGGGATCACGAGCGAACACTACTTTGCCCTGCACGACTTCTGGAACGTCTGTGCACCACACACACATACACACAAGCTCGCCGCACACACACACACACACACCCCTCAAGGGTTTAGTCCAGCAGACCTCGAAGCACCTCATCAGGCTGGGTCGTTCGAAACAGTGAGCCAAAACGGGCCTGCAGGCGGGGTACGAGCATTTACAAAGCGTATTCAGCCCTGAGAAAGCCCGGGCACCAGGGCCGCGGTAACGCTTGTACCCACTTCTACCGTTGATGTCCTGCGGTAGGTTCGCCAAAGCTGAGGCGGGTGCGCGAAACCACTAGGCCACGACTACATCTACCACGTACTCGCCGCAGTGGCGTTTCGGCTACAGAGTCGGGCTGCTGAGCTCAAGAGGCGGGTTTAATCCAGGCCGCGGGGGGCTTTTTACTTAGGGAAGCAAGGAGCAAAAACACCCTTTCGCCGAGATCTCGGCGCAAGTTATATTCACGTAATCGAAACTATTCGGGAGAGCTTCAATGCGGGGTGCCTCATACCTCAGGTGTAGCTTGGACGAGTAACCCTATTTTTTTTACAAACGCTAACGTAGAACTGTCAAGGGCAAGTGGCCAGGATAAATGTGAGACGTAAACCGATTATGGCGGTTCCCATAAGGCACGACGACGCCACTGCAAAGAGTGTATCCATGCTACAAGACCAGGTCTTGAAAAAAAGATGAGACAAATCAAAGGTGGCCGGACAACCAATAATAAGCAGGTGAACTTTAATATATTTAGGACTGGATGGGTCTCCTGAAGCAATTTAATCGTTTAGGACTGAATGGTTCACTTGAACAACGAACTGGACATCATGTGCACAACTGAAACGCTATGTACGCCACGCTATACACAAAATTAACAAAACTGTAACAACGAAAAGATGCGCTGCTGGAGATTTTGGTTAATATTGAGAAAATATTGTTTACTAGACAAACAGGCACCTTCTGATGATGTGCTTTATGATTGTTTTTATGTGTAACGGTAATCGCGTATTTGGCAAGGTGCAATGTGGTATGCCTTTTAGGCCTTCCGAACTCGTCCGTTTTCTTTATCACACATGGTATTCCCTTTGAAAATCAAGTGGTGTTCCCGATATAGTTAAAAACTCTTGACTGTATATGCAGTCTCAAATAGGCAATTTCACGGGCATTGGTAAAACATTCAAATAGTAAAAGATACTCTGCTTCCCTCAACATAATAATTAGTTGTAATTTTGCGGAATGTATGGAATTCACATTATCCCAGTACTTTGCTTCAAAAACGATGGGAATAACCATTTAAGTAACATAAAAAGAATGAAGATCTGTTACCCGTCTTTTTTATTATATTACGCTTCATGTTTTTTTTCGACAAAATGTCATGCAACAGCTAACAACTTTCAGTAAACAGTGTAATATTGTAATCAGGTATTTGTGTGAGGCGCTCAACATCTCAAGAACAAGTGACCCATAAAATATTTATTGAATTTATCGCATGGGGGTAAGCTTCATTGAAGAGTCATTGCCAGTACATTTGTGTTGACGAAGCCTTCAAGTATGACCTATCTCGTTGAGCACGTCGCGCAGTCTATACGTGACCATTTCTTCGCCTAATTCCTTGACGATACCCTGAAACAACCTCCCGAGGACCGACGCCACAGTACCAAGAACTTCTCCGGCACCTCTCAGCCGAAAGGCTCCCACCTCCACGAAAACCGGCTGGGGGACATCGGGATGAATCATACGTGATTCACTTAAGGTCTCGTTGGTTATGACCGTGGGATCCGCAACCTGAAAAAAAAGAGGACACTTTTGTAAAAAAACACAAATGCCGAATGTAATTTAACAAACTGCTGACAACAGTACCGTAGTATTCTGAATGTAATTTTGAAAAACGTAGCAAAAGTAATGCACGAATAGGAAAATGTATATAAATTTTTCTGAGCTTGCTCAGTCCTTTCCTTGACTTTTCGATAAATAGTTCGGACACTAAGTTCGTGGCCTCAGTGTATAATACTTACCACCAATATATGCTTTTAAAAAGTAGCCCCCACAAGCTTTTTAAAAACCCCATACCATATCCCAGTTTAAGGCGTGTGATAGAGAACCCGGGTAATTTGGTTTCGAAATGTCACAACTATCCACTGACCTTACATGGCAAGGTTACCTACCCTTGTCCCTTAGGAAAACGTTTCAGAAAACTAAAACAAGAAGTCGTTCCGCTACAAAACACAGGAAAGATCATCTCACCGAGCAAGAACTCGCTATGTTATTGGAACGCATTTAGCTCCTTTCCGCAAAATAACCAGAATCCTCAGAAAGCATTAACACAGTAATGTCAATAGAGACAACCGGCAATTTGTTTTCCATGAACCTTCGGGCTTTGTACACGCCGAAGCAGGGATACCGGAAAGTTGTCATTAAATAATAAATAAAAACTACACGGTTCAAATTCACAGACAGCAGCCGTTAGGCCACCTCTTGGTGCAATTTAGGAGCAATGATTTGTATCAGCTCGGCGGTCAACGGCACATCTTCTTTTCTCCTTTTCATGTGAGAGGTGACCTAGTAGGACGTTAACCAAATCGTTACCATTTTTAATGAACGGAAAAAAAACCAAACTGTATTCACAGCAACTGCGTGGCATAAGCAGCCTGAACATGGCGTTTGAGAATCTTCCTTTTACTGCAAAGCAGTATATGTCCTTGGTGGGGCACATGAAGCGTATGGGAGGGAAAAGCAGTGGCAGAGATGACGCCGTAGCCGCACGTGTAGTACTCCACTTCACGCTTCGCTGGACGCTCCTCTGCATTTTGTTTCTTTCGTCGCTGCCGCGTTCGCTCACTCGATTACGCGGATATAAACAAACGTCGTTCCCGAGAAGCCCAGGAAACAGCTGCCAAATGGCTCGCGCTAAAACGACCAAATCCCACCGTCGCCGTTTCCACTCAAATTCACCTCGCCAAGAAGCTGCGAATCCCTGCCGGTAGAAGGGAAACTTCCCTGGAACGCCGGCTAGAGCCCATATTTCTTTTTCAGTTTGGAAGGCCTTCCGAGCGACACTTTCGCCGGTGTCTTTCACGCCCAGGTACGCGCCATCACGGTTTAGCAATATATGATTGCACGGTTTGGGCGTTGAAATGGGGGGGGGGGGGTGCACGCACCGCTAGGCTTCATGCCACTACCGATGAAATGCCGGTTGTGCTGGTGGGTGTTTTAAATGTCGAAATTACATGGCCCAATCGGCTGTCCTCCTCAATCGAGTTGTTCGGGGGTAGGTTGATGTGTTAAACAGACATCTTGCGCACACAGTAGGATGCACACGAGGGGAAAGGATAATGGACAGCCACATGTTTGTACGCGAGAATAGAGCTCAAGGGCTTCCAGGTTTTGAATAATTATGGGACAGATGCATACCGTTCGTTCGGAGGAAGAAGAGCAACTACTGAAGCGTTGGCCCGAACGCAAGCGCGAATGGGTGCAAAAACAACGGAAACCACATCGAGTAGCGGTGAATTCTTCCCGGATGAAAAGCAAATCGCCCGCTTGGAACGCAGGTGTGAGCCAATGTCACTTCTTCACACGGCTTTCCGGGGATATTTTCGATTGCGTCTGTCCCTTCGAAGCACGCGCGATTGACCGGTTGCCGGTTTATGCGTCCGAAGCTTTGTAGTGGAGAATAGAGGAAGGGAGAAGGGTTGGAGTGCACTCGAAGCTATAGGTTTCATGCGCTTATTGGTGGGTGGCACGTCCGTTGTGCTGGTGCGAGGTTTAAACGCGAACGTTAAACAGCCCACTGGGACCTGTCTGGAGTTGGTAATAGTAGAGTGAATTGGGTTTGTGTGTTAGGCTATGTTCAGATTACCGACACAAAACCCGTATTGTAACCTGAGGACGTAAAAAATGCCATCTCTCGCAGTTCGGTTGGCTGAGACGTGAACTGGCGTCCTTCTTTAAAGTTATTTTCGACAGTTGCGGCAAAAGACTGAACCTGGCCTTACACAAAGAGTAAGATGCTTACTACACGGGAGGGACACAGGCAGTTCCATGTTTATCTGCCAGAGCAAGTTTGGATCTGTGAAAGTTACATTCAGCTAATTGGCTAGGCAATATGCTCCATCGCAAATTATGATGAACGGGTTTTTGTTTTGTGCACTCCGCGGACTGCGTCCAGCTTTGCAGGTCATCCTCCTCCACAGAGTGGAAGGGCACTAATTTTTTTATTCTCGTCTTCGTCTGTAAGCTCCGCGTGCCGTCGTGGCGAAGTTCCCGCTATTTTTTTCCCATGCGATGGATCCCACAGGCCGGCGCCAATTTCCAAACAGGTCCTAGTTCGTGGCTATCAGAAAAACAGGGATTTAATTGGTTCCTTTGTTATTGTTGGGCACATACACTGTTTTATCAATGTTCTTATTACTGTCCCTGTACTCACACCGTTTAGTGATTGCTTGAATGAATTATTCCAGAATTGTCTGTTTACTGGTGCAGCTACTCGAGCATAATGAAAGACAGTCAAACACAAAGAAGGGCATTTCGAAACTGTATTTAGCACAGGCAATAATTACCTGAATTTAGAAAGGGCTGCCTAAGCACGCACCCCTCGAGAACTGTGGGGTCAAGTGAAAAAGGGTTGGTGTATATCACCGTTTATATCACCAATCTATGTGGCCGAAGTTGCGCACGCCGTGACAAATTTACAAATCATAGAGAGTGCCATTTACCTTATGCATTATGTATAGTGGGCTATCTTATAAAAATGCTTGCTAAATTAAGCAATATATACCACACAAATGGCCTTATTGATCTAGTGAAAAACAAACAGCGCTAAATAAAATCAATTTGGCCGTTTAGAGAGACTTCTACGAAAGCCACAGTGCAACACTAATTGAATGTGTGCGGATCTGGCACATAATCATGTATCGGGAAATAACGTTTCCCAACCTAAAAATGCGTGCTCGTGAACGATGTTACTGTGTTCTAGATTAGGAGTGCCATTCTGGTTATGGTGTAGCGGGATAGTTCAAGCATCGCGCACGTTTCCAATGCCTTGTGATTAAGATAAGCTAAAGATTATGACACAGAGATGAAAATCAATTGAGCGTAGCAACGTCAAAATTCATTTCTCAATGTTGTTAAAACAATAACTGACCTCTTATGTGACAAAGGCGGCGACAGTCATCGTTTTATGGGACAGAAAAACGGCTCATTTGGAAATGTTTTTTTAGAAACTCTGCAGTGCGAGTCAACGATAGTACACCGAAGAATAATTGAGCGGAAGGCTGCTGCCAAACGGGCGATTACACCAGCAGTTAAATTCAACCTTCTCATCAACGCTCCCATTGCACGGCGGCAGAAACAAGCAGCGGACTCGCCACGATTGCGACGAGGCTAAGGTGTTGAGCTGTACAGCCCACAGATGCGGGTGCGACCCCAGCCGCGTTGGGTCCTGAAAACCGAGAACATCATAAGGCAAGATTTTGGTGCACGTTTACGACTCCAAGAGGTAAACATGTTTTCGGAGCCCTCTATTACGGTCCGCCTCATAGCCCCGGTTTATTTTCGGCAGCTTAAAGCCCACAAATATATCAAACCAGCAGCGGCGCAACAGGTATAAGACATACCGAAGTCGTACTTAAGTGTTCACTTGGACTGCGAAGCATAGCGTTAAAGCCGCAAGATAATAAATCACTCCGAGAACGCCAGGTGGAGGCAAGGCATTTCTCGCCTAAAACCGGCAATTCGTGCTTTCCCATTCAGAGCCCATAAGTGCTGAGCTGTCCTCACAATGCTGTGCCCCGATCAAAAGAGGATTTTCTGTTGGTGTTCGGAATGCTTTAAAGGCGTCATCGGATACTGCAAAAGAACGAATAATTTGTGCAGAGTTACCGCTGGCATTATCAATCACACATGGGCTTTAAAACACGGAATGAAAAAAAAAAACGTAATAAACTTTGTCTCTATTTGTATTGCAATCCTCTGTTTTTTGTTCGTCAGTTTTATCTTGTTCATAAATGTTAGCGAATCACAAATAAGGCAGTTAAGTAACTTCGCTTAAGTGGAAAGCTTTCCGTGGATCAAATTTCTTCTTAAACTACTGTTATTTTACCTCGATTAATTTATTGCTCGGCATATTGCAGTTCCTATATTTTGTCTGTTACCTGTGGCCTGGCGCAACAACTTACACGCTTCCTGGTACGCTCTTCATTACTGAAGCGATCTTATTACTTTCTGAACGACAAAACTTTTAAGTGGCACTTTCTCGTTCGCTGAACTCTTTCGCAACATAAAAAAATTGTCCCGTGGTCCACCGGTTTTATTGTTTGTTCCTATCTTGTTTCGAAAATATTTTAGGCGGGTAAACACTGCACAACAACAAATTATTCCAAGAAGTTTTCGTTCACGAATACGATTTAGCTAGGGCGAGTGGAAGAAGACTGAAAGAACATTACCTTGAAGGTGACTGTCACCCTGGCCCTCATGTAAAGTTCGATAGTTCCGTTTTTTCCACCGCACGTTTTCCACGGAATTACCACAAGCAGTGGCCCCTTGGTGTTCACAAGGTCAACCTGCATCAACTTGAGACCGTCGCGACAGAACCCTACTACAGGAGTCAATGTCTCCAGCTTGTCCATATCCTTGTACTCGGTGGGTCCAACAAAAAAGCCAGACACAACCTCTTGTGCGTGGCTGTTGGATTGGGTGTGATGTGATGGAAGTCCGCGGAGAATCGTTTTAACCAGATCTTCCTTGTCCATGCCCGAGAAGTCACAAGAGTCTGCTGCAGAAAACCAAAAATCAAGGAGCAG
Organism: Haemaphysalis longicornis; assembly: GCF_048455015.1. Classification (NCBI taxonomy): domain Eukaryota; kingdom Metazoa; phylum Arthropoda; class Arachnida; order Ixodida; family Ixodidae; genus Haemaphysalis; species Haemaphysalis longicornis. The sequence goes on from NW_027526276.1 coordinate 2,515,095, forward strand.
GCTTCTGTTACCTCGAATGTTTATATATTTGTCCAAAAATCACAACTCACAACATTGAAGAGGCCAAGAACATATCTCTTTCGGACCAACTTTTATATTTTGATATACGCTTGTTTAATAACCTGTACCTTCCTGGAGTTTATGCATCTCGATAAGGCAATTTGACTTTTTTTGTGCGCCCACATGGGGGTTTCAATGGGTTCCATGTGAAGTAATAGCACTTAAGTTTTACAAGACCTCGCGCAGTAAAAGATCACTAATTACTGCGTATTCATAAGCATTTGACATCAAAAGGGGCACGTATTTCTTGATCAAATGGTGAATTTTGCAACACAGTGGGCCAGTGGATTGACAAATAACAGTGAATATTCCGACTATTGGCATTACCCAAAGGCGAAAGAGACGTATTTCGCACTTTTAGTTAGAAACTGAAGAAATTTGTAACACAGTTAGGTCGTTGATTAACAAATAGCAGTTAAATTGCCTACTACTGCTATCACGCAAAAGCAAAAAGTCGTATTTGGCATTTAAAGTTTAATTATTTTGCTCCGTAATTACTGTTCATAGAGTAGTGATCCAGCAGTATCGCTACTCCGCGTGCTCTGTTACCTTCGTGTATATTGCTTGCTGATATTATGCGAAACTTTAGATGCTGTTCTTAGGCCAAGGTTCCATCTCTTTGTTTCGTATTTACTTTTACCAAAAGCAACCTAATGCTGAAAAATACCTTTAAACCTCTGATGTAACATTAATTTGAGTTGCCTTGCGTAAAAGGTTGCCGTTCACCTGCCCAAAAGGGTTAAAAAATCAGAAAATAAAACCGCGTAAATCGTGTACTTCCATCCGCTAAACATTTTTATGGGTAAAAAAGGGACTTCTTTTAAGCAACTTTATGCTCAATGAAAGTATCGAAATTCACATTATTAATGTATGCAGGGTTCTTTCCGTTTACTTTAGGCCAAAATTAGGATACCAACTTCATCTTGGCACGTACAGTTTATTGCTTTAGCATACAAATATTTTTCAAGTACATTCACCGTTCTAAAGTAATATATTCGACAAGAATATCAGTGTCGCTTACAAATGAATAAAAATACTAAGATTTGTTTCTGCGTATGTCAGGGGGCGCGTTCATTCCCGTGAAAGGCTCTGTACTGCAACAATGCTTGTGACAGCGCGCAGGCAAGAACGAGATAAGGGGTCCTTGAGTTCGAAGGAAGCGAATGCCAAGGAGACCTGAACAGAAAACCGCATGATTCTCCTGGCCTTCAACATTCGTAACAACTTTGCCACTTCGAAAACGCAGTGTTGGTTCCGAATAGCGAGCCAACAGGCCACACAGCACCGCGTCATCGCTGGGCCTAGATCCTGGCAACGACAAGAACGCCGAATCCATCAGCCTTCCTAGGGCCATAGCAGGGTAACCCGAACTTGTGTTAACTGGACTTTTCAAGGACTCTATCCGGTAAATTATCTTGTGATTGAGTCACAAACAGCGCAGGAACAGGACGACAGGAGGATCACACAAACACGGCGCTGTGTTCCTGTTCCTGCGCTGTTTGTAACCCAGTTATTTGCCAACTGGCCCGCATACAATCCGTGTATCTTGTGATTTTCACTTGCATATTTTCCAAATGGCTGCTCAAGATATTTTTTTAAAACCGACGTCATCTCGTCTCACTCCCTTTCCGCCGTAAGCCAAACTTCTCCTCATTATATATACCTGCTATAAAATACGCTACACCATGTCTATTTTTCCTTTCTATATTTTGGCTTCACCCTGGCATTCATGTAGTCCTCTTTCACTACTGTACTACAAGTTGTGTCTCCCAGTAGCCGCTAAGTTTCACTTAGATTTACCGGTTTCGAGTGCGCAGGATATGTAGTCTCAGAACCGACTTCTTCCCCTTAATTTCAGCTAGGATGTCTTTCATACGAGTTTCTGCTCTGATATATGCAGCTCCCTTTCTGTTCCTAAACGTTACTCTTATTATCCCACTTTCCGCCCCTCGTTCGGCTGACCTAAGCATTAATTGACGCAGTTGAGTGAGGTACCGACGTTCCGACCTTGAAGCCGCCATTGGTAATGCCACTTCATTTAACACTTTCCACTATAGTAATACAGAGACCGTATGACTCATTTTCAAGCCTATTCACCAAAAAGCATCAGATCATATTTATTCTAGGTCCCGTCTTGTTTTTGTGACCGTGATCACCAACGATAACTCGCCCTAGAAAGCTTAGTTCATTCTCGAGTTAGAATATTTTATCACCCGCACGCAATGTAAGTTCTTCGGTTCCTTTATAATAAACCCTAATTTATTTTGCATTAAACCTCTTTCCTACTCTGCAGCTTTGTCCACATTTCTTGCAGTTCTTATGACGCACTGAGCGTGATAATGGAGAAAAAACTCCAATGGCTAATCCAAGAATTATCTATTGGTCCGTGTTCCTAAATTTCTATATTCAAGCTCACCCACAAGCTCCCTGAAACTGCCCTCAAGAATTTTTCTGTTCTGTCCCCTTCGCTCAGTCCATTTTCATGGGAAAATTTCCATAATACTTGCGTAAGGTTATATTGGCATGTGCGTGCCATGAATACGACCTCCAAGAGTTTTTGGTTCTTGTATTTTATGACATCGCCTTTAAATGCTTCCAGTATTACAACGGCATCGACAAGATCAAACACTTATTGGCAACCTTTAAATATAATATACAACGTTTATTTTACACCGTACTATTCTGTATCAGCTGACTCATGACGTGAGGGTAAGCAATTATTGAAGAGCCTTTTTACATGCCAACCTGTTCTTCAGTTGATAATACTCTGAGGTGTAGCTATGAGGGAAATAAACTACCTTGGTAAGTATGCAGTACAGAGTAGGCTGTTCAGTCTTTATTTTTAAGATCTTGGACATCTGCCTTTTCGTGCGCCATAATTAGACTGCCGTTTGTGCGGGCTAACGGTACCTCAAAATTCCAGATACCATAAAAGAATACTTTCCAGGCCATTTTTAGTATAATGTGTCTTCATTTCAAGCCGACGCAAATTTATTCAGTCTTCCCCTGCACCTTTTTCTGCCTTCATTCCCGTAGCGCCTTTTCTACCTTGTATTTTAATAACTATTGGGAAATAGCGAAGTTCTCTATAACATAACTTCCTCCACAGCCTAACGGTGGAAGCCTATGTCTAAGCAGAAACAGTTTCTGCTGCCTTTTTTGTTCCCACGTGCGTAAGGTTAGCCCTTTCGTCTATTATTGCAAAGATTACACTATATCGAATAGCAAGCGTTTTGATTAATTCCTTCTCGCTATACACATTTTTTTTCCATTTTTACGGTATTTTTTATCCCACCCCTGTCGTACGTAGAAATGTCAGTACCCTCAATCCTGTTTTTTCTCCGGTGTTCTAAGTCTTGGCGCCTGAGAAGGTTTTTTGCTCGTTCACGTCCTGCACCATTCGCACTTCAACATATCCACCCTAACTTAAACCTGATGCATTAGAAGTAGCATTCGTTCTGAAGTCTCATTTTAAACTCCTCGCAATTCCGCTGACTGACTACAGAATGGGCTTTCTTCCTTCAGCTTGTTTGCGCTTTTCCCGTTTCATATTTAGCTATATATTACTATGATGTGGTACATAACAACTCTTACACTTACCTAACTCACCATCCAGTACCATAGATAAATGTACCCGAGAATGAAGTCGGTAATGGTAATAGTTCATTCACTGGGGCAGTTCCATATTCATTTCATATTGGTTGGTTCGCATAAAAATATTCATTTTCAGCAGCTCGTTACTGCCGGCCACTCCAACTCTTCCATCTACTCGGCTACAAAAAATGTCGCTTGTTTCAAAAATTCCTCCACTTACCTGACGCCGTCGCCATTGGCTCCATCACAGCAGCAAGACAACCAGCCCACAAAAGAAGCCGTGCAAGTTCCCCACATTGCTTCATTTTTCAAAAGGTGCTGAAAAATAGAGCCACACTTACCACCCAGTCTGATGACACTGTTAGCTCTGCTGAGCCGTGGACACACCCATGCCCCAGCCCTGTGCTCACTCTAGGACCCACCGAGATCAGCCGAGACCTGTTCGGCCTCGCCGTGAACACGCGGTGATACTGCTCCCCTGCCTCGTTATCCGCTGCGCCTCGAATGGCATTGGCCGCTGCTTTCGAAGGGCCTTAGAATAGCCTTGGACGCGGCGGTTCAAGGGCCACTACTGAGCAAGTCCCTCTTCCTAATTTGTGCTGGTGAGGGCTTGTGCACTATTTTAATTACCCCCATCTTGCACCCACACCGCACATGTACATTTGCTACATTCGAGACGAGGAGGTCATTATTGTACGAGGAGGTCCTATAACGGAAAGGCGAAGAGAGCTGCAGGCGGGATCAGTGCTGACCCTAGGTGGGGTGCGAAGTCGTGGTATGTTATTATTTGTGTAAAAGTGTTTGGTTTATGTCCCGTGTTTTAAATCCCTTTATATATATACCCGGCGGGCATTTTTTCACCATTTGTTCACCAATTTCTTTCTGACTCAAAAAATTCTTCACCTGTTTCTATGACCCACCACAACCTCCCCTTTGCTTTCCGAGGTTTTCTTGACTGCCAAACCTTATTTTCTGTCTTATTTAGCCGAGCCCCTCATTTCCGATTTTCTGATTCGCTGCATGCTTAGCGAGGGCCTCTGTTCTGGCAGTCTTGGTGCCAAAGGTAGCTTAAGAGGGTTGAACGCTGGTCGACCACTCTTGCCATGGCGTAGGCACTCTAGTCACAGCTCGGGGGTTTAAAAGAAGGTCCCCTTCACCCCGTGTTGTCCGAGTGGCGCTGGCTACCACCCCCAAGTACAGGAAATAAAAAATACCCTAACATAAATACCCGAGAAACTGGTGGGGAAACAGCCCCGCAGGTAGCGTAGTGGTTATCGCACCAGACCTGTATTCTCGAGGTCGTGGGTTCGGATCCCACCAGGCGGGCATTTTTTCACCAATTTTCTTCTGACTCAAAAACTTCTTCGTCTCTTTCTATGACCCACCACAACCTCCCCTTTGCTTTCCGAGGTTTTCTGGACTGCCGACCCTTATTTTCTGTCATAAATATATATATATATATATATATATATATATATATATATATATATATATATATATATATATATATATATATATATATATATATATATATATATATATATATATATATATATATGTATATATAAGGTTAGTAGAGACAGAGACAAACGAGAAAGACGGGAAAATAGAAATAAGTTTACTGACGTTTCAGGGAGAGGACTCCTTTTCTTCAGAAGACAAAATAAGTTCGTTTCAGAGTTATACATATGCAGAAAATGTAGCAAGGGCGAGGGCAAGGTAAGAGGAGGGAGAGTTTGTACAAATGGATCATGGTTGGTAGGTAGCAAAAGAATGAAGAGAGAGCGGGAAAATAAATTATAAAGAGGATAATAAGAACACACAGTCACGTGGTACGGACATGGGAAAGAAAGAGAGAGAGAAGAACCAAACACAGAGAAAAAATAAATAATTAAATAAAAAATCAATAACACGGTAATTTTTCCCTCCCCCGTGGAAACGGGGGTGAAATCGATTCTGTCACCCTTGAAACTTTCCTTCGCCTTATCCTTGAACTTAACAATTTTGAGTTTGATGGTGTCAATTACGTGCAAGTCAGCGGAACGTCCATGGGGACCGAAATCGGGCCCAAGTACGCGAACATCTTTATGCGATGCCTAGAGTCAAACTTCCTCGCAACCCAAAGTTTGAAGCCATTGTACTACAAAAGGTATATAGATGATACATTCATGATTTGGCAGCACGGTGAAATGGAACTTCTTGCGTTTATTGAGGCTTTTAACCTTGCGCATCCTACCATCTCCCTCTCTCATTCCTACTCTACGCACAGCATAAATTTCCTGGATGTTACTGTCACAGTTTCTCAGGGCAGACTTCAGACTAATCCCTACAGGAAACCTACGGACACGCGCCAGTATTTGCACTTCCACAGCAGCCATGTCAGGCACTGCAAGACTGCAATACCTTGTAGCCAATCTAAACGTTTTAGGCGAATCTGCACAAGCCAGGCGGATTTCGATTCTAACTGCAGAGAACTTTAAACCACACTCTTAAATCAAAAATACCCAGAGCAGGTGATCGATGACGCGATTACACGAGCTAACCAGTTGAACCGCACCGACATTCTCCGAAAAAAAGCTCCAAAACCCAATCAACAAACCAACCTCGTTTTGACCCATTCGGCCTCTTCTCCGAAAGTTGCATCCATACTAAGGAAACAGCACCATATCCTCGCTCAACGTGAACGCCTAAAGAGGATATTCCCCGAGCCGCCACGTGTTGTTTATAGACGCAGCAAAAATTGTGGCGACGTTCTCACTAAATCCAGCATCAGCCGACTACAGACTACTGGTTGCATGCCCTGTAACAAACCACGGTGTAAGGTATGCCCACAAATGACTACCACACAGCGCGCCGCCAGCACAGCTTCAAACTATTATGTTAATATAAAAGGAAACTTTGACTGTGATTCCGCCAACGTCGTATACCTGCTGGAATGTACCCTCTGCGGCAAACAATACATCGGCCAGACTGAAACACCCTTTCGTTTGAGGTTTAACAATCACCGCTCTCATGAAAAAACCTGCCATTCTTTGCCTCTATCAAAGCATGTTAACACTCCTGGTCATTCTTTTGAACAACTAACACCCAAAATTCTTGATTCTAGTTTTAAAACGCATCACGATGGCGATGTTCGTGAGTCCTACCTTATCTATAAGTTTAAATCAGCGTCGTTTGGCATAACTAAAAGTTATGGGAAATTAACATGTCTTTCCTCCGATTAAAATTTCGGCTGCATTTCTCAGGCTAGTGTTATGCCTGTTCATTTCTTTCCCTCAATAATATTCTCCCATGAGTTGGCGAGCTCCCGTAGTTGGGTATAGTTTCATGCTAGCACGACGTTTTTTAGCACAATGGCTTCACTGAACCAAATTTGACGAACAAGTCTGGACATTGTGTTGTGGGTAGAAGGCTGCAGTACCATTGTTAGCTTTGATATTCTCACCTTGTAATTAATTTGTGAACGCGAGCGTGTGTGATTGCTTTCGCGTCCTCTTTCTTTTTTGTATTGTTGTTTTCTAATATTCGTTGCTGACCGCCTCGGCATTCCCTGAACTGGCACCATGCGCCGGCCAGATGAATACCACCTGCTGCCGCGTCATACGCGTGCACCGGCCTGTTTTCTTTCTTTTCGTGACTTTTTTTTGCATACCAGTGTACACTCATTTCATGTCGAAACTGCCTGTCGTATTGCTTTTGGCGTGACCCTTGCCTACCCCCAACAGAAGCCACCTGTCTCATGTTTCAATCCCCTTACCCGGTTTCTCAGAACGGGTGTGTATGGGCAGATGTTCACCCATTGTGTGCATTTGCATATCTAATTTGAAACTTCTTTGTTCCTTTGTTTCCTTTGTTCTACCTAACTTCCTGCGTTAAAAACTTTGAAAGAACACTCGCTCGCCTACATAATTTTTAAATGGGCGACGTATAGCAGGTGGAAACACCGCTTTAGAAAGCAAGCTCGTAATGCGAGTTTTCCGTGTGACGAATATTCCGGTGATACGAGAATTCCTCGTACGAAATGCCCCGTGACGAGTTGGCATTCCTGACCAGTTTACCTGTGACGAGTTGTTCTATGACGAGTGGACTTGTAACGAGTGTGCCTAGACCCCCCCGTGACTAATCTTTTTGCCCATGTCAAACACGTGCATGGGCATATCTTGTTTTGACCCCTCTTTCCCCCCCGTTGCCACGAGGAGGGGAAAATTACCTCGTTATTTATTTTTTATTTATATATTTATTGTTTTCTCGGTGTATGGTTATTCTCTCTCTCTTTTTTTCCCATTTTCGTACCACGTGACTGTGTGTTCTTATTATCCTTTTATAATTTATTTTACCACTCTCTCTTCATTCTTTTGCTACCCACCAACCATGATCCATTTGTACAAACTCTCCCTCCTCTTACCTTGCCCTCACCCTTGCTACATTTTCTGTATATATATAACTCTGAAACGAACTTATTTTGTACCCTGAAGAAAGGGAGTCCTCTCCGTGGAACGTCAAAAAACTTATTTCTATTTTCTACGTCTTTCTTGTTTGTCTATGTCTCTACTAACCTTATTTTTTTCGCGCTCTGTGTGAACTTTTATCTTTTCAGAGTTTTTTGTCTTTTATCATAGATAGATAGATAGATAGATAGATAGATAGATAGATAGATAGATAGATAGATAGATAGATAGATAGATAGATAGATAGATAGATAGATAGATAGATAGATAGATAGATAGATAGATAGATAGATAAGCAGTAGAAGAAACTTCTCGAGGTGCCAGAAGAAATAGTTAAGAAAATGGTTGACTCACGATTAAAAACAAAAACAGTGGTTTACTGACGTTTCGACTGAAGGTTCAGTCTTCATCTAAGTAACACACAACCTAGAAGCCCACACGCTTATATGGGTGCAGAACGTGTGCTCTAGTGCACCCTTGTAAAACATTGGCGGGTTGGGGCGAGGAAACAGGGAAAGGGAGGGCACTCTACGTGTGCGTACAAACTTTCGTAGCGTTGTGCTCCTCACAAACTCTCCACAGCAACGAAATCATTAAAGGAGATGCGGTACCGCGGACGACAAACTCTTTTCTAAAAAGCAAAGCAATTTACAACTTCATTGCATTAAAAAAGAGGCAGGGTGGGAAGCTGGTAAAAACACTCTTCTTGTACGAATTACACAAATAAACGTATGGTGCAGGGAACGTATCGACACACGAAATGCTAAGTAGAAGAACAACAAATACAGAACGGAGCCCGCCGGTGACACATTCATTGGCATAGAGATATAACACCGCACATTTCTATAGGACGTGAATCGACGAGGGCCATATCGGTAAAAGGTATAAAGAAGCACTCGTACTACGTAGTGTTTTGCAAGATAACTTGTAGGAATAAACACGCGGAGGTACGTACACCCACAGGGATTTTACAGGTGTACTGTACACAAATTTGTAACAACCAGCGCAGAATGCTTTTTCATCCTGAAACCTCCCTAAATAAGGCTGTCTATATTTGCTGTGACGTGTGGTATATGTAGGCAGTAATCCAGCTAGTACAAGTCCTAAGTCAGCTTCGTTTACGTTCTTCTTTTGAGCACGCCATGGGTCCCCAATCGTTCAATACGCGTTGAATGCATTATTCATGTTTTTGTGTAAAGGTGTAGAAATCCAGAATGTATGCGATCAGATTACTTTAAAGTTATGCTAGCTCAGGCAAGAGAGCACCATACGTGAGGCGAGCACCATCGCTCACAACGAGAACAGATTCTAGAAACTTAGGGATCGGTGCCTCTTCGTGATAGATTTTTATTCACCAAAATACATGTGTAGAAAGCGTTAAGCATCATTACCGAAACTTTATCGACAAATCAGCAAGTACGTTAATTTTCAAACGCGTATCTCACTGTTCCGCAGGTGGTCGTTTGAATATTTACGAATTCTTCCAGTTTTTTCCTGGAACTTTTTCTGGGGAGCATAACGCAGTTTCAATCTTACGCAAAAGCATGTCCTTTATCTAAGAGTGTCTGCGGATACCGCAGCAATGCAGTTACGAATAATAGATGACCTCGTTGCATGACATGCTTAGAAAAAAACGAATTGAGGTCGCCTACTATGTCCAAAAAGCCAGAGAACAAACAAAAAGAAGAGTAACTCCAGGATGACAATTCATTCGGAAATTGATAAACGATACTCCTGTTATCTGGAAAAACCATACGTTAGCAATGCTGAAACCCTTTTTACCGTGTTTCGGTTCTTTTACTTCATCCACGACAATCTTGTGACACCGGAGAGTGAATATTGACCGAAGCATTATTTCCAAAAAACCACGCGCCAGCCTGCTGATCCAACTCTTCTCCCTTTTTTATGTAATGATAATGCTTTGAAGCGTCCCAGAAAACCCCGGAGCTATTGCACCAAAATAGAGATAAGTTCATGATAGGCGGCAATACTAATGATATGGGTAGAAAGAAATAAGAAACTGTTAATTTTTGGTGTTCCACGGGTTCTACCTGCACCTGGGATAAGAGGCGTCCCGTAGTGGATGGCTATAGTTTAACTTAGAAAACCATGAAGACCTTTTACGTGCACTGAACTGCCGACAGAGTGGCTTTTTCTTTCTCTTTCACTCCCAACAGAATAGCTTCAAGCGAAGCGGAGATTGAACCTGCGTCTTGAGATCAGCAGCACATTTCCCCACCCCTTGGGGCACTGAGATGGGGAAACCATAAACTATACATGTCTGTCCGATGTGCTTGGTAAACATATTTCTATCGGACACTGCCAGTTGCCTAATGTATAAGCTTTTTGTCTAATTCAAATCAGTAAATATATTGTGATGATCCCTATGCACAATTCGTAGCTACTCACATTGCGTATTCAACGGTACTAAATAATTTTTGCTAATATTGACTGCGACACTAGGCTAGTATTCTGCTGTTATCCTGCACCGGGCGGGAGCTGCGTGAAAAACTTTCGCCGCTCGAAGCGTATTTGTTCCAGACAGTTCTTTTAGAAACGGGAAAGTGTTCGGTGAATGTCTTACCTTTGTGCAGACTGGACGACCACTTTTCTTCGTACCGTCACCTCGCCGCTTTACACTAACATCAATGTCTGGTTTTATACACCTTGCTTCAACGCTTCTGTACTGAAACTGAATGGCAAGAGTAGAGAGCGCACGTGGCCGAAGCGGTTTTGAGTGGCGAAATGACGAGGTTGCCCTTGGTGAAAACAACAAAGGAAAGCCGGAGCGGGATATTTTTGTGCACACTTAAAAGAGATGCAGGGTTCTCTGTGGTTTCTCCAAGCGGCGCAACGTCCGGCGGAGTAATTTAAGTGGTTACTTCGCTTTGCGAAGGCCGTTTGTTGGAGTAGCTTCGGTCTGAGCATCCGGTGGCAAACGGAGCTGCGCTACCTCTACAAACACCCCGCTCGATTCGCGTCGGGTTGCGTCGGGTCCGCTGGTATGGCTTAATGTTGTTACTAATGGTCCTATAGCGCAAAAATGGAGTGTGTACTGTAAGACACCGCTACAATGTTTACCTTCAAAGGCTGCTGTTTTTGGGTGTACTAAAATTGTGGAATCATTGAATTGGTGTGCCAGTGATGCTAGGCGAGTTAAAACGTTTTCTACACGCTATGAGCTTGCCATTTACAATATTAAAAGCAGAATTTGCTGTTCGAGTATCATCTCTAACGGCATGTGTAATCATACATAGAACTATACATACATACATACATACATACATACATACATACATACATACATACATACATACATACATACATACATACATACATACATACATACATACATACATACAAGTACAGAATTAAGGGTAGGCAGTCAAGAGAGCCAAGGAAAGGAAGGTGGAGAATGTGGAAGGTACTCCTATTATCATTCGAAAACACATTTGTAAAGAAAGTGGATAAAAACATGCCCAGCAGATGCAATCCGAAAGCACGACCTCCAGATCAGAAATGAGGTCGCGGGTTCGGATCGAACCCCGCTCCCCGCGTTATGTTCCCTGGCTCCTTCTCAAGTTGGCGTATGCGTTCGTGCAGATTGACAAGGATCTTGCGTAATGTCTGACTTTATTCGCTTTACCTAACCTGGAGTACTGAGCGCCACTGTTGCCTACAGTTTCGGAAATACACTTTTATATCATCAGATCGCGAAAGTAAAACACGATCTGCTCAAGCTAATATGTTAATCGACAGTCATTTACCACAACGGTTGTGATATTCCATACCCAATTTGAAATTGACCCCGGGGCTTTCGCATTGTCCTTTTTCACTACGTCCGTGAACATTAGCAAGCCAGCTAGTATTGAAGGCGAGATTTGTTGCGCTGTTTTATTTCGCGTTGTGGTTAGAGCGAAAACTTTACTACCCACCATGCTTGCTTGCTACGCTATCTCGCTGAAGAAGGCTTTCCTGTATAGTGTCCCTCCCGTTTTGTGCCCTACACGTAGATCGGCGTGCGCATGCCAAAGGCGTGCCGAGTAGCCGATAAGTACTGACAGCTAGTCATTCCCGCCCACAGTGGCGAATTGTTCGCGCTAGCGGCAATCGATTAGTGTAACTTGTGAGCTTTTGTGAGAGGGAAAGTGAGAGTGAGTGGGTGAGTGAGTGAGTGAGTGAGTGAGTGAGTGAGTGAGTGAGTGAGTGAGTGAGTGAGTGAGTGAGTGAGTGAGTGAGCGAGTCAGTGAGTGAGTGAGTGAGTGAGTGAGTGAGTGAGTGAGTGAGTGAGTGAGTGAGTGAGTGAGTGAGTGAGTGAGTGAGTGAGTGAGTGAGTGAGTGAGTGAGTGAGTGAGTGAGTGAGTGAGCGAGCGAGTGAGCGCACGCGCTTGTGTCAGTTCGCTCCCTTGTCGGATTATAGTCAGAGCTCTCTAATCGAAGTTGGTCACTGCTTGTACTAGGAAAAGGCTCAAAACTGCCGCTTATGCGAGGAAACAATTTGAAGTTGCACGGTGCGGGACGACCTTAGTAGCGTCGTCCGTTAGAGCATCGCACGCGACGAGTTTGCTCGTCCCCGCTTGTTAATTTTAATATTGTGCTCCTTGTTCGACAGGAGCATATTATTCATAAGAACAAAACCGCTGCATCTCGCAATGTCATCGAAGTTGTTACCATTGCATTACACCCCGGTGTTTTTCTGCAACAGCCCACCGAAAACGAGCTTCCAAATTTCAACTTATAATGCGCCAGACATGGCGAATAGATCCTTGCGGAATTCACAATTATTTTTTTTCCTGCGGCGTTGTTGTTTCGGGTGTATATGGGTAATTTTAGTGTATACATTGCAATGAAGCGTTCCAATCAGGAAAACCATCTTTTGCTTCGGAACGCTGTAACGACGCTTTCAATGATTGTGACGTCATCCGCATTTGTGTATTGTTGCGCGCAGAATTCGCATGCACCAAAATGAGGTGAAATGATTTCAATGTCATTTCTGCGTCTTTAAACACGCTTAAGGTGCTTATGTCGCAATACAAAGTTGTCATAATTCTGTCGCTTTTGCTGCGTTTGCGGCTTCGCGATGAAATATGTTCCGAAATTTCCCGTTCCAAAGTTCACCACCCACTTTTTTTAACTCCATATTTTTCGCAAAATGGCACGAGAATTTGGTCTTTCGCAAATGTTGACCTTACTGCAGAAGTGCGCTGTGCGCATGTGAACGAAAAATGATTTACTGAAGTTCTGCTTCTAGGTACAGCCGCTCCTAGTTTGCGTGCAGGGGGGATGTCACAGACCGCTGACTGGCTGATGTCCCGCTACTCGAGACCTCGCTCACCGCCATGGCTGCTCCGAAAAGACAAAACAAAAAGGGGGGTCTTTAAAGCGCAGCAATTAAGCGTCCTCTCCTCTGGTTTTATGCCTCCGTCGTGTATATATCCCTTTTTTCCGTAACAGAATAAGAATGGGCACCAATGTATTCTCCCCGAATTGAGCGCATTTACTCTCTGCGCGCTGTCCTTGGTCAAAATATGCAAATATATGGGAAATAAGCAGCGAGCCCAGGCTTCAAATGTTAGTTATATCAAATTCTCAAATTTAGCAATGAATTAGTATTTCTTAGGTTTTAACTGATTATTTGCCCTATACGTTTATGGGCAACACGGCTAAACCAATTCTGTCCGTCGTAAATTCTTCACGTAACTGCGGCTTTATGCCATTCGAATCCGTCGGCGAAACCACACCACCTCTTACGGTTTGTGATTTATTCTCCGCGGCGGCGCGTATTGATGTTGGAAAATGACGCAGGCAGCACCTGCTCCCTACGTCAGATATGCTAGAGACCAGATGATCACGCACAATGAAATTACCGCACATTATCGCCTCTCTCGCCGTGTATACCCCTCGGCGCGCACGCAACTCAAAATCCAGCAAGAACACGCATGGCGTCTTTTACAGACAAACACATTTCTCAATCCCGCTAAATTACACGTAATTCAGCCAGCCTTACACCTTTCACATGACTGTACTGCCTGCCAGTCCCTCGGCACCCTTCAGCACCTCACGTGCGGATGCCCGAGAGATGCCTATCCGAATATAGCCACATGCAAGCAGTGGGAGGAGGCGCTGCGCTGCCCAGACCAGGAGGCTCAAAATTCACTGGTCTCCCGGGCGGCAGCGGTCGCCGCCAAAACGCGGCCACCATCGTCAACTGAATGCTCTTAAATTAATCTGTTTCTTCTGCTGCTTCCCCACCTTCACTCCTCATGTGTCTTCCATGTGTAGCCGTTGGTGACTCGTCGACATATTAAAAAACCGCTCGTTCACTGCAAGCTTTCATCTTGCAGGGAGCAAGCGCTTGTGTGCCGGCTCACTGCCCCCTCTTACCAGCATTTATTCAACACGGCTCCGGCAGTGTAGACATGCCGTCGCCTTTGCTCGAAACTGTGTCGACGAAAGGTCGACAATGGACTGAGTGGTACACGATGAACTGTACGCCCTCTTTAACGTACACGCAGACAGACTAGACTTTAGGATAAGGGGGCAGAGTTAGTTGGGGAAGCTACTGAAGCAGGAGAGCCCACGCAAGCGTAACTGCTCCCGCGGCGGCGTTACAGAGAACGGCTCTAGGCGCTAACAGATTTTGCCCCAGCTAGAAGAAGCTGTAGATCACGCGAACAGTCGCTGCTGCAACAAAACAAAACGTAATGAATAATTTTCCAATCCTTACGTGAAACTTCCCCGAGAAGTATCGACGTTTCGGCAAGTCAGTCCTGGTGAAATATCTTGAGACGCACCAAAAAAAGAGTGTTAATGCTACGAGGTGAGGACACAAACAATACCGTAAATCCTAACGCTTTCAGCGTGCAAAATAGGTGCTCATGTTTGAGGCCATTAAATGCTTTTTTTGCTTTCAACAAAGTACTATCCCTGAAGCATTGAGTAGTGAGGTATACTCAATGGCATCACGTGTCACCAGCGACATGCTGTGTATGCTACGTCCGGGAATCAAACATGCGTGGTGACAATCAACTAGATATGGTATCAATAGTCGCATGCGTCGGATTACAACTTAAAGAAAAAAACACGTAACCTCTTTTAAGAGGAGTGATCGGCCTCCATTCCCCTGAGGGATGGGACGTAATACCGTTCCTTCTAATTGAAGGATGCGCCGTACTTGGAATGTCTCTGGCTATTCCTTGCGTAGAAAGTAGCGCTAAAAGAAATTTGTTAGGTGCGGCCCGATTCGATCCCAAAACGAGGGAAACAGGGCTGCAGGAAGACTATAAAGCTAGGTGCACAGCCGAGCCACATGCTCTGCAGCAGCTCTTTCACTTTAATGATGGTCGGTGCAACGGTAAGATCAGGACAACACTGTGGGGGCCCTTGGGACAACTGGGAAAGCAAGAGCTGAGACGAGACGAAGACTTCGCATACACTGGAAGTAGAGTGTTCCCTCCTGCTGAAGTAATTTAAAAAAGCTAGGATACTGTGTTCTCTCACAGGCCTGGACGGACAGCGGTCATGTGTGAATTCAGATATTCGAGCAGGATGAAAAGTGGGTTGATGCGCAGAGCGGCAAACTTGTGTGAAATCCGACGGCATCACCAGACTGCAGCCGAGCATGATGATGCGCGATGCAAGCACTGATACCATTCAAGCAGTTGTTGTAGCCAAACGGTTATTGCACTTGTTGTTTGGGGCGTGGCTCGAAGAGCAATGAGAAATAGCAGACAAGTCTCCTTAAGGGGTCATGCAGACAAAACATAAATTTGGTTGATTCTAAAGAGTTTCTTGTTAAAATGATACTGACACCACTTGTAACGTAAGCTTTGCTAAAGTGAACTATATTATTAGGAAAAAAAGCATGGCAATGCGTCCCACTAGCTCATTTCCTGCAACAGAACTTCTGATCTCATATTCCCAGCACTGCGATTAGCTGAGGCCGGCAAAAGCAAACGCCAATTAGGAAGGTCTCACAAGCTTGCTGAATGAGCTATTTGCATTTAAATTTAGGCCACAGTCTTTCTAGAACAGTAAGATTTGTGCGGTAAAATATCAAAGTTGTGAACGAACACGTAAACAAAGAAGTACCGATGCGTACTACGCTTGGTACTGCAGTCGCTAGGATTGTTTTGGATGCACAGCAGTGCGGTGCTTTGGGGTTGCCTCAGACGACGCTGGCCGATTTTCTTAAGCGTTATTCTCTTGCGTAATCATATTTGTCGAGCGAACAGCATGCTACACCAAATGATTATATTCTAGCTAAACAAAAGCTAGCAAAGTGCCAATACGGCCAACGAAAGCAGAGGCACAAAACGGCCCGGCGCAGTTTGGTAGCGCCATCTAGGAGGACTGACGGTAAACAAGGCTTTGAAGTCGGCTGCAGAGCTTAATGGCGCCCTAGGTTTGGCTTGAGGACTTGTTGTGGCGTCATTGCGATGTCACAAAAGCGCATGATTTAGCGAAAAATCAACATTTTCACTTTATTATTTAATTTCTATGAGAATAAAACATTGTTTCCTTCCGTACCAGCACTCTGGGAACTACCAAACATGGAATCTTTCGAGCAAAAAAACTTGTATTTTGTTTTCATGTACCCATTAGGTTTCACTGAGAACTGGCGGCACACAATACTACCGTTTACAGTGCAGTGTATTTGCCACAGTTTTTGAAGCGAACCCCAGCCAGTTACAATTCGTACCGACTACTGAGGCCTGCACCGCCCGTCTCTGGCGTTCGCGCGACTTGGTGTGATCAAGGATGCGCACGTCTAATTTCCAATCTTTTTGTGGTGCGAACGAAGAGCATGAGAGCTGAAGCGTCGACGCAACTTGCCGGTGATCGGACGCGTGGGTTGCACACCTCGTAAGGACTAGCACCTCAGTGCGTTGCAAGTGTGCATGAAGTCCGTGTGACACATAGACACGGCCCAGTATCCTGCACAATATGTCATGGCACCATGTCCCCACAATCATTTTGTTGTGTAGTAACACATGCACATCCTTTAGTGAGCATTGTTGCACAAGACGTCTAAGCCCCTTCGTGTACCAACCGGATTGCCCTTGGCAAGGTCCTACAACGTCCCAGTGCGTGTACAGAACAAAGACAGTCCCCCAAGAAAAAATAAAAATAAAAGCTGCCGCCCACCAAGAAAGAAAGCCTCGACGATTCGGAAAAAAGTAACAAACGACCGACTGCACAGTTATATCGGATAATTTCAAGCTATCGCAAGAGCTGATACAATCCTCGTCTCTTCAATGGGCAAAGCAAATATATATCAGCAACAACCGAGAAAGTGAATAAAGATCGTTTGGTTCAGAATTTATAAATACCTCACAGGTTCCTTGGCAGGCCATTGAGCAAGGTTGTTTTAGAAGTTAAAATCCCGGGCTATAAATCTAAGGAGGGGCGAAGCATGCAGTGTATAAGCGCATTGTTGGAGCCTTGGGGGGAAATCGTTGTGGGGTAGAGGTATTCCGTTTTGCTGTAAGTCTCGTGTTTTTGAAGCACGAAGAGTTCTAGCGCAAGGCGTTGGCAAACGACTGTTCCAGTGTGTTGTTTTGGGATGCGCTTTTGCCACGAAGATGAAACGTTCTTCCGCGAGGAGTTGCTAAACGAGTGTACCGGTGGGTTCTTTTAGTACGCCTGACGCTCTAGCGCGAGGCGTTAGAAAACGAGTGTAGCCGTTTTTTAGGACGGTGTCTAGACGATACTGCTACGACGACAAGAGACACCGACCGCCCTACCCTCTAAGGGATTTCGCCCTTAATACAGAAACACGAGGGAAAGAAGACGATGGGTCGACGCTTTGCAGACACTTTTACCGGGGCTAGATGAAACAGTAACCGTGCAGACGTGGGCCGAGTTTGGTGGTGTCGGGGTCCCGGTGGTAACGCTGCCGCGCTGACGGGTGTTTGCGCCTTTAGAAGCCAAATGGTTCAGCCAGGAGCTCGCTGATACTGTAAATGCTAGACAAAGCTTCCACCGTGAATTTCTGTGTAGCCATCCCCTCCCTCTTTTTAGCCTTCTATCGGAGATACAAAGCGCCTTCATCTTAAGGTGCTTGAGTTACAACTTAGCCATCCAGTGTGCATACCTCATAGGGAATTGGAGCTATATATACTCGTAAACACCGAAATCATTTTTCTCGCTCGATGTATTCGTATTATTATAGTATCAGTCTCAACGCGGCCATATTGAAGATGTCTACAAACTGTAATTCATGCTTTAAAGAAAAAAGCAAAATGAGTGGGAAGGTGAAAAAGTATTAGTGGTGGTGGGGAGCTGTGAGTGTGCGCGGTGCATGTAAGTGGTGAACGCCAGCGCGAGTGCGTGTGAGCTGAGGATGCTAGTGGTGAGCGCCAGTAAGAGTGAGTGTGCGGAGCCAGTGTGAGTGGTGAGTGTGAGTGAGTGTAAGAGCTGAATACGAGTGGTGAGACAGCGCGAATGAGTGCGATTGGTCAGGGAGAGTTGTGAGCGCTCCTGAATCCGAGTGGTGAGTACCAGCCGTGAACGTGAGTGGTAGTGGTGATTGCTAGATGTGGCGTAACGTGAGTGAGTGCGAGTGGTGAGAGTGAGCATGAGTGAGAGTGAGTGGCAACGGCAAGTGATAAGCGTGAATCCGTGCGAGAGTGGCTGGTGAGGCGAGTGGTCAGCCTGAGCGCGGGTGAGTGCGAGTGGGGAGGGCAATCGGTGAGCGCCAGTGCGAGGGAAAGCGTGAGGAAAAGTACATTTTTTTGTGAGTGTGAGTCCATTGCGTGCAGATTTACCAAGGTATGGAAGGAATATTTACGTGAGAAATAAACCTGAAACAATGATCGATCAATGTAGCGAAGTTTCAGTTGAATAAATTATATCGTATTCACCGTCCTGTATCGCACTGTCGAGGACAGTTCACTTTGGTGAAAAGGCCCCTCGCGTTCTGATAATACAGCTTAACTTTCTGAAATGTACTCTGAAGCATTCAGAGTGGCCGAAACTTTTTTTAAGTGGCGTAAAGTTACCAAACTACGTAAAAATGGTGGCACACACAGCCACTCAGCCATACTTTGGGATTTTCTACGATCCGAAGGGGTTTACTCCCCAGAGAAACATGGAGCTAGCTTCACGTGTGGGATTTCATTTTTACCCTCGTGCATGTGAATGCCTTGTCGCCAATGAACTTCGTCAGCGCTTCCAAACGTGAGATAAGCTAGTACTGGTCGCGGGGAAAGAAATAACAAGGTCTGTTGGGTCTGGGCTTATAGTGGGCATGTTAGGTGGCCATTCTTGACTTACCAATTTTAAGCCAATAGTCTTGAGGGCTGGCTCACCGGTTTTCTCAAGATTCTATCTCCACCAACCAGAACCTCACCGTTATATTTATAACTGCGAATCTCTAAGCGTTTATTTTTTCTTATATACGGACAGCATGTTTTGATTCTTTTCTGACGCTCTTTGGTTTTCCTCCTCATTTGTGTATGCGCCGGCCTTATCTGAGGACAGCGGTGCAATTAGATGGTAAGGCTTTCCCATAAAATTTCAAAAAAGGAGAAGCTGTAAAGACAGCAACCCTGCACTTTACAGTAGGCACCAAGCTATCGTGGTCGTAGACTAAAGTACACCACAAACGTCCATTGACGCTGGTGGCATTCGTACGTAGATTCACAAAGTGGTTGCTGGTGTCATAGTTACACTGCTTATGCAAAGGATGTTTCATGAGTGTTGCATAATGACCCTCCTTGTGGCATGGCTTTTTGTTCTCGAGCTCAACGTTTTCTTAATCTCTTCGATAGAGATGTCAGTGTGGTTCATGCTGTTTCAGTCTACACTTAGGAACCAAAAACAGGGTATGCAATGACTCGGCAACGAACGTTGTGCGCATTGATCTTCAAAACGGTCTTCGCGCTTCAACCCTTCTCGTTGACCACGACAAGAAGACAGTGGTCTCAACGTGGGCAAACACCGCTCTTAAATGCGAATAATTCCCCTCAGCATTGCGGTGTCTGGCCAGCTACCGTATCTGGCAAGAAATGTTCAATAAAAGGTGCGCTAGAAGTCGATAACATGAAAATTGAGTTCACTTTAACGATCTTCTACGGTGTCTATCGGGAGAAGCGATATAGAATGAAAAGAGCGTGAGACGTTACTCGGGGATAGCAGAGAGGCATTTACGAGGCAGAGGCAGCAGAAGTCCTCGTATTTCGTCGACAACTGCAGCGAAGGTAGCAAAAAAAGTGCCCATTCGTTCACTTTCTACTCGAACCATCAGCCTATTGCGAAATAACCCACCCTGGTGGTTCAGTGGCTAAGGCGTTGAGGTGCTGAGCACGTGGGCGCGGGTTAAATTCCCGGCAGCGTAGCCGCTTTTCTGATGGAGGCGAAAAGCAAAAACGTCGGTGAGGACGAGATTTCGGATCACGTTAATGATCACCAGGTGGTCAAAATTATCCGGAGCCCTCCGCTACAGCGCGCCTCATCGCCTGCGTCGCGTCGGCGCGTTAAACACTATAATCAATTAATCAACCAATCAATGAATCAATTGCACCATTCTGAAATAATCGGCTCCAGTGTCTACTACTGTGAGTTCTGCAATGCCATTGATTTATACCTGCATTCCGCAAGTAGTACTTTTCGACTGTTGCGTTCGTTGGATCGCCTTATCCCGCCTTGTGTTGGTGGAGAGTTGGGGGTTTAAAACACTAAAACCTCCAAAAAGATGCACTTTCTTTGTCTTCTGTTCAACTAGGATAAAATTAAAAAGAAACAGAGCCTTCCGACGGAAGCCTGTGGGGATTCGCCTCTCGCTGGAGGTCGGGAAACCTGCCTGACGCCAGAGAATGCCGAGTATACAATGGCATTTTGTGAGAAGGGGGAGTTTGGGAGTCTTCGAAGCACCTGAATTCATCCACGTCTTCACAAATACTTTTCAGCGTCCAACAATCGAGTCCCCTCGGCTGTCGCGGACTGCTGCTCCCTCTTCGGAATTAAGCAGGGAGCGCTATGCAAAAGGCTTGATGGAGATCGAGCCTAGACACAATCATAGCCGCACGAGAGTCCCAATGTCAAGAAGGCTTTGTTAGCCACAGAGCTAAGCATAGATGAAATAATCGAACATTATTCGTTCACGGGTAATCTTAATATCAATCTTGATGGTTTATGTGCAATCGATTCCTTGACGTGCGAACATTTTTAAAGCTCAAGCTCTAGTGGAGGATTTGTGATACCGGTATGCAAATATTTTATTATTTATATGCTAACAAAATGAAGGCGCCGAATGAGGATGGCGAGAAAAGCGAACGAAAATGTCGAGAGGTTATCCAGGTGTAGAGCCGGGATTGCTACGCACTGGGAAAGGGTTGTTCAGCCGATGAAGGAGAGAGGGCAGGCGCAATAGAGGGAATAAGAGCAGGGCAGCGCGCACACTTTAGTCTCTTTGTGGGCACTATGGTCTACATCTAGGCCTGTGCCCTTCATGAAACGCGGAAAACCTTTTGTTATCTCCTGCGAAGTCGATTGTAGGCGTTGATTTCGTAGAATAGCCTCGACTGTGAACGGTTGATTGTCGAATCCACTGAGCTTGGAGTCGAAAACGCGTCTTTTCGATTATTACAGGGGGCAATGACTAAGCACATTTTCGATTGTCTCTTCAACCTTGCAGACATCCTAATGGCCACTACTCGCCATCCCGATGAGGTAGGAGTGGACTTTCGTGAAGGCCACTCCCAACCACTGTCTACAAAGTGAAGTAGACTGTGAACGAGACCGCCCACCCGAAAGACGCCGCTTAAGTACAGGGTCTTGGTTGTGGAGGCGCGGATGCACAAAGTTCGGTGTGTTCCATTGGCTAATGAAATCCTGCACATGAAATGACGAAGCACCATAGCGGCATCGGTCATTAAAAGTGGAAGCAAGATGGTGCTTTCACTGTCATACACTGTCATGGCTGCTGCAGTAGCCAAAACACTGCGAGTTATTCCACCGTGACTTTCCAGCCACTGAAATAAAATTTTATGACCCTTTTTGAAGGCCTGCTTAAACAATCCTGTAATTTCCCTCACCAGTTGGTAGAAAGAGCCCTAGCACAGGCTTTCTCGGAAACTTTCCAGCGCCTTTGGAGTCGGTACAAATAGACCATTTTAAATACGATAGTCTTTCTTGGGCTACGTAAACACAGAAATTTTGATCTGTCTGTTTGTCTGTCTGTCTGTCTGTCTGTCTGTCTGTCTGTCTGTCTGTCTGTCTGTCTGTCTGTCTGTCTGTCTGTCTGTCTGTCTGTCTGTCTGACTGTCTGTCTGACTGTGACTCGATTCAGCTACCCGGCCAAAGTAAAACATTGCCTGCGCAATAGCCTTATATAGTAACAGCTAAATCTACCCATCTAAGTCCGGTGTAATGATCATACTTTTCAACATTGTTGAAGAAGAACAAGACATTACTCAAATATGGGACAACCAATTAATACAGAAGTAATATTTGAGTGTTCCTTCATAAAAAGTGAAATGTTTGATTTTTGCCAAATAAATAATTCATCAACTACAGAAAAAATTCACTCCGCCGTCGCCTGCTGTCGCCCGCACCACTATAGATTGTTGCGACATTTTAAGGAATAAACCGGCAACAGTTACGAAAGGTTCCACTAGATTGGTTCCAAGTTCTGTTTGCAACTCTCGTGGAGTAGGAAAACGCGTTTCTATAAACGTTGAAGTAGGGCGGCTCGATTCATGCGCGTCCTCGCCGTACGGCAGCGTTGGCATCGACACACCCGGCCTGGAGCAGTGGAAGGTGGTAAATTTAAAATGATTTAGGCAAACCTTTGCCCTCTTTACCTTGGGAGGAGCGCGAAGCAAGAGGAACAACATGAGAAGTGAGCGCGAAAGCGAAGGGAGGTATTTACTTGGCAAAAGTCGAGGAAGACCATGGTCTTTTGTAGACATTTACAACGAAAGGAGCAGAAACGCGGCCAATATTTTGGGGGGAGGAGCTTCCATAATATGCCGAGATGTTTCATGGATGGTTGCTTGTTCAGCAGCCGTCAATCTGGTAACATGGGCAATACGGGATAGAATTTCGGTTGAGTCTCATCGTACACTCTAATCCTGGTAACCCATAATGTAAGATCTAAGCAGAAGTAACCTATAGATTAAAGGTTACAATGGAGCTAATTTCATATTTTCTTTATCCCAGTCCATTTCAAGGGTTACAGGCGTGAGGTTAAAAGCGGTGTAAGGGTTACATCCCCGATTTATAGGTTACATCAACAAAACCGGACATGTAACCTTTACGTTGTAACCTATAAAACGCCCTGTAACCTATATGAGATGCTTGTCGCGCCTTCCCTCCAGGCGGCCCTTGATTTCTCCGTTGCATGGCGGGATATAGAGAAAGGGCGGCGCCCGCAGGCCCGGTGGCCGCGTTTTCGCGCCACTCGAGTGTTTTTACCGCTGTGATACCGCTACGATGAAGCCAGGATTGCTGCTACAAGACTTGTTTGTCGGCGTGAGTCGCGGAGGCTGTGGCGAGCCCGTTTGTGACTGGCAGCCTACACGGCCTGTTTTTCTACGGCCAGTATCAAGTTCGCATGTTGGACCAATGCACCGGCGCAGTGGAAGCGAACTCGGTGAGTATTGATTGATTGATTGTAGGGTTTAACGCGCCAACGCAACGCAGGCGATGAGGCGCGCCGTAGTGGAGGGCTCCGGATTAATTTTGACCACCTGGGGATCTTTAACGTGCGCCGAAATCTCGTACACACGGGCGTTTTTGCTTTTCGCCTCCATCAGAAAAGCGGCCGCCGCGGCCGGGAATCGAACCCGCGACCTCGTGCTCAGCAGCGCAACGCCTTAGCCACTGAGCCACCGCGGCGGGTAACTCGGTGAGTATATTCCCGTAACGGTTTCTGTGTTTTCATTGGATGTATCATTTCGCTGGGGGCTTTTCAATTTCCAAATGTCGGCATTCGAGAGGGATTTTGTAACCTGACATGGTTGCTTCACTGGACGTTTTCTTTTGTCTACGATGGCAATTGAATGTAATCACAGGCTTGCGTTGTTCGTTGCGTCAAATTAGAGCGCATGGTCGGGCAAGCCCGCACATTGCAACAGATAACGGTGCTCATGACCAACTTTCTACGCTGTTTGTGCGCCTTCGTCACGTGTTTAGCGTTTTGTTTACGCTGTTGACTGCACCGGGCGCACTTTACGAGTTATTGGCCCATGTAATTGTCAGGTATGCTCTTTTTCAATATTTCAGTTTTTTCCCAATGAACTCTAATATTATCGTTCGTTTCCGTGGGTATTTTCATTTCGTTTCAGCCGTCGGGGAATGTTCATTTTTTATTGCTGCATATCTTCGGAATGGTGTCTAGTTTATTGGTATTGTAAGAATATATCCGGTTAAACACAAGGGATATGCTGCCGAAAAGTAGTCCACTAAATGCTGCCCGAAATTTCTTAACTAACTTTTGCCGACCACAAGCCTCTTGAAGACTTTTTTGCGAAAGATTACCCTACGGCATAATAAAGTTTTCACATGCTCAACACTTCATTTTGTTCATTTCTTTCTTTGAGTGGGCAAATTTGGTGTAAGTCATTTTGAGACAGCGGGCCATTTTCATCATGTTCAATGGGTTCATTATATCATTTGCACAAATCAGTTGTTTATTTATTCGCATCGCATTGCAGGGCGAAGGGTTGTTTCCCGTGATCCAAGTGTAATGCAGTAAAGCACCTTTACAGAATTGTGGTATGTATGAGCCAGCAAGCAGGTTGTTTGATTGTTGTTTTCTAACTTTTTTTGATGATACTGAAATTGTGAAGAATTCGGTTACAGGAAGGACTGGCCAAGTTACAGAGAGACCGGTGCAGGTGTAAAAATGGGTGATGCACCATCATCGGTTTTTGGCTGTTCGAACAGTGTGCTTCCATCTGGCTACCTATGCTATGACTTATCAACACTACTGTTTTTCTTGCAGGCAGTGTTCCTTGAGCTAACGAACAGGACTCCCCTGCGTATGACACCAGTTGAAATGAAGTCTGATTTCAGTGGAAACAACGGTATAAAAATTCAATAACTAAAAAAACATTCATTAAAATATTCTTTGTAAAGATTGGATCCAGGCATGGAGAGACGAAAGTATGATTCACTTGTAAAAATTCGAGGCCTTTGTTCTTTATAACTTTGGTGTTTTAAAGAACAAAGGCCTTTCGTGTTATAACTGGTAGGGTATTTTGCCTCATGTTTAGTGACTCTATCAGTTTGTTACGGCATGTAGGTTATGAATTTACATAAAGATGTCCTCAGTATGGAGCTTTGTAGTTTTTGAGCAACTCTATCTATACTATAAGATATGTAGTTTTGCAGAACCAACAAGAAAAAAAGCTCTTTAATTATTCTCAAGTTGTTAGTGAGTGCTTGTGTTATGTTTTTTTGTTCGTCTTGTCACTTTTGTGGTGTTCTTTCATTATTAGTGTATACTAACTGCCCAGCTGTCAAGCCTATTGCATTTTAACTAAAAAAACCCTTCGGTTCATTACAGGTACAGACCTCCTTGTAGTGCCACTTGGAGATCGGTGCAAGTTCTACATGTATCCACTCCCAAAACACATCTGGACGAAGAAATAATGTAAGTTGGCGATTCGTTTTTACTGATAGCCGAGGAAGAAACCACCGATTAGTACACTTAACTGAAATGAAAAACTTCCACATGGGATCCTTGTTCAAAATGACACTGCCATTACGAAGAGGGAGAGAGGGATGTTTAAGTACAGCCAAAAAAGTGACGCAGACGGCGTCAGCATCGTGAAAGCACGTTTCCTGGGTTTAGTGTGACGTTTGCTCTGTTGCGTGTACTAGTGATTCCACATGAAGGCGCGGAAATGTTTTTGTTTTCTCGTTTGCAAATGTGTGTGCGGCACCTCAGTTTGTCTCGTAGCCCGAAGTTTCTCCCTGTTCTGGGTGAGCATGCAGAAACATTGCGCTAGATAAACTGGAACACCGCACGAATAAAACTCTGGAGAGTTGGCTGGTATTGCTAGAGTGGCTTCACTTCTTCTGAGCAATGCTGCCAAATTACGCTGTGTAAAGATTAGTAAAGTGATGTTAAAATATTTGATAAGATGTAAGTCACTCTATCTCCCTGTGGCCTTTAATTTCATTCTCTTGTCGGTGCCTTCATTTCCGTGCATTATATTTTTTGTACTTCACATGCCTGTGCTTTGGTGTGAAGGGCTGATGGTTTCACTGGATTTTGTTCTTTTTCTGAAAATTTCTGTAGATGGCTCTTCAAGGTGCGGAAATAAAAATGACGGCGCCTCACATATACACCTTAATCTACGGCAGCAGGGAACAAGTTATTCAGATGACCTCAGGAAATCTTCAGCGTGCCCTGATTTTGTGTCTGCTTGTGTACTACGTAAATTGAGAAGCTTATCTCTTTGAATTTTTCCGAGTACCTTTTTTCATGCAGTAAATTTTAGATCCCTTTGAAAGTTTGTCCAAAAGCAGTATTGCAATCGGCCTAAAAAGTTGTGAGGGCTGCATAAAAAACGATAACTTGGCGTGGGAATCACAATTTAGGTGGAACTGTAAAGAGGAACCTAAGAGGGAAGTGTAAAGATGGATTCGTAAAGACGAGTGAATTCCAAGTGTAGTATAAGACTCAGAGTAAAATGGAGAATGTAGCGAATATAGCCATAAACACTGCTTTGTATGAAGCAGTGATTTTGTAATAAATGTTCTTTCTACTTTCCCCACATTCCACGTATTTTCTGTGCGGAACCATGACAATAACGTTGTACTGGGAAAATGCACATCTGGGAACCATCTCATAAATTTAGCTCAAATTCGAATTCGTCTTAAATTGTTTAATGGCAGTATCCAAACAGTTCGAAATACTTTGCATACATATGTGCAAATATTGAGGTAAAGAATCTGTATATTTGGCCATGTTTGTGAAGCTATCCACGCAACATTTATTAAATAGGTTTAATAAGGATATATGAATGAACCGTATTTTTCCTGCAAATCGAAAGCAATATAGGAAAAGTCTAATACTCCTTAAGGGACGATAATACATTGGGGTGGTTCGCAGCTTTGATTTTTAATAAATAACCCACAGGTGCTTTATAATAATAAATGTGAATGTTCACAACTACTCATGCCAAACTTCTTGAAATGCGCTCCTGTTAAATGTGCAAACATGTGTGCATGTACTGGAATTCTTTTTCGATAACCATGACCCAAGTTCTCACAAGAATTTTTGGCTTAAGATTATGTCATCACAACTTTGGCATCCTTTCGAAGTATGCGACCAAGGGCATGTTTCCGCTAAATATTGGTTTCACTAAAGCTTAATGTTGTTCAAGTAAAGCTCGAATTCATTCCCACAATTTATTAAAAGAACGATCATGCATGTTTGATGCTCGTTTCTTAAACGGCACAAAGCTGATGCAAACATCAAGTTTAGTTATGCCTGTCCATAAGACTTAAAGGGACACTGAAGTGATTTGTCAAAAATGCGGGATTACGAGCGCAAATTGTAGTCCGGAGTCCCTAGGCACTGTTTCGACCATTCTGAGCGCGTTTACGCGAATTCATTTAGTAGAAAAATTAATTCGAAAATGCTGTCCTCCTCTGTGCACCCTCGCCCATTTTCTTTGGCGTTTTCGTGTGACGTCAGCAGGAGAGGAGCTGGCAATTGGCTGCGCTACTGCACGGCTCGCCGACCTTCCGCGACCGAGTCAGTCGGCCCAACGTTTAGTCCTCCGCTCGCCGACGGGTCATGGCAATTCGCTCGATCAGTTGAAACTAAGCCACAACACGTTTGTGAATGGAAGAATGTGCCTTTCTTTATTTCGTTAGTTTGTACTCTGTATCTAGCTCTAAGTCAAGGTCGCTTCACACAAGCGCTGCACAAGCGCACATGCGACACTTCGCTGACTGGTACGCAGTAGAAAAATATAAGGCCTCTTGAAGGGGTAGAAGAGTCAGCGAAGTAATATAGGTACTAAGGAAATAAAATGAACTGATAGTTCTACCGTACAGCGTAAACTAAGGTGCGGGTAGCACTTTTTTGCTCTGGGCGAACAAGCACAGCGGTACGCAGCACGACTACGCATCTGCGAACGCTTTTTCGTCTAAGAAGTGCAATTGCTAGACGTGAGCTACTGTGAAAACTCGGGGGACGCTTACTGCATGAGCGCAATACAACAAATAGTCACGTAAGCTACTTGAAATACTAAAACTAAATAAACGTAAACTTGTTATACATTATATACCTTATATTTCGATTACCGCCAGCGCTCTCGCTCGTGGCCGTGTGGTCTGATGCGCTAGGTATGTCGTCGCAAGTTTTCTGCCCGTCACAAGTTCGAGTCCCCGCGGATGAAGGCTTTTTTTTTCAAACGTAAGTTTTTGTTTTTCGCCGGTGTTTTCTGTACTGGGTTCACCTTTTTTTGGGCCGCAACGTTCACTGCTCCACGAACTACTCCGCAGAACTCGCGCAGCCTGGCACTGGCGCGCTAGCGAGTTCTCGTTGGCGTGCTGTTGCCATAAGCACCGACTGCTTGCGGGCATTGGGCACAGGCCAGAATCAACAGACCCTTGGCCTGGTGCGAACACGCTTTTTACGATACAGGCATGAGTGAGGCAAGCTCCAAATATGGGGGAAAAGCGCATGCATTTGTGCGTCTGCGGGGATGCGGAGGGCGTTCATGCACTGCGGAGGCCTCGGCTAGTGAATGCTACGATTCCAAGCCGTCCTGGGAGGCTCAGCTTATGTATTTTACAGCCGACAACCTGGCAGAAGCGCGGTGCCACGATTATTGGAATATCGTGAATGCCCATCCAACGACGCCATCGGATGTCAAACCAGGGCCGGACTGGAGGAGCGGCGAACGCGCACTTTCATACGGCCTGCGCACCCAACAAGGAAACGATACAGCAGATTCTTGACAGAGTGAGGGCACGGGGCGGCCTCTTTAGCATCCACCGTGGTCCCGCGTAATTCGCAACAACAGCGCCAAATCCTCCCCTAGTAGTACGTGGCGTCTGAAAAACGTTGCACTTATCGTCATGGCAACGAGTGGCGAGGGGAGAAAGGAGGTTGGTGACGTCGCGGACGCTGCTGACGTCATTTTTCCCGCTGCAGCCAGGCCGGGCTGCCGCGCGCCGGCCCCTGAAACCGACGCTGGCCCAACTTTCGCGCCTGCCGCCGGTCGCTGCCTCATGGGCCGCTCGGCAATGGCACTAGACGCGAAAGTTGGACGAGCGGCGGCGATGTCTCCAAATGGCCGCTGCCCGTCGTTTGTTATGTGTGAAGTAACGTGTTTAATAATTGAACAAAGAAAACATGTAGGTGTTTTCTGGTGTGAATTGTTGTCTTTGTGGCGATATTAATTGGAGCGTTACACAAACTTTCTTTTTGCTTTGCGTTTATTAAACATTTATATGAGGACGTCTTTGATTCGAAGTCATGAAAACACATGTACTACAATCGTATATTTCACATACATTTTTTGTACACACTATAACACTAAGCAAAAATATGTCATATGCAAATTTAGGCAAACAATATTGTACAATAGGGAAAAAAACGTGCTACATACACATTTACAATAACACGGTTAGGCGGGCTAGTTAGTATTCTGAATTCATGGCTGTAACTTTTGCGCAACTTTAGACGGAGACAGATACAGGTCTTCGTGTCCCTTTTTGTATCTGTCTCCGTCTAAAGTTGCGCAAAAGTTACAGCCATGAATACACATTTAGCTACACAATACTTGATTACGAAGAAGAACTCCGAAAGTTCTAGTCCCTACACAGATTTTTTTTTTCGCGCACACCTCGGCGGGAGAAGAAAAGAACTTGAAAGTTCCACTCAGTGTATACTTATTTCTTGGGCTCACCTCGAGACAGGAATGTTCCTTAGACATTAAAAAAATTCGTTTCAGTTCAGAGACACAATAATTGGGAGCCTGTATATTAAACGAAAGCACGCGCAGGTATGCTTCAAGCCCTGCCTTTCGGGTGAGACAAACGCAAACCCTGAAAGAAATCGTTGAACAGCCCATTCACCTGCATACACTTTGGAGAAATCATGTTCACACCAACAAAATGCAGCCATAAAAAACTGTTGCAACACAATGACCGCACTGTAGACACTCATTGCCGGATTATATCTACGCACAAAAACAATGCGCAACCATGTGCACATCGTAGAACACAGAACGCAAATCGAACGCACCCATCTTTTCTTTTAATAGCGCGTGAATGAACAGTCTGCTTACCGCGGGTGGGAGGGAAGGCGGGGGGAGAAGACACCCAGAAATAAAAGCTTTTCTATATTGTAAGCCGCAGATATCGGCCAGGTTGTTACAAGCTACCCTCTAGCTCGTGTCTGAGCAGCGCCTCTTATCTCATCCTGTCCGATACGGCATGACCATTCTAACTTCAGAACGATGAAACACCAAACCCACTCGCGATAAGATGACAAGGCGCGGGCGCGCAGTTTAGATTGAACAGCAAATCCGGCAATGCTACTTGGTTTTATTTATTTATTTTTAATGAGCGAAACGCTTGCAATGGCGGCTGCAGACAACGCATGTATTTCGGTTCGGCCTTCCACTGCTTTATGTGAAAATCGACTTGCATTGAACACCGCGGTGTTACGTCAGATTTTTCGGAGCACTGAAGCAACGCTTGGCAGTAGTTTCGCCGCAAATATACGTTTTGGAGCAAGACGGCGGAGGAAAAAAATGCTTAGGGCACAGCACCTCCACGCCACCAATCGCTGTGGTAGTAGGTACGCCGTGAAAGGCAAGAAGCGCGTACAGTTGAGCTTGCCTTCTTTGTGAGCCGGTGCGTCGTGATGACATTGGATGGATTGAGGAGAGTCACCGGACGAAACGTCCAATGAAGTCACAAACCGTCCTCGACTTGGGGCCCAAACCTACATTCATACCTGCTGCACGAAACAACAAAAAATACCTTGATAAGTATACTGAATCGACATTCCAGCAGTTACTAAAACAATCAAAAGACTGCAATGCCACCACAAATTGATCTAGCAAGCAAGAGTGTGCGTGACAAAGACGCGTTTACTTCTACCAAAACTTTGCGTACTTGCACAGCTGGGATATATTTGCACATTACTTTCCACTCCAAGACGAGTGACATGTCTCATTAACTTTGCGTTACATGCGCGAATTAATTTGAAAACAGAAGAGTGCGATCGGTCGGCTTTTAAGGAATTCACTATAACTTGTACAAAGCTAATTTGCTTACCTGTCGTCTTTGGAGAAGGCGAGAAACTTGGCCGAACTTTACCGCCCTGTGTTGCTGCACCACAGAGCTGCGCCGGAGTGGTAACGCTCCTTCCTCCGCTACCTTATATTTAGAATACATTCGAATGTATGTTATAATGCAGCGAAACTTTCAGCCCATGGAGGCGTTTAGGCAACCCGCGCAACCCTTCGCACGCCGGCTCGCTCACGCACGCACCAAACTGGCCCGCCGTGCGCGCCGAGAGAAAGAAAAAAAAATATTGACGCCGGTGAGCTGTTGCGCATGCGTGAGGAGGCAAGGAAGCGTTGACGGCGTGGAAAGAAAGAAACGCCGAGGGAAAGGGAAGGGCCACGCCGCAGCACCGTGCCGCTAGGATCGCCACAATTTCGGAAACCGAAACTAGCCAAAGTCGCCGACCAGTGGTGAGGGCGCTTCGAACCAACCCTGTACCCTCCCAACCCTCTTTTTTCTTAGTCGACGCATCGCCTCTGTCCGAGCGAACCGACAACGCTTGCCGCACGCGTTTTGGATCTGCCGCGGAATATCACCGGTACCAATGAATGCCTTCGCTGCTGTATCTCACCGAAAAAAAAAAGAGTCGTTGTGCACTTCAGTTGCATGTTTAGGAGTTTTAGCTGTACGTTTTTGACAGTGCGCTCGCTGCCAGCGGTCCGCTCAGCCCGACCGGAGCGTGAGCAGCAGAAACACGTTTAGCTAAGCGATAACCGTATCTCCCTCGGCGGGAAATCATTCGCGTCACTGGTCGTGCCCTGTGCGTGTGCAAACCAAGGCATCATCCGAAAGGAAAAATAAGAACTGATATTTCAGCCACGGAAAATGCCGCGTTTTTTGCCTGCCTCACCATTTTCATATAATACAGTCGCTGATAAGATATGAAGGCCTCGCATATTTTTCTTCATGTGCCCCGAGTTAAAATGTTTCTTTCAATTTTTTGTTTACGCGCTTCCGAGTGATAATGTTAGGCTGTTTGACCCTATTAGACAGAAAATTCAGAAGGGGGAAGGAGTCCCCTATTTTAATGGCGCACATGTAAATTTACACGGACAGGTATCACGTGTGGCCACGGTAGGGCTAGGGCAGTAGCAAATGCGCGCGCCGCCGCTCTACCCCTCCCGTGCTGTAGGCCAACCGGCGAGGGTTGGTCCGCAGAGCCACGAACTAGCGGCGGTGAAAGGTGGGAACTATACACGAAGCGCAGGCCGTATGAAAGTGCGCGCCCGCCGCTCCTCCAGCCCGGCCGTGGTCAAACATGTTGTTTTACAGAACCGAAACCGAAACTTGTTTGATTGCTAACCTTGGGCATCGTCCAATCACGGTGCCGCCTCCTCCCAACGTCACAGCTTAGTTGGTGCGGCCGCCGCAAACCGCGCATGGTAGTTTTTCTTCGTTCGCGCTTTGTAAAATAATTACCGATTTGTCAACCGGATAAGCGATGAAAAGTGTGCTAATTTGAGCCAGTCTACGCAGTGCAAGCAAAAACGGGAGCATGACAAATTCACTTCAGTGTCCCTTTAAGCGTCACCAACATTCGCGAAGATTTTTGAGTGACAAAATGGCTAATGATTATCTAACAGGTGATGCAGTTCACATATAATAAGAGAATATTTTCAAGCTTTCGGGCACCGCCGTTTTGCGAATTATAAAAGTATCTTCAAATTTAGCCACAGTCGTGTGGCCGACAGTTTATTCAGGGGACGAAGACATCCGAGGCCTACCTACTTCATACTCCTTAATGGAGAGTGAGGTCATACGTATCTTACACTGACCCACTGTTCGTCTTCCGCACCCGAAAAGTGCCATCGGGGACTCGCCACAGCGGCACCGTCGAAAGCGCGCGTGGCACGCAACATGACACCTTCCAGGTGTCCTTGAACGGTGGTAGATGTCACCTGTATGAAGGTATACATGCTGAAAGCTGCAAGGTATCCTATAAATATCTGTTACGTGTATACGTATATACAGGAGTATAGTTTACATTTGCACATTATAAATTATAGGTAACAAAAATCCGAAAATGTGCATCTCTACTAAGGGTTACCCAACATAGAGTGTATAACCAACGCACCTACGGAGCTCGAGGACGTCACAAAACCATCTGTGTATACATGCTTCCGCTAATTGTGCTGTTCGCACAGTACCTGCATGGAAAAGTGTCTGAGATCGAGTGGTGGCCAATCGATCTTCTTTATAATGCCTGGAACATGAAGACGCATCTCGGGGGTGACCACGCACTACAGCCGAGAGAACGGCGTGACCGCACGCACGTAACTCGACGGTACTTCAGCCCTGCGCGTTGCGAAAATGGTTGCAAAGGAAGAGCGTCGTCAACTTCGAGGAAGCTGCGCAAGTTGTTGACATGGTAGCCGCGTGAGTAGCCTGATGTGTAGTCCTAGCGTCTCAGTGTCTCATAAGCTGCTACAGGATAGTCGTGTGCGATGTGTATTGTTCCCACTGTTTTCGCATGCCACGGCAAACAAAGATACCTGAAGAGAGCTTTCGCTTGGATGCTTTGGGTCCCCTAAAGGTTACTGGAGCGTGTACTGGATATCGCTGGCAAGTTGTAAACCAGAACTTTAGGAAAAGTGCCTCGTACAGCTGCAGCACTCCTCCGACCGATGTGTCCCATGTCTTTCGAGCGAGAAATGTGAAAATGTGGGTGATGGCGGTGACTTTCTTCTTTAAGAAAGACAAGTGGCTCCAGGACATGTCCATGTCGACGACCACGCCAAGAAATTTATGATTTCTCGAGCAACGTATCGACTTTCCATTGGTCGTAATGGAATTTCGAGACATGGGTTTGCGGGCATATGCAACCACCACGCACTTGTCGCTAGAAACGCTCAGTCCTTGCTATAGGAGGTATGCCCTCGTCACACTGGCCACTTTTTGAAGCCGGGCGCGCAGCTGGGTTCAGTTGACACTCGAAGCCCACAGACACATATCATCGCGCAAATGTATACGCAGACAGAGCGTGCACAAGCCCGATTATAGCTAGGTTGAAAAGGGTTGGGCTTAGCACCCCACCTTGATGAACACCACGTGGTATAATGTCCTGCACTGTTGCGTCGTCTCCTGTAATTACAAAAAATGACCTTCCTGACAAGAAGCGGCGCATCCATTTGCAAGTTCGGTGGCCGAGTCCAAAGTGCTGAAGGGCATCTAGAAATCCTCGCGAAGCACATTATCATACGCCCATTTGACATGAACAAAGAGGGTTTTTATAGATCCGGCCATGCGTTTTTACATTTTTGGTGTATTAACCGCGAAGCTGTTTAGCAAATACTATTTTTTGTGTCCGCAGTTAAAAGTACGATGAAATTGCCGAGCGCGCGCACATCACACCGAACCTCGCGGCGATCGCCCAGCAGTTACCAAAACAAAAAAATGTCTAGCGAGCGTGTGTACGTACTTCGCGCTGACCGCTCAGCGTCTCCTGCGCGCGTTTGTCCAACCAAGCTTATGTCCAACTTATGGAGATTGGCTAGGATTGCGGCGGGCGTCCGGCAGTAGAAAAAAACAAGAAAACGCCGATCACTTGTGTGTGCGTACCTCGCGGCGGCAGCCTAGCGTCTCCGCCTAACCTTGTCAAGGCAAGTATAACCACATTAGGAGATTTGCCAAGACTGGCTAAAAAAAAAAGAACTCCAGCGTTCGCCATTATCGGGGCAACGCTTGCTCTGAAAGACAAAGACTCTTGCGTTCGCAGTAATCGTTGCTACGCTTAGTCTGTACGATAAAGACACATCATCGCGTGCGCCTTGCCAAGATGATGTCCAATGATTACCCCTTCCAAAAAAATAAAGCTCACAGTTATAGCAACAATGATGAAGCAAATGTAGTTTCGGCAATGAAGAATCAAATCGGCTGGAATGGTGGCTTATTCCATCGTCATGGGACGTGAAGGTTGCGTTCAGCTGCGCTACCTCCAAGTCTTGCGCGTTTGTTTGAGCGCTTTTATTTGTGCACCAAAAACCGGCAAACATTCTTATTTTACTTCCTGAAAAAATTCTTAAAAATTAACGTATTTATTGCTAACCCTGGCAGCGACCATTTTCCTATTATAGACTGGCTTTATTGCTTCTAAATGTACAGTCGGCCGGAAAAGTAACCGGACCACCGCTCACGCAGCCGGAGCGGCTGCTGCGGCCCACCGCGGCGCTGTTATCTCGCTGTGCTCGCTTACGACGAGAGTGGCATGCTTGACGCCAAACTTCCCCTCGCCCTCGTGCGGGTGCTTGCCACGCTTGATAAACTTCTAGTGCAGCGTTCGCCTTTAATCCAGCACATGGCGCAGTCGCGCTGCAGCGCACGGCCGCAGGGCCACAAACCACGGCGCTAGGAAGGAACGAAAACCCGCTCTGCTTTTTGTACGCGGTTTATGTTCGCCTCATGCTGCCTATCAGTGCCTGTAGGATGCGTCCACCGCCGCTGGATTTTGGATCAGACGGCACAATGCACCGTACCGAAGGCTACCGTGACGTTCGTTTTTCCACGACGGAGCGATGTTATAGTGTCGAAATTGCCTTTTCGGCATCATTTCCGGACGTGGGTTTAATACTACTTACAGGGAGACCTCTGAAGACCGATTTAATTAGCTAGTAGGATATTCTTTCGGTGACGAATTTTCTTTACAGGCGTACCACCAGGATGAATGATTTCGAAGACGAATCGCAAAACATCAGATATTCCTGAAACTTTATTCATGAAATCTGACAGTACTGGCATTCAGCGGTCCTCACTGGGGCGAAAAGTTGCCGGCTACAGCGACGACTTGGCCGACTCGCCTGGGCATGGAGTCGTACAGCGCCGCCACTATCTCGGGACGCCCGCGCAGCGCTTCCCTATTGAAAATGTGGAGTTGATGGAATCCATCAAAAATCAACATGGTGGATTATGGTAATGGAATTAGTGATGGCATGACGGCAGATGACTGCATGCTGGCAGGGTGATGGATGACGGCAGATGACTGCAGGCTGGCAGGGTGATGGATGACGGCATGCGTCGGTAGCTGACGGCAATGGTAGCGTCGATTCTGGCAGGTCGAGTGACAGTATGATGGCAGATATGCGACATTGCACAAAAATGATGACGACATGAAAAGGAAAGGTGCTATGCAATGCTAAATAAAAACTGGTTTCATTTCTTGCTAATAAATTTATAAAATAAGATTTGCAGCAAATAAGTAATATTGCGTATGCGTTTTGCTCTGTCCATTCATGTCGTGATCATTTTTCTGCTATCCTGCTACAATGATATGAAAACTAATCCATTTTATGAGAGCTTAGAGGTGTGTGCTGGGGTGCTTAAAAATATTACACAAAACAAACTTGGTTTTCACGTTGAATATATTATCATTAAATATCAAATATGGTGACTATCTTCGAACAGGTGGGCAGCTGAAAAGAAAAAAAAACTGAGTTGCACACTAAAGCTTATACAAATCCAGATCAACTCAAAACAAATGTATATTCACATTTCACATACCTCCTTAAACATTCTGAGATGGTTACTCCGATGTGGTCCCTTGCTTCTGCCATTCCTCTTTGCCATAAAAATCGAAAGCCTGCAGAAAAAGAACATTTTCACCAAATTAAGTGGAAACCACTCTGCCAGGACTCCCTTCAGGTCATGGAAGGGTGCTCTTGACCGGCACTGCTCTAAAAGCCACCGCATGGTGGCAATGCCTTTCCCGGGAAAGGATTTTAGTAAGATGCAAGCGTGCATGCATGCATGCGAGAATTTCAAGAGAACATGCGTTAGCAGCAGGTGGGAAAGAAGCAAAATACCCTCGTCTAGAAGAATTCTACGCTCAAAGTGCAGCCAACGAATACCAGGCGCAAGAAAATGTAGCTTCAGGCGAGTGTGCTGAAGGTTAGGAACACGTTAAATTGAAAGGTGAAGAATGCCAGATAACATTTAACCTGGCTGGATGAATTGAAGCGACAAAAAGAAACGCACAGTCTTGAGATGAAAGTGCAGACTAAACGAACGCTTGCAAAAACTTCAGCAAACTTGTGATGAATTTAGAGAACGTTCAACACTATGAGGACAACCGAGCTGTGCAAGCACTAAAGACCTTTTCGGAAGCCACACAAGAAGGAGAACGGGTGTGCCAAACTTGCCATGGAACAGATTATCAATAGTGATAAGGCGTGCTGACTAGGCAGGAACCCACGTTGCGGCAAAGTGTTGTGGAAGGTGACTTCTTGTAAAGGATACGAGCATGTGAGGGGCAAAAAACTGCTGAAGCTGCCGTGTCAAAGCACACTAAACATCTTGTCGGACCTTCTGCAAGAGACTCGACTAGTAAACCTAATAAAGGAACGGCTTCAAGTGGAGGGACAAACCTTGCGGTCACTAAAAGAACCATACTGCAGCCTGATTACTGACAAAATGTCAATGCAGGAAAAAGTAATTTATGGCTGCCAAGTCATAAATTAGTATGAACGTACGAAGGAGGCCTTGATATAAGCTGTGAACCTTGAACCGGCGGTGCCACTGAAATAGCCTGCAGGCTCCTTTGGTTTGTCCTGCGGGGGTTTTCCACGGTTGACATTATCCCCTTAGGGTATTTTTTTTACCGGGAACATGAAGCATGACCGGCTCCGTAACCTGAATTTTAGTGTGCTCAACTCTGTGTAAGAGGTGGGGTTCTTCATAATCCGTATTGTCACAGACAGCCACCAGACAAACAGCGCCATGTTTCTAGCCATGTCGGTTGACAACACACAACAGCATGTTTTGCTACATCCAGCGCAGCAAAATGACCCATCGTTCCTTTTATTTGACCAAACCACCTCATTAAGAACCTAAGAACAAATTTTCTAGGAGAGAGAGGGATGTTTGATGGAATGCAGAAAGTTAGGGAATGTTTTGTTCTCAAGGCCCTTTAAGATCCAACAAAAGTTGTCAATTGTGAACCCAGTTTGGCTCCTAAGCTGATCGCACATTGAGTCGAACCTGGAAAAAATTAAGCTGTCCCATGCCACCTTGATATTTTCGCCTGTCGTCATCAGCAGCCCAAAGTTCCTTCAGAAAAAGCCCAAAGGTCACGAACACGCTACCGAATCGAAAATTCCAGTAAAACAAGCTGAATATTGCAATGCCATGTTAATAGTGCTCCACGTAAATATGTGATTGCAGCCTGTTCGGCAAGGTGTCTCAAGTGAAGCATGACAAAGCGCAATAACACTACAGCCGAACCAAGAACTGCTAGCGCGGATGGCTGATTGTGTGGCTGCTTTCCGAATTGACGCCACCGCATCACCGATAGCGTGCACCACAGGCGACGCGGCGGAGGGAAAGAGAGCTATCGTTCTCACAGGCGGAGAGGAGCATTCGGCGGGCTGCACCAAAAGGGGGATATCAAGCGGCTGTGTCACTTCTAAATGTTGCATCATGTGCATCCTAGTTTTCTTTTTTACTAAGAAATCTCACATTCGTGCTTGTGTTCCAGCAGTCCAATGTACAATGGCAGCAAAGGTTCATGTTAAACAATACATAAAGACGTTAAACACAATACATCCAAATTCACTGATTCCAAACTCGGAGAGCAATGAATTGCTGAAATGAAGAAGCCGACATGCATATATATACAGTGCTATTGGAAGACCAAAGCACTGCACTCTCGGTCAAATTAGGCAAGTTCTGGTAACTGAATTTCACGGTGCACATCATAGCATTGCACTACAAATGTATAGAACTAGGCGCTAACCTATTGTAATCAACCTGAAAAACAGCCAGTGACATCTGATGAGAGGTCCATCCAGATCACCAAGAAGGGCATGCCAGCTGATCTCCACTGCAAGGTGTAACAGTCAGTAGCCTGCAAGGTAGAAGTGAGTGGCAAACAACAAGCAAGTTGCATTAGCCTTAATCCTTCAAAGTTCTAAATGCGATATTAAGGTGTCTAGCAAGGTGTTCTTCACACTTCAAGCGAGAATATAAGAACGTTAAAATACCACATTAACTGGATGTAAGGATGGCCGAAGTGACTATCACAGCATAGTGACAATGTCAACGATCAAGTTTCTAACTCAATTCTCTCTTTGGAAGTAGATGCCGTTCATTATGACCAGTTCATGTATGGGTAAAAAGGTGCCGAGATGAGCTCTCTCATTGCTACTACGGCAAATTGCCTCCGCGATTCTGTGACAAAGCGCAGACCTAAATGATGATAACGTTGTCTTAACAATTATGGAGTGCCTAGCGTTCCGTCCAGACGGAATGCTAAAAACTGCTAAAGTTCCATCCAGACTGAACGCCAAATCAAAACCAGCCGATTAGCCGCCCTTTCTCATTCTGGGATTTGGTGTAGTGGTTCCGCGGCTGACTACGGACGTTGTAGTCCCTGGTTCGATTCTCGCACCGTTTTTTTGTGTGCGTGTGGCCGTGGTTAGCATTTTGTAATAGCAAAACTTCACGCCCGCTTTACAATTCACGCGATGAGAGTAGTCGGCCTTGGTTTTTTACTCAAGCGGCCGAGCCGCTCCCGCTCGCTGGAGCCAAGGCCGACGTAGCCATCGCCAGTTACGCCCGATCTCCTCTAATTATTACCAGTAATTAATAATTACAGTGACTCTGGCTAGTCAGTGAGCGGAAGCGGTTTGGCCGGTAAGGTGAAAATCAAGACCGACTGCTCTCGCTGAAACATTGTGAAGCGGGCGTCGGGTGGCGGCTTGGAGATCCGTCCAGATTGAGCTAGAGTTAGTCCGATCATCTGTAATTATTAATAATTATCAGTGATTCTGGCTAGTCAGTGAGCGGTAGCGGTTTGGCCGGATGGGTAAAAATCAAGAGAGACTGCTCTCAACGCGAGTTGTGTTTCCTCTGAACGGAACTTTAGTGACAGTTGCCGTTCCGTCTGGACGGAACGCTAGACACAGCCTAACAATGCTGCCAAAGGAGGCTGGAAAGTCTGTGATGAACTGCTGAACAAAAATACAAGTGAAGCAACTTTTTTTTGTTCCCGAAGTCTCTCCTAGGTGATTGCAGCTTAAATCGGGTTCAATTCTCCTTCCCAGGCAGTGCTTGAAGCCCACATGATGTGTCGGTGCATGTTTTCAACTGGTACCGTCAATATCATGACAATTTTTTTCCTTGAAAACATGAATCTAATTAGACCTTAATAACGAGATTTAAGGTTGTGCTCACATTGACATCAAACCCATTGAAACGATTTTCAAAAATTTGAAACATGACAATAATGCATTACTGCCAATAATGACAATAGCCAGTGCTTAAAAAATTATTGCGACGAGAAAGAGGTTATCCTCTTCTGAAAAATTAAAAAAAAAAGCTTTCAGGGTGATATAACCATCTAGAAAAGGCTGTTCTCCCATCTATTCTCTAGCGGTATATTTTCTAGAACTATATTTATTTACATCAAGTCATGTGTTTTTAACAAAGAGTGTATTCTTTGCTGTGCAATTAGGTACACAAGCTACTAGAAAGAGACCTTCGGCCTTAACCAGTCCAGAGGAGACCCACTTTTTTTTTAAGCATTTGCTCTTGTGCGGGGTGCACTCATCCACAGAATGAGAGCCCAATACAAAATTTAACTGAGCAACACGCGTGGCCGCGAATTATTCGGAGACGGTAGTGAATGTTGCAATGCTTAAACGCTCCCCATGCGCGGACATCATTGCGTATGCCTCTGCACCAGAGGCACGATACGCATGTAGTTTCGACGTGGTATCAAATTTGGGTTAAATGAACGTTTTTGGTGCTACTGATACACATGCACAAACATATATGCGATTATCGAACGATTGGAACACTCAAACATTAACTGCACATGCGGGGCTTGCGAGTGTGACGCCAATTTCAGCCATCGTACCCTCAATCTGAACGCAGAGACCCTTGTTTGTACTAGTGCACTTTACTGAGTGACCGCTTTGAAAAATGACAATCCCTGCAGTGTAGTGTAGACTGCTATGTGCCTCGGCTAAAAGTTACCTAAAGCGTACCACTCCAGTCCAGGTACGAAAAATGATGCGAAGAAGTACAATATTGCAATTGCTTAAAAAGAACTACCCACACAAAAAAAAAACCTTGCGAACTCAACCTGGAGCGGTCCAGCGCGCGTATTGGCGATC
This sequence comes from Haemaphysalis longicornis, assembly GCF_048455015.1. Taxonomy (NCBI): domain Eukaryota; kingdom Metazoa; phylum Arthropoda; class Arachnida; order Ixodida; family Ixodidae; genus Haemaphysalis; species Haemaphysalis longicornis. The sequence continues at coordinate 2,556,577 of NW_027526276.1, forward strand.
GGTTGTTGCGAGCAACAAACCGTTTAGCCAACGTAGCAGTATGATCCTACTTTGCTCAACAAAAAGCCTACAAACGGCACAAACATAGGGCTCTTCGATTCACAGACTCGAATTCACCGCGGATATTCCGCGGGAGTCCGAGGATTCCCCGAAGCCATAAGGATACACAAGAAAATCGAATGCCTTAGTGCTTTCAGGGAATCGGCGGTGAGTCCGGGACTGTAAATCGAACAGCCGTACTGTTGTTACTCCTGCACGCAATATCTGCGGTCGAAGGGCAGATCTACGTAACGACGTAACCCTCAAAATCAGTCGCTGTCAAAAAACATTAGGGCTAACCGACGACGCAGACGTCTAACACCGAACGGAAGAGCCCTGCCCTGTTAAATACACAAGCAAAGTGCGAAAAGTTGTCTAGTCACTTACCTTAAATCACAGGCGACATATCTTCGTCGAAACAATAATCCAATGTCTTCAAAACAACCACAACAAAGCCACTCGACAAGCGCGTACAACTCCACCGACTCGGCGGCCAGGAAGAAGGGAATGCGACGGCGTGATGGCGTGGCGATGTTGCTGGATGGAGCGGTGGAGTACTGAGGCCGGGGTTTCGGTTTCGGCTGTGCCTTCGTTTTTTCGTAATGCAGTTCATACAAGGCGCGAAGTAAACAAAATGCGTCGAAACGAATTCTGGCTTGAACATAGACACATAAAGCAATGTAAATAGAAAGATCAGGTTGCCATACCCAGCAATGTAAATAGAAAGATAAGGTTGCCATACCCAGCAAAAAGTTGAGTTTGTTGGGCTATCCTGTATATGAGCAATTAAGTTGTGGAATAAACCTCCGACATCACTTGGGCGGAAATCACTTTTGGTTAAAAACTGCCAAGAACAGGCACATTTTCCGTTTTAAAAAAAATCATATCGTGCTGTCAGCGAAAAAAAAATAGACCAACGGAGGATCCAACCACCAACCTTTGCAACAAAACGCGAGCACGTTACCACTACACCACCACCACTTTTTTTTTATTGCAATATTTCAGCACAAAACAAGCACCATCAAACAAAAAACTGCAACGATAAAACTGCTAGTCATCACCTTGCCAGCAGAAAAACGATTAAAATTGTTTGAGGTTGGTCAGTGTTTCCATCACAGGCAACCACTCTGGAGGCTCAGGCTGAGCCCTCCACACTTCAATAATCATGCGCATTGAATCAACGAAATATTCCCTTGACCATTTAGCGTCAACGTCCCTATGGCGTATGGCCATGCGGGATTTCCAAATTGCATGTAGGGCCAGGACCATCACGAGGTCGTAAGGTACTTCGTCACTCTCAATCGGTAAAAACCTAATGCCGTGAGCGTCCAGAGGGAAATCTTTTTTGAGGGTCCGCTGAAGCACGTCCCAAAAGAAGACCCCGTCCCAGCAGTCCCAAAACGCGTGTTCTACAGTCTCGGGTTTTCTGCACGGGTAGCAGTCCTCCCCATCCGGCAAAAACATTCCCTTTTCCTTCTGCCACGTTTTCACATCAAGGACGCCCGAGTGAAGTTTAAAGAAAAAAGTCTTAACCCATGGGCCAATCGCCATACGTTTCACACGCTTAAGCACATCCTGTCCTGGCCCTACACGGTAGAGCGATCTATACAATGGAACGGGAAGTACGGAATCAACGAGGTCATTATACAATCTTTTACGCGTCACACTAGATAAGTACTCTAGCGTGAAGCGTGCACGCAAAAACATGGTGGCTTGTACCACCTCACGGAAGTAGCCTTTCGTTGCGCCAAACGAAAAAGAAGCTGACGTTACAACAAAATCAGGAAGCGCTCTGGCCAACTTCACCTGACACACAGTGCGCAAAAAGGGGTCCTTCACATCCCGAAGAAACAAAAAACGATTTACCACTTGACGCAAAAACAGACGCGAATGACAGGCCACCAAGACGCACGCGCCGAAACAGGTTCGTACGGCTGGTTCTCTCCCATGACGACTCCCAAATCAACACAGCAAAAACTCGGTGCAAGGCATGTACATGTGCCCGCGAACAATGCAACACCTGTAGAACGTACCACAGTTTGCTAATTAAAAACACATTACACACTGAGGCCCTCGCAAATATTGAAAGTCCGCTACCCTTCCATTTCTTGGCCTTTTCACGCAATTCGACTGTTTGACTGCGCCAATAAGGGTCGCTGTCTACATAGTTCTCGAGGGGCACTCCCAAGTACTTCACCGGCGTCGTCTGCCAGCTGATACACTCGAAAACACTAGGCGTACTGTCCCACTGGCCATGCCAGAAGCCTAGACATTTCTGCCAATTAACACCACTGGCACTGTACTTACAAAACATTTTCAAGGTGTTTACAGCAATACTTATGCTTCTCCTATCAACAAAAAAGAGAGCAATGTCGTCAGCGTAAGCTAACACCCGCACTTCACACGACTGAAGTTTAAAACCTTTGACGTCTTCGCTCCTGATTACACTTAAACAAAAGGCTTCAATGTACAAACAAAAAAGCAACGGAGACAATGGGCAACCCTGACGAACGGCACGTTGAACAGGAACGAGTGTGCCGATCGTTTTGTTAATAACAAGCCTCGTAGAACACCCAGTGTACGCCATGCGCACACCATTAAGAATAACAGAACCAACATTCACGTGTTCCAACATATTTAACAAAAGTTCGTGAGACACCTGATCAAAGGCTTTAGCCATGTCTACCTGGAGCATTGCCAAAGTCCCTTGCATGGCGTCACAACACTCGAGAACACTTCGGGCAGTATGAATATTTGTAACTATCCACCGCCCTTTGATCCCGCACGTTTGATGCGGCCCTACCACGTCCTTTATGACAGTCTGTAAGCGGCTAGCCAATATTTTCATTAAAACCTTATAGTCGACATTTGTCAGACTAATAGGACGATACCCAGGGATCTGTCTGAGTTTCGCAACCTCCTCCGATTTCGGTATAAACACAGTGTGAGACACAAGAAAAGAAGGTGGCAGCACACCTTTGTGGTACGCCTCAGAGTAAACTTTACATAAAACCGGGCTGATGTCACCCTTAAACGCCTTGTAGAAAGCGGCGCTCAGGCCATCAGGGCCCGGCGTCTTCCCTGGGCTCAACTCGTCGATAGCGCCGCGTATCTCTTCTACTGACTACACCACCACCACAGACGAAAGGGGCACCCCAACAAGCGCCATTTATTTGGTTTCTCAAACTGAATCGCCAATGAATGCACAAATATTGTGGGTTATGACTACTGCTTCTCGTATATAACCCATTCCGGCAGTCATACCGCTTCTTGGGCACGCACCGGTCTCCAACAAGAGGCTCACCTTGAGTCGTGTAGCCAGCAATCTCAACCTAAAAGAGATATCGCACATTCCCGTTCTCCCCGACGATTGCCAACGTAGCTATGAGTGAAATGGCATGCGCGCCCAGTATGAAAATTATGTTGTGTAATAATACCGTGGTTGAATCTGTCTCAAGGCAGCTGAATACAACTAAGGCGGATCGGCGAAGCGCTAGACCCGTAGTCTGCCGCGTACAATTTAAGCCATGCCACGGACGGTTCTGTCCGCGGGCTCAGCACAGCGAAAATAAACACGTACGGTTTGACCCTGTCGCAGCGAAAAAAAGCTGTCCATGTTTTCAACGTAAGGGTCGGCACTGCCCCCCTTACACCAAAAACGGCGAATAAAGGGCATACAGTTTCAAACCAGCCCTTCAAGTTCTGGCTTAAAAACAAGAAGCACTAATCAAAGTAGCTTTTCTCTAATATGCCAAGTTTTCAGCAGCACCTTATCAAAAAGGCAGTTATTGTTTTTTTTTCTCGATATTCCCAATGCCACCGCTATGTTTCTGTTATATCAGTCCTTCGCTATCGAATGAAGTTTGGCTTGCTGCCAGCATTCGTTCGTAAAATGCTTTTCCATTATCAATACAGCAGTCAAGCTTGCCGTCACGCCAGCATCTGCCGTCATTGTGCAGCGTGCCTATTACTTTTTCTGCAACACCTTTTCAAAAAGGCAGCTTTTGTAATTTTCTCGCAACGGTCAATGCCACCGCTATGTTTCTGTTATTACAAGCGCTTCGCTCTTGTACAAATTTTGGCTTTCTGCCGTCATTCATTCAGAAAATGCATTTCCATCATCAATTCAGCAGTCAAGCTTGCCGTCACGCAAACATCTGCCGCCATTGCACCGCAAGCATGGAGGAAGGTGGTGGAAGACGATGGAAGGTGCTGGCAGGCATGCCACCACGCCTGCCAGCACCTCTCTCGGCGCGCCAGCCAGGCCACTACACTACATAAAAAAATAACAGCATCCGGCGCCCGGTTTCGATCCGAGGACGTTGCGGCCGCAGCGCGACGCTCTACCGACTAAGCTACGGCAGCCACGCTGATTTCAGAGTTAGGAACGCTCCTTATATCTTTAACGCATTCAAACTACGTCGTCAGCGGCGTTGCGTTGGCGACTCAGCGGCGTTATAGCGTCTTGATAACTGCGTGGTGTACACGTTATACTACAAACCCGATGGAAGAGATGGAAGAGAAGGCGGCGAGGCGGTGGGCTGCGGGTGCCGAGCGCAAGCGCCGCAAGCGGGCCGACAACCGTGCATTCGCACTTTCACATTCTCCCCCTCGGGGAAATGCGGGGGACTTTTTGAGCATGTGGTAGTTTGACCTGAAGGTCTTGTTTTCTGGGGACGTAGAAACGAACCCTGGTCCAACTGTGGAAGAATTGCTGGAACAAATTTTGGAAAAGCAAAATCAAATGGACAACAGGCTTGCCAATTTGGAAGAAAGCCTCACTAAGATTATGAATCAGTGTGCTCGGGTGGAAATTTTAGAAAGAAAAGTTGAAGACGTAAACGAACAGTTCAGCATCAACAGCAGCGACTAATTGATTTGGAAGACCGGGCACGGCGGAACAATATTATTGTATTTGGTGTCCCCGAGAGTGAAAACGAAACGCGTGAGGACATCGAGCAGAAGGTTGTAAAAAATATCTTTTCTGACAAACTTGGCGTCATGGTCTCGTCAGTTGAAAGAATACATAGGCTTGGTCAAACAAAACAGTCGCGTGATAGGCCTGTTATACTAAAATTGTACGATTTCAATGAAAAGGTGGCAATCTTCAAGAACTGCAAAAAACTCAAAGGAACAAAAATCAGTGTTTCTGGTGACTACTCGCCGGAAACAGTTGCAAAAAGAAGGCTACTTTGGAAATCGGCGCAGACTGAGAAAGGCGCCGGTGCAAAAGTCAACCTTGTTCACGATAAGCTTTTTATCAATAGCATTGCTTATACATGGGATTTTGAGCAGAACGTGCGCGTGAGACTGCGCAACGAGCGGCCACTTGCTTCCGAAAAAGTTGACTGACGCGCAAGGCAGCCACAGATAAGATTACTGAACATAAATGCCCGAAGCATTGTGAATAAGGTAGGACAACTTGAATATTTGTCATTGCTCCACGACGCGGAGCTAATTGCCATAACAGAAACGTGGTTGCACAGTGACGTTAATGACGAGGAAGTATTCCCAGGCAATTACAATGTGATCCGCAAAGATAGAGCAACACGAGGTGGTGGCGTAGCACTATTAGTGAAGAAGCCACTCAGATATGAAACTCTGTCATCCATAAACGGGCATGAAAGTGTTTGGTGCAAACTGTTTCTTGATACCACCATTTTGATGGTGGGCGTTATCTATAGAACCCCCGGAAGCCCAGTTGAGTTTTTGTATACTCTTGACCAGCACTTAAATACTATAAGGAATGCCAGAAGTAGAATTATTTTAGCAGGGGGCTTTAATTTACCTGGTGTCGATTGGAATGCGAGAATTACGGGATCAGTTGAAAAGCCTAGCGCTGATACAATGTTAGAGATCATGCTTAAGCATAACCTTGTTCAGGTGGTCAAAGAACCAACCAGGACACAAAGACAAAATAAATCTACGCTGGATTTGCTTTTCTTGACAGACGGAAAATTCAATTGTAATATCGACATACAGGATGGCATATCAGATTATAAAACAGTCGTAGCAACTTTAACTATGGGTAATATACAACTAGAAAGAAATCCCTCTGTACATGTGTATAATTTTAATCGTGCTGACGACACGTCAGTTACCGACTACTTAGAATGCGCTCTTGATAATATCCCTGTCGAAGATGATATAAATGGTCTTTGGAAATACTTTGTGTCAGTTGTACGTGCCTGCTTAGAAAAATATGTGCCTAAGAAGGCCAAACGCATGGGAAGACGCAGCCCATGGGTAACTGGGGACATCATTCATTTGAAGCGACGACTGAATCGTGCGCGTAAAAGGATGCCAAGGAGAAGTGAAGAAATAGCTACTCTCAGCACGCAACTCAGAAAGAAACTAAAAAGTGCAAAGGCGACCTTTTTTTCGACAACGCTTGTGGATTATATGCAAAACTCGTCTCGAAAATTCTGGACATACTTATCGGATTCTAAGCGCGACCTTAATGAAATCAAGGTAAACGGAAGAGTCTGTAGTAAGCCAGATTTGATCGCTCATGCTTTTAACAGTATGTTTAATTCTGTATTTACACCTAGCAGTAATAGGCGCCCCTCAGATACGACTGATGCTTTGTCAGTGTGTGGAGATACTAACGATATCGACATTTCCCGAGATGGCATTGTAGCGTTGTTGCTGAAACAGGATACCAAAAAATCTTGTGGTCCCGATGAAATACCCAATCGGTTCCTGAGGCGCTATTGCGAATGGATATCCCATTTCTTGTTGAGAATTTTTGTGGTGTCATTGCGTACTGGAGGTGTACCCGAAGACTGGCTCCTTTCTCGCATTGTACCTGTTTTCAAAGCGGAAAATAAGTTATTGCCGGAAAATTATAGACCAATTTCCATTACATGCGCAGCGTGTAAAATGTTAGAACATATAATATCGAAACATCTAGTTGAATACATTGAAACTAACAACTTATTCTACGGAAAACAGCATGGTTTTCGCCGACGCTTGTCGACAGTAACGCAGCTTTTTGAAGTGTCCCATGCGTTCGGCCTTGTAATTAACAACAAGGAGCAAATCGATGTAATAGCCATTGATTTTTCAAAGGCTTTTGATCGGGTATGTCACACTAAACTTATTGAGAAATTATATAAACTTGGAGTTAACAAGCAAATCGTGAAATGGATTCACGCGTACCTTACCAATAGAAAACAATATGTCCAAATAGCTGGTGAACGGTCATCTTTTTTGCCGGTTTTGTCGGGTGTGCCGCAAGGGTCGGTTTTAGGACCAATTTTGTTTCTTTTATATATTAATGACATTGCTAATGACATTGATTCTAAGATTGAACTACGTCTATTTGCGGATGATTGCCTCATTTATTGTCGCGTCAAGAATGTTCGAGATCAAGTGCTGTTAAACGAAAGCCTTCAAAAAATTTACGACTGGTGTGTTACATGGGAGATGAAAATTAATTTTGATAAATCGGCTTACATGACTGTATCTAGCAAGAAAACCCCGTTGCCTTTTACTTACACAATAAATAATATTCCCCTTCAGCATGCCAGTAAGCTTAAGTATCTCGGGGTCACAATAACGAACAATTTGAACTGGAACGAGCATATTGATAACATCTGCGGATCTGCTCAACGCAAACTCGGTCTGTTAAGGCGAAAGTTAAAAGATGCTACACCTGAGGTCAAGCTCAAGGCGTACCAATCAATTATACTGCCGACACTGGAGTACGCTAGTATAGTGTGGGATCCGCACAAAGTGGGTTTGATAAACAAATTGGAACGGATTCAAAGGCTAGCCGCAAGGTTTATCTTCGGTGCGTACCGAAGTACGCAGTCTGTATCTGCACTATTATCTCGTGCCGGTTTGCCCGAACTCTCAGCGCGCAGAAAAATAGCTAGGCTGAAATTCTTGTACGAATTGTATAATAATAAATTCAACTTGGATTCCAGGCTATACTTGTACCCCCCAGGGCGAGTGTCGCCACGAACAGGTCACTCTCATGCTGTGATGCCGTATGTGCCACGCGTTGATGTCTTCAAATTTTCTTTTCTTGTAAAAACTATAGTTGAGTGGAACAACCTTGATGCAGATGTATTTATTGACACACCCACGACGGAATCATTTGAGCGTAAGCTGTCATTGTGTGTTCTCTGAATGCGTTGCTTGTGTATCGCGGAACTGGTGCTACATGTTTGTGGAAAATTATTTTCCTCCCACCTCTGTAACAGCCCGCAAGGGCTAACAGTATTGGAAATAAATAAATAAATAAATAAACTAGGAGGCTGTTACAAAGGGGGGAGGGATACCTTGTGAACGAACGCCAAGAATACTAACAGCATGTTAATATGTTAATAGACGAACAAATAAATACGGGCGTGTGCAAGGCAAAAGAGGAAAAAGAGCAAGAAAAAAAAAAACGAACAGAAAATCAGAATAGGAGTCATTAACAAACCTACAATAGTACTATTAAGGGAAGTAAATATTATGTACCTGGTGTTTTCTTATCACAATCTAAAGCGCTGTGCGAACAATGGATATCTTTTCACCCTGCAAAGCCTCCCGCATTCAATCTACAGCAAAACTTCCAAAGAAGACTTCAGGAAGTTATTAATCATTCGGTCGTAATGCTGAAAGCAAACGTAGCCCAGGCGTTTCCACTGGGCTGTGGCAGGAACAGAGATTACGATTTTGTAATTTCGGTCATGAATTAACAGATCATTTTCTTTGGATTAAAATACCTGCCATTACCCCTTTGTGCTTTGTTGAAAGGAAGTTTGCTAACCTTTTCGTTTTCCTCTTGATTCAGAGATGGCCCATACGTCTTCAAATGTCTCGCTCTTGATAACACCTTTCGCACAGGTGTCCATTCGGCCATACACACTGCACGTTAATATGTAGAGGCCAGTGCGCATACGCATAGCAGTTAGAGGACTTGGGCCAATTAGTGGCGCTAGTCGGCTACCAGTTAGCTGCTCGTGGCTGGTTTCTTAAGTTTTCCTTGTTTTTCAATGAACTAGGGACTAGCCGATTACACGAACAAATGGGGAAATTTCATCCGCTGGGGTTCCGCCCTAAGTATGGCATTTATTTTATTTTGTGCTGGCGCCATAAAATTATTTACACAGTTTTGGAAACGCAGTGCCATTCCCACCAATAAAAAGGCATTCCGGAAACCATACATTGAAATGAAGGGTGAAGGCAGCCCGAAAGATACATTGATTTTACCAGTACTACTGTATAAATTACACGTTACATTTGCGTATGGCAGTGCCAAAAATAGTAACGATTCAGTTAAGGCAGTCGGAAAAATATGGGAGGTCGTCAGTGAAAGATCCAAATACATCAACGAAAAATTTTCCGCTGTGGCAGAGTGACTTGGGCGTTGTGGCCACACCCAACAATGTGGGTTTGATACCGGCAGCCGCGCCCGATTTTGTGAAGGAAGCTAAGACAAAGACACCCGTGTGCAGATACATAGACGCAAGTTATCTCCACGTAGTCGAAATAAAACCGGAGACAACTGTGCGGCGCGCCTAATAACTCACGGGTAGCTTCTACGGGTAAAACCCTATTCATTACAAACGCTAAAACAGCACTGTCGACGTCACACAGAAAGTTAAAATACGTGTCGTAAAATAGGGAATGACGTTTATATAAAAGCGGAGGGCACCATTGTAAAGACTGTGGTCACGTTGGAAGCATGGGTATTGGAGAAAGGTTTACAGAAAACAACGGTGGCCACACACACCAATAATAAGCAGTTGCAAGTTAGTCGCCTTTCGACAGAGTGGGTCACTTAAACAGCGATGTGGAAATGCTTGTGCAAAACTGAAATGCGAGGTATGCTACGTCATATATACACATAACAAAAAAGTAACAATAACTACTCGTCCTGTTGGTGATTTTCGTTATTATTTGTAAAACATCGTTTACTAGAAACCACACTCACGTTTTGCTAAACTGCTGTTCAGCTGTTCACTTTTTTTAGATGTACTACTCATCGCGCTACTGGCAAACTGTAATAGATCAGCCATTGAGCTCTTCCGACGTGCCCCCTTTCCTTAAACAATTGTTGGAATCTCTCATGAAGATACATTGCTGCGCTCAACATATTAAATAAGCTTTAGATACTCTCCAAGTTAATCTACCAGGGCATTGATTCTTAGAAAATAGGAATAACCATAAAGACCTTCTGCTTCGATCTACAGAATAATGGCCCTTCATTCTATGGGTGGTCTAAAATAACCTTTTCCCAGCGGTAAAGTTCCCAAAAAAACATGAATAGCCATTTGCGTACGTGAAAAAAATTTTAATATATCTTATCACTGTTCCTAACGCATTGCACTTCATTTGTTATTTTAAAAAGATGTCGTGCTACAGCAAACAATTTTTATTAAAAACTGTAATATTGTATACAAGTTTCCCGACAGGTGACGTACATATCAACAACCAACCATCCACAAAATGTTTATTGAATTGATCACGGGTAAGCTTTTGTGAATAGTAATTTCTTTAAATTTTTTAAGGTGACATCTTTAAGTACGACCTATTTCGTTGAAAACGTCACGGAGTCTATAGGTGACCATTTGTTTCCCTCTTTCCTCGACAATACCCTGAAACAATCTTCCGAGGAGGGATGCCACAATGTCAACATCTTCTCCTGCACCTGTCACCCCAAGAGATTCCGCCTTCACGAAAACCGGCTTAGGGATACCGTGGTGAATCATAGGTGATTCATTTAAGCTCTGGTTGGTTATGACCGTGGGATCCGCAACCTGCAAAAAATGCATTCTTCTGTAAAGAACACAATCATTTATGCGACTTTACAGAATATAATACTAACCAATATAGTACATTATGAAAGTGTTTTGAAAACAAAGCCCAACTAACCCATCAATAGGAAAGTACACATACATTTTCCTTGGAAAGCCCAAACAGTCGTTCCCTTGACGTTTCAATAAATATTTCTTACAGCAAGCTCCTCACTTCAGTGAATGACACTTCCCACCAAAATATGCATTTAAAGAGTAGCCCCGTAACAGCACTCCAAAGCCGCTATGCGTTGGAGCCCGTATACCAGTTTCAGGTGTGCAAGTTAGCGCCATGCTAACTCTAGCCCGAAATGTCCAACACTGTGCAGCTACCATACATGGTGACATTACCCTCCCGCGGTTATTAGCGACACTCTTCACAAAACCAAGAAAGACACTCGCTACCAAAAATAGACAGATTGCCATCCCAGTGAGCAAGAACTGACAATGTTATTCAAACTCATTCAGCTCTTTCCCTAAAAGAACAACATAGACAGAATGCGTCACTAGAGTATTCTCAAACGCGGGAAATCGCGCTCAGATTTTCATGAACCTTCGCGATGTGTACACTCCGAACCAGGGACACCAGCAACGTTCTCACGAAATAAAAACTCCATACTTCAAATTCGCAAACAGCAGCGTATGCTCCACATTCCGGTACAAATTATGTCCAACTATTTGCCGAACCTCGGCTGTCGACCCACATCTTTTTTTCTTCTTTACTTGCGAGAGATGACCTTCAGAAACACGTTAACAAAATCGTACCATTTTTAATGCACCATGTACCACACTCGTTACCTGTTAAACTTAGGATGCCTTCGCAACTAAATCAAAAACCCCAAAACGCATATCCGTATAAACCTGGATAAGGCCGAAAGTACGTGCCTGATAGGCCAGTACATCACCAGTAAGCGGCCGTGTTTATTGCAGCGATAAAGAAGAAGGGGGTATATATATCCACATCCGGACGAACCCGGACGTATTCAGCACTAGGAATCTTTAAACATAGGGTACCTCAGTTCTAGAACGAGAGGAGCTCTCAGACGTACAATTAATATTATAGTATTCAGCTAAGCTAGAAGACGAACTAAGGGCTTTGTTGCATTGAATAAACTGCATAAAAACAAATGTCGAAGTCTTGGGGCAATGATAAAGTCTGGTGTAAATTTCTGATCACAATGACAATGCAGACCACAGATTAAACCTCCACAAATATCGCTAAATTGTAACCGCCGGTCTGATAAAGCCACCGAGTAGGTATAGGCTTGGTATTAAAATTTATGGGTCAACCCTTCTGTATGGAGCTGAGATGGTGAGCAGGTCATATGGACAATGTAGAAAGTTAGAAAGAACGAAAAAGGAGTCCATCAACCCCAAAGAACGTCCTTTCTCCACTCTGTTTACCACAGGTAATAATAATCTAAATTTTGAAAATTAGCCGCTCGAGCACGCATCCCTTAGGAACTCTGTGGTGGAGTGAAAGGCGGTTGCAGCATATCACTGTTTGCATCCCCAAGCTGTGTTGAAGGAACTGAGCATGCTGTTACCAATTTACGAATGACAGAGGGGGACTATGTAGGTAATGGAATATTTTCAGTGGGGTATCATACCGAAAGCCTTGCTGCATTAAAGAGAAGATAACATGCAACTAACCTGATTGATCTATTAAAAAGAACATGAATGCACTGGATAAATCAGTTGGGCAGTTCTAGAGACACTTTTCCGAACTCAACTTGAAGGTGTGCTTATCAGACACTCCACCATGCACCAAGAAATTACGTTTCCTAGCTGGGAAATACGTGCCTGAGAACAATATTACTCTGTTTTATGTTAGGAGTGCAGTGGTTTTTGTGACCTACTAGGATTGCTTAAGCGAAGCGCAGCTCTTTGACGCCATATGTTAAAGATAGGCGAAAACTTACGACAGAGATCCAAAATGGCATTGAGAGTAGCCACGCCAGTGTTGTTAGTATTGTTGAAACAATAAGTTGCCCATGGTGTGAGAAAGCCGGCGTCATTCTTGTGTTTATGGGGCAAAAAAACTGCTCTCTGGAAATGTTTCAAAGCACGAGGCAATCTATAGCACGAGCCTAACTCTCTAATGCAAGTTGGGCGTCAAAGCCAGTACACCGCCAATGAATTGAGCCGAAGAACACTGGCAAACGGGAGAGCACACAAGCAGCAAAATTTACCCGTGTCTTCAACGTTCCCATTTCCCCGCGGCAGAAACCAGCAGAAGAACCGCCGCTGTGGCTCAGAGGCAAAGGGGTTGAGCTGTTGGGACTAGAAACGAAGGCACAACCCCAGTCGCATTGCCTGCGTTTGAGATGGTTTCGAAAAGCGAGAACGTTCTTGTGGCGAGATATCGGCGCACGTAAAGACCACTGGCGCTAACAAAATCCGCAGCGTCCACTACGGCGTGCCTCATTGTACCGGTATATCTTGGGCACGTTAAAAACGACCATAAATTAATCCAGAAAAGGCGCAGCGTGTAAAAGACGTGTCGAAGTCATTCGTAAGTTATCAGGCGGACTGGAAAGCAAAGCGTTTAAAGGTGCAAGATAAACAAAGCACTCCGTCAACGCCAGGCTGAGGGAAGTCATCTATAGCTACAAAGTACAAAGTTTTTGTTTTCGCTAACTAAACGTACAAGCGCTTAGGTGTCCTCCGGAAATTTTACCTTGACCGCGAGAGGATTCTGTTTTAATGTTCCGAATAATGAAAAGACAATTTGTTATATTACAAAGTAAAGCCAAATTTGTGCACCGTCACGACTGGAATTATCAATCACATATGGGCTTTACAAAAAACGGAATGACAACATGTAATAAACTGTGTCGCTATTATTAATGCGAACCGCTGTTCTTTTTTTGTTAGTTTTATCTTCTTCAGCAATTTTGAACAATCACTAATAAGGCAATAAATTAACTTCGCCTAATTATAAAGGCTTGCTTTGAATAAATATTTTTGTAAAACTGCTCCTTTTCTGTTTACTTGGAATACTTTATTCGCTAGGCGTATTACAGCTCCCGTATTTTGCTTATTACATTTGCTCTTTGGCAACAACTTAGCTGCGTAGCTTCCAAAAGACAAACATAACACATGCTTCCTCTTACGGCTTTCATCACCGAAGCGTTGCTATTACTTTCCAAATCGCTACAATTTTCAGAGGCACTTTTTACTTCGCTTAACCCTTCTGCAACCGAAAAAAATATCGCCCGTCCTCTAAATGTTTAGTGTTTCTTTATAGCGCTTTTCGAAAAACCTTTTGTGCTGGAAAAGACAGCACGAAAACAAATCATTTCTGGGAGTGTTCATTCACGACCGCAATTTCGCGAGTGGAAGTGAAAGAAAGAATGTTACCTGGAAGGTGACTGTCACTCTGGCACTGTTGGAAAAGAAGATAGTTCCGTTCTTTCCACCGCACGTTCTCCAGGGGGTTAACATATACAATGTTCCCATGGTGTTCGTCAGGTCAACCTGCATCAACTTGAGACCGCCGCGGCAGAACCCTACCACGGGACCGAATGCCTCCAGCTTGTCCATATTGTGGTACACGGTAGGTGCAAAAAAAAAAGCCAGACACGAACTCTTTCTCTTGGCTGTAAGGTTGAGCGTAACTTGACGGCAGTCGACGGACTATTTTTCTAACCATATCTTCCATGTCCAGGCCCGAGAAGTCACAAGGGTCTCCTACGGGAAACAAGAAGCGACGAACAGGCTTCTGTTATCGCTAACATAGATAGAAAATCGAAAACAAACACAACTCAGAGCATGACAAAGGTCAACACCCCATCCCCTACAGGCCGCCATCGGTACTTAGATACACGCTTGTTTGGTACTCTACCGGACGGGAATTTCTCCGTCTGGACAGTTCAATTTCACTTTGATTTGTACCCACTTGTAGGATCTAAGGACTTCCATGCTAAATAATGCACTGAAGTTCCCCGGTGCCTCTTGCAGTCAAACACCACTAATTTACAGGTATTCATTTGGCATAAAACCATTTGGCATAAAATATTTTACATATTTCTTTATGAAACAATAAGATTTGCAACAGACTGGAGCCATTATTTCCAAATTATGGCGAATATGCCTAGTACTAGCATTACGCAAAAGCAAAAAATACGCATATGGAATTCGAAGCTTTAGTATATCGCTAGGCGAATACTCTGCATAGAGTAGTCATCCAGCAGTATCACTACTCGGTGTGCTCTGGTACCTTCGGGTATATTCAGCTTCGTCACCTTATACAAAACTTCAAATGGTATTCCTCTGCCAAACTTCCTTTTCTTAGGTTTTAGTTTAGTTTTAAAACGAATCACCTGAGGCTAAAAACTCTCTCTCAGGCTCCTACGACAAATGAATTGGGGCTGCCTTGTTTTAAAAGGTTCCCGTTCACTTGCCAAACAGTGTTCAAAAACCACTGAAATAAACCGCGGTAAATCGCATACTGTTGTCGGCTATGTTTAAAGTAACTTCAAGCAGTAAAAAACGTCTGGAAGTAAACAATAATATTTTCTGTAGCGACCTTGTCATTTACTTGATGTCAACACTAGAATTGCACCTTTAGCTTGGTGCGTCTCGTTTATTGCTCCAGCAAGCAAATATTTGTCGTAGAATACATCACTGTTCTAAAGTGATACAATCGACAATAATAGTTCTCTTGCTTACAAGCGAAAAATACTAATCTTTGTTTCTGCGTTTAAAATAGCTCATGTTCTATAGGTTAAAACGTTTTGCATCTCACCAATTGTTCATAAATAATTATTCTATATAATTTATTCATGAATTACCCTGAGGGATATACGACTGAAAAGAATTTCCTAAATTATTACTTGTAAGACCTTGCTAAAATGCTACCTTTCGGTCCCGCCTAAACAGGGTCTAGTGACGTGGTGTGAGCTAGATCACCCACTTCGAATGAACGGCATCTGTTTACACTACCTGAAGGTTCCTCACCGTGCTACTGCCATATTTTTCTAATTCATGGGTTTGTGTAGAGTAATTTTAGTTTTGTAAGTGGTTTGGGGTTTATTCATTCCAGGCATATCCTCAATCTGCAGGAATGGTTCACCGTTTTGAAACGATTTTCATGCAAAGTTTGTGAGTACTTTTGTAGTACTTTTGTCTTAGTCTCGTGATTGTCTTCAACCTCCTATTTAGAAGGAATCTTCCAGTCATATTGGCGATAGATGAAGCAATACGTTCGTGCAAACCGAGAATCCACTGTTACCATAAAAACAAACTTTTCACCTGAAGCCTTTTCCTCGAAAACACTTTTTCGTGCGGCACGTGTGAGGTGGCGATTTTCGCGGAGCCACCAGTCGGCGGCCGAATAAAAGTAAAGAAGGCGAAGTGCGCATGCATACAGCCAGTAAGCCGCACGCGCTGAAAGGCAGCAAGAACGTGAAAAAAGGCAACAAAAGAAAACAACCACACCTGACGAAGCTAATGAGACACGTAACCGAGCCGAGGCAGGAAGTACCTAAGCGATCATTGATCGCTCCACTCTCCACATTGATTTCTCCACATTTATCATTGATCTCTCCACATTGATCTATCCAAGACACAACGCCAAACCACACACATCTCCTTAGCTTCAAGACTCGCCATAACATGTTCACATCGGAAGCGCAGTGTTTGTTCCAAGAAAAAAGCCAACAGGCCGAACAGCACCCAGTCAACACTGGGCCCCGACCATGGCCCTGATCATGAACTGCTGGCTCCTTCAGCCATCCTTGAAGATGAAGCAACGCTGGGGAACCTCAACACTTGTGACGTGCACTTTACAAAGACGGTATGGGGAACTAATATCGCGATTTCCACTTGTGCACTTTCTGATTGGCTCGGCAATGTATTTTGTTATATCCGATGTCACCACGTCACACTCCTCTCCGCCATATGCCTACTAAAGCATACGCCTTCTACACATGCTACAGGCAAGTCGATTTTTCCCCTAAATATTTGGATTGAACCCCTGCATGCGGAAAATGGCGTTGCTTTAATAGGGTAGTGGAAAATGTCGTTGCGCCCTTTCTCGGAAGCCACTCTTTTGTACTTATAATTTCCCGGTTGCGAGCTGGAATAATATTTAGCGTCAAAACCCACTTCTTGCTCTAAATTTCAGCAGTGTGTATTGCACGCTTGCTTCTGCTATGATATATGTACCCCCTTTTCTATACGTAATCATTACTCGTATTAACCCTCTTTTCCACTTCGTTGGGTTTCCCTAAGCCTATCAATACGCAGTTGAGCGAGGCACCTATGTTCCGACCATGCATATATTATTGGTAATACGTCTTGATTTCATGCTCCCAACTTATGTAATAGGGCATGTTTATGACTCATTTTTAAACATATTTACGTTACACCATCAGACCACCTAAACTGTACCTCCCATTTTGGTTCTGCTACCATGATCAGAAAGGACAACTCGCCCTAGAAAGCCATTTTGAATTTCTAGTTCGAATATTTTAATACACGGGCTCAATGTGGAAGTTTCGGTTTGTTTATTATTGCATTTCTTTATTTTATGTTCAATCTTTTTCTGACTATGGAGGTTTGTCAACATGTCTTGCAGTTTTTCTGACGCACCGAGCATGATTATGTCGGAAAGAATACTCCAATGGCTCGCGCAAAAATTATCTATTGGTCAGTGTTAATGAATTTCTCTATTAAGGCTCGCCCAATCACTCCCTGAAACCGGCCTTAAGCAATTTTCTAGTGGTGTCTCCTTCCCTCCCTCACTTCTTTATGGGAAACTTTTCACACTACTCCTTTAATGTTCTCTTGCACCGTGCATGCCTTGCATACCCTCGAATGGTTTCAGGTTACTGGACTTCATAACTTGGCCTTTAAATGCTTGCAGTGTCACAAGGCGCTTAGAAGGTCCAACATTTTTGGAAACATTTAAATTTATTGCGCAAGGGCGTTTTGTACACCCCACCATTCTGTAACACATCACTGATGACATGAGGGTAAACAGTTGTTGAATAGCCTTTCGAAATACCAGCTTGGTCATCGGTTGATGAAAATCTAGCTTGTGCATATGCGCGCACGAATTACTTTGACAAGTATGCAAAATAGAGTAGGCTGAACGGTGCCTAATTTTTAAGCTCTTTCACCTCTCGCTTCTCGTGCATTATAGTCTGTCGGATTTCGGGGCTAACCGAAACTCAAAGGTTCCGATGAAATATAAAAATAATTTTCCCACAATTTCTTCATTATTATCTCCTCATTTCAAACCAATGCACTCTTCTTCAGTCGCCCCGTGCAGCCTTTTCTGCCTTCATTCCCGTAGCGCCATCTCTACTTTACCCTTGAGAAACTATTGAGATTCACCCAAGTTATTTAGAATAGTACTGTCTCATTGCGTGCCCGTCGCAGGACATTTTTTCGTTGCTTTCATACTTCTACACATGCGTAAAATTATCTGTTTCGTCTACAAGTGCGAAAATGCGACTTCGGCGAAGAGCAAGCTTTGTCTTAATTCCTTCTTGCTTCGCAAACGTTTCCATTTTTATACATTTTTAATCTCTGCCCTGGTGCAGATAGGAATGTCACTAACCTTAAGGCTTTTTTTTGGACGATTTTCGTGGTTTGTTATCTGACACAGATTACGAAATTTTTGCTGCGTTCATGTTCTGCAAAATATACAGCTTACTCTTTACTATATAAGTCGTTATGTAGATTCAACATATCCACCGTGTATTCACTTTGATGTGTTAGAACAGCGAATTCGTTTTTAAGTGTACTTTAAACCCCTCGCTGAGCGTCTTACTGGCTACAAGTTGGGGTTTCTTCTTTCAGCATGTTTGGCTCTTTCCGTTTCCTGTTTAAATTTACATTGCTCCGAAGTCTGCAGTGGTATGTCACAACCCTTGATCTTACCTTTAAACTAGCCTACAACAAAAACAACTTACCTACAACACAAAAATGTGTCCAATAATGAAGTACATTCCAGTAATACTTTCTTCACTGGATATGTTTCATGTTCATTTCATATTTGTTGGTTCGCTACAAATGTATTCATTTTCGCCGGGTCGTTACTGCCGACCACTCTAACTTTTCTATTTACTCGCCTACTGAAATTGTCGCTTGCTTAAAAATCCTTCCACTTACCTGAAGCCGTCGCCATGGACACATTCACAGCCGCAAGACAAGCAGCCCACAAAAGAAGCCGTGCCAGGATCCCACATCGCTTCATTTTCCAGAAGGTGCTGAAAAAAAAAACGCGAAAATTAGGACCGAGAATGGGGTTATCGAGAATGGGGTTGGCACTATGGCTGTCTGTAATGCATCTGCATCACCTGTAACTGTACTTTGTGGTGAGTCCCTTGGCCGTGTGGAAGCTATTGGCAGCCACCTCGTCGACTTCCCGGATGTGTCACCTTCTCTGTCTATTAACTCAATGAGCCGACCTCTTCCTTTTGACTCTACTGCCTTCGTTACCGCCGTAGTTTACAGTCTCGATACTCTCCAGCGCGACCAGCTTCTTACCCTTCTTCAGCGTTTCAAATCCACCTTCGACTCTCAGAAGACTTCATTGGGTCGCACGACGACTGTCTCTCATCGAATCGACACTGGCTCCAATCGTCCTTTGCGCCAGCGACCGTATCGCGTTTCGGGCAAAGAACGTTCTGTCATCGAAAGCCATGTTGATGAGATGCTCGAGCGTGGCGTCACTCGGCCATCTTATAGCCCGTGGGCTTCTCCAGTCGTACTTTTCACGAAGAAGGACGGATCGATCCGATTTTGTGTCGATTACCGCTGACTTAACAAGATCACTCGGAAAGACGTTTACCCTCTGCCCCGGATTGACGATGCCTTAGGCTATCTGCAAGGAGCTGAGTTCTTCTCATCGCTGGACCTGCGCTCCGGTTATTGGCAGGTGCCGCTGGCAGACGATGATCGTGAAAAAAACCACGTTTGTGACCCCCGATGGATTATACGAATTTAACGTAATGCCGTTCGGGTTATGTAATGCGCCCGCCACTTTTGAGCGCATGAAGGACGATATTCTGCGTGGCCTCAAGTGGAAAACTTTTTATGTTACTTGGACGACATCGTTATATTTTCTCCCGATTTCGACACCAACCTTACTTGTCTAGAGCACGTTTTGCAGTGCCTAACGGATGCTGGTCTACAGCTACACTTAAAGAAGTGCCATGTTGCGGCCCGCAAGCTGACGATTCTAGGTCATGCGGTTTCGAAGGACGGTGCTCTCCCTGACCCTGCCAAGCTACAAGCTGTTGCAGACTTCCCAAAACTGACCACTCTAAAAGCCCTGCGCAGTTTCATTTGCATTTGTTCATATTTCCGGCGGTTCGTTCCAAGTTTTGCATCTGTTATTGCACCACTGACAAAGCTCCTTGGTGGCAACCATGACTTGTCCACTTGGTCTTCTGCATGCGATCAAGCCTTTTAGACGTTACGTCGGTTGCTCACCTCAACCCCTATACTGCGCCACTTCGATCCTTGTGCGCCCACTGAGATCCATACTGACGCCATTGGAGTAGGGTTGGGAGCCGTACTTGCCCAGAGGAAGCCAGAATTTGACGAGTACGTCGTTGCCTATGCGAGCCGTACGCTTACAAAAGCCGGATCCAATTACTCCGTCACGGAGAAAGAGTGTTTGGCCATCGTGTGGGCTATTGCCAAGTTCCGTCCCTACCTTTACGGCAATACCTTCGATGTCGTGACAGACCATCACGCCCTTTGCTGGCTAACATCACTGAAGGGTCCCTCTGGTCGCCTTGCCCGATGGGCTCTACGCCTCCAGGAATACTACATCCGCGTAATATATCGGTCTGGGAGAAAACACAATGATGCGGACGCCCTGTCCCGTTCACCTCTGGGCACGGATACAGCAGACCTTACAGCCATTGACTCTATCCCGACATTCCAACCGTTTGAGGACATGGCGGGGCAACAGCGGCAGGATCCTTGGATATCATCACTCTGCGACCTCCTTTCTAATCCTACGCTGCATACCGCTCCCCGGGCGTTGCGACGTCAGGCTGCGTACTTCGCCATCCGTGATGGACTTCTCTATCGCCGCAATTATCGTCCAGAAGGACGCAAGTGGTTGCTCGTGATCCCTCGTCACTTGCAGACTGCCATTTGTGAAAGCTTCCACGCGGATGTGCATTGTGCCCACGCAGGCGTGCTGAAGGCGTGCGAACGACTGCGACACCGCTATTTCTGGAGAGGCATGTACACCTTCGTGATGAAGTTTATCCGAGCATGCGCTTCCGGCGGCAATGGCGAGCGAACTTGCTTCTTTTCTACTACATCGTTTCATCCTCCGCCACAGAGCACCACGTCAACTTCTGAGTGATCGAGGGCGTGTTTTTTTGTCGGAAGTCATAGAAGCTCTCCTGGAAACATGCAAGGTGACTCACCGCACCGCTACTGCCTACCACCCGCAGACGAAAGGGCTGACGGAAAGGTTCAACCGCGCACTCGGTCAACCGCGCCCAACAAAAACATCATTGTGATGGCGACCGCCCAGAAGCGGCTTTTTCTCCCGGCTGCCTGGTATGGCTTTGGATGCCGACTACTACTTTCGGTCTCCCCAGCAAGCTGCTATCCAAGTATCACGGCCCCTACCGCATCGTCGAACGCACGTCGCCTGTCAGTTACGTTGTCGAGCCGCTAACCCCGTCTTCAGACCTCCGTCGCCGAGGCCGCGAGACAGTCCACGTGCAGCGCCTGAAGCGTTATTATGACCCTGTTGTCGTGGCGTGCCCCTAAGTCGCCAGGGTGACTCCCTTCGTCGCTAGGTGTGATTGTAGCGCGGAAGAGGTAACAGCGGTCAACAGCTCTATGCTAACTATCTCCTACCCTTGCAAGGATATTGGCCGTCGTGCAATAACGGCAAGGAAGATGAAGCAACGGTGAACTGGACAGGCGTCATTTTCAGCGTGGACCACGACAAGAGCGCGTGAGAGCCAGCCATGTGCCCCGCTGGCTTTGGACTGCCTTCTCTGAGCATTCTGCTGCACTTCCTTCCGCAATAAACGCATTTTACACTATATATATATATATATATATATATATATATATATATATATATATATATATATATATATATATATAGGGTTTGGAAATGAGGGGCTCGTTAGGAAATACAGAAAGAAATGCCGGCAGTCTACAACGCCAAAGAAGTCATAGAGGAATGGTTAGAATTTTTTTTTTACCGTTAGTGACGTTACATTTTATTTTAATTATTATTATTAATTACGTGAGAAAGAAAGAAAAAAGGCATTCGAGATGTAATCGAAAGGCGTGGGTTCTGTCCCCACTCTGGGCGCGTGTTTTTCTTTCTTTCTCACGTAATTAATAATAATAATTAAAAAAATGTAACGTCACTAACGGTAAAAAAAAATATTCTAACCATTCCTCTATGACTTCTTTGGCGTTGTAGACTGCCGGCATTTCTTTCTGTATATATATATATATATATATATATATATATATATATATATATATATTTATTTATATATAGGGGTGGCAGTCAAGAAAAAAAAACCTCGCAAAGAAAAGGGGAGAATGTGGTTGGTCATTGAAACAGATGAATTTTGAAAGGCAGAAACAAAGTAGAGCAAAATGCCCGGTGCGTATATATATATATGCACCTATATATATAACATCGCAGGGCTTGGCAGCTGAATAGTATATTAAATTAGAGTCACCACGAAAAACATAACAATATTTAATACGACGTTTCGTCTGGGAACCAGCCTTTTTCAAGTGAAGTACATAGGTCGAATACAGGGTATATGTAGGCTCGCAAGGCGCGCTGTGAGCACGTGGACACATTATTTCAAAAGTGTACAAGAAGGAAGTACAGCAAAAAACAAGTGGAAAGAAACGTACTGCACGACTGGGCTCGCAGGTAATCCATCTCAATATACAACGCGGCGAAAAGCCAAAGCGAGGCACTTAGGAAGCGTGTTTCCTTCAGCCACCGCCCACCCACGCACAGCAATATTAAAAAAAGTAAACAAATCAGGGAGGGGTACTAGGCATCTCCCTCCAAAGGAGCGGAAACAACCTTCCGCAATCTTCCGCAATAACTATATATATATATATATATATATATATATATATATATATTGAGAGGCAATGACAGGAGACTTGGCTGACGACGCTTATTCGGCGAGCGGTACCCTGGCCAGAACAGTACAATCACGATTGCGATGATGGCCCGACCGAGAAAGACGACGAACGATGAGATGATGATGGACGCACGCAATGCTGCGACTACAACGAAACACGAAGAAGGCATTGGCTAGTCATGATACTGAGCTATGGCCTCAGTATATATATATATATACATATATATATATATACATATATATATATATATACCTAGCGGGCATTTTTTTCCCGCTTTCTTTCTTTCTTTCTTTCCAAATTTGTGATCTCTTTCAAGGACCTACCACATCCTCCCCTTGCTTTCCGAGGTTTTCTTGGCTGCCAACCCTTATTTCTGTGTTATTTTTTACAAGCCCCTCATTTCCTACACACTCGAGTCACGGCACGGGGGTAAAAAAGAAGGTCTCCTTCATCCCGAGTAGTCCGAGTGAAGCTGGCTACCACCCCCAAGCACAGGAAACAAAAATACCTAAACATAAATACCCTAGAAAGTTTAGGGGAAAATTGCCCCGCCGGTAGCGTAGTGGTTATCGCACCAGAACGGTATTATGGAGGTCATGGGTTCGGATCCCACCTGGCGGGTATTTTTTCTCCACTTTCTTTCTTTGCAAATTATTTATCTGTTTCAATGACCAACCACCTCATCCGCTTTGCTTTCCGAGGTTTTCTTGACTGCCAACTCTTATTTTTGCAATATTTTCAACGAGCCCTTCATTTCCTATTCTCATTCGCTACATGCATAGCGAGGGCCTCTTTTCTGGCAGTCTTGGTGCCATAGGAAGTAAGAGGGTTCAACGCTGGTCGACCACTCGCGACATGTCGTAGACACTAGAGTCACGGCACGGGGGTAAAAAGAAGGTCCCCTTCACTCCGAGTAGTCCGAGTGGCGCTGGCTACCACCCCCAAGCACAGCAAACAAAAATACCTAAACACAAATACCCTAGAAAGTGGAGGGGAAAATCGCCCCGCCGGTAGCGTAGTGGTTATTGCACCAAAACGGTATTCTGGAGGTCGTGGGGTCGGATCCCACCTGGCGGGCATTTTTTCTCCTCTTTCTTTCTTTCTTTCCAAATTCTTTATCTGTTTCAATGACGTACCACATCCTCCCCTTTGCTTTCCGAGGTTTTCTTGACTGCCAACTCTTATTTCTGTGTTAATTTCAAGGAGCCCCTCATTTCCTATTGTGATTCGCTATGTGTATATATATATATATATATATATATATATATATATATATATATATATATATATATATATATATATATATATATATATATATATATATATATAAATATATATATATATATATATATATATATATATAATATATATATATATATATATATATATATATATATATATATATATATATATATATATATATATATATATATTTATATATATATATATATATATATAACACAGAAATAAGGGTTGGCAGTCGAGAAAACCTCGGAAAGCAAAGGGGAGGATGTGGTAGATCATTGAAACAGATAAAGAATTTGGAAAGAAAGAAAGAAAGTGAAGAAAAAATGCCCGCCAATTTTTTCTTCACTTTCTTTCTTTCTTTCCAAATTCTTAATCTGTTTCAATGATCTACCACATCCTCCCCTTTGCTTTCCGAGGTTTTCTCGACTGCCAACCCTTATTTCTGTGTTATTTTCAACGAGCCCCTCATTTCCTATTCTGATTCGCTACATGCATAGCGAGGGCCTCTGTTCTGGCAGTCTTGGTGCCAAAGGGAGCTTAAGAGGGTTCAAAGCTGGTCGACCACTCTGGACGTGTCGTAGACACTCGAGTCACGACCCGGGGGTTAAAAAGAAGGTCCCCTTCACCCCGATTAGTCCGAATGGCGCTGGCTACCACCCCCAAGCACAGGAAACAAACATACCTAACATAAATACCCCAGAAAGTGAATGGGAAAATCGCCCCGCCGGTAGCGTAGTGGTTATCGCACCAGACCGGTATTCTGGAGGTCGTGGGTTCGGATCCCACCTGGCGGGCATTTTTTCTTCACTTTCTTTCTTTCTTTCCAAATTCTTAATCTGTTTCAATGATCTACCACATCCTCCCCTTTGCTTTCCGAGGTTTTCTCGACTGCCAACCCTTATTTCTGTGTTATTTTCAACGAGCCCCTCATTTCCTATTCTGATTCGCTACATGCATAGCGAGGGCCTCTGTTCTGGCAGTCTTGGTGCCAAAGGGAGCTTAAGAGGGTTCAAAGCTGGTCGACCACTCTGGACGTGTCGTAGACACTCGAGTCACGACCCGGGGGTTAAAAAGAAGGTCCCCTTCACCCCGATTAGTCCGAATGGCGCTGGCTACCACCCCCAAGCACAGGAAACAAACATACCTAACATAAATACCCCAGAAAGTGAATGGGAAAATCGCCCCGCCGGTAGCGTAGTGGTTATCGCACCAGACCGGTATTCTGGAGGTCGTGGGTTCGGATCCCACCTGGCGGGCATTTTTTCTTCACTTTCTTTCTTTCTTTCCAAATTCTTAATCTGTTTCAATGATCTACCACATCCTCCCCTTTGCTTTCCGAGGTTTTCTCGACTGCCAACCCTTATTTCTGTGTTATTTTCAACGAGCCCCTCATTTCCTATTCTGATTCGCTACATGCATAGCGAGGGCCTCTGTTCTGGCAGTCTTGGTGCCAAAGGGAGCTTAAGAGGGTTCAAAGCTGGTCGACCACTCTGGACGTGTCGTAGACACTCGAGTCACGACCCGGGGGTTAAAAAGAAGGTCCCCTTCACCCCGATTAGTCCGAATGGCGCTGGCTACCACCCCCAAGCACAGGAAACAAACATACCTAACATAAATACCCCAGAAAGTGAATGGGAAAATCGCCCCGCCGGTAGCGTAGTGGTTATCGCACCAGACCGGTATTCTGGAGGTCGTGGGTTCGGATCCCACCTGGCGGGCATTTTTTCTTCACTTTCTTTCTTTCTTTCCAAATTCTTAATCTGTTTCAATGATCTACCACATCCTCCCCTTTGCTTTCCGAGGTTTTCTCGACTGCCAACCCTTATTTCTGTGTTATTTTCAACGAGCCCCTCATTTCCTATTCTGATTCGCTACATGCATAGCGAGGGCCTCTGTTCTGGCAGTCTTGGTGCCAAAGGGAGCTTAAGAGGGTTCAAAGCTGGTCGACCACTCTGGACGTGTCGTAGACACTCGAGTCACGACCCGGGGGTTAAAAAGAAGGTCCCCTTCACCCCGATTAGTCCGAATGGCGCTGGCTACCACCCCCAAGCACAGGAAACAAACATACCTACCATAAATACCCCAGAAAGTGAATGGGAAAATCGCCCCGCCGGTAGCGTAGTGGTTATCGCACCAGACCGGTATTCTGGAGGTCGTGGGTTCGGATCCCACCTGGCGGGCATTTTTTCTTCACTTTCTTTCTTTCTTTCCAAATTCTTAATCTGTTTCAATGATCTACCACATCCTCCCCTTTGCTTTCCGAGGTTTTCTCGACTGCCAACCCTTATTTCTGTGTTATTTTCAACGAGCCCCTCATTTCCTATTCTGATTCGCTACATGCATAGCGAGGGCCTCTGTTCTGGCAGTCTTGGTGCCAAAGGGAGCTTAAGAGGGTTCAAAGCTGGTCGACCACTCTGGACGTGTCGTAGACACTCGAGTCACGACCCGGGGGTTAAAAAGAAGGTCCCCTTCACCCCGATTAGTCCGAATGGCGCTGGCTACCACCCCCAAGCACAGGAAACAAACATACCTAACATAAATACCCCAGAAAGTGAATGGGAAAATCGCCCCGCCGGTAGCGTAGTGGTTATCGCACCAGACCGGTATTCTGGAGGTCGTGGGTTCGGATCCCACCTGGCGGGCATTTTTTCTTCACTTTCTTTCTTTCCAAATTCTTAATCTGTTTCAATGATCTACCACATCCTCCCCTTTGCTTTCCGAGGTTTTCTCGACTGCCAACCCTTATTTCTGTGTTATTTTCAACGAGCCCCTCATTTCCTATTCTGATTCGCTACATGCATAGCGAGGGCCTCTGTTCTGGCAGTCTTGGTGCCAAAGGGAGCTTAAGAGGGTTCAAAGCTGGTCGACCACTCTGGACGTGTCGTAGACACTCGAGTCACGACCCGGGGGTTAAAAAGAAGGTCCCCTTCACCCCGATTAGTCCGAATGGCGCTGGCTACCACCCCCAAGCACAGGAAACAAACATACCTAACATAAATACCCCAGAAAGTGAATGGGAAAATCGCCCCGCCGGTAGCGTAGTGGTTATCGCACCAGACCGGTATTCTGGAGGTCGTGGGTTCGGATCCCACCTGGCGGGCATTTTTTCTTCACTTTCTTTCTTTCTTTCCAAATTCTTAATCTGTTTCAATGATCTACCACATCCTCCCCTTTGCTTTCCGAGGTTTTCTCGACTGCCAACCCTTATTTCTGTGTTATTTTCAACGAGCCCCTCATTTCCTATTCTGATTCGCTACATGCATAGCGAGGGCCTCTGTTCTGGCAGTCTTGGTGCCAAAGGGAGCTTAAGAGGGTTCAAAGCTGGTCGACCACTCTGGACGTGTCGTAGACACTCGAGTCACGACCCGGGGGTTAAAAAGAAGGTCCCCTTCACCCCGATTAGTCCGAATGGCGCTGGCTACCACCCCCAAGCACAGGAAACAAACATACCTAACATAAATACCCCAGAAAGTGAATGGGAAAATCGCCCCGCCGGTAGCGTAGTGGTTATCGCACCAGACCGGTATTCTGGAGGTCGTGGGTTCGGATCCCACCTGGCGGGCATTTTTTCTTCACTTTCTTTCTTTCTTTCCAAATTCTTAATCTGTTTCAATGATCTACCACATCCTCCCCTTTGCTTTCCGAGGTTTTCTCGACTGCCAACCCTTATTTCTGTGTTATTTTCAACGAGCCCCTCATTTCCTATTCTGATTCGCTACATGCATAGCGAGGGCCTCTGTTCTGGCAGTCTTGGTGCCAAAGGGAGCTTAAGAGGGTTCAAAGCTGGTCGACCACTCTGGACGTGTCGTAGACACTCGAGTCACGACCCGGGGGTTAAAAAGAAGGTCCCCTTCACCCCGATTAGTCCGAATGGCGCTGGCTACCACCCCCAAGCACAGGAAACAAACATACCTAACATAAATACCCCAGAAAGTGAATGGGAAAATCGCCCCGCCGGTAGCGTAGTGGTTATCGCACCAGACCGGTATTCTGGAGGTCGTGGGTTCGGATCCCACCTGGCGGGCATTTTTTCTTCACTTTCTTTCTTTCTTTCCAAATTCTTAATCTGTTTCAATGATCTACCACATCCTCCCCTTTGCTTTCCGAGGTTTTCTCGACTGCCAACCCTTATTTCTGTGTTATTTTCAACGAGCCCCTCATTTCCTATTCTGATTCGCTACATGCATAGCGAGGGCCTCTGTTCTGGCAGTCTTGGTGCCAAAGGGAGCTTAAGAGGGTTCAAAGCTGGTCGACCACTCTGGACGTGTCGTAGACACTCGAGTCACGACCCGGGGGTTAAAAAGAAGGTCCCCTTCACCCCGATTAGTCCGAATGGCGCTGGCTACCACCCCCAAGCACAGGAAACAAACATACCTAACATAAATACCCCAGAAAGTGAATGGGAAAATCGCCCCGCCGGTAGCGTAGTGGTTATCGCACCAGACCGGTATTCTGGAGGTCGTGGGTTCGGATCCCACCTGGCGGGCATTTTTTCTTCACTTTCTTTCTTTCTTTCCAAATTCTTAATCTGTTTCAATGATCTACCACATCCTCCCCTTTGCTTTCCGAGGTTTTCTCGACTGCCAACCCTTATTTCTGTGTTATTTTCAACGAGCCCCTCATTTCCTATTCTGATTCGCTACATGCATAGCGAGGGCCTCTGTTCTGGCAGTCTTGGTGCCAAAGGGAGCTTAAGAGGGTTCAAAGCTGGTCGACCACTCTGGACGTGTCGTAGACACTCGAGTCACGACCCGGGGGTTAAAAAGAAGGTCCCCTTCACCCCGATTAGTCCGAATGGCGCTGGCTACCACCCCCAAGCACAGGAAACAAACATACCTAACATAAATACCCCAGAAAGTGAATGGGAAAATCGCCCCGCCGGTAGCGTAGTGGTTATCGCACCAGACCGGTATTCTGGAGGTCGTGGGTTCGGATCCCACCTGGCGGGCATTTTTTCTTCACTTTCTTTCTTTCTTTCCAAATTCTTAATCTGTTTCAATGATCTACCACATCCTCCCCTTTGCTTTCCGAGGTTTTCTCGACTGCCAACCCTTATTTCTGTGTTATTTTCAACGAGCCCCTCATTTCCTATTCTGATTCGCTACATGCATAGCGAGGGCCTCTGTTCTGGCAGTCTTGGTGCCAAAGGGAGCTTAAGAGGGTTCAAAGCTGGTCGACCACTCTGGACGTGTCGTAGACACTCGAGTCACGACCCGGGGGTTAAAAAGAAGGTCCCCTTCACCCCGATTAGTCCGAATGGCGCTGGCTACCACCCCCAAGCACAGGAAACAAACATACCTAACATAAATACCCCAGAAAGTGAATGGGAAAATCGCCCCGCCGGTAGCGTAGTGGTTATCGCACCAGACCGGTATTCTGGAGGTCGTGGGTTCGGATCCCACCTGGCGGGCATTTTTTCTTCACTTTCTTTCTTTCTTTCCAAATTCTTAATCTGTTTCAATGATCTACCACATCCTCCCCTTTGCTTTCCGAGGTTTTCTCGACTGCCAACCCTTATTTCTGTGTTATTTTCAACGAGCCCCTCATTTCCTATTCTGATTCGCTACATGCATAGCGAGGGCCTCTGTTCTGGCAGTCTTGGTGCCAAAGGGAGCTTAAGAGGGTTCAAAGCTGGTCGACCACTCTGGACGTGTCGTAGACACTCGAGTCACGACCCGGGGGTTAAAAAGAAGGTCCCCTTCACCCCGATTAGTCCGAATGGCGCTGGCTACCACCCCCAAGCACAGGAAACAAACATACCTAACATAAATACCCCAGAAAGTGAATGGGAAAATCGCCCCGCCGGTAGCGTAGTGGTTATCGCACCAGACCGGTATTCTGGAGGTCGTGGGTTCGGATCCCACCTGGCGGACATTTTTTCTTCACTTTCTTTCTTTCTTTCCAAATTCTTAATCTGTTTCAATGATCTACCACATCCTCCCCTTTGCTTTCCGAGGTTTTCTCGACTGCCAACCCTTATTTCTGTGTTATATATATATATATATATATATATAGTCGTGAAGTAGAGTCCTTAGTTGCTGCAGGAATACGCACAAAGTAGAAGTACGCTCTTCGGAGACTTTATTTCCAACGTTTCGACCTGAGACAGGTCTTCCTCCTGAGGAAGACCTGTGTCAGGTCGAAACGTTGGAAATAAAGTCTCCGAAGAGCGTACTTCTACTTTGTGTGTGTATATATATATGTATATATATATATATATCTATATATATATATATATATATATATATATATATATATATATATATATATATGTGTGTGTGTGTGTGTGCGTGTGCGTGTGTGTGCGCACGTGTGGAAGCGTTTGGGCTTGCGGGCATGGGTCGAGTATAACAGATAGCGCATCGCGCGAATTTCGACCATGGTTGGCGTGGCCCGGCGATGGCGTATAAAAATCAAGCCGATCATTTCCGCCGAATGTAAATATACAGGGGCTACATTGATTAAAAATATGTAGTGGCTGTCATAAGACGTAATGTTTACAAGTTCAAATGTAGCACTAAACTCGTGTATACGGCAGTACTCATAGTTAATTTACCAGGTACACTGTGCAGAAATTTGTATAAACCTTCCCAAATGCCTTTTGGGCCTCATACTTCCCTATAAAGGCTGTCTATAACGGCTCCGAGCTGTGGTGCATGTTGAGAATTCGTGTTTGGACAATTCATCCGGCGATTACTAATCGTAAGTAAGCATCGCTTATCTTCTACTTTTCAGCACAACATCTAAGTGATTCGTTTCCTAATCCGTCATTAAGCTGGGAGCGCATTCGTTATGTTTTGAACAAAGGCAAACAAAATTCAGAATACATTCCATCAGACTAGAATTAAGTTACGCTTGAGTTACGGCAAGTGAGCAACCATCACTCACAACGAAAATACATTGAAGAAGCCGTGAAATTGGAGCAGCATCGTTGCATACTCTTCCTATCGGAATAAACATGTTGAAAGAGTTAAGCATCGTTATCGAAACATTGCCGAAAAAAAAAGAGTTGCCTATTTCCAAGCCACGTATTTCACTTTCCCGCCGTCTGACATTTCGATGTTTGTGAACTCGGTCGCATTTTACGTGGAACTTTTCGTTGGGAGAATAATGCAGTTTGAATGTGTTGCAAATTTGTGTCGCCTAAGAATATTTTTGCAAACACCTCTGAAAATAACGTACGAATGATGAATGAGCTCGAAGTGTGATAGAGTTTACGAAAAACTAAGTAGAGGTTCCGTCCAACGTCCAAGAAAGCCAGAGTACAACCAGAAGTAAGTGTAACTCCCGAATGACAATCCATTCGCTAATTGGGAAATGGTCATTCCGATTGTGAGAAATCACTCAGAAAGGAAGTTTGAGGCAATTATTATCATCTTAACATTCTACGACTTTACCCAAGGCACTTTTCTGAGTGCTGTAGAATGAATATTGATCAAAGAATTATGATTAAAGACCACACGCCAGCCAAAATATTTAACCGTATTCACCCCTTTTCCTTCAGTGATCATGTTTGGAAGCTTCAGAACAAACACATGGCGGCAATAATATATTGACAGTTATACTACAAGCCGTTGGTGAAAAGAAAGATGAAACAACTACTTTTCGGAGTTGTACGGGTAGCAGCTCCACTTAGGCTAAGGGCTCCAGGGGAGTGCTGCAGTTTACATTAAACGACCATACAAATACATTACGTGCCAAACACTACGTGCAGACTGGCATTTTTATTTCGCCCCCATCAGAAGAGATTCCAGCGAGAATTAGATTCACGTCGGGTATTGAGATCAACATCACATTTCCCCACCCACTCGACCAGTGCTGCACTGACGCAAGAAGGTGCATGTATCGGATAATTGTGGTAAACATATTTTTATCTGGAAATGTCTGTTGGTTAAGTTCAAAGCTCATTTCCCTCCTTCACATTGGTCAATATATTCTGATGATCACAACGCACATTTTGTGGCTTCTGATACTGCGTCTTCAGAGCCCTTAAATAACTTTGAGCGAATATTCACTATTATTCCAAGCTCTTGTTTTTCTGCACCAACCCTGAAATGCATTTAACACTTTCGCTGCTATAAGCGTAACGCCTTGCCTATATTCATTTTTAGGCTAAAAAAATATGTGGTGATTGTCTTACCTTTCTACCGCCTGGACGATCACTTTTCTTCTTACCGTCACCTTGCCGCTTTACACTAACACCAATGTCTGGTTTTATACGTCTTGTGTCAACACTTCGGCACTGAAACTGGACGGCAACGCTAGAGCGCTCATGTGGCCGATGCGGTTTTAAGTGGCGGAAATGAGGAGGTCGCACATCGTGAAAATAACAAAGGAAAGCCGGAGTGGGATGTTTTACCGCACACTGGACACAGAAGCAAGGTTCTTTGAGGTTTCTGCAAGCGACGCAACGTCAGCCGGAGTAAAATAAGCTCTTACTTCACTTCGCATTGTGAAGGCCGTTTGCTGGAGTAGCATCTGTCAGAGAGTACGCGGGCAAACGGAGCTGCGCTACCTCCACAAACGCCCCGCTCGATTCGCGACGGGTTGCGACTTGTCCGCTGGTATTGCGCCATGTTGTTACTAATGGTTTTACACCGCGAAAAGGCAGGCTGTACTATACAGACACCGCTACAATGTTTACCTTCAAGGGCTGCTGTTGTGGGGTGTAGTGAAATTGGGGAACTTTATCTTCCGGAACTTTCGCGTGTTCTACACGTCGTGATCTGCGATTTAGCCCATCAAAACATAAAAATACAGCATTTGCACTGTGTAGGACCCACCCTACAAATAAGTAACCATTGTTCAATAGGAAAGTCTTATATCTAAGCAATATGTGGGGGTACAGGTTTCAAAATGTTCGTGATCCACGCAATGCAGCTTTAGACCTTGGTTTAATAGAATTGTGCCAAAGTAGAGAAAAAGCCCAGTGTTGCTGTAATTGACCAGAAAGCTGCGAACACGAACACATCCTTTCATCGTTCCTCGCAACAAACATCCTAGGCTGCCAGAGGCCGAAGTAGTTATTTACTTGTATGATTTTAAATAGAGGCCACAGCTGTTAAGAAAATCCTAATTATCATCATTAAACAGCAATAAGCATTTCAAGTACTTTAAACTTCCCGCAGCAGATTCGATCTTTATTGCAAATTAAAAACTGTTTTGAATTAGGTGGCATAAGTCATGGGATATTTTTGGTGAAACCGTGCAGGCCAGTGATTTTGTTTCAGACAGATGGACGCAAAAGTGATAAATCCACAAGCTCAACAATCTTTAATTGATAGAAATAAACTCTTTGTGCTTAGTGGACCATTTCTCACCGCCCACGTAGCACTAATAAGTTCGTAAAATTTCAATACCCACTTCCCATTCATTGAGAAAAGGGATGAAAGGTCGCACTGCCGTAGGAGCGCAACAGCGTGTTATTCTTGATTATCACCCGCCGCTCTTTTTCACGGTCCAGCGGTACAACGTTACCAATCACTTCTATTTTCTTGCGTCCCATTTTACAAAAGTGGCAATTCTTTGAGCTGTCTTTAGGAAAACAAATGAAAGCTTGGCCCTTTTCGTCGGCTCACCTCACGGTAGAGAGGCATGGGGGATAAACATCCGTTAGGATCTTCCGGCGGGAGGGCAAAACCACCTTACAAAGCAAGCACGCGCCACATTTTATGCTAAAATGGCTAACAAGTGTCTACTATCCGCCCACTGAAGCAGGAGGGCGGTTCGAACACAAACCATTGAGACCAGAATATTGGCATTGTGAAACCGAGAAACAACTCGTAACAGACATTAGAATGCGACACCTCTGAAAAAGGAAACTGGTTTGTGCGGCCTGGAGCTACTTTCAAAGATATTCGATTTCCGCAGCAATACCTGCAAAAAAATAATTTCTCCACTGAGTATGTTGCGGGAGTGCACATGAAAGCGTGCCTTAACATGGAAGATGCCAGTACCATTGTTTCTGATCGGGCGTCGTATAGCGAGACGAAGAAGCATCTCAACGTGCCTTACATAACACACGACATTGAATTCCTGCCAAACCATGCTGCTCGTTTTATTTTTTCTGATTATTCCCCATTCGCAAGCGTCACTACACTAAAAAACGGGGCCGAGTTAGTTTCATTATCGCTTCGCC
Organism: Haemaphysalis longicornis; assembly: GCF_048455015.1. Lineage (NCBI taxonomy): Eukaryota > Metazoa > Arthropoda > Arachnida > Ixodida > Ixodidae > Haemaphysalis > Haemaphysalis longicornis. The sequence goes on from NW_027526276.1 coordinate 2,590,921, forward strand.
TCCAACATGCTCGCTTAACACTTTTTAATAAATTGTAAAACCATGAGCGCCTTCACGACCACTTTCACACACCCTCGGTTACATTTCCACAGCGCAATCATTCTTGCAAAGTTAAGCGTATCACTTGCCATTTATCTGCGTTCGCCCAGTCATTCATTCCGCGCACCATAGTAGAATGGAATAACCTGCCACACCACATTGCCACTGAAGCTAACATAACAAAATTTCAAGACTTGTTAAGGAATGAAGCGACCTGATCTTTGCTTGTTTTCATGTGCTTTCCTTCTTTTTTGTAGTAATGTGACTTCGTAGTTATGTGTTTTGTGGTTATGTGTTTGAGAAAATGTTATTGCTTGCGGTTTTCTATACTTATAATTTGATTTTGTTAGCACACATTCATGTTTTGTTTGTTTGATGTGTCTGTATGCCCCCCGACCACCTATGTAATACCCTCCTGCGGAGGGCCTTTAGGGGTACCTGAATAAATAAATAAATAAAATCACCATGACACAATCAGTTTATGCAATCTTCTCTCACATTATCAAAAATATACAGAGGTTGTACAAAGTGCTTGTTTAAAGTATCATTTTAGTGTAGTGCATTTCAGTCGCACACACATAGCCATTCCCGAGAGTATACGGTGAATAACACTAAAAGGGTGTACTTGCATTGAAAGCCATTTTTACATCATACTTCGGTCCCCTACTTCTCTCCCGAAGATGACATCGTCATTGTAGGACACGCTCTTCAGAGTTAACTTTATCATCGAGGTGCCTGTTGCATGGGTGCGTTGAATATTTTCCGCACCAATCTTGTGGGAAGCGTTATCCGTGGTGCCCAGTGCGTATCCGGATTTTTCAAAAAATGCCAACTGGATTTCTCTCATTTGTCGGTGTTTTAGGAAAGCGGTACCGGAGGAACATTTATGCTACTATATGAAAGCTGCCAATCAACTGGTCCATTTTTTCTCCCTAACAAGATGTTTTCTTTCTGGCTAGTTGGAACCCTCATTTTTTTAGATGTGGCGTTGCAGCCAGGAGACTGAATGCCCTAAAACGTTTTGGGGTCATACGATTTCTTAAATATCCATGTACACGCACTCGTGTGGGTAATCTCGCACCTCTTTTTGTTGGGATAGTGAAATTTTAAAATGCTTAATGAAGCAGAAAAAAACGGGTGTGACCTTGCCATGTTTTGTTATGACAGCCTACAGCGTCTCATTTTGTTTTCTGCGTACGGCGGAAACGGTTGTCTAGCACCCCGAAGCATTTCACCAGACATCCACCCTGCACTCACGTAGAAAGTACCCGTGGCGTAGTTATTGCCGAGATCGGCTGCAATTTTTTGTATTCACGTCATTCACAAACATAAAGTGTAGCGAATGCTTGAAACGCAAGGAAAAATGTCACGCGCATTGTGCTGGCTTTCTCTTGGCCGCATCACCTCACATGTGCCCTTGAACAGCATAAATTTTCTCCTCCTACCTTGACGCTCCTAATCACGCGTCAGCGCCCAAAAAAACGTTACCTGGTTGCCAATTTGCGCAGGGTTGCTCAAGGGTATACTGTGTTGAAGGTGCAACTCATGTTCTCAAAAAAAATGAGGAAGTGTCTGAGGCCATGCAGGATTCCTCGCTTGTTACAGTCCCACACAATGGGCGAAATAAAGAGTGATCAGGCAGTCGTCTTTCGCTAATTTAATGCGAGGCAGACTTTTACCGTGATCGTTGATGTGCGGCCGTATTCCCGACTTTCAATTTAAAGTCCAAGATTTTGCGGTAAACAGATGGTTCAGAACATGGTTAGCATATATATGAGCAGGTCCCAAAATCGGATACTGCGAAAGACCGTTCTATTAATATATAAATAAATATATATATATATATATATATATATATATATATATATATATATATATATATATATATATATATATATATATATATATATATATATATATATATATATATATATATATATATATATAGTTGATCTTATCAAGTGCATCAAACGGCAGATTTGAATGAAAGGGTGTTTTTTATAAATATCCTTACGTGGCGGCATAAGGAAGAGACGTGGTACCTTTATAACGATAACGTGAGGCGGATGTATCACGAGAAAGAGACTAAGTAGTGGACAAATACACATGCCGCCATGTTTTCCCACCCTCGAAAAAGATGAAGCACATTGTGTGACGTAGCCCGGGTTGCGTTCAGATGGCTGACGCCCATTAAATTATCGCCTCATCAATCATAGTTCGTCTCATTGCTATGTCGCCACGTAGCAATATCTCGGCAATTGCTGGTTCATTTAGCTACATTGCATAAGTTTTTTCTTCATAACACACCAGTTCACATAAATGTAAAGATAAGAAAAGCACAAAAGATCAGACATCTACGAAATTGTGCAAGGAAACAATCAGTATCAATTACTACTATATAGAGAACTACCGCAATTTTACGATTACAAGCACCCTCCAATACTGTGGCAAAGTATTGCAAAAAAAGTTTGTTTTGGAATCTAAGCCCCCCTTTTTTTAGGAGCCATAGCAAGGTATGTTTCATGTCATTTATGAACTACAAACAACGTTACCGAAACACAAGACGATCTTCGCTGGGGTACTGTAGCAGCGGCCCAAGATGCACAACGGGGTCGAATGGTAGTGAGGATGATTGGGTATCAGTCGTAAGAGGTGGATTTACTGTATTTCTTTATGTGTGTTCATGTGTCTGTCTGGTGGAGTTTCTTTCGTTTTTTTTTTCTTTTTCTTATTTGTATTAGTCATGTTAGCATATAACCCTAATCACATGTTCACCAACCATCTGAAGTAGCAAGCGCATTATTATGCAGGGCTGACCTCTTCGGTCTCATTAAAGAATTTTCTCTCTCTCTCTCTCTCCTACGTTTTTTACCAGTGTACCTTCTCTACAAGACGTAATATCGCCGTTGAAATAAAAAAATACCAAAAAAGGTGGATCACTCGTGAGCCCGTCCTTCACGGCGACCGCCGAACGGTCCGGGAACGCGCAGTGCCTTCAGCCAAAAAAATACAGCAAAAAAACAACGAGAAGCGAGAAAATGCGGAGCACTCGTGAGCGCTTGCCTGGCGGCGAACGCCTAGTCTCTGGCTCGCACTGTCGCTTTAGTAAAAAACAAACTCAAGCGGCGTTGTTAAGCCCTACCACGCATCTAAAGTTTGCCATAAGGAACAAGAGCATATCAATGCATATGACAATGACTACTACCAGCATAATGCAAAGCAATGACGGTACATGTAAACAAACAATTTCAAACTTGTACAAATGCGTGGTGATGTGTCCTTCAGGCTTCATGTATAAAGAAATCTTGCACCTTCGCTATGGTACAAGCCTTGGGCAACTTAATGCGCGCTTCGCCAGAGCTGGTGGAGTTCTACAATGTTGAGGATGACTTTGAATACATCACGCACCGCGAAGACGACGACGCCCTCTTCCTTCCATATCACGACAATTACTAGCGCCGCAAATATGCAAATAACCAAGGATACGGAAATATAACTAAGCGTCCGGCGATGGTCAGCCACAACACCTCTCGTTATTGAAGAATTGCGCTTGGGTGCAGGCCTCCCTGAATTGTTTTATTGTTTACCAAATAAAACGTTATTTCTTGCGCCCTCTTTTCGACATACCGAGGCGAAAAAAAGTAGCACGGGAGTGGGGGTGACTTGGATTTTTCAAAAGTAAGCATCCCACTCAGTTTTCGGCTTCGCGACGGTAGAAATAAGGGGCTGCTGAAAAGGTAGAAAATACCGTAGTGTCTATAAAAATGGACAATATACAACTAGTATGACTTACTAATATATGCAAAACGGGGAGTGAAGTGGAAACACGGTGTTTTGATTTGAATGTCATAAAAACCAGAGTGAAAATTAGCATACGTGTTTGCATCATTGCGGTACGTATACCCCTCTGTCAAGTCTTTCATCGTGAATTTGCCAAATTCACAGGAAGCTTTTTCCGATTGGCTTTCGGTTTTGACGGCTCCTTTCCGCCGATGAAAACGGGGGTCTTTGGGTTAATTTGACCTTTCATGGCATTAAAACGCACCAGTTATAAAGTATGCCTATTTTCTCGCTGATGCCAAATACAACAAAGAGTACAACGCAGGCCGCTTCTTGCTATTCATCAAGAACAAGGCTCTCTAATCCGCTGGGACGACGTGAAGAGTTATAAAAAGTTGGCGGGAACATAAACATCCCATATCATGAACTTATTTCCTCGTAATCGTTCTGTGATTTGACTTAAGAGCGTCCAAATAGCGGTTCCAACCGCAGGAAATAGGCCAGATATTTCGTGGACCCTTCCCTTTCTGGTAATAATCAACACCGGCCTTTTGGGATCCACTACCGGACGAAGGCCTCTACCACTGACCTCAATCCGCTCCGGACCGGCGCTACCCGAGTTTCTACATTGTTTCCGAATTTTCCTATTTTTCTATACATCTAGATATACAGCTAATCGCCTTCCCCTCCTCCAATACCCACCTCTCAGTACCCACTCGTTTGCCATGGTGCTCCGCCGGTGGTCACTTCTCACTACATCGCCAGCCCAAGTACATTTTTGTTTGTTAATTTGGACTATCACTTCTACACGAGGTTATTCCCAGGCCCAGAATGCTAGTTTCTTGTCACTGATGCTCACACCTATCCCCCTGTCCTTGCATTCCGATACTGTAGTAAGGCGCCAAGTTTTCGCTCCTTGTGTCATCACCCGTACCACGCATTGGTTGTATACTATTATTTTCAGTGACAGAAGGCGCTTTTATTCATGTTTTCGGGAGTGCTTTCCCAAAGCACCCAAGACCATACCTGTTCTCCGCCTGATTTATTTTCTCGTAGTTTGGATCAGCTCCGACAACTCGTCCAAAGAAGTTGCGCTCCTCTAGTTTTTCTAGCCTGGCGTTACCTTATCTGAACGGGGCGCGTTGAGGTTGCTTTTTATTGCGAAGCGGTATACCTCTACCTGCTAAGGGATTTATCGTGGCATTCGCGTCAACGAAAACTCCCGCGAGCAAATAAAAGAAATTAATGTCACCGCCATGAATTGAACCTGTACCCGAATAGAGCACCGAAGCGACAGCCCGTCGCCTTACCGACTCAGCTACGCACACACGAGGAGACAGGCATATAGATGGTGCACTCAACGAGCACAGACGTGGGTCTACCACCTCCTCTCATTCAAAGCCCTCATTTGAAGTGTCAACGCATAATGTACGATAACGGCGTCCAACGTGGTTTGGATTAACGACGAACTGAATATCGTTGTGGAGGCTCACTAAAACAGTTGAGCTTAAATTGAGGACGACTCAGCGAGCAACGGACTGAAGATGATAGATGTAAGATTAAGGAGAAATAACAGAGTGGAGTGGATCAGGCAACAAAGGCTTAAAGTAGAAACTAAGAAGAAATGGGTGTTGGCAGGGCATGTAATGCGAAGCGCAAGATACCTTTTGGCCATTAAGGGTAAGAGAGTGGATCTCTAAAGACGCCAAGCGTGGCAGGAGGCGGCAAAAAAGTTACACACGCAGGTGAGATCAGGAAGTTTGCGGAGATAAATTGGTCGCAGTTAGCCCAGGACAGGGATAATTAGAACTCTATGGGAGAGGCATTGTCCCTGCAGAGGACGTAGATAGGCTGATGATGATGATGAGTAGCGTCTGGGGAAATGGAGGGCTGGAAGGGGACACCTTGGCGGGGACGCATGACACAAGAGTGACGGCGACGCAGGGCGAGAAATGACGCGAAGGTCGCACGTGCTGCCCTCCTCCTCGCCCTTCGCCAAGCGTTCCTCTCCACTATCTTTGTGCCGTCGATGCTGCGTTTGGTTGTCTCAGCTATCAATATTTGTACAGACACGTGTGTGAATTCAAGTGACGTCTCATGGATAATTGTTGTGGGTGTCGTTTACAGCCACGCAGTCAACCACACCCACAGCGTGTATTAGAGTCGATTTTTTTTCCCTAAGAATCTGCAACAGCGCCAGTTTCGCAGGATGCGCGCTTTAAAATCTTTTGTTGCTGAAATAAAACGTACTTTTGACTGCATCCAAGTTACAGATAACGAACTATAAAAGTACCCACAAAGTGTTGTTTCTAGGACTAGAAATAAAATAGTAGTCATTCGTTTGATAGAACCGTTACATGTTATGGGAAAAAAACTTGACAAAGAACTCAAGAAAATTACAGGGAATCCTACACATTGCATCTAACCTCAACTAATCTAACAAGCCTTTCATCCACATTACCAAAAGGAATAAAAAAAGAAACGGAAACATGTTTTTTTAATTATTGCGCTGATGAAGACCGAATTCGACGGATCATGAAACGGAGCCATTAATTTGTTTTACCATTATCAGTTGGAGCGTTTCGCGGCCCTTGCCACACCGCGAAAGCGGGCACAGAAGCGATAGCAACTGTTTTCGTTTTTTTTTTTTTTTTGATCAAGGCATAAACGACTTGTAACAATGCAGCAGACGATGACATTTACGGGCTGACGGCAGGAAGGGGATAACACTAAACATAGCTTGAAAGGTAAAAGCGATTAAGAGAAATTATCAGAAATTGGTAAAATATTTTGTGACAAGGGTCCTTTGATTCCATTTTGGGCAACGATACTTGATTGCCGTGTGGTATTTATGCTTACTTTGACTCTAAGTTTTTTTATATTCCTAAACATCGTTTCTTACTTTTAGATACTTATCAAGTGTTTGTTGTAGGACGCCGGTTCGATTCCCGGCCGCGGCTGCCGCTTTTCGGATGAAGGAGAAAAGTAAAAACGCCTGCGTGTTCGAGATTTCGGAGCACGTAAAGAACCCCAGTTGGCCTAAATTAATCCAGAGCCCTCCACTGCGGCGCTCCTCATCGCCTATGTAGCGCCGGCGTGTTAAACCTCATAATCAAACAAACAATCAAGTGTTTGTTGTATCGTTTGTTGCAAACAAGATCAGATATCCGATGGGTGACTTTTGTAAGATGGGTGTGAATTTACTCGATGATCTGTCATAGCTATGCGGGCACACGGCACCGATTGTTTACATTTCCCGTCTGCGTAAACATGCCGAATACACATAGAATTCACAATGTCGAGAATAAGGCCGGTGATTTCTGCTACACTGTTTACCGCAAGAGGTGTGTAGTGACTTATTACAGGGTGTGCTCTTTATAGACTCCCCAATAAATTATCCCACGCCTGCCGTCATCACTGTACTTGAAAAATATTCAGAGAAAATCTGCATTCCGGTCTTCAGATTTCCGACGTGGGAGCATTACCTCGTCATCTGTACAAGACTTTGGAACGGATCCGCTGCATTCACTGTTCTTCCTATCGACGGCTTGAGGTACTATGAAATGGCGTGGGACAGGGATAGTTTTTAGCACCATGCACAACGAACAGAGTGCCAAAAACCAACGGTTACTCTTAGGAGATATGCCTGCATTGGGTTTTGATAAATCGAGATATTTCTTGGACAGGTAGTTCCGCGTGACCCGCCGCGGTGGCTCAGTGGCTAAGGCGTTGCGCTGCTGAGCACGAGGTCGCGGGTTCGATTCCAGGCCGCAGTGGCCGCCTCTCTGATGGGGGCGAAAAGCAAAAACGGCCGTGTGTACGAGATTTCGGCGCACGTTAAAGATCCCCAGGTGGTCAAAACTAATCCGGAGCCCTCGACTACGGCGCGCCCCATCCCCTGCGTTCCGTCGGCGCGTTAAACCCCCGCAATCAATCAGGTAGTTCCGCGTGCACTGAAGCGCCGTGCCTACATTTTAAATAACCGACAATCCTGTTTAGCTTAACAAGACAAGACGATAAGAAAACTTGTTTAAAGAGCGTGGCTTTTGTGATTATTTTTCTTTTTATTTACAATCGGATTGGTCTGATTTAAAATCCACCACTCACAGTTTGTGATCGTAAAATTTCCTTTGCACCCAACATTCGCTTTGCCGCATTGTATTGGGGACGTTGTGGCGTTTTCCATTCATCTGCTACAAAGTACTCTTGCGGGTCACTTCTTTGTTTCATGGGTGCTGCTAATTTAGACTCAGTTCAATCAATCGTAGTACACACAGAACACAAATAAGCCGGAATGGGAGTAAATGGCTTGTCTCATAACTCAGTACCAATTCGGAGTTTTCAAAACTCCTTCCAATGGGAGTTTCGCCTTACTCCCATTATTTCGGCAGTTTTTTCAGTAGCATATGGGAGTTTGATTTTACTGCCACTACAATGGGAGTTTCCAGGGGTACCATTGGGAGTGTATTGTTTCCTCCAACTGGGAGTTTTCAGGGGGCGTATTGGGAGCAGTGTTGACCTGCATTCGAGGTTTTTTTTGTGCGCTTCATATAAATGCGCTGCAGTGGAATTTATTACTGCATTTGGGAGTTCTTAATAAGGGCACAGGCCGCATTTTTATTTTTCGTTGGGGATCACGTAATTTCTAGTCTTTTTTCCGCTTCAAACGTTGAATGGCGAAACGTGAAAAGTTTGTTTTCTGCAGAGTCAATTTATTGCATAGAAATTACATGAATACGATATACGTGTGAACACGTTAATAAGACAATAAAAACACTGAATCAACAAAACACCTACATCGAGAACACAAGGTATCTTGGTAAGAACTTTATCTACTACAACACTCCTCAATGAAAAAAATTTAAGCCATTTGCCAACAATGAGGTCAGCATGTCGTCGGTGCGCTGTTTTGCTTGCACCTGCCTCCCAAACGCTGACGTTGCCGCACCCCCTGGCACGTTCTTCTGGAAGCCACAGCAGCACATTCATTAGAGGGATAACAAAACGCTTTAAATCTGCGGTAACAAATACATAAGCATACTGGGCATCTGACCTGAAAAAAAAAAGAAACGGCACTGTAAAGACGCTGAACTTGTCACTCTTGTGTCCGCAAAGCTACGCAAAATTGCACTTCTGCCCGAGACACCTGCGATCACTACTTCGTCACAACGAAGTGTTCTGCTGTTCAAAAAGGTGCGCGGCCCCTGTGGCGACCAACTTCTCAAAATGCTTCCTTTCCCTCTTTTCCTTGCGTGTAGTGTTCTGGGAACGAGCTTCAGGTTTTACCCCCCGCACTACCCCTCTCTCCCCTCACCGAAAGTTAAGGAAAAATTTCGGTCGGTGTGACGCTTGCGCGTGCCCCCCTTCAAAAAAAAATAATAACATAAAATAAGCAGTCGTCTGTCGACTCTACAGAATGCTCCCTCGAATGGCGTTTGCTGGTTATAGTTACACGCGCCTAGCGTACGGAGAGCTCCCACGGGGCCCCGACCTTCTCCCTTTCCAGTGAAAGCAATTAATCGCCGGCGGCACGCGGCAGTCACCCTCCTCGTAGCAGGCGTGGCTGGCACCACACCTACTTCTCAAGAAAAGCGGCCGCCCTGCGACGTTTGACCGGCCAACTTCACCCTCGCTTGCCAGTAAGCCACAGACAAAGCCTAACAAAAACACCTAACAGCCGTCCAGAGTTCGGACAGTTTTCATTCTGCTTGCGAGTGTGAATGAGTGAGTGTTCTGCTCGAGACCCGCGCAAATACGCATTGCTTTCACACTGTTCGGCCTCCCCAATGACGTTCCGGGCATGGTGCCGTCTTTCACACACAACGCTCACCTCCAGTGGCGGAGAATCGCCCGTGCAGTGGCGCGGGAAACACGTTGAGTTTATTTGACGCTAGAAGGGGCACAAGTCTCCCAAAATGTTGCGTACAATAAAAAACGTAAGAATCTTACCTTCAACCACCTCGCAGAGGCACAACCGCGTTGTTTTTAACGAGCCACTCTCAGCGATCACTGCATTTAGCCCTCGCGTCGGCTCGCTGGCGTATTCCGTCGGCTCGAAGGTCGGTGACACGGAGGCGACGTTGCAGTCCGTCGCACGTCAGGCGAGGCTGGTTCCACAATGTTGGCAACGAGCTTCGGTTGTTGGGAAGCACTTCACATCCGTTCGTCCGGCCGCAAGTTCATACTGGCAATAAATTTTCGGGGACGCTGGAGCTCACACGACACACGACACCAACTGGCAGCCATTTTGTAAGGACGCGTAGAGGAGGAAGGGGTGAAGGAGGAGGAGAAGGAAATGGAGGAAGCGTGGGAGTTTTTAATACTCCCATTAGGACAAACGCAGTAATCACAGCCAGATACTGCGTTTTGTGAAGAGGTACAACCGTGGTAAATGCACTTATTTACGACGGCTTATGGCCCCCGGTGTAAACTGGCAGTTTTTCCACCATCATACTACCACACGTGGGAGCAGGCCGCCTGTCGTGAGGAGTTTAAAAGACGTATTCCAGCCAAGAAACTCCCATTCAGGCTAACTTGTGTTTTGTGTGTAGCGTCGGCATTTCCTCGGTCGCACCTCATGGTTTTCCTTTTATGCCATCCTCATCTCGGAACTCTCCGTTTCCTTCCTGCTTACTGAGTACACATCCCCTCGCGAAGGCTTGGCTGTCTTTTTTTCTTGATTCGCCATATTCCGTCTCTCGGCTTGTCTTCAGTGATGCGTTGCTGTGGGCGACCACGCTTCCAACCCGCCGCGGTGGCTCAGTGGCTAAGGCGTTGCGCTGACGAACACGAGGTCCCGGGTTTGATTCCCGGCCGCGGCGGCAGCTTTTCTGGTGGAGGCGAAAAGCAAAAACGCCCGTGTGTACGAGATTTCGACACACGTTAAAGATACCCAGGTGGTCTAAATTAATCCGGAGCCCTCTACTACGGCGCGCCTCATCTCCTGCATTCTGTCAGCGCGTTAAACCCCCACAGTCAGTCAATCAACCACCCCTCCAAGATGCTGTTGGTGTAGGAGATAAAGCAACATGTCCAAAGCGACAAAAAACGAAAAAAAAACGTCAGACTCAAAAAGATACAAAACCCAACGCATCCGCGGAACGTGGGTGTAACGTAGGAGTGATAGTAAAAAAGCGTTTGGAAAATACATATGCACGGAGTAAGGGCATATGCATTCATAGGGTATAATAAGCACAGTGTGCATGAAGACTTCAGGGCTCAATGTGCTCAATGTCAATGTGCTCGCGGAAGGGGTCGTGCACTTCATTTAACTGCAACCGTTCCCATAATACCTCGTGTTCAGCCATTCAGAGGCACTAGAAAGTAAACGTCCGTTTCTATTTGAAAGGCCCAATGACCATTAGCCCGTCGGACAAATCAGAGCAGCGACATTGAGAAAGTCTTCTTTCCTTGTTATTGTTGGCCAGGAAACCTCACCGTCACTTTTAGTATTCCTTCACATGTGCTATCGCCACGGCTATGTTGTAGCTTGATAGCCATGGAGAGATGGTAGGTTGTTGGCAGAAACTTGCGGCGCATTAGTTGCGCTTCAGTCATCCGAAACATGTGGCATTTTAACAGCAGAGCTGTTTACGCCGACAGAAATCCGACAGAAGTTGTCAGAAAACACAGCTCGCAAGTCAGCGCGTGCCTCGCGGCGACCGCTCGGAGTCCTCGGCGGGAGGCGGGGACGCCGGGGACACCGGTTTCCCCACCTCGCCGGACGCCGCGAGGCGCCGGGCACGGCATTCGCGCAGTGGCTTGGCAAAAAACAATTAAAGGCGTTCCACTTAACGTGAAATCTGTGGGAAGTGCAAAGCTCTGATTCGCCGTAATTGGCTGTGGCGCCGTTATCCGGGAACTACTAACACCAATCGCGCTTTTCGCCTCCCTTACTCACTTGTCTTGTGATAAATTGAACGGATGTTTGTCCAATGCAATTAAAATTTTCCGCTTTGCTAGTGCTCGCGCTCCTCCTGCCTGGAACAGCGCGAGAGGGAGTTTTGTTTTTTCTTGCGTTCTTTCATGTCGTAGGCGCCAGCCTCTTACTGCGCAATCTGGAGCGCGTCGTTTTTGGCGGCCACTGTTTTCTCTTAATATCGTAAACACCAGCCCAACGGCAGTTCCTAACTAAATGAACGCGGAGGCTGTCATTAATATGCACAGATTCTGCCTCAAACGTGCCTGCAGCTTTTTTTTTTGCGCTGAACAACTGAAAGATCTATCACAAGCTCCAGCGGTTCAGGAGCTTCGAAAGGTTATTACTACAAAAACCACTTGTTTTTCGAAGCCTCTTTCGCAGACTCTACTGGAGTCCGTTATCTCGCTGCGCCACCTGATTCCGGCAGTCGCTTGCCATCAAACAGAGTAATAGCGAACGAGCTGCGACGACAAGGCTAGCGCCTCTCTGCACTTAAAAAATCCCGGGCCATCTCCACTAAGGTGAAATCAAGGGAGGGGCGAAACATGCTGTGTATAATGGTATTCTTGGCGCATGGGCTTTTTTGCAGTTGAGATGAAACTGTCTGGGGTAGAGGTATACAGCTTGGCTTTAAAAGCCTCTCGTCTTTGAAGAACGAATCTGTCCAGCACAAGGCGGAAATGATATCCCGTTTTTTTTTTTCACGCGTTACGTTCTACCGCGAGGCATAAAGGACTTTCCCGATGTTTAAGTGCCGTTACAACATGAGATGACGAATACAACGACGACAGGAGACGCCAACAGCCCCAGCCCCTAGTGGGCGTAGCCCCTAATATCCAGCGCACGTGAGGGCGTGTCTCGCTGTGACCGCCCGGTGTCGTCAAGACTTGAGATTGGGTTTCGGCCCTGTAACGCTCCCGCCTTCGTCGTCGTCGTCTTCGTGTAGCGAACGGCGAGCCACGGGTCCTCCGCGCCGAAGACGATGAAGAAGAATCGGTCAAGCCATTCCTTCACAATCCACCCGTGAAGATGTCCACCGAACCAGCTGCTGAGGATGTGGTGGTATAGCGCGCCGAGGACGAGGTACAAGAGGATTTGTGCCGTCGGAAGACGATGAAGAAAGTGATGACGACTGCTCCTGAATAAACCACTGCGCATATTTTAATGGTCTTTGCTGTACAGAGCCGTCCAAAACGGTTTTCCACTGCTGGGGTCCACTGTTTCATTGCTAAACCAATAAAGCGGTTCTTTTTGGTTTGCTATATTCTTCATAATATAAAATGCAGCGCGGGTTTTTCTCTATGATGAATCCGCAAGCGCATGTTAAATTTAGAAACAGTTCTATGGAATTGTTTCTTCCGATCTGTTCCACTAGGCAGGCAATGACTCAATTGAATTCTTAATGGCGTCCCGAAGACCATAGTTGTAAATATGCATCCAGTACTGTTGTTGGAGTTGCGGAAAGAACTTTGCCAAATAAAGCACCAAAGCCCGAGGGACTTCTCCAGCATCTTGAAGAAGAACGTCTACGGGGTCCACGGACAATTGCACTGGCCCGTTCCGAAGGCGCAGTTTTGCTCCAGTTGATGGAGAAGGTCTGGTGTCGCTGTCGGTGATCACCTAGATAGAAGAAAAGTGTTTTTAATATGTCTGTTTTAGCTGCCATTCAAAAACAGCAAGACGTTAAGGGCTTAATGTTACTCTCGTTACCGTAGTTTTTTCAGCCGGTTACGAGAACAAAAACTTAAGGCGAGCAACTCTGTAATGTGAAAAGGCTTCCGCGAATTGACAAATAAAGAAAAAACACATACGTCAAACAGCAGAGTGTTAAGGTCCCTGGCCGGTGTCGTGGCGGCGAGTTATCATTAATAAATCTCGGTAGCTCTTCAATATTGGCAGCACGCTATCTCCAGACGCAGTGCAACTTGTCGGCAGGATCCTTAAAATGACTATTTCACCAGAAGTATTGCGGCTAAAAATAGTCTTATATTACCTATTACTTTGCACAATAAAGTAATTGTGAATTCCATTATCTGCCTAAACTTTTATATAGGCACCTACGTATGTGTGTATTTATGGCCACAGAGTCCGAAAAGTGTGATCGGTGGCGTTTCAGCGGGTTATGGTAGCTGTTAAATTATGTATTGATTCGAGTGCAACCCTAATAAAAACATTCAATATGAGTGCAAAGGTCAGTAATGTCACTTATGAAGATGGCAATACATGAAGGTGTAATGGAAGCATGAAATACGTATAATAGGTCGAGGCTTCTAGCGCATATGAAGAGGCCTTCAGTAGTTGGAGTGTCCAAGGTTGCGTGCGATAGCTGTGATTTTAAAATTTATTTGCAGGTTGGTGGCGAGGACATTTGGCAGTAAATTCGGGTGGGCTCCCAAAAATTACGTGTGCTTCTATCTCTATGACATTAGGTGACTCATTCACTCACTCACCAAGTCATTATTCATAGCAAAACTTTTAACTTACCTCCAAAGTTAACGTGAACCTTACTCTCGCTGAGAACTGCAGGATTCCTCGATCACTGGAACACGTACTCCAAGGTATGAACACTTTAAGCATGTTGCCCCCACTGGTGGCCAATTCAACGTGTATGAGCCGTGTTCCATTGCGGCAATAGCCTTTCACTGGTCCGTGCGGCTCCAGTTTGTCAAGACCAGTGTAGATCGGGTCGTGGAAGGATACCCCGGCAATGACTATGCTGGGCTCTCGATTTAGCTCCGGGTCGTACTCCACAGGAAAACGATCCAAAACTCCTCTCACAATGTTCTCAGCGTCGATTCCGGAAGAGTCACATGGTTCACCTGCGACGTAAGCGAAGTAGAGTAAGGCGCATGGAAATAATTTTTGTAGCTTAATCTACACGACGCTACCTCGGTCAGTCTTCGCGGGATCACCAGTTTCGCCCTTGAGCACTAGAGGTCACACCACACCCCCTTCCGCAAGCGCCCTGCATAGAGACAGGCGAGAGAGATAGGCGAGAAAGGAAATGATACGTCCGGCACTCGTGCGCAAGGCGTGGCGGAGGAAGGCGAGGAGGCCGCCATCGCAGCGATAAGAGCGCGCTACGAAGGCCGCAAGGCCAAGTGCAGGGCCGAACTGTATGCGTTAGAGGAATACGAACATACAGCTGTGGTCCCTCGAACAGCGGCGAGGCTTAAACAACGCCTGGCAAAAAAGAGGAAAAATGCTGCTGTTGGGTACAGCTTTGGTACTTTCAAGTCTTTCGCATTTGTGTGGCCCTCCTTCATATTTTTCAATACTCCAACTGGATGAACTTCTCCACAAGCGTGATTCATCAACTGATAAACGTCTCTGCCAAACGTGGTTTTATACGCGAGTCGTTTTTCGGTTAAAGAGACCACTGTAAAATCAACACCGCTCGAATATCCAAACATTGATGCTGAATAAGAATTCGTTGAAGACATTCAAAACGCCATTCTATTCCAACGCCCCATTTTGCGATTCGTATTTTATTCTTCGTCTGCTCTTCTGGTGGGTCGTCTACTGACAGACCGTGCGTATGGCTTGAACAACCGAAAACGGTGACATCGTAATATGAATAACGCAAACAATCATGAAAGTGGCTTAAGCATTACCGTGTCCGCTACATGCCAGCGAAAGCCAGCAGCACAAATGTTTCCCTACAAAACCGTTTTCACTGTAATAATAAAACTTTCTTGGTCGCCGCCAACGCAATATTAAAGCTAGATGAACTTCTACTCTTCATGGCCAACAGTACAGCATATTTATAGCGGACATACAATATACTTGAATGAGAAAATGGTGCACAAGTTTTGAGAATGGTCTTCGGATCTGCAAGCCTTCTTTCCAGCCTCTCTGCTATGCGCCGAACAGTGGGATTATCAAGTACACCGCAATGCACAAAAGCATTGCTGAAATGATAGTTTTCAAGTAAACGTAAACGCTCTTATATTAAAGCATAAACGCAGCTTGTATTGTTCTGCCGTCCTAAGCACCTTGGTCCATAGGTCTGCCCCACTACTAAACGCCTATGGACTGCCACTGCATCGTTTTGCGAAGACGTGCTGTTATATTTAATCCTTGGTACCGATTCTACACGTTCCAGACACCTTCATTTGCACGAACGTACAGAAAACATGTCTTTTTTGAAGAAAGAGAGTTCTTTCCATATCTAAGAACTAATTACACAAATCTCACTCCATTTTAGGGGGGGGGGCGGCATTGATTTCTTACACATTGAAAATGCTGAGCTCGGGACGTTGAGAAAATTTTAATTTCACTAGACTACGCCTGTATTGAATGGAGACGAATGCTCTCAGATACAGGTAAACCATCGCTCTGAAGCACGATTGCTGGACCTTGTGCACTCAGCACATTGCTCACGCGGAGAGGTTCGTCTTCGAAGATACAGCGGGTAGGACAGAATTCTAAATCATCGGAGATTAGCGAAGGTACACAAAACTGTCCCAGCTTTTGCCACCAAAATCTCCCTAAGAGACACGTGATTTTGCGATTATCGAGGCATCTTGCCAAAGCATGGCTGAAATCTGTGGCACGGCCTTGTTTCATGGCGTCGTGCGCACCTGTGAAAAATATCCGCACTTGTAACCACTGAGTGCGCTTCTTGGATGAGAAAAGAGTACTTTGAAGGTGCCTTCGTCTACCGAGAAATTATAAAGCAGAATCGTGACATCTACTGTTTTGCTGGCCCGTACTTTAAAAGCAAAAATGCAAAAGTACACTGTAAACGCAAACTAGCCGGAAATGGAGTTTTAATCAAGTAGTGTGCCCTGAAAAGTACTTATAGCAAAAAATGTACTCCCCAAGCATGGTCTAAAAAAGTAAACGAACCTCCATGGTAGTACCGTTGCCCATCCGTGCTCCATGGTAGTACCGTTGCCCATCCGTGTAGCAAAAGGGAGGATTTAGAACGACTTAACACCATTTGTGAGATGGCGTTCGGTTCCTTGTATACTACCACGTCCAAAATAAACTCCCCATCTGGGATAATCATCTCAAGCGGGCGGTTGCCATGTTAGTCTTCTGTTGTTTCCGTGTATCAGCACTTCAACCGTGGCCTAATGCTAATTAGAACGAGTAAGCAGGACGCGACGGTTGCATGCAGCTACAAACCCTATACCGTGCGTATACCCGTATAGATGCTTCAGCCAGCGCGATCACAGGCAGACAGCGCGGCCGTGTTGTTTCAATCTGTTTATTTTGGCGATAGGTGTTGTCAAACTCTGCTGATAACAAAGAGACAGTTCTCGCCGTTGCAAACAATTGCAATGCTCATCTGCTTCGCTTGCTTGCGCATATATAGACGATTGAAATTCTCGTGCCAGCGCGCCAACGCACCCGACTGCAGCGACTCAACTTGCCCTGGCGGCACGACTTGCTGCCCGGATGTAAACAACCTCCGTGCTATCAACTCAGCGCGGCCGGTGACTCGGTGCGGCTGGAGCTTCATGCCTCGCCTTGGGTCATCGTTTTTTTCTTATTTGAGAAGGACTAGTAGTGCCATTTGGTGGAAAGATTTTTATGTGCCCCTGTCACAGGAGGAACGGCCGCTAACAGCATTTGGATACGGCGACAGCTGTGGAGAGCTCGCGGGTAAGTGGTCTGTCATCAGTCGATGCATTTGTCAAACGTTTTTGATAGGGTTAACTGCGAAGTACCCGTGCCGCACACAGCACAGCTCGTACACGCACGGGCACAGAAAAAAGCGCACACTCGTTTTATTGTACTTGTTTGTGGCTTTTTGGGTATGCATTCGCATTCTTTTGTAGGGCGGTTTGTAACAGGGCATTCGAGATGAAATCGTTTGTCGCGCGCGGCGTCGTTTCAAAGCAACGCGACGGTTACTCATGTAGCCGAATCGCCTCCGACAGCGGTGCATCGTCGGGCCCGGTCGGTGAATATTGTGGTACTCTGTCTCTCATATGCATCGAACTGCTCGTGTTCTTTTTAGTTAACTCCTCTACTTTGTAATACCTATTTGTTAACGCTCCTGATGACTTGCCTGTCCAAATATAAGTCTTTGTGTTGTTTTCGTTCAAGGCTCTGACTCATTCTTAGTGCTATGGTCGGCGAAAGCCGCAGATCAGACGGCCACCCCCTTCGAAAACTGTGCCCTGTAGATTCGGTGGGGTTGTTTGCTCGCTTGAGTCGGCTCTTCACATCTAACAGCGTACCCTATTAAGGAAACGTAAACATGAGTAAAAGATGCTATGAGCCTATCGAACGATTAAATGCATATAGTGTGGACCACGACGGCGACGTGGTTTGAAACCGAAATGTTTTTATTTCCTTTCGGATGATAATGAGGGGTCTGTACACAATCGGGGCCCGTCAGTCGCCAGCTAAGGCCACGTAATTAAAAACAGAAATACATTCCCTTATGGAAGAGAACCGAGTTTGCCGTAGCATGACACAAGTCTGCCGGGCATAAAAAAGGATATCATTTTTTAGAAGAACAATGCACACACTCTTCTTTTGTTGGTAATAACTTTGTCATAATCAATAGTAAGACCATACACAAAAATTACTCGATTCATCTGACACTCGATTTTGACATGGACCTTGCAGCTCCAAAAAGTGCACTGTGGTTTTGCGTGACGGAAACTTCTACAATCACGGTAAACTAACCAAGGCAGGTGTGTGTGGCATTCAGCGTTGGTAAGTTTGCGAGAATAGCGTTTCCATTTCAGCTGTTTTTTTTTTGTTGCCATGCAATCACAAGTAATTTGGTGCCATGAACGAGGTTTACGTTAGCTAACAAGGCTGTAGTAACGGTAGCGGCTACAAATGACCTTATGCACCAATCATGCTTGTCAGCTCGGTGACACAGAATATTAAGGTGTCAGAATACGGATGACTGAGTCGCCTAGTTTATCACTACTGTAAAAAAAGAAAGTGTTTTCTGACCCAGTGAAGGACTTTCCTGTATGACTAGCTGTGTTATGACAGATGGCCATACTTGATGAGACAAGCCGTAACAAATTAGCTTTGGATGTAACACCAGGAAGGAAATAGGTGGAGGTATCTGCAAGTATAACTGAAACAGTGGGTGCCTGTCCGGCATGATTAATTATTTGCTGACACGATTTTCTTCTGCAGAAGCTGATACATGATCGAGTTGAATGACTTCATAGACCTTAAGGCAGGGTAGGCTGTGCTATACAAGGCAAGGCTGCATTCAGAAACCAAGTTGGCCCCTCCAGCAGAAGTGAGTATTGCCACGGCTTGCAACAGCCGTCCAGCTCGCAAAAGCTACACTTTTTCTATGAAAGTGAGCCAACATGGTAGGGGAGAGGCAGTGCAAGGTTTTGCATCTTTAACTGTGTGCCCACTCACTTGAATAGATGCAAGCTGGCATCTTAAAGCAAGAAACAGCAGTTAACAGAATCATGCAATACCAAAGTGTTTTTCAGTCAAAAACAAAAACTAATCTATCAACCTACAGAGACTTGCATTTTATCTTCACTGTCATTTAAAGTTGTGCTCGAGTATATTATTGTGCGGAAGTAATATCTTTTTTATTACTGCAAAAGCCACAACGGTTAATGTACTGGCACTTGGTTTTATGAAGCCTTTGCATTCCTAATTTAGGTACTGGAATTCGCAGGGAACCTGGACATACAATTTTATTACTGTACCGAATTATTAATTTCATTTAACCATAGTGTCTGTTTTGAATTTTACGTGTGGGGCATTTTTTTCTTTTTTGCTTTTTCAGGCAGATGTTCCTCTGACTCCCTGCCTGCATTCCGTGAACGGGGAAGTTAGCCTCCACATCGATGGCCAGCGTGTCTTGACTGCATCATCTTTACTGGGAGAACTGTGTAGTCTGTTTGCATCGTTCTGGGTTTTCAACATTCAATATCCCAAGAAGGCACACAGAGCTCTAACGTTTGTGGAACATACCTTTTTGGACCTTGCCAGCACCAAACCACGTGTGAAGGATTTAGAACTAATTAACTTTTATCGCATCAATATCGCTCACTAATATTTGTTTTCCATCCTGTAATCATTGGATAGTAGTCAAAAAGAATTCCGTACTATATTTCTGACTTTTTCTTTTTTCTTTTTTTACTGAAAAGGGGATATTTGATGGGCCGTTCTGTATGTTGTAATACAGCTATCTTTCAGTGAAGCAATAATATTAACAAACTAATTTAACTTGACACAATTATCTAAATAATATTGGCGACTGGTGTGAAATGAATCAACTAAAATTATCCCAAAAACACGAATTTCATGGCTTCTTGTTCTCACTCTAAAGAAGCTATCGGGATACCACCTATTCTGTTCTGTATCATTGCAATTAACCCGTCAGACTCGGCCACTTTTCTTGGCACATTTGTGTCTTTATCAAAACGCACTGGTATTTTCCGCAGCATATTTTTCGTTCTTTATAATACTCATTTATCCATAGCCATATCACTGCAGTCTGTCTCCTACATTATTTATCTCTTGTGCCTTTACCACCTACAAAATGCTTGTTACCTTTCAATATCAAATCGTTGCACAGCTCTCGCTCATTTCACCACAAATTAAAAAATTGTTTGTTGTTGTAAGCCACTGCAACCATTTTTTCTTCACTTTGTGTACTTAGTACTGATGCGTACTGATAAGTTCTGATAAATACTGACGCGTTCTCGATCCTCGAGTATTATATAATGATTTCACTTACCATGCGGTTGTGTTTCTGCCTATCTGTTTTTCAAGTATTTCCAGTTCTTGTATTATTATTGTTTCGACAATTTGTTCAACTAGCACACAGCTTTCGCTCATTTCACCACCTACTGAATTTTATTTTTGTTGTTGTAAACCACTGCAACCATTGTTTTTCACTGTGTACTGAGCGCTGATGCGTACTGATAAGTTCTGATAAGTACTGACGCGTTCTCGATCCGCTAGTATTCTATAATGATTTGACTTACAATGCGGTTCTGTTTGTGCCTATCTTTGTTTTTCGCGTATTTCCAGTTCTTGTAGTAATATTGTTTCTACGGTTTGTTCAACTAGCATCGTATTGCTGTCTTCGATTCCTAACTGGCGTCTTATTTAGCAATGTACCATTTGCGATTTCGAATATGAGGTCACCATAAATATTTATTTCGGAACCTCCTTGTGTACAACATGTACCATGTAAACTTCTCTGCGAAAGTTCGTTTGAAAAAAACCTGAAATCGAGAAAAACCGTGTGAAATCAGTACTCCCGCAGGGAACTAGAAATTCTCCCTTGTGTCCTTGAAAACCTCCTTTCGGAAGGCCTACAAAACTCCCCAAGCTTTCGTCAAACTCCATTCAAAAAAAGTAAATGCTTCCCTTGAACCTCCTAAAAACCCCCCTAAACTAACATAAGTATTTCTAAAGGGAGCCATAATAGGCTCCTATTCAACCACCTAAAAATTCCATAAACATCACTTAATAACGCCCTTCAGAAGTAAAGAATACTCCATTTTGACCTTACATTCTCCCGAACATTTCTTAAAACTCCCTAAATACCTACTTTCTATAACCTAAAAACGCCCTGTTTTGAGGAGGTAAACAAAACCTCCCTCTTCCATGTAGTAAAAAAACTCCTACAAGGAGGACCACTAGAGGACCGGCGAAAAATAACCTCTAGGGAGTATATAGGAGGAAAAAAAGTTTAGAGTGTATGGGAACATGTAAGCAACTTTATGATGGGTAACAGTGATAGATTAACCATCGTTAGGTGCGTCGCTGAGTAATCATCCAGCACGGCACTCTGGCGACCCTACTACGAATATTCTTAATTGATAAATGACTGCTTAGCTCTAATTCTCGTACTATAGAATTATAGTTAGTTGGGGTGCGTCGGGCCGCATATGGTACCTGTTTTATCTGTTCAATATAGTGAGCGGAAAGGTGAGTGAAAAAAGCAGGTTTAAGTAGTCCTTAAACAGTATTTTCTGAGTAAATACTTGGAAAATTTAAAGTATGTAGCTCGTCTCAAAAGCTGCTACTATGGAAGAATATAAATATGAGGGGGGAAGCAATGCCTGTATGCTATTGAAGCGCGTAGCCATATTTTGTCATGGTTTTTCAAATAACAGCGATGCTGTTCTTTACATCTGTGAACCGATTGTAAACCATGAGTAGTAGACGGAAAAGTTTTGCTTTTCAGCCCGTTTCACAAAACGAGATTGCTACTAATTTTGTAAAGACGAGTCTTTTGGGGCTGGGTAAACGCGAGAATTTTTGTCGGTCTGTCTGCCTTTCTTTCACTGTCTTTCTCAATCAAGCCGTGAGGACTAGCTGAAAGAACACTTGACTGTAAAGTATATACACGTAGCAACGTTCCAAACTTTTAGAACTCCTGGCACGGTCCACGCATTTTACAATTATTAAGCGCGAAAGAACCACAGAAACCATACTAACTATAAGTTCGTAACTGAGAGAACTTGCGATGCTTCAATTTGGGAGACCCGTTGGATGGTTTTTGCCATTCCGAACTGAAACGCGTTATAAACCGCACAGAAAAATTGAGAAAACAAGCACAAAACACAGCACCCCATCTCATGTTTCTCCCCTCAGAACAACAAACTTAAATAATTAAAATACGGCTTTACCGTGAGTGCGCGCCCCAATTTGGCTGTAGCAAACACTATACAGCTACACTGTGGGAACATCCATTTTTCTAATTACAAGAAGAGCGCAATAAGAGACGAAGACCATGCTGGGTGGAAAACAAGGGTAGAGGAAGGCTTACGGAGCAGTGAATGTCGAAGGCCATCGTCTGTCGACGTGACGACACGGCCATTATTGATTGATTGTAGGGTTTAACGCGTCGACGCAACGCAGGCGATGAGGCGCGGCGTAGTGGAGGGCTCCAGATTAATTTTGACCGCCTGGGGATCTTTAACGTGCGCCGAAATCTCGTACACACGGGCGTTGTTGCTTTTCGCATCCATCAGAAAAGCGGCCGCCGTGGTGGGAGTCGAACCCGGGACCTCGTGTTCAGCAATGTTCAGCAACCGTTGCAATGTGGTGCTTTGCTCAACTGATTACATAAACGCAATATATACAAAGAATAACGCTTAACACTTCATCACATTAGATGCGGTTGTAAAAATTTTGCCACCTGAAATGCTTTTACGGGTTGCAGTTCAATGCAAGGCATCAATACTATAAAATCTACATATCAGCTAAGTCACCCTCGCGAAAAGTAGCTTCCGTAAGCGTACACATGTCTTGAAACATTACTGCTGCCTGATAATAACGTTGACTTACCGCTTGGCAGACGACTGACAACTTTCCCAAGATGTTTCTCCTGCAGTCGGTAACCAGTACTGTGCAATAGGGTCGCACGGCTGACTCTTTATACAGGGGCTCTAGGTGAAACAAAGAAGCAATTCGAATAGCTCGCACCGCATACAAAGAAACAACAAATGCGACAGGAATTTGGCGTAAGCGTCTGTAATTAGGAAGTCGTCTTTAAACACCGCCAACACCGCGGCGCACGACGGAGGAAGGCACGAATTCACTACACGTTGTCACGAGGCTCTGGCGACACTTTTATCAGGGTGGCTCTCTTCTTCTTTCCACACTTTAGAGGAAGCGTCGTCGTCGACTGGCGGTCTTCAGCGGCGCGAAATAGCTGGGGCCTTCTGAAAGAACTGTACGGAAAAAAGTACTTCCACGAAATTGCACGCCCGTTATGAATTCCCAACCGATGATCTGAGTTTGTAGTGGCCTTGTTATCTGCAGCGAACACATTATTTAACTGGATAAAACCAGGAAAAATAAGTTTCTGTGTGACAGAACTGTATTCCTTAACAACAAGTCGTTTTGAGGTGGCACCCCCATATGGTATGTAAGAGAGCCGTCAACAGCTTGCATTTAAACGGAAAACTTGCTTCGGCGGCAATACTTAAAAGAGGAAAATACTAACCGCCACGACTATCATCGGTAGCAAATTGGTCATTCCAAAAAACCTTCATTTCTAAAACTAGGCTAGACAATATTAAAAGACAAATACTGGATGACTAGGGCAATGTTTGACTTACGCCGCATTTTTTAGTTGAAACAACTGCCTCAAATATTGAATCGATGCGAAAACATTAGTACAAAATAATTATCTGCTTGGAGTGCTCGAGGCGCAGTGCTCGAACGCCAAACAGTGAATTTTCGTGAATGATCGGACGGACTTTCTTGAATAACTTCCCAAATAGAGAAGGTAGTACGGTTGAATACAAAAATACAACAAAAACCTATACTGTACTGCGGATTTCTCAATTTGTCTTCAGAGCGGATTTCACAATTTGTCTCGCGCAGAACGTCATATATTTTGGCGAATAATAAAGAGCTCCCGAAATTACAGCAGCATCTTCTCTTAATTTACGTGGGATTGTTTCCAACTGAAATTTCTTTTGATGACTTAAACTGCTACAGACGGTGGTCGGCCCGCAATTTCGGAAAGATTTCGTTGCTGCCGGAATTCGTTTCTGCCCGCAACGCGCGCCTTCGGTTGGTCTTTATAAAACTTTCTGCTGCCCAAAACTAATTTTTCACTCGACGTGGTATCTCAAAGTGCCCTTCACTGACGAATAGGTATTCATAAGTTCATTTCTTGAATGTGACTCCGTAAATTCTTCACTCCCGCCATAGACAATGCAGCCATTGAAACCCTGTCAAGCCGCAAGTGGATATTTAATCGTCAAAGCACGACATGCGCCATTGAGCGAAAATAAAATCAAATATATTGCTTTCCCAATACGACAAGTCAGTTTCCTTCTGTGTCACCCAGAATTTTTTTCATGAAGTGATCTTATGAATGGCGCTTGAACAACACGAAGTACGGATCCTGCGCCCGAGAAGGGGCGACTCTATCCGCGAACGCAACTACACTCAGTTCACCTGGCTTCCATCCGCAGACGTTTTTCTGCTACCGTGAGCGTTTCCCGCACTGCATCCCGGACATTGCCGCTGTATCCGCTGCGCGGAAACAGGCCTTACAAAAATACGGTATTTCATGCATTCAACTAGAACACACTGTGACATATCGAAGGCATGAACGAGCTTTGCCCTGTCTCCTGTTTTGTTTTATATTTCAAACAACTAACGTAAAGCGGTAAGAAAAAACCGTAAATAAGAAACTAAACGCATCTATTGCATTCCTATAGGCAGGTGATCCTTTCAAGACTGTGCTTTTTGTTAAACCTAAATACATCATAATGGTAATAAAACCCTATTGTACTTCTTGATCCTTCGCCCACAAGTGGACCCCGCCCCGCACACATAATTTCAAGCTATATCCAGGCCCAGCAATAGACCTTATGCGAAATTGCTTGGTCATCTAGTAACACTGATGCAAACAAGACTGTCCGCCTAATTGGTACGGGCGCCGATCGGGAAGTCAAGTATTGTTTACTGTGGAAGAGTACGTGACGGTAACGAGTTATGGCTCAAACTGGATGGCGTTTTCCGGCTCCCGACCGCGGATTGTGGACGAAGGACTTGTCAGGGCTGCCGACTGTGTCTGAGGACTCATAGCACTCGGGGTGCCGCGCCAAAGACTCATCCGAGCGGCAGCGGAGCAGGGCATGCCGCCTAGCCACCGAGGCGCATTGCTCGCCTTCATCGGTGCGGACAAACACGCGCGACTCGCAGTAAGTAAATCCTTCTTTGTTTTTTTCTTGACGCGAGTTAACTGGTACGAGCATTTGTATAGCACTTTGTTCACCGTTGTTTACCATGCAAATGCGTAGCTGGGACCCTGTTGCAGTAACCCTGAAAGAGGAAAGCGACAATCGCGAGACCGTGCCGCTAGTGGGTGTATTAGTTATTTTCAAATGCTGTACATCGAATTTACGGGATGATTTTTCGCGAAGACGTTTACGGAAATGTTGCGGTCGTTTTCCGTGACCGTCGTCTGCCCGCGCGTTTGCCGCAAAGCAATCACGCTTTGCGGTGAAGTCAAATACAAACGTTCACATACACCTTGATTTTTCTTTTTTTGTGTTTTCATTATTTATTTCGCATGTTCTGCCGAAAAAATCTGTTTGTGTGACTTTCTTCTCCTTTTCTGGTGGTGGGGTGGTTGTGTTTGTTTCCAAAGCGCATGTTTTTGGTGTGCCCGAACAGAAAATACAGTAAAACCTCGTTAGCTCGAACTCACTGAACTAAAAGGTGTGTTTTTAATTCGATGGGTCATCGGTATAGCCCGAATGTTTACCTGTTTATCTCGAAAGGTTTTGAAAGACAGTTCCAGATAGTCATAATATTGCTTGCTTAAGTTGTGAGGAACATGATTATGCTGGCACTGGTATCATTACCCACGGTGAGTTATAAATGTTAAACTTCCTTCTCTTGAAAATACATTAACAAAGCATGCAGCGATACTTGCACGCTCGAACTTGAAAAACAATTTTGACATCATTGCTGTTTGAGGTTTCGATTATTGCCCTTGCAACAGTGTTAAGCAAGACACAAAATCTGGTCATTTTTGAGTCTGTTCTTTGCGGCCACTGCTTTCTGCTCTGTCCTTTTACAAAATCTGGTCATTTTTTAGTCTGTTCCTTGCGGCCACTGCTTTCTGCTCTGTCCCTTTACCATAAACTGTAGCGGACTAGTCCTGTTCTTCCCTGAGTGCTATTTACTGTTACCCTCTCTGTTCTTGCAGGTTGCACCTCATCCATGTGCTCAGCATCTACTTTCGCTCCCAGAAGAAAAGTGGCCGGCCCTATGTTGTGTGCCTCACCTTTGAGACGGACAGTGGGGCGATTGTGGAGGCAGCGTGCGCGTGCCCGGCGGGTTGCAGGGGAGCACGGAGTCATATCCTGGCTGCTGTGCACCTACTCGCCCTTTTGCAAGCCGTAGGTTTTAAGAGGCGCCACCGGAGCTTGCGTGCAGTGAGCTGCCACAACAGTGGGGACGTACGAGACAGCAGGCCATCAACCCAGCGAGTGTCCAAGACATTGACTGGAGAAGCCCGGGAGAAAATGGCCCCTCCCTTCCCTTGCCAATGCGTCTGTTCGATGCACGTCGAGTACACGAGCAATGCGAGCAGCAACAAAGTGCCGTTCAGGCGCTTGGGAGAACTTGGTAGCCTTGGGAATGGGCTTTTTGGCGCACTTTTGCTGGCCTCAGACCCCACAGTGACAGAAACAAGGACTGGCATGGCACCTGAGGGCCACCTATGAGCTACCAGCAAGCATTCATGCCACATTACGCCGTGGTCATCTCGCGAGCACGCAGAGGCTGGGCAACGTCGTGTTGACTAGACCGCGGCATGCAGGGGTGCGCGAATACTTCCCTTTGTTCCATTTATATCCAAAGTTTGCTATACTGCATGCGCTATAAATCAGCGAAGTAGTTTAATTTACTGGGATTTTCAATGTGAATACAAAAAAAAGCACTCAAGCTGATGCGCGGCGGCCTGATGCAACTCTGACCGTTTTCTTTTTTCTTTTTTTTTTGAATAAAACTTGAAAATTGTCTCAGATACCTACATTAATGACCACTATCATTACGTCGGAGGCATGCATGCAGCATGTGACAAACTAGAGGAGTGAGTGTGTATGTTAGTCGCAAAATATTCGATAGTAAATACATCGTGGCTGTAATGACAATGGCCAACAAGTTAACTTGACGTAACAACAAACCTTTCAGCCAGGAAAATCGGGAACCAAGTGCAAAAGCTCAAATTTTCCACCATTAGATCATCATAAAACAGTGTACGCCACTTCTGCAACGACACGCAGCTAAATGCAACGGAGCGTGCGCGCCCGCCACAGAGGAAATGTTCAACCGCGCCGTGGCGGCGTAGTGCGGCAAGAAAAGTTTGTTTACAGCCCTAGGTAAGATAAAGGCTCGTGTAGGGGCTAAGCGGTACCATTTAACAATGAAATGAAGCGGGCGCAGAGCCACAGGGACGGGTGAAGAAACAGCCTAATTTTGGCAACGTGTGGTGCTGTTATCGCGGTCGAGCACCGCTGTCAGTCGCATGAATAGGTGGCGCACGCTCAGGCCTCATTTAGAATACAATGGCTGGACCAGAGAACTCCAACGAAGCTGTATTTTTCATCCAGACAGCTACTACGCAATCCCGCTCTTAGCGAACCAACGACAAATATTCGCTCCCAGCGCAGCGCGCCCAGCGTGTCACAAAGGTTGCCAGCGCCGGCATAGTTCGCGTCAGAAAGTTCGTTCAAGAGCGTGGAACTTCACGTACCTTTTCTCCATTTGGACCGGTATTTCCGCATTGCGTGCACTGCGGCACGAAGCAATGCTCCCACATTGTAGTCCATCACCAAGAGCGGTCAATGCCCGCTTTCTATGTTTTGCTTATTGGTTTCGGTTTCAAACGACCGTACCAAAGTGGCGGACCTAGTTATTGGAGTCGACGTGAGATGGCGGGGCGCATTTTGCATAGGGTCTATTGTGTTTTGTTATATAAAAATGGGCTAAATATCTTAATTAAGAAATCTAGCTCCCATATCCCGTGCAAAAAATAACACAAAATTGAGGTCCCCCTCTGACTTAAAGCACGTCTTGGTTTTGTGATTATGAATAAAGTTTAGTTTGTGTAGAATTTGTAACCCAATGCCGTGCTGTCTTTCATAGCGTTTTTTTTTTGGTTTTATTGAAGTGGAGCCGAACATGTCATGGCCACGTGGTGATTGGGAAACATAACATTTATCAGTTGACCATAGGATCGCATTACGCCACAAGAAGCTGCTATTTTTTGTCCTTCTTGAACCCTCGCACATCCCGAGAAAAGAAGCGAATCTGGAGCTCAGGTAACCAAAAAATGAAGAATCGAACCGGCGACAAATAAGAAAGTCATTTGGCTTCATAAAGCCAGTTTCGGCTGAAGCATTTAAAGGTCAAAGGCGCTTTGCTGAAATTCTAAAGGTAAACTTTCGAATATACAAACGAGTATCACCTGAAGGAGATGCAAAACAAAAAAAGTGCTCAAATTATTACGAAAGTAAAGTTTTCAAGCATAGCAATAATAAAATAACAATAAATCATAGCACTAAATATCTGTCCGGAGAATAAGGTCCGCGATCAAAATATACTAATAAGTGCGAACGGTTACCAGACAGTTTATCGAACGCCGTTTTATCGAGAAAATACCCGCTTTATCGAATACCCTTTTAACGCACGACCTATGTCCGTTTTACCGAAATTGTGGTTTTGCGGCTTTTATTCTAGTTTTCGGTGTTTATTTTGTTTAACTGGCCATCGCATTAAAATAACCTGCACTTAGCTTCGTTCTACATTGTCTCTGCCGTGCATTCCATAGAAAAACCTACTTATATATCTCGACGCGTCTTAGCCGTGTTTTCGGTCACCTTTGTTTTATTCGATTTGTTTTATTTTTTGCCTCTTTATTGATTGCACTCAGCTGGTATGTCCGCCTTCTTTGTATTGCGGAATTTGCCCCTATCGTAGCAACCCTAAACCCGTGTGCAGTTTTCCTAAGATGTGTATCGGTGTATTTATGTTGGCGTTGCCAAATATATCCCTTGCGCCATGGTTCAACATTACGTGATTCAAAGTCTTGTACTTCCCCAATTTTTCTAGTCACGTGATTTGCATGCGACTCCTACTCGGACCATGTTGACACATTGTTAGCATATGGAGAAATATCGTGCCAAGAACTTCGGAATAATTACTGCTGTATGAATGAAACCGGAAACGGAAAAAGTGGTCCCGAAAAAATCGGTCCCGGAGAAAATGGTCCCAGAGTAAAGGGTCCCAGTGCCAATTTAGGAAAAAGTGGTCCCATGCTCGGGTCTACGTGTTTCCTTTTAAGCTAGTAAGATGTGAACTTTTTTTGCGGCTTTGATTTTCTCCCTTCGCGTTTCAGCTAAACGGTTGGGAAATAGATGGGATGCTTTAATATTCATATACCGGCAAGAAAGGAACGCTTCTGGAAGCTACAGTCGAACAAAGAAAATTCGGTAGACAGACGGACGGACGGACGAACGGTTTTATGGATGGATGGATGTACGGATATAGGTGCAGATGGATGGACGGATGGTACTGCTGAGCTTCGTATAAAACGTTTAATCAAGTTAATCGGCAGGCAATTGTCGATCAATTGATTGGTTTATCAGTTGGTGTAGATTACAAAACAAATAAAGAAGAATACAAGATTTTGAGTTCAAAATCGCTTTTCTTGCTATCAGGTAATCAACACGGAGGCGTGGTAATCGCATACAATTCCGGATTTTAAAGCAATGTGGGTCTAGGACATATCGATGCAGGACATTTCGGTGCTGACATTTTGGTGTAAGGGCGTAACCCGGTGTACGGACAAATCGGTGTACGGACATTTCGGTGCACGCACATTTTTCGTCCTATTTTAGAGCGACTGAATTTTCGGGTGTCTTCTTGTTTGAAACAGCCAGTCATGATTTTATTTCCGCATAGCGTGGTATATGAAAAACATTCCAGCGCAGTAATTGCATTTTTAGATTGAGGCCGTGCAATAATTTAGCAGGTGTTTTTAGAAATTGAACATGCGTATATTTTTTTATTAACTCATTCAGGTAACACCTGTTATACCACCAACTGATTGAATTATTTTGCACGTGTTTTAAGATGCGAAGCAGCTAATGGTCGATCCTGATCCCTCCGCCGTTGTGTGGTTTCCGCACCCCCACGGCGCATGCCTGGCCAGGCCCCGCTGATGATGATTGGGGAAAAATGCCCCTAGGGATTACATAACCAAGGAGTCCATCCCGAGATAACTTCGCGTTCAACCACCGTCATCATCTTCCCGTAGGGGAACCCTGAGTAGTATGCGAGGCATGCCTTCTCTCCTCTCCGGCATTCCACCTCTCCTCTCCGCAGCTCCTGTCCTCTCCGTGATTGCGCAGCGAATGGCAACACCGTCGGCTCCACGCACGATAATGCGAAGCAGCTTAGGGTTAGAGACGAGACGGTAGCCGCTGCATACTCCGCTGGGGCACCACTGTAAATTCATGGTATAAATGACGCGCTCTCCGCTCCCCTCCTTCTGCTGCCGCAACGCCGCAATCGAACTGAAAAGTAATGGGAAATTGAGTCCACCCCATGGCTTCTTCGCATTTACTCAGGGTTCCCCAACGGGAAGATGGTGAAATTTTAAGTGCAATGCACTTCTTAAGCGACCCTGAACCTGCGTCCACCGGCGATGTCCGCGCACGTGGAGATGGGCACGCGCAGCCTGGCCGCTGACCAAGCACATACCCACGTGGGGGATTGGCCAGGAATCTCCTCGTCTTCCTTGGCAACGGGGGGAGATGGGCGCGCGCTGCCTGGCCGCTGACATGGCACATACCCACGTGGGGGATTGGCCAAGAATCGGGCGTGAGAAGGGCTAATGCACCTGCTTAAAGGAGTACTGACACGAAATTTCAAAGCTGAGATCCGCTCTAGCAATCAAGTACAATGACAACACAAATAGGTGTCTGTGAATAAATGCATCTTTCTTTCTTTGTAGTTGTGTGTGTGTGTGTGATCTCTCTTTCGCGAACATTACCGAACCGCGCAAATTCAACTCGTGCATTCGCACTTTCACATTCTTCCCCTCGGGGAAATGCGGGGAATTTTGTTTTTAATGAACGACAAGACGATAACTTATACGCGCCCTTGTTTGCGACATGCAAATCAGATAAGGCAATTAGCCGGTTTGTACGGTGATTTAACGCATCCTTTGTGCAATTTTTCAAAAATGAAATACAGACTCACTATCCAAGAGCTTACGAACATTCGGTTGCCCCCAAAAATGCATAAAATCTTATGAAGAATTTTTTTAGGCTGCGCTGTCACGCTAAAATGAGTTTGCAACACTGTTGTCGTCATCTTTTTTTACGGACATGTCTAGGATATGGTCGTGGAGGAAGGACTCGCCTTTTTGAAAACAGCTGCAGCTTCTATATCTCACCGCAATGCTGATCAAACGCATATGGGTTGTGCGTACAAATGCCATTCATTCCCGTGTTCAGGCAAACCAACCTTCGTTTTGCGTTTACGTGCTTACTTTCATATCCTTTTTAATTCTTCGCCCCAGCACCCTCCCCCGCCCTTCGGACTTCAAGTTTAAATTTCCCCCAGATTTCTTTTTGAATCTGGTTCCCCTGAAATTCTCCCAGGCCTAGTGGAGTTCACGCTCTCGGAAGTGTCACCGCATTGACGAAAGAAAACGCTACACATTCCCCATGAGCTCGTAAAACCGCTTTATGCGCAACAAAAAGCCACCCGAAAAGCCGCTGAGGATACAATAGCCCCGTTTACACTGACCCGACGAGCGCGCGTTGAGTTGAAATAAACAGGTTTTTTTGACTCCACGCACTCATGTATAAGCGGACGCGGTGATTCGAAAAGCCGTCGGGGCGAGTCCGTTCGACTCGCAGGCAGGGGGTGTGTTGACGCGCTTGTCAGGGTGAGTCCTCGGGCTGTGGGCAGCTGAATACCGTATTTTCACTATTATAACGTGCCAACTATTGTACCCTGCGGGTCGGTTCACGCAGGAAAATCCGAAAAAATCATTGGACGTCGGTTTACCGCGCATATGTAAAATACATGACACTACTTAACTAGAAGGAGATTTTATTTTGCGCGTGCAACTGTGGCAGCCAAAAATAAATTGTGCGTCGTAAACTTGCTTGTCCAGCTCCTGCAGGGACATATAGTGGGAAACAGTGAAGCTGTTTGCGATTTCAAGTGTCTTGACCTACATAATTCTACGTTTGACGGGGTAATTGCAATAGTAGCAAAATGTGTAACAGCTGACCAAGGTATGTCATTCAAGAATGAGTGCGCTGAAATTCACTCACGTGATATTGACGGATTTTTAAATGGATTGAGTTAGAGTTTGGCAGAACCTCGTGCCTATGGCAATGTTTCTGGACGATTTAAAACCTGTTTCGGTTTTGAGCCCTATTGTAACGCGCACACTTTTAAGGCTAGCTTTTAGCAAAAGAAGGTGCGCGCTAGAATCGTAAAAATACGGTAGCTCCCTCTCCCGCAATCCCCTGGCCCCCTCGCCTCGACTCTTTGAATGGAGCTCATATATACGCGTGAGGGGTCGAAATAGCTAAACCCGCCAGTCGACTCGACCCTCCCTCGTCGGTTCCATGTATCCGGGGCTAATGGTCAGTATCGTTGGCGCCTGCCTCCCCCATCCAGGAACAAGCTTGCTGGCTACACCCTTCTGCACGTCGCGGTCATACTGACGGCACCCCTTCTCTCGGAATCGCCCTTTGTTCGCCTTCAATCACCCCTCGTCCATTACTCTTCAAGTTGGGCCTATCACGAGCACGCCAGACATTCCTGGCTTTTTTCCATTATTAGAAAAATTGAATTGGCTGGTTTTGCGAGAGCTGAACAGTCGTCTTCAAATTTTCGACATCCAGTTTACCCATTGTAGAGGTAGGAGTGACACCCCACTCTACCAAAGCGCCGTTTACATTGACCCGACGAGGGCGCGTTGACTCGAAAAAAACAGGTTTTTCTGGACTCGACCCACCCATGTATAAGCGTACGTGTTGGGTCGGAGAGCCGTCGTGGGAAGTCCAGTCGGCACGGAGGCAGGGGGTGGGTTGGCGCGTTTGTCGGGCTGAGTAGGCGGGCCGCGGGGAGCAGAATACCGTATTTCCGCGGTTCTAACGAGCCCTTAATCATAACGCGCGGTTAAGTTCGCGCAGGAAAATTCGAAAATAAAATAATTTGACACTGACGGTACTGCGCAGGCAGATGGAAAATACATGATACCACGTACCTGGAAGTGGGAGATTTTATTTGGCATATGCAGCTGTGGACGCCAAAAATGATTGTGCTTCATAAGATTGCTTACCCAGCTCCTGCTGTAAATAAAGTTAAAGCGGGCAACACTGAAGCTGTTTCCTATTTCAAGTGCCTTGATCTTCATAATTCTAGGTGTTACGGGCTAATGGCAGCAGCACAAAAGAATGTGCAACAGTTGACCAAGGTATGCGGCATGCCGTTGAAGAATTAGTGCGCACAAATTCACTCACGTGTTGCTGACAGATTGTTTTTATTGTATTGAGTTGGATTTTGAGAGGACTTCGTATCCGTTGAGCATACCAATGCTGCTGGTCGCTTTAAAGCCTATTTCTGTTTTGAGCCCGTTTGTAACGCTCACATAAATATTAAGGCTAACTTTTAGCAAAACAAGGTGCGTCTTAGTATCGTGAAAATACGGTAGCTCCATTTCCGGGAACGCCGCCGCTCCCCTCACCTCGATTCTTTGGACGGAATTCATATAAACGCGAGAGGGGTCGAGGTAGCAGAACCCGCCAGTCGACTCAAACCATGCTCCTCGAGTCCATGTATCCGGGGCTCAAGAAGCACGGCCGCTGGATGAGAGCGCACTTCAGTGCGCCTTTCATCCAGCGGCCGTGCAAGGAGGCTGGTACCCGGCTTTGCCCAGCCATTCCCACACCCACCCCCTTCAGCGACACTGCTGAAAGTACGATCCGTGGTTAGTGCGATCCGCGATCAGTGTTGAGGAAATGGACGGCGACCTGCGCACGGAATTGAAGGCGATCGGCCCATCGACAGCCGTGAAAGCAGTGGGAAAACTGCGTGAAGTGCTGCGCAGAGAGAGGAAAAAGCGTTTGAACTAGCTGTAGCTAATTAAATTTGGGTCGCCCAATCCCGCATTGAATTATACAAAGTATTTTTGTGTGTGTACAGCGCATTTTCTTACATGGTGTAATTGCTCAACCATGTCTTTTTTAGCTTTTTCGTTGTTATCGTGATATTGCTATGAACTGCACCACGTACCAAGTGCCTTAATGTTCAGCTCTGCAATGTTTCTGGAATATTCACTTAGGCGCGCATTGTGCAAAAGAGTTTTCAGTAATCAGTCTTTTGTACAATGTTATTAGGTTAGTAGTCGCAAGAAGTCCATGAAGGGTGGTTCTTTTTGACATTGCTTCGTAAATGAATTGTGGTATTTAATTGTTTATTGAAAAAAAATGTAAATTGTAAATTGTACACTTCATACTTGATAAGACATGTTATGCCCATATGATATGCATATTTGATTGAACACTCAAGATGTTTTGTGGAAGCATATGTGTATCTTAACACCACAAGCTCTTTTGTTATAAATGTATTTATAGAAAACATTTGTTTATAGAAAACATATACACATAATTTATTCTTTATGTTTGTATGTTCTCATCCATGTCGTCACACACTGCCCAGTAAATATATTATGTGTCATCACTTCTTGTACAAGCCTTTCCTTCCACCTGATGTCAGCAACGCAGAGCTGCGACGTCATTTTCTGCAGTACTTCCAACAACTGATTTGAAAACTGTAATAAAAGGAGTGGTTGGCAGTGTGCACTTCTAACTTACCTATCACGCTTGGCCGTGGAAGAACTGCTTAGAGGATCTGGGTTATTCGCAATAACCATTAGAATTCTTTTTTTAGCTGCAACCCTTGCCCTGCAGCAGGCTGACCTATTAGTTCTCGAGTTCCCATAACGCGACCTAACGTGACAATGCACCACAGTATGCTGTGAGGACCACTGATGAGGGATGCGTCCGTTTGCGCGCACACGCGAAATACTGGTCATCCTAGTGCGGCTCATAGACGTAAACTGTGCCCGTAAACGCTACTGCACATGAAACTTTGGGTTGAGTTCACACCTCAGGAGCGGAGGCAAGTTTTATATATCAGGAAAGAATGCATGGTGAGTTGATTCAACTTTATTTAAAATAGAAAATGTCGTGTTATATTGTGTTACTACGCTCATGTCTTTTCCTTCCTTTTTATGTTGCCACTCCTAAAAAATGATCGAAAGTGCGAACAATGACTGTCAGGTGATTTTCTAGACTTAAAAGGCTCTGCAACACTTTTTTACAACTTTCTTTCGAAATTGTAAATGTTTGCAGAGCGCAGTCAACTTACACCCCCGGTACATGGATTACGGGGTCGCAATGTGCCTCAGCCAAGCATTACGGCTGTATGCCCATCAAATAGCATAGAAACTCTCTCTTTCCCCGTCTTGACGTTATTCGACCGCTTGAATTACGTCATTACAATGATGTAACGGCCGCTTTCCTTCAGATGCACGTCAAGGAAAGAGCTAAAGCGTTTATCGGAAGCTCTGCAGAGTCACTTTAATTAACGAAGATTAGATCGCACTAAGGCTGCGAGTGCGCACAGCTGAACTGGCCGGTTGCGTCGTTTTTTTTTTTTTTTTGTAGATGATGCAGATAAAACCTGCGTGAACATGATTCGACAGGCATTGATAATCGAGGTATGAATAAATTAGTTGTAGTGGCGCGGAGAACCGGTCCGGTAACGCACCCGTTACACGGTCAGCCCACGTGCGTAAACGCACAACCAGTTCGCCACCTCAGCGCACGCGTATCGACGCCGGTCGCTTGCCAGGTATTATACCGGAACCGGATCCATGCTCTGCTCTTGCGACCCTTAACTACCGTGTGCCTCATTGTCCAATGGCACATTAATGCTTCGTTTCCGTGTGGAATGTGCTTATAGCGTCCTCGATTAATACGCACCGGGGTTGCCCCCAAAACTGGCACGGTGCACCGTGCCCCACGGCGGTGCGCACCGGCACGGGGCGTTGATCAAGGAAAAACTGTGCAGTTCTACCCAAAGCGCCATCTCTTAAGCTAAGAAAGCAACTCATAAAAACGGTCACGCCTAAAAATACAGCAGCGTAACGTGACACGGCGCTACTAGAAAGAGATATTTATTGAAGGCCAATGATAATATGTACACACAACCCATATCCGTCACTCATGCACGACAACGTTATTCCACTGCTTCCACTACCTAGAAGCTGCTTCTCATCTTCGTTCTGAGAGACATAACGCGATTGCCCGTTATGTTCCGCCCTTCCACTACAGGAAAGTATGCAAGTCTTCATAGTCTAGGCACTCCAGTAACTGTTCGTGTACTTCATTCGAACTAAACGAATGCAAAGCTCCAACTGGCTGACCATGCAATCAGCCTTCTTTCAGTACACGAAGTTCGCGTCCTCATTTACAATCTCTAGCCGTTTATTAACGCCTGTTATGAGCCAGTCGCATCGCTGCCCGATGAATTCGAAAGCAATCCACCCTTCTCAACAGCAATCTACAGCACGTTCCGCCGTCACACGAGTGCGCCGATGCTGCAGTTCACTGTATCGTCCGCCATGCATCCCGGGATTGCACCCCGGGACACCATCGACTCTCAAGGTTCGTGATGTTGCAACCAAACATTGCCCCGCTACTGTGCGCCCCTGTTTATCGAGGACAGATGGTGCGCACCGGTAGGGTATAACGAGGATGAAAAGGCGCACTGGTGTGCCCTGGTGTGCACCGGTGCGGTTTATCGAGGGTGCTATTAGTTCCGCTGCCTGGGTTCTATTTTTGCCCTGGAGTATTATTCCTACCCTTCCCAACCTCACAGCCGCCAGTGTTGCCTAGGTACGAGCTCCAAGCGTGTTTGAACGAAGAACAGCGAAGGACAGAAGAGGACAGCTTGCGGTGCGGTGTCTAATACACGTCGAGCACGACTACGCATGCGCCCAGCATTCACTCTGGACGGCTTACGACTGCGGTTCCATCCAGTCGTCACAGCGCATGACTTTTTTGGGTGCGGAGCACGTTAGGACCGCACAATGTCTGTCCGTGTCCGTGCGCATAGCATTTACAACCGCAAAAAAGCACGCAGGCACCGGCAGGATTCGAGCCTGTGTCTGGTAGACCAGACAGAGTTAGTTTCAGTCGTCTTAACCATAGGGCTACGACCGTGAGTCAGTACCCCAGAGTCAAACGGCTTACTCCCTCGCCTGCAACGGTGCGGACTACATTCGTACCTCCCAATGTCCGTCCGCGTTCATCGGTGAGCACGCCACCATCATGCGAAAGTCAAGCGACAGTCGATTTGACCCGTGAGTTGCAGTTTTATTTAGATAATAATCAAGTTGCAACTCACTGCTTCAATCGAATGGCGGTCGGGGTGCAAATTGGATGTCATTCGGGGCGCAACTTGGATGTCATGTCGAGTACCCGTACTCCGCACCCTCGCCATCGTTCACGGAGCGAAGATGCTGCCATTTTTAAGTTTTTTGTTGCTGTTCTTGTTTTATACTGCCTAACCGTTTCGATTCATTTGAGTAAAACCCCTCCGACGCGATTTTTTTTGCTAAAAAAATGGGGCAATATTCAATTACACTTACGTCCACCGCCACTCTGCTTCCTGCCTCCCATCAACTATGTCCAGGATTTGCTTTGCGACAAGCAGTGTTTCCACATACAAGTCATGCCACCAATAGTTGTTTGTAAAGGTCATTCCTCCATATGTGTCGCACTCTTGCTGTTCGCTTCTCAGAAATGATTTAGCAGTGGCGCTGAAAACGGATTTAAAAAGGGGAGCAAAAACCTCCCTCGTTTCGGCAAAGTATGTGTTGAATAAAAAGAATCGGTGCTGTTAGGATATGACAATAGCCTGGGATGTAATGAAACATGGTCGAGCGGGTGATTCATTGTCGACATTTTTTCCCAGCGAAGTACACGAGGATAAAAGAAAGGACACAAGACAGGCGCTGAAACTTTTATTGTCGAAACCACCATGTGTATACAGTACATCCATGTTAATATTATGCATGGAACGAAAACAAAAGCCCACATATCTGGCATGAATTTTATGTCGTATCTTTCACTCTTTCGTTGAAAGTTCGCACACACTGATGCTCATTTTTGGCGAGGCCTTGTTTAAATTATCGCCTGTCTTTTGTTTTTCTTTCCTTCCTTGTCTTCTGAGCTGTGGAAGCATGCCGACGACAATTGAGTGGTGCAACACTAAACCACGTCACCTCAACCGTTGGGGCCTTTTTCTCGATTTCCCTGTGAAGACATTTTTCTAAGGCCAATATGAGCGCTTTTGAAATGAAACTCGAAGGTTCAGGGCCTTTTATTAATACCATATTCGTATGCGGGAATGTATGCCACATCCAGCACACCGGACGGACAGATGGGTTTGCGGGTTGAGTCGACACAGAACTGCTACACTTTTAAAATGTTTTGAGCGGGTTTCCAAGTTATCCGTTGTGCCTGGAGCGGTAATATTACTGCGTAAGAATGTATGTCCGCAGCAAGAATAAATGTCCAATTGGTCACGCTGGAACATGTAAGAGTTATAGTAGATTAAATGTAGATTCATATAGCTCCCGATTCTGAGAGGAATAAGCGAAAAAAAAATCACGAGTCATTCCAGGTGAATGTGGATGATCAGCGAAGCTTCGCTTGGCACGCGACACCCAGGTAGCGCCAAATTTACGAGAAAGGTGTAAACAAATTTAGTTTCTCTTGAAAGTTGACGACGGGCATGCTCAAGAAAGGCGCATACATTTATCCAGGCACTTTTATTTTGACTCTAATGAACGTGAAGACGGTGCATCATATAAACTAGTCTACTGAAGGTGCGTATCGAGTGTTGAGACGTATCAGCTTGAAGCCAAGAACGGCGAGCGGCATTGGTGGTGACCGCGTACTGACAATGCCTACACCAGGACATTTGTTTTCGAACGCCCCACGGTAAAGAACGCCTCACTCTTCAGATACGTGACTTTTTGTTTGAATACATGAAAAATAGATAAAACACTATATATTCAAATTAGCGTCGCCTAAAAAAATGTACTTGTCATGAGGCGGCTCGCCTTCATTGTTTGGGAAGCCGGTTCCGAAAAGAGAGGGTGTGGGTTACAAAGGCTCCGTTCCGTAAAGTGGGGCTAAGGCATTGCGCTGCTGAGCACAAGGACGCGGGTTCGATTCCCTGACCTGGCGGCGGGTTTCCTAGTGGAGGCGAAAAGCAAAAACACCCGTGTGTCCGACATTTCGGAGCACTAAAGATGCCCAGGTTGTCAAAATTAATCCGGAGCACTCCACTATGGCACGCCTCATCAAGCGTAAAGCGGGGATTTCCCCTTCTGAATTAACTCTATAGCTCGTGATTCCCGCACCTCTTTATATGTATCCAACATGACTGTTTACCAATTCACTTCACTCCATTTCGCGGATTGTATTCGGCCTTGTAACTGTAGTACACATATTCGGGGTGATTGAAATTCAGAATTTCCCTACAATGTAATTCGGGGTTCATATATAGTGAGAACTCGTGTTAGCGGAGTGGGCTTGTTATTCTTATATCGCCGCAAAGGCGTTCCGCTGTGGTAAATGGCATGTTGGCCACTGGAATTCTCATTTCTAGAAAAACGAGAAAAACAGTAAAGAAAAGGGTATATGTAAATACTTTTTAAACGAATAATTCTCGTGAATACCCCGGGCTTGGAGGAAGACCGACAATATAAACTAATGAAGCCACCTCAAGTTAGGGTAACTACTTTAAGACTTGATTGACACGGTTAACATGAATTGCAGTAAAATTTCACATTCATCACACGCGATATCCGTGCAGTGAATTGCACTTTTTGTTATACCAGCAGATGAGATCCCCATTTATGTGTAGGTTTGTTTTGTGTGTCTCTTATGCTTAGCGTTTATTTTTATATGCCTTTTCACGCATTACTAGTCACACACGCTATAACTTGTACTTGCGTCTTTGTTAGCCTACCTTACTCAATGCCCTATCGAAGAAACTGAGAGATACTTGTAACTAACTAAATAAAAATATGTATAATCTTACTCATAGGGAAGTTAAGCCGTTAGTTGAAGCACTAGTTACAAGTCTTTATGTGTACTTGTGTGCCCATGAATTCGAATACTGCGAAAAGGTAATAACGAACAGTGACAAAGGAATACTACAACTAAATATTCATACGTCACGATGTCATAAAATGAATCAATTTCAGAACTTTATTGGAGTAGCTAAGGTGACGTGCCGGGAATATTCCTCGCAGCCACTTTTTTGAACGCCATTTTAAATTTCATGCCTTTCTGCTCACGTAATTACTTGCGTCCCTGCAATTTCAATTTTCGCAAAAGCCAGGCGAGAATACCAAACTTCGGAAAAAAGCTACGGCGGCTGCTGCCGTTACATTTTTAACTCGAAAACGTTGATCCACAGTTTAAGCCGTCCGAAATAAGTATTTATCATCGAACGTTTTCTTCTGGTGGTATAAAATATGTGATAAACAGGAAAATAGCGTTGTCGATAGACATAAGTAGTATATTTAGTAGTCGTCGTGAATTGCTTCGCAGCGGACAACCTTTCCAAGATCCACCAATATCCCCATGCAGAGGGCATCCGCTTTCAGAGTAAAGGGCAGCGCAATGAACGCGACGAAGCGAGACGATACAAGCACAAAGCGCTTGTGTTTGTCTCGTCCTCGTTTTGTCCCATTCATTGCGCTGCCCTCTACTCTGAAACTTATGTGCCAACCGGCTCGAGCTTCAACTATTCTGAGGCACCCACTTGCAATCCCACAACAGTCGCGGAGGAACCCCATTGAAGCGACTCCCCGCTTGCAGACGAACAATTAACTTGACGAGCAGGAGTTGACCGCACCATCGCAGTTGGCAGTCAAACGGGTCGAACGCCACAACCACCCCCAGAAGAATGGGGGAAAACAGCCGTGTAGGGAGGATTCCATTCGACTACGGCACGTGGTGGCCGCTTTGGGAACTAGAGGAGCTTGGGCACGAATCCTGGACTCGTGTATTGACACAAAAAGTTTAGAAGCACTTTTTATGCTTCATTGATTGATAAATGTAAAAAAAAAACATGCACATTATTAAGCAAGACTTACAAAGATGGTTTGACACTGCAATGCATGGATTGCACTGCACTGTTCTGTACACGCTTAAAGTTCTTGGTCTCCTTTTAGGTTCAACCAATAGTATCTACTATCTTTTATTCCTTACAATTTAGAGCAAGACCTGCCTGCGTGCACTATTTTTGGGAGTGACATCATGGTGTATTGATTGAATAGTTTTCACCCACTTGTGCAACAATGTGCACTCGGTGGCTACATGTAAAATTGTGCCCTGGAGGGAACTGGGATTTTCACACCCTTACTAACTCAGCGTAGCAGTGGCCTTCCTTATATTCGATACAAAAAGCCCTTGCGAAGTATTCGCAGGCAAACCGTCCAACTCGCTAAAGCAGTCTGACCTTTAGGTATAAAGCACCACATCTCCTCCTTCCTCACTTTTGCCACACGCTTATCCCTGCTTCTAGATGACCCGGGCTACGACATCTCCAGACCTCAAAGACAAACTACGATCCCTCACTGCAGGCAACATAATAGATTTGCTCGTGCTGAGCCCTTGATGTGGTCGCCTTCCGGTGTGCGCTTCTTTTTTCTTTGGTTGTATCAGCAAAAAAACAAGGAATATATAGAAAAGGTAAATAAATTGGAAGAACGAATACTTTAGAGAATCATGTCACACAAATTCAGAGAAACAACTATAAGTGGAAATGGAAATAAACCCCGTCGGGCGCATGGCTGTCATATCAGGCAAGCACTAAGAGTTGAATTGGCCTGTCAGTCCTTGGTGCAGTTGTTGCGTGCGCCGACAATGTTGAAGGTTCAGCCGGAATGTCTAAATGAACACCGACCTTTGAAAAAAAAAATACCGCAGAATTTTTGAGTTCACGCGTATTAACCATGACGAAGCATCAGCTGTGACAAGGCATGCTTATATAACATAACTGGCATCACCACGTCTCTATGAAGGTAAACATTCGTTGAAGCAAAGCGCTGTTGACTAAGCGTTCACTCACGCGTCAAAGCAGAAAGGCAGCAGTTAGGTAAAGCTCGGGCGAATTACGGTCTTTTGGCAGCCTCACAATTACCATCCAAAATAATGCCGCACATTTTGAGGCAAATGCACCCACAACGTTTCGGGTTCTAGATAGTCAGAAATGTTTGAGAGCGGCCAGGAGACTTGAGAGGCTGTTTCGTAAGGGTTTTTCTGTTTCTTATTCAAGTTTTTTTAAGCTAGCTCATCATGCACTCTCACCAAAAACTCCGAGGAATGCAGATTTTATATTTGAATCACGTAACAAGACAATATTTCAGAGGAAGTCACGCACAAATGAGGTATTGACGGCGTCAACAGTTTCGTTTGCACCGTCCTTCTGCCGGAATGCATAACACTCCCCTTCTGTTGGAAGAATCAA
The DNA here is from genome assembly GCF_048455015.1 of Haemaphysalis longicornis. Classification (NCBI taxonomy): domain Eukaryota; kingdom Metazoa; phylum Arthropoda; class Arachnida; order Ixodida; family Ixodidae; genus Haemaphysalis; species Haemaphysalis longicornis. The sequence goes on from NW_027526276.1 coordinate 2,633,765, forward strand.
ATACTCCAACATCGACAGCTGTCTTCCGATGCGGAATTTTCCACATTTGTCACTACACAAGCACTCAATTCCCGTGTTTTGCCACTACCCTGAACAACTGATGGACGCAAAAGCACATAATAGCAATAACAGTCACGAAACCAGTGCTCCCCGCACATAGAAACGGTGGGCCGTTGCAGCAGTTTCAAATTGAATTGGCGGCTTTGTGGTTGCGAATTCAGAAGCGAGGTGGTGCACCAGTCAACTGCTTGTAAAAAGTTGCGTACATTTCTGCTCAACGGATGTTTGATGCGGAACTTATTAATAATATTTTTAAACAACACATTGTAAGCGAACTTTATTGGCTCTCTGAGTCACGGAATGAATGTTTTGTATTCTCTACCAAAAGTAGCCTTTCGGTTGCACCATCTGGTGAAATTGATGGTCGAAAACTGCGCTGTGGGTTGGTCACGTATGGCGTCGATTTTTACGCCACCTATAAGGAAACCAGGGAACGTCCAAGCTTGAGAAGGCTGGCCAGTGAGGCACCACGGCGGATTGCTCTCTGCTTATTGGTGCCTTTCAAAGCCACGTTGTCACTCCGATTCTTTCTTGTCTAAGGTGCTTTCCGGTCCCGCGCGTCCACCGCACCACCATTTTGGGTAACCCGCTGGCCGCCGCTGTAATTCACTATACAAATACCGCGCTATAATTTTCGCTGCCCCACAGTTTACCCGCAAAGCTGGAATCATCTTATCTATTTCCTGTTGCTTGTCTTGTAGGAAACGGAAACTGCTATATGTTGAGCATTTTCACTTAGCGACGGCACTGGACCGTTTAAAGGGTGCCTCCACCATGTACTCCAATGCTGCTTTTTTTAAGTGCAGAGCACTTTAGGTGCACGCCTTGTCGTTGTAGCTCGCTAGTTGGACCCAAGTAGAGCCATAAGCCATTGCGTTGTAGCGGTGTCTTCACAGCGTACCCCAGAGGCTCCGAAAGCCAAGCAGTTTATATAGACATTGCGTTCGAAACTCGTGTACCACTGGCGCTTGTCCTACATCTCCCGTTGTTTCGCGCAAAGAAAACTATAGGTACATTTTAGACAAAATATACATAATTAACCGGCAGCGCCCGCGTTCATTTAGTTAGGAACGCTCCTTGGGTTGCTTTTTACGATAGTGAACAAAAAAAGCGATAGTGCAAGAAATAAACGCGCCTTCCAAATGACGCAGAAAGGCTCCAACAGCGCAAGAAAAAACTACCCGTTCAAAATGACGCCAAGCAGCTCCAGCTTACGAAAATAAAGCATGCGCCAGAAGAACATAACTCCCTCTGGCGCATTTTCAGGCCGGGGGCGCGGGAGCACTGCGAAGGCGGGAAATTTGAATTGCAGGGGGGGGGGGGGTAGCAGTGAGCGGATTACGGCGGTGGAGCCCATTATGGCGAATCAATGCTCTGCACTCCCGGCAGGTTTCACATTGAGTGCAATGGCTTTCATTGTTTAAATGCGAATGCATTTCTTAGTCGGGGTTGTCGTGCTCTGTCGGCGTGCGCCCGCAGGTGTTATCTCTCCGCGCTCCTCCACGCCCCTAGCAACAGCTGTGGCGCGCCTAGCAACCGGAGCAGGTGGTAGCTCGGGCGGGAGTAGCGGATGGCAAGGGGAGAGGAGGAGCGCGCTCGGGCATGTGAGGGCGCTCGCATCGCGGAGCTCGGGTGGAGTAGCGGAGAGTGAGTGGAGAGGAGGAGCGCGCTCGGGCGTGTGAGGGCGCTCGCATCGCGGAGCTCGGCGGGAGAGAGAGCTCACGCGCGGGGCGGGCGTGTTGCGCGGGTCTCTCCCTCCTCTCCGCGTACCCTCTCTCCGCTCGCGGCGCTCGGAAAATGTATATAAATGCAGTGGAGCGCACGCCTCTCTCCGTTACTGCTTGCCGCAGCGCACTCATCGGTGCACCCCATGCATTCGCATCTCCGCACGATCCCCATCGGGGAGCTGGGGGGAGTTTTTTTTTTCATCTCCCCAGTTTGCTATCGTTCATTTCTCTTTCCATTGGAAGGTTCAGACTGCCGTTTCCCCTCTCAATTTGCTCGACCGCTTGGGGTTTACCTCACGCGTGCAAGACGCACAGCCGGCGGGCTATATAAATGTTGCCGGACGGTACAGGTACGGCGCTTGGATGGCTTGCTAGCTTGGACGCAATATAGGGGAAGAGGGAACAATGTAGTCCTTCCTTTTTTAACTTTGTATTTCAGATAGAGGTTCGGAAATGACGCGAGAACGCGGAAAATTTAGAATTTTAAATAATTCCTTAGTCCATCGGTCGAGCGAGACCTGCTACTAGGCCAGCATTTACCTACACCCTGGTGGTACAACACCCCGGTCATACGACGCTTTCTCAAGGTCCCCCGAAGGTCGTATTATCGGGGTTCCACGGTATCATCATACCTGTCGCCCTCTACCTCCGCTCTTTTCTCTCTCCACCCAACCCCCTTCCCCGATATGGCAGCAGGGCAGGGTCTATATGATCAGTCCGACCTCTACCGGATTTATATTCATAAATAAAACATTCTTTTCATTTCTATTACCTTGTGAATCAGCATTGTGAGCAACGCCTTCCAAGTACATTTTTTATGTATACCTCCAGTTCACGGAAGGTCATGTGCGCACACTTTGTGGCTTAAATGCTCTTGAGTTAATGACATTCCGGAGTGGTGTGAATAGGGTTTTTCAGAAGTGGATGCGAATAGTAAAAAAATAGTGCCCTTCCACTCTGTGAAGGCCAACACGAAAGGAAACACCTTTGTTCGTGGTTTGACGTTTGAGCATACTTTCTAGCCAATTAACGTAATAAAACTTGGAAGGACTTCAGCTACATTCTCGTGGACAAATACAGAGCTGTCTCTTTTACTCCCGCGTCGTAGGGATTTCACTTTTTGTTTGAACAGACCAAGCCAATCCACTCTATCACTATGATGACACCAGAGAAGCCGCATTGGGCCGTTTCAGATCCACGTTTATACATCCCGCCAGCACAACGACCATGTCTTCAGGAATGGCATATACCCTATAGCTTCGGGTGCATCGCCCCCCTCCTGTTATGCGCACGGGCTTAGAAGTGAAAGAAACCACCGGAAATGTCCCTATAAACGCCCTTCAATCTGAACAAGTAACACTCTACCCACGTCGGCGTTCAAAGCGTGCAAGTTGCTGTTCATCCGCGAGGGATTCGCGGCTACTCGACGAGCTGAAACTAGAGGACGCGACAGCTACGCCAGCGGCGGCGCCGGCATTATATTGTTTTCGAGCCCATTCGTGCGTCGGTTCGGGACCACACTTCTTCAATTCCCGCTCTTGCTCAAAGCAAACGACATGCGTTCGTCCCATAGCCACAAGTCAAAACTGGAACGTCTAAAGCTTTATTTATGCGGGCAAACATGTCACTGTTGGTTTCCTTCTCGCGTCGCAACCGTCTTACTGTCTGTGTAACCCACCAACGCGGACCGAAACCGGTCGATTAAGGAATACGTTACGGAATGAGTCACCGACAGGACGCATTCGTGTCATTATACTTCCACGTTTATATGTCGAACCAGTACATAGGGCATTATCGGTAGCGGCGTGGAGTCCAGATTTGAGTGCACGCCACCCTTCTCTTCACCGCCCCCCCCCCCCCCCCCCCCCACACACACACATAGCAACCCGTGTACGCCTTAACCGTCAACCTGTGGGAATGATAAATGTAACTGGTAGCGAAGCTTCCGGCAAAAAGTTGTTCAGAACCTGTCTGCAGCGCATCCAAACGGGGAGTAATGGGAGTGGTGATTGAAGCACGACTAGATGTTGAGCGAACAAACACTAATAACCTAAAACTAAGTGCCTTCAACAATAAAACAATATTTATACTTTACGAACAATATTTATTTTTGAATCGCATTTATTTAGTCACATTGTGCAAAGAATGTATGAAAATGCTATTCATTCTCAAAAAAGTTTTCTGTAGCGCCCCCTGAAAAATGGCACATGACATTGCTCTGTGATACAGTCCTTGTAGTGTTTGAAAAGGCCCACGTAAAGTTCGTCTGCTATGGAACGCTCCTCATGTGTTTTGGTGTTGCGCATTTGCATTCAGTTTTCGTTAATATTTCTCGCGAACGTAATTTTTGCTGTGCGAGGAGTTGCGAGGTGCGTTGTATCGCGTGTCGTACGGTGCGAGGCTGCCAACAGTTGGCGCGGAGAGCTGTCCTCGGTACCCACCGGAACGATGGGTTGTACAAGGTTGAAACAGTAATTCTCGTACGCCCGGCGTTTCTCTGCACCGGTTTCCTCTCATTCCCAAAAGGTAAGGCAAACTATAGTACTGTTAATACGTGCACGGGGGGTTGTGTAAGGGTACGTCGTTGTGCTTTGAAAACAGATTGTTTTAGATCTTTATGTGAGCTCAGAGTTGTCGCTTGATCTCCCCTCAAGTTTGGCTGGGAGAAAGTGGTATAAAATAATCTAGGACTTCTCAGCGTATTCAAGTAGCACAAGTATTGTGCGCCACTCGGATTCAAACGATTCGCTTTAATTCTCAATCTCAGTACCTTCTATGTTGCATTAAAACCCTCGTAGTGATCATTGCTTCCCGCGCATGCATGTGCGAGCAATATTTCCATTGCAGTAGTGTGTTGTGCGGCTCTGTGTTGCGCTGCTGCCACACCTTTTTACTTACTGCCTTCGCTTTATTTTGCATTGATCCATTTTTTCTATTTTGAACTTCTCTGTTACGACACTTTCCTAAACAATGCAACCATGAAATTGCAGGCGTGAATCCTAGATGAAGTTCTGTAGAAACCCATGTCTATTGGATACGACGCCGGGACGCGTGTTCCCAAACCATATCCCCTAGGGGCCCAGGTCGAACACACCCCGTTCAAATGGCGTCGTCACAGCGTGACGTCACTTTCTCTAGTGTGCGAATTTATGCGATGTAGATTTTTTTTTCTCTCGTTTTGGGCGGATGCCGATGGTTTTCGCTCCATGCGCGAGGATGGGGGTGCGGCGCTGGGGAGCTGACGCATATTCAGTAGAAGTTAAATGCACAACCACATGCAGCGTACTTTCGGCGTTTTCTCGCGTGGCGACGCGAGCTGACGCGTGAGCAACGCTGATGTCTACGCTCACCAGATATCGGCGTCGACGCAGCGCGAGGAAGCAGTGGAAAGCGGACAGCAGCGGTCTGGTTTCACGTCCTTCTCGTGCTTAGGGTCATTTCTTTCAGCAGAGGAAGATCAAATTTTTTTGTCTTGCGGGTATCGGCTGCCTTGAGACAGATTGCAAGCTATTTCTGTTCGAAAGCGCTCATTCATTTGTGGCTTGTTTGGTTTTCATCGGGGAGATCGGGTATTTGCGATAACTTTTTTTGAGGTACATAAGGGAGCTCTGGCTACCTCGCTTGTAGTATTAGCATGACGGGGCTTGGGTACAAGATTGGTGGGTGACGACCAAGCCTTATCAACGCCAGAATGCTAGCGTCGCATGAACTTCAATTCGTTGCTACCGTGGCTTCCGTAGGGGAGACAGAGGTTTTGCGATAGCTTTTCTTGACTCAAATAAGGGGGATGTGTTTACATCGTTTGTAGTAATAGCATAAATGCCCTCGGATTCAAGATGGGTGCGTAATAAACAAGCGTTACCACGGCTCAAATTTTTCAAGCACGACCAAAGCAAATCACTCAACTATATTAGTTGGCATCCTCTGTTAGGGTACCAAATTATTGGGACCAGCGTCGCCTCCTGGCGTGGCCAAATAGCTGCACGCTTGTGTGCTGGCTTTGTTTTGAAACTCCATGTTTCGAATCTTGGCAAAACCTCGTTTTTTTGCAATGAGGGTTTCACCGGCTTTTGTTTTGTTTCAAGGCAAACAAAGGGGGCCAGAGTGCCTTGCCGTTTAACCTACAAGTGACGTTCGACGGTAACATCAGAATCAAGACAGCCCAGAAATTTGCTTTGCTCACACTTTGAATTCATTGAGCGGCTGTCGGTACATAACGTCAAGGTTAAATCAAGTAGCAAGTAAAGTTGGACTTGGAGTCGCTGACTTGGAGTGCTTGTGCATTAAGTTATGTTGTTGGGGTCAGCATTTTATTTTATACGCGCTCTACCGCCCTCCAGACACGCCCCCTGAATACTTAAGCAAACTTGAGCTACATATGTCTCAATATCACAAACATAAAATTATTCTTGTAGGTGGCTTCAATCTACCAACTATTAACTGGGAATTAATGCACGCTGGTCACCAGAATGTTGAGCATGCTAACATTATGTTCAGTATTATGTTCACTCATGATTTGGCCCAGCTGGTTCGCGACCCAACGCGTGTCCAAAGTTCTTGCAGTTCTGTTTTAGATCTGATATTTTTCAATCGTGCGTTCAGCGAATATACCGTGTCTCTCAAAGCCGGATTATCTGATCACTATCTTGTGGGCCTTTCCGTCCCACTGTTGAAACGTGGTGATAACAAACGCTGTCAAGTGCGGTCTTTCAAAGAGTACTTCCGTGCAGACGACGCGTCCATAATTGATTATCTGGAGACCGGTCTTGTTGATTTTGACAATGATGATGTATGCGCTCTCTGGGCACATTTTAAAAAAATGTGTGAATACTGTTTAGCTAAATTTGTCCCAAGCCAAAAAAAAAAGAAAACTCACAAACTGACCCCCTTGATAACGCGTAGTATTATTCACCTGAAACGTAAAATTAAACGTCTAAAAAAGAAGCGTGCGGATTCTACTAAAATCGGACAATTGCAGGCTAGCCTCGCACAAGCTGTGCGTTCTTCTAAGGATTATTATTTCCAAACAACTCTCCCAAACTTTATAAAAAATGACCCAGATAAATTTTGGTACCACTTGACGGATAAAAAACAAGCCTGTATGCGAAATGTTAGTAAATGACTCTATTGTTACGGACAAGGAGATTATAGCTGAGCATTTCAATATATGCTTCCATAGCGTGTTTTCTAGCCCAAGTGTATATCCAACGGATGTTCCATCGTTTCACACGACAGAGGCCAACTTTGTTTCGTTCCCGGGTGTATTTTCCATGCTCTTAAAACTGAAAACTAAGAAATCAAGCGGTCCTGATAATATTCCAAACACCTTTCTTTGCCGATATGCTGAAATGATCGCGAAATATCTTGTGATTATATTCCGTGTATCTTTGATGTCTTCAAAGCTCCCTAGTGACTGGAAGGCTGCCCGAGTTGCACCGGTATTTAAAAAAGGTAACCGCTTGCTCTTTGAAAATTATCGTCCAATATCCTTAACATCATCATGCTGTAAATTAATTGAGCATATAATCGCAAATCATATCACCGAATATCTTGAAAATAATGCTGTCTTAAGTGATACTCAACATGGTTTCAGAAAGGGGTTTTCTACTGTGACTCAACTGCTCACTATAACTCATTCCTTTGCATCTACTCTAGATAAAAATGGTCAGATTGATGTGGTATTCTTGGATTTTAGCAAAGCATTTGACAGGGTTCCTCATGACAGACTAATACTAAAATTAAACAATATTGGTATTGCTCGCATCTTGGGTTTCTGGGTTATTGATTATTTAAAAAACCGAATTCAGTACGTTGAAATCGGGGATCAACGATCGGGCTGTCTTCCTGTCGCCTCTGGAGGACCGCAAGGGAGTGTCTTGGGACCCCTGCTGTTCCTGCTGTATATAAATGACATTGTAAGTGTAGTATGTTCATCTGTGCAAATTCTCCTGTTCGCAGACGATTGTGTTTCGTATAATAGAATTACTTGCCCTGAAAATCAACATGACCTTAACGACAGTTTGTTTAATGTTTTCCAATGGTGCAATCGCTGGGGAATGGCTTTGAACTTAGATAAAACTGTATGTATGCGTATAACCCGGAAGAGAAATCCATTGCAGTATACTTATACACTAAATGAGTCACCTGTACAGCAAGTTTCTGAATTCAAATATTTAGGAGTAACACTCACAAGTAATTTATCTTGAAATCAACATATTGACAATATTTCCGCTTCCGCCTTCCGTAAACTGTCTTTCCTACGACACAAACTAAAAAACGCTCCTTCAGATGTCAAACTCCTGGCCTACCAATCAATAATCCGGCCAAAGTAAGAATATGCATGCGTAGTATGGGACCCATTCACACAGAAAAACGTCAATAAACTAGAAAGAATCCAAACAAAAGCTGTAAGGTAGATATACTCTAAGTTTCGTCACACTGATTCACCTTCTGATTTAATTAGAGCTAATGACATTTAACTCCTTGAGTCACGACGGAAGACATTTAGGCTTGATTTTCTTTCCCAACTTCTTGGGAAAGACAAACAGCACTAGACCCCACACAGTACCTGACACCCATATCGACAAGACACACGAGACACCTTCACCCCAGAACCCTAACACCTTATTTTGCACGGACAGATACATTTAAATTTTCTTTTTTTCCACGAACAGTGGAAGAATGGAACTTACTAAAAGACTCTGTTTAAATATTCACGTTGGTTGTTTTGCTAACTGTGTATTGTTGGGTCTGTAAACCTGTACTTGTATGTTGAATTCTCTCCTGTTTCCTTTTACATTTCTACCTGACTTGAGTGCCTGATATGCACTTGCTACTTGTACCGGGCCGACCTGCTTGGACCTGCGAAGGTCTGCAATATGCAATAAATGAAATGAAATGAAATGAAGTTGGGCTAATTGCGTCTTCGTTTATCATCCTATATGTTTGTGTTCAGATTTGACGGTAATGACTTGATATACATTTCGCAGGATGTCAACATTTGCCCTCAAATATTTTTTATAAGGCTAGGGTCTTGTTAAGTGCAGTTGTTGAACTGCACTTAACAAGACCCTAACGGCTCATAAATGACTTCAACGAATGGCATGTGTAATACAAACGTGTCCAGCAACGCACCGACGCTGCGGCTAGCGCGTGACTATACTAGTACACTATAGCGTGACTTCGCCTGCCTCATGCCCCTGTGACACGGCAGTTTCAATCGCGATCGAGCTCAATCCCTCTCGAACTCAATCCTGGTTTCTCAAGCGCGATCGAGGCTTCCAAGCGCGATTGAACTAAAGCGACGATACTCTCGTCCGCGCGCAGTAATGGCACAGCAGTTGACAACTTCCACTAACGCCACAAATTGTGTCAAATAACATGACCCAAATGAGCGTGCGGTAACATTTAGATAGTTACGTATGGGGACGGCCGCGCGTAGTTACCAAACGCCGGCCGCAAGTACATTGTTAGCGCCACCTGGCGTACACAAATTCAACCGGTGCAACTTTTCGATCACGATTGAAACGTGCCGTGTAGCAGCGGCAGGGCTGCAGTGCGTCGAGCGCGTTCGAAAACTCGATCGCGATTTACTTCAATCGCGATTGAAATTGCCCGTGTCTGCGCGTTGCCGCCGAACGACGGCGACACTCGCGCGACGCGTGATTTAACGTTCATGTAGTTAGGACTTTAACATTTTTGTACCTATAAGTTCCGGATAGCACTCTCATTAAACTAAAGACAAAAATTGGTTTTGGTCTTTTGTGGTCACGCTGCTTCACTGCGGTCGATGGTTTCGCTCCGTGCGCGAGCATCACGTACGCGCTGGGACGCTGAAGCACGAAGTATACCTTGGCATACCTGTTCTCGCTTCTCACTCTCCGCACTCTCTTGCGAGCCTGCAGACGCTCTTCTTCCATGTTGTTCCTATCGCTGGGCGCGATGCTCTAAGTGTGCGCTGTTGTGCCAGAGCGCCTGGCCCAAAGGCGTTGCACGAGGCGACGCGCCGACAGCGAGGCTGAATCACGCCTCTCCCTTTGTCGCTGCGGCGCGGCCGAATCCTGCATCTCGAAACGCTGCGGCGCGGCCGACTCCTGCATCTCGAAACGCTGCGGCGCGGCCGACTCCTGCATCTCGAAACGCTGCGGCGCGGCCGAATCTCTCGGCGGAGAACGACCCAAACAAGGGCATGTCGCTACGCCCGGAGGCGAGGTCACGGAGACGGCGGCGGCATCGCTCTCCCTTTCCCCATTGGCGGCGCAGCTGACTCACCGCTTCGCTACCATTCGTCGGAATTCAAACTTCAGGCAGCGAGAGCCCTGATTGGAGCATTTCGAACTTCTTGGGGCCACAACGAACTCCCGGGCTATAAAAGAAGCCCGGAGGCTCTCATCGTCGGCTTTCCTCGGCGGCTTCTCTCCGGCACCAGTCTCTTCGGAAGCACCGAGTGAAAGGGGTGCTGTCGCCTTTGTGCGAGTTATGTAACGTTTGCTTACCCTGTACATACTGTATATAAGTGTTACTTTGAGTTTTCGACGGCTCGAGAACTTCTTCGCTCTGCTCTGCGCCGCGTCGATAGCGGACGCAGCAAGGCAACGTCGCTACACCTCTGACTGCGCTCGGATGGCCAATCGCTACAGCGGTGACAGCGGCGGGTTGGCTGATTCCCACCATCGGTGACGAGCTGGATGCGAGTCACAACCTTGGCGACCGCGGTGGGATAGTCATTTCCCAACAGTGGTGGCAGCGGTGGGATCGTCATTTCCCAACATTGGTGCCAGCGGTGGGATGCTCATTTCCCAACCTCGGAGGCAACAGTGGGATCGTCAATCCCAACAGTGGTGCCAGCGGTGGGATGGCTGATTCCCAACCTCGGTGACGAGCAGGAAGGCGAGTCACAACCTTGGCGACCGCCCTGGGATCCCCTTTCCCAACAGTGGATGGCAGCTGCGGGATCGACCGGCAACGGCTACTACCTGGTGTGGTAAGCGCTCGACGTTTTCTCTCAGTTCACCAGACTTCTCTAGCACAGGTTATGGTAGTTTAGAGAAGGGCTGGGTGAAGCACTGTGTATAGCTTTGAGTGTTTCAAGCCTAGAGAGTGTTTTGAAACCAAAGCTAGTGCCGAGAGGTAAACAAAGGAGCGTAGAGAATTACTTGCGCGTGCCCTACTAGTAGCTTGGTAGTATAGGAACGGCAAGGGAATTCTAAAGCGGGTAAGCAGCAAGAGGCCAGTGCAAACGATGGAGGACCTTAGAGTGAAGGAACTCATCGAAATTTGCGAGGAGCTGGGCCTTGACTTAGGCCGTGCGAAACGGAAGCATGCGATCCTTGAGATCATGCGGAAGGAGAATGTAACGGCTGAGGAAGTCAATGAGGCCAGGGATGATATCAAAGAGCGCCGTGAGCGCGAGGAGGCCGAAAAGAAAGAGCGCCGGGAGCGCGAGGAAGCCGAAAAGAAAGAGCGCCGTGAGCGCGAAGAAGCTGAATGGCAGAAATGGGAAACCGAGAGGCAGAAACGGGAAGCCGAAAGGCAGCTCGAGTGGATCGAGTTGATGAGGCTAGAGTCGGAGCTCCGGCAGGGATCGCCGGCGCCTAGCGTGACTTGTCCAACGTTTCAGGCGAGCGGTCAGAGAAGTCGGGACCAACGGCCGCCGTTCGTTGTGGACAGGTCAGGGCCGGAAGACGAAGCGTCCAAGGCCAAACGCGAAGCGACCGCACTCGTATTCTTGGCCAGAGAAGCGAGCCAAGAGAGCGGGAACGGCGCGGAGGCAGAGACGCCGCTTCGAAATAAAGATTTCGAAACGCGCGCAGAGTCCGCGAGCAGTGGCCAGTGCATGGCACTTACGAGTTCGCAAGCGGGGAAGCTCTGGGAGAATGTTGACTCTTCCCCAGCGAGCGAGAGGCGAAAGGACGCCGAGAAGCTTAGCCCGAACTACGAGCCGACCGAAAACTGTCGCGGTAGGTTAGTCGAACCGCCAGCGGCTGAGGCGGGTTGCGTGAAACCCTTCGGTGGAGAAACGGAGCCGGGCGACACGAAGAGTACGTTGTCACCGTTTTCCCATCAGCCGTTACGCGAAAACGAGCTCAAGGTCGAAGCGCTGCCGACAGAGAAATCCGGTGAGCCCGTAGCGAGTGACGTTGACAAAGACCGTACCGCCGTCTCGGAGAGCAATGGCGTACCCAAAGTAGATAACGCACTTTCTGAGACGTCCGATAGAGGGCCGTGCGGGTCCGCTGATCGGGTTCATGGGTCGGTCTCGGGTTCAACGATCTCGGCAGAACGCTCAGAATCAGAGGCCTCAGAGACGGCTTCCAACAGGATCGCGCACAGTGCGCGAGATAGCGAGGTTTCGCGGGAAACTTTGGACAGCGAGGCTAGCCGGACGAAGCCGCTAGAGCCCCCGAAAACAGAAGGTGTTCCTTCGGGTGCGAACTCTAACGCGGGCGATGTGGTGGCTAAGCCTGCGAGCGGGACACGAGAGACGAGCGAGCAACGAAGGCCGAGCGGCGAGCGGACCGAAAGTTCTGGCAGTAGCTTAGTGGAGCCGCCGACGGCCGAAGCGGGTTGCGTCATCCCCATCGGCAGGGAAACCCAGGTGGCCGAGCGTTGCGAGGCGAACTCGATGTTGTCCCCAGTTCGCGATGACTCGCTTGAAAGCAAGGTGGGGCACTTTCACCCGCATTTCAAGCTAGTGGAGCGAAGACGCACAGTGCGACAGCGAACGTTCAGAGCTTTCTGCTTTGAGCGGAAACGCGATTCGGAAGCACGCGTGCCGGCCGCTATGTTGGCCTTGAAGTCAGCTCCGCGCGAGATTACGGGCGTTTGCTTTGCGAGGCTTGTATACGACCGAGGAAAGAGAAAGTTTCGAATGACGAAACTAGCCTGTGGGGAAGAGCTAGTTGTAACGCTGCGTTCTTTGTTTCCCCGTTCGGACAGTTCGTCCCGTCATGGTGAGTTTCGGTCTCAAACGCGCGCCGTGTGGCCTTTTGAGTCGAAACTAAAGGATCGGTGTTTCGTGGCCTGTCAGAGTACGCGCTGGTTAGGATCATGTAGATCACTTACGAGTCGTGCTGAGCAGGCTCAAAGCAGGCCTACAGTCAAACAGTCGAAGTGTCACATAGGATACGCCGAAGTGACGTATCTAGCGGTGGCGGTGGTAGCGCGGCCGACGCAGACCGTCCGAAATCGAAGTAGGCGTAGTCGTGAACTATCGCCGACCAGCGACGAAGTCAGAGGTAAGGACTTTTCGGGTTTGACTGGATATGGCTAGATTTAGGGAAGAAATTACTCCAAACTGGCTAGTCCGTTAGTGATGCTCTTATAACGAGTGAGCCAGTTAAGGTTTCGGAAAGGACACAGAAAAGGAGGACGCGTTTTAAGCGCTGTAACGAGCCTGAGCGAGGAGCCAGTTCTAACGGTCCCCGACTTTTCGAAAGGTTCGTTTTCAGTGCGATCGAGCGATCGTGGCATGGAAGCTTTACTATGCCAAGAGGATACGAATGGCCGCGAACGACCAGTTTTGTACTTCAGCCGCAAGCTAACTTGCAAGGAAGAGGCTTACAGTACTCCCGGAAAGGAATGTGGCTGCGTCGTGTGGGCAGTGCAGAAGTTTGCGTGCTTTGTAGCCGGTAACGCAGACGCACTAAGCCGGGCGTTCTAAGTAGGACCGCGTTCATCCTCCCCGTGTCTTTCGTTTCGTTTCTTCGTGAGTAGATTTTAGCGTAGCAGGTAGGTGGGAGCAAGATTATTGCCCTCATTTGCTGCCTCAGTTGATTATTTCCGCACCGCGTGATTTCAAGTAATCAACCTTAGTTATCATTTAATGTCGTGTGTTACGTTTGACACTTAGTGTGAGTTCTTCTTTTAAGAGTTCTACGTCCCGCATGGGTCTCTTGGTGTAGAGGGTCCAAATTGGGATAGACACTTAGCTAGGACAGTTTGTCACGTTTTGGAGTCTGGTGTTCTGACGGAGGACAGAGGGTGCTTGCTTGCGCTGGGTGTTGCCTGTTGTCGGTCGGTTCTTTGCAAGCTCCAGAACGATAAGCAACCGGTGCTGAGAACAGACCGAAGGAGCCGGACGAAACTGGTCGAGACACCTGGCAGCACGGCGAGGTACCGGTGATCCAGACCTGGCGGGCGGTACCCGTTCATGGAGAGGAACTTGGTGGAGCCGCCCTTTTCCTGGGGCACTGGAGGTGTACCGGGATGAGCCTGGCGAACGAGCGCGCCCAGCATCCGAGCCACGTGGAGGCAGCTCGTCTTCACGGCGCATTGTCTGGCGGCGGGGGTGCTGTTGTGCCAGAGCGCCTGGCCCAAAGGCGTTGCACGAGGCGACGCGCCGACAGCGAGGCTGAATCACGCCTCTCCCTTTGTCGCTGCGGCGCGGCCGAATCCTGCATCTCGAAACGCTGCGGCGCGGCCGACTCCTGCATCTCGAAACGCTGCGGCGCGGCCGACTCCTGCATCTCGAAACGCTGCGGCGCGGCCGAATCTCTCGGCGGAGAACGACCCAAACAAGGGCATGTCGCTACGCCCGGAGGCGAGGTCACGGAGACGGCGGCGGCATCGCTCTCCCTTTCCCCATTGGCGGCGCAGCTGACTCACCGCTTCGCTACCATTCGTCGGAATTCAAACTTCAGGCAGCGAGAGCCCTGATTGGAGCATTTCGAACTTCTTGGGGCCACAACGAACTCCCGGGCTATAAAAGAAGCCCGGAGGCTCTCATCGTCGGCTTTCCTCGGCGGCTTCTCTCCGGCACCAGTCTCTTCGGAAGCACCGAGTGAAAGGGGTGCTGTCGCCTTTGTGCGAGTTATGTAACGTTTGCTTACCCTGTACATACTGTATATAAATGTTACTTTGAGTTTTCGACGGCTCGAGAACTTCTTCGCTCTGCTCTGCGCCGCGTCGATAGCGGACGGAGCAAGGCAACGTCGCTACACCTCTGACTGCGCTCGGATGGCCAGTCCCAACAGCGGTGACAGCGGCGGGTTGGCTGATTCCCACCATCGGTGACGAGCTGGATGCGAGTCACAACCTTGGCGACCGCGGTGGGATAGTCATTTCCCAACAGTGGTGGCAGCGGTGGGATCGTCATTTCCCAACAGCGCTCAGGCGGACGCTTTTTCACAATTATGTGGTCATTGTTTACGTTCCTGAAAGCGAACACTCTCGATCATTACAGTGAAGACGAAAATGTTTTTTTTTTGATCTCGGGTGGTCTTTTGCATTCCGTACCGAAGCGCAGAACTTTCGCTCTCAATCGGTCGAACGCGCACGCGTACGTCGGTCGCTCATCTGCTGTTAACATCAGCGAGCATGTTATTGCGTTTTTATAATTGTGTCATTACCGTCAAATCTGAACAAAATAAGATAGGATAATGAACGAAGACGCACTTCCTACAAGTATATTTGCTACGTGATTGAACCTTGATGTTATGTACCGACTGCAGCTTTATGAATTTAAAGTGTGGGCAAAGCAAATTTCGGGGCTACCTTGATACTGAGGGTACCGTCGAACGTCACTTGTAGGTTAAACGGCTAGGCACTATGGCCCCCTTTGTTTGCCTTGAAAATAAAAGAACACCCGGTGAAATCCTCATTGCAAAAAAAACGAGGTTTTGCCAAGATTCAAACCGTGGACTTTCAAAACAAAACGCCAGCACACAGGCGCATAACCGTTCGACCACACTAGGAGAAGAAGCGGGTGCCAAGAATTTGGTACCCTAACAGAGGCTGCCAACGAATATTGTCGAGTGATTTGCTGTGGTCATGTTTGCGAGATTTGAGCCGTGGTACCGCTTGTTTCTTACGCACCCATCTTGGACCTGAGGGCAGTTATGCAATACTCCAAGCGATGATAACCACAGCCGCCTTATTTGAGTCAAGAAAAGCTGTCGCAAAACCTTGGTCTTCCCTACGCAAGCCACGGTAGCAACGAATGGAATGGCATGCTGCGCTAGCATTCTTGCGTTGATAAGTCTTGGTCGTCACGCACCAATCTTGTAGCCAAGCCCCATCATTCTAATACTTCAAGCGACGTAGCCAGAACTTCCTTATTTAACTAAAGAAAGCTATCGCAAATACCCGATCTCCCCGATGAAAACCAAACACCAAACACGTCACAAATGAATCAGCGCTTTCGCACAGAAATATCATGCAATTTGTCTCAAGGCAGCCGATAACCGCAAGCTAAAAATTGGCCGCGAATCTGCTCCTTTCGTTGCAAATGTCGTCAAAAGACGCTAGTCTTTCTAGACATTTGCCAAGAAAATGCCCCGCTTTGCTTTCCCGCTCACCTCTCATGCTGTTCTTCTACCGTCGCGCTCATCCCAAGGTAAACACACTAAAAGTTTGCGCAAGGTGATTTGAATTCACCGCGTTCCACTGCAACAAGCCGGGTTCCTCGATGCCAGCGCTGAAGTACGGCGGAGTCGCGCGTGAATGAACGCGGCCGACTACAAGGTTTATAGAACCGGATGGCCGTGCTACAAGTGCGTTCCAAGCTGAACGTGTAACCTAGTTAGTGGAACCTTGCGTTGCTGTTGCCGCGTGATTTGTCATATGCCGCCAGGAGGCGGCGGATTTCTGCAGCAGATGTAGAATATCATTTGTTATCGAAAAACCAAGCATGCATTAATTTTTTAATAAAGGAACACTGTAAATATCCCTTGTGTACTAATTTCTTGTCTTATATTTGCGTAATATCTTGTTCTTGTTCCACAAAGTTGACAAGTATGAACATATATTCTGGGCTTAGTCGTTTAAATTTGGCTGTGAGTATATAAGACTATTGTGCAATATCAGTTTTACTTTGCCCGGGTGGCTGAATCGAGTTACAGACAGACAGACAGGCAGACAGACCAAAATTTCTGGGTTTAAGTAGCCCAAGAAAGACTATCGCATTTAAAAGAAATTGATTCCCTTCTGCTTTAAAGGAATGACCCCCAAGCATGAGAAGAACCTGAAACCCGACTGCGACCCGCCGCGGTGGCTCAGTGGCTAAGGCGTTGCGCTGCTGAGCACGAGGTCGCGGGTTCGATTCCCGGCCGCGGCGGCCGCTTTTCTGATGGAGGCGAAAAGCAAAAACGCCCGTGTGTACGAGATTTCGGCGCACGATAAAGATCCCCAGGTGGTCAAAATTAATCCGGAGCCCTCCACTACGGCGCGCCTCATCGCCTGCGTTGCGTCGGCGCGTTAAACCCCATAATCAATCAAACCCGACTGCGGCTGCCAGATTTCCGCTTCTCTCTCGCGCTGCGTGGAGAGAGAGAGAGAGAGAAACACTTTATTAAAATCGGGCCCTGTTAGGCGGGGCGGGTGGCCAGCAGCTGCAGCTGCTCAGCGACCTTGGCTGCTCTGTCCGTCAGGGCTTGTTGCGTCGTCAGGTCAGAGCAGCCCAGCGCCGCCTCCCATAGCTCCGGGGTGGTGATTGGGGGTAGGGGGTCGTCGGGACAGGCCCACATGTGGTGCTGCACAGTGGCCTTCGCGCCGCATGATGTGCAGTTGGGAGAGGATAATAGGGAGGGGTGAATACGGTGAAGGAGAGCTCTGTTGGGTAAAGATTCTGTTTGTAGGAGTCTCCAGAGTCGTTCTTCCGTGTAGCTGAGGGAAGGGTGGGCGGGGGGGTATCGGAGGCGAGAGAGGCGGTAATACATGGTGATGTCGTGGTAGCCCAAGAGGCTGTCACGAGCTGACCTGGCTCCGTGGGAAGCAATGGGGCTGGGGCATGCCCGGGAGGTGAGCGCTCGGGCAGTTGCATGAGCCGCCTCATTGCCTCCAAGCCCAGTGTGGGCAGGAGTCCAGATCAGTTCTACTTGGGTGGTGGGTGGATTTTGCATAAGAAGTTTTAGGGCCTGGGGTGAGATGGCACCCGCAGCAAAATTTCGAATGGCCGTTTTCGAATCGGATAATATGAATTCAGGGGTTGGCCGGTGCGACAGGGCTAGTGCGATTGCCGCCTCTTCCGCCGTCGCAGGTTCCGAGGTACGAATTGTAAGGGAGTTGATTGGGGGGGCGTTGGGGGCATTAATGATCGCAAGTGCGAAAGAAGTCTTGTGCCGGTACTCGGCGGCATCTACGTACACCGTGGCGGGCCGTATGGGGTAGCGTTCTGCTAACGCTCTAGCTCGTTGCTCTCTGCGGCGCTGGTGAATATGAGGAAGCATATTGCGGGGTAGGGGACGTACTTTGAGGAAGGAGTGGGTTTCAATGGGTATGGGGAGTTTAGGATCTCTAATAATAGGCGCATTTAGCTGTAGGCGTTGAAGGAGGTGTTTGCCGGGGTTAGTTTTGGCTAGGCGGCTTAGTTGGCTCATCCGGTGCGCCTCTATCAGCTCTTGGGCCGTGTTGTACACCCCTGTTCCTTCTAGTCTGGCAGTGGAGGTGCCGGGTGGGAGTTGCAGAGCAGCTTTGTATATTGTGCGGATAAGGCAATTGATTTTGGCCAGTTCTGAATTAGAGGGGAGGAGGTACGGGAGAGCATAGGTGATCCGGCTAACAACGAATGCTTGAACTAGGCGTAGCCTATCTGCTTCCTTAAGCCCATGTTTTTTGGAAGCGATGCGGCGAAGGAGACCGATGGTTTGGGAAACATGTGAAGAAAGGCGCTTGATGTACTCTGTGTTTGAACGATTACGGTTTATGACTAGGCCCAGGATTTTGATTTGTGGGACAACTGGCACAGGCTTTGAATCTATGTAGATTTGGATGTTGGGAGTTGTGCGGTTTGCGCGCTTCGGATTGAGGAGAAGTAGTTCTGATTTAGATGGGGAGCATTGTAGGCCGGCTATAGTGGCTCCCTCAACCACGGCTGACGCTGCTGCTTGGAGAGTCTCCTCTACTTGTGCATGACTACCTCCGCTTGTCCAAAGTGTGATGTCGTCTGCATAGAGGCTAAAGTGTAGGTTGGGAATGCAATCTAGAGCCTTTGGAATATGAAGGAGGGCTATATTGAAAAGGAGAGGGGATAGCACAGCTCCTTGCGGAGTGCCTACTGGGGGGAGGTGAAGCTCGCCTGATTCTAAGGTGCCTAATCGGAGGGTTGCAGTCCGCGAGGAAAGGAAAGCTTTAACGTAATTGTACGTTCGTAAGCCAGGGGAGATAGAGGAAAGGCCATTGAGGATTGATTGATGTGAGACCCGGTCAAAGGCTTTTGTGAGGTCTAGTGCTAAAATCGCTGCTGTGTCAGACTGTTGGGGAGAAGAAATAATGTCGCGGTAGAGTTGGAGATGTACATCATTTGTCGAGAGTCCGGCCCGGAAACCGAACATGGTGGGAGGCAGGGCGTTGGTTTGGTTTATGTGTTTGGTGAGTCTGGCATGTATGATATGTTCAAGCACTTTTCCGATGCAGGAGGTGAGAGAAATCGGCCGGAGGTGATCTAAGCTTAACGATTTTCCGTGCTTGGGGATGAGTGAAATGTTCGCATGTGTCCATGACGCTGGTAGTGTGCCTTCTTTCCAGTGTTTGTTGTAGAAGTGTGTGAGTGTTGTAATGGAGTTGTCATCAAGGTTACGTAATATTTTGTTAGTTACTCCGTCTCTCCCAGGAGCCGAACTGGTTTTGAGAGTGAGAGGAGTGGCTCGCACCTCTGCTTCAGTTATATCCGCGTCGAGGAGTGTGTTGGGTGTTCCTTGGTAGTCTGGTAGGGGGTTACGGTCGCCAGTAGGGATGTATTTTTCTTGAAGCGAAGAGAGGAGTTGTTGTGGGGTACCTGGGTAGGAGTGGACAAGCTGGGCCATGCGGTTGGTCTGAGCAGTTTTGGATTTATGGGGATCGATGAGGTGACGGAGGAGGGACCAGGTGCGCTTCATGGTAAGGGTACCTCTGAGCTTGTCACAGATTTCTCCCCATCGGGCTGCGGCTAGTTCTGCTGCGTACTTTTCCGTTTTGTGGCTTAGCTCTGCAATTTTCTTCCTGAGGCGTTTATTATGTTTATTTGTCCGCCATTTTCGCCGAAGGCTGCTTAGTGCAGTCCACATATTTTTGAGACGGGAGTCTACCATTTCAGCCGGGATTTCAGGGTCAAGCGGTTGGTCGTGGGCTTTTTTGTCTCGAAGGAGGTCGGCTACCCATGTGTCTAGGGACTGTACTGTAGAGGATTCAGTCAGTTGTTCGTTGCGAGTGGTCCTGAAGGCGTGCCAGTCTTGTTGTTTGTGTTGGGGGACATAAGTGCGTTGAAGGGGGATGGTGAGCTGTATGATGCAATGGTCACTTCCAAGAGTGTGGTCCATGTTGTGCCAGTGTGCATTGGATATGCGATGGGTAAGAGTGAGATCTGGTGTTGTGTCTCGTTGCATACTATTTCCAAGTCTGGTTGGTACGTCAGGAGGGGTTTCTAGTGTGAGCCTGTGCGAGTGAAGGTGTTCCCAAAGTAGGCGGCCTTTTTTCGAGATTGTAGGATAACCCCAAGCTGTATGTTGGGCGTTAAAGTCACCTACTACTATGAGGGGGTGGCTTTGTGGACACCGATATCTGGCGAGCGTATACATCGGCGTTGATCGCGCGTCAGCTGGCGTCGCCAGGCGCGAAAACGCCGAAAGTACGCTGCATGTGGTTGGGCCTTTAACTTCTGCTAAGGGTGCGTTCCAATTGACCATTTAGACAGCTTCGTTGCTGTCTTCGCGGTCAGTATGCCATGTTAAGCCCCGTTCCTATTCCAGCGAAGCAGTCAACGAAGACTGCTTCGAGGAGATCGCATCGAAGTCAGCAACGATGCCGGCTACCTTCCTGTCTAAACTGAAAAACGACGCCAAAGCCACCTATTTCCTTTTTTATCTTTAAACGAAAGCGCTGGTTCTTTTATTTAAATATTAAGTAAAATTTACTAGTGATGAAGATGACTTTGCCTAATTTTTAAATCACGTAACGTTTGTAATAACAACGGTAATATTAGTTACGAAACTTGCGGCTTGCTCAACTCAACATGTCTGCTACGACGCTGTCGTCTGCGCTGGTGTTCCGTTTGCGACCGCGGCGTCATTCCAATTTCATTCCTTTAGACGTATAGTTGTACTGCTTCGTAGAGTCTCTACCAAGCTGTCCGCGAATTAGAACGCAGCATTAATGTGCGTGAGCTCCCCAGCGCCGCAGCTCCAGCCTCGCGCACGGAGCGAAACCATCGGCCGCCGCCCAAAACGAGAGAGAAAAAAAAAACCACGTCGCATGAAGTCGCGCATGAAGAGAAAGTGATGTCACGCTTTGACGTCGCCGTTTCAAGGGGGTGTGGTCGGCCTGGGCCCTTACCGGATATGGTTTGGGAATACGCGGCCCGGCTGTGCATACGCTGAAATTGCGATAACTTCTTGAGACACAGCAGCTACGCGCCGTGACAAAGAAGACTCCCTTCCGTATTGCGCACAACTTTCGCATTAGGGAGCACTACATTTATTTATTTATTTATTTATTTTCAGTTATTTCTGTCAGTAATTGAATGTATGATAGAAATCTTTATTTTCCTTCCCTTGTTCCCATGCTAGAAAAAGCGGGTGGCATTACAAAGGTTATACTGAGAGCAACGCTCTGGCCTCCTGTGCCCATTCACACCTTTGCTAGCATGACTGGGAATGATTTCGTCATTTTGGGTTGACCGTTCTTCTCTTGAAAGAGGACCAGTTGGCGTGTCATCGAGCACTGTGCCTCTTCTTGGAGTACCTCCAGGCGGCGGATATGCCTTTTAAAATTATTTCGCTGGGTTAATATTTGCCATTCTTGTGCTATCACGGCAGTGCCTGAAGGCTGCTGATCCAAAAGTTTTGTAAGACCGAGCAGGAACAAGATCTCACTTTCAGTCCAAAAGTTTGCACCGCAGTATACTTCGCGCGAATCATGGCACCAGAGATGCGCTTCTTGCCAAAAAGTTCAACGCGATATCGTTTGTTTAAGAGCTCATCTGAACTTGTTCAAATATATCGCGTTGGACAAGGCTTGATAGCATACATTTTAGAAGCAAAACAGCTTCTCTATAATGGGAAAATGGTCGCGGCCAGGGTTACCAATATAGACGTTAATTGTCATGACATTTTTCAGGAAGTAAATGAAGAAGGTTTTCGTGTTTCGTGGCGAAAATATTGAAAGAAGCTCACACAAACACATAACACTTGCGGATAGCGAAGCTGAACGCAACGTTCCCGACAATCACGAAGGTTTAAGCCCGCGATTACAGCCGATTTGCTTCTTCTTTGTTGCCAAAACTGCCTTTATTCCATCATTGCTGCTATAAGTGTGAGCTTCTTTCAATTTTTTTGAAGTGATAATCTGTTTACATCCACTTGAACGGGCGTACGCCATGATATGCCTTTCTCGTTCCGAGCCAGTTTTGCCACGATAACGGCGAACGCTTGAGTTCTTTTTTAAGCCATTCATGCCGAATCTCCTAATGTGGTTATGCTTGCCTTGACAAAGGTTAGACACGGGCGCTGGGCGGTGGCCGCGAGGTACGCACACGCGAGCGCTCGGCATTTCCTTGTTTTGTTAACTGCGAGGCGGTCGCCGCAATCTTAGCCAATTTCCCTAAGTGTGTATGCTAGGCTGAATAAACGTGCGCAGGAGACGCCGAGCGGTCGGTGCGAAGTACCCACACACGAGCGCTAGGCACTTCCTTTGTTTTGTTAACTGCTGGATGGTCACCGTAAGGTCCACCCTGACGCACCCCTCATTAAAATAGTTACCAACATACAATTTAATGTTTGTTGGCAAAAGTCGACAAAGCTACCAACATTGAGTAGATTGTCTACTTAGTGCCTATAGACTTCTAGCAACAACCCACCAACTTTTTGTCAACCATTGGCCACCTTGTTTGAATTGAAACGTTTCTGTAAACTTTCTACAGGAAGTTTTAGGTAGATTTTTTTCTCAATCACTGTAGCTAAACGAACCATTTTTAAGGACATTCAAAATGTGATGCAGCGGGAAAAGGCGACCATTCGTCGACCGTGGTGCCAATACAGCTTAATTGAGGTCTATATTCTTTAAAGATCGTGAAGTGGAAGCAAAAATGAAATAAAGGAAACAGCACCAGGTTAGGTAAACGGGTCTTGAAGGGATAAACGTTCACATTTTTAGGTGGCATACAGACATTCACAAGCGCCACTATCTGCGATGTAACATTTGTTACATTGCAGATGCACATGTTACATTACCCCAACTCAGAAACGTACTACGGCAAAAAATACACAAACGCAAGCAAACACGATACCGTCACCGCACATTCAATGGCAGTGCACTTCATTTATATATAGCCGCCAACCCCGGTATACCGATGATGCAGTGGTGCGTGCCTCTCATTGCATGTTTTAAAAACTGCGCATTAATATTTCCAAAATACAATACTGGGAAACACTGGGACGTAAAGGGTTGAACATATCTTCTTATTTTCTTTATAGTTGCAAGCTGTAACCAAAGAAAACTGAATACTGGAATTGGTGCAAGAAAGCGCGAGTGCTGGCACGCGCGGCGCGTTATGGCTGCCTCGGGTGATTGACGCGATTCAACCGGAGGTACGTTAACAACGACGGGTGCCGGTGGCGGCTGATCGACACCGACCAAAGCAAATACGCCGGACGGATTAGGTTAGCATAGGGGGCGATTTTAAATTATCGCCGTTGTTAGAAGCGCGTCCAGCCGACTGTCGCAAAATATTTACGCACATAATTCGTTCCTTTCAAACATGTAGCACTTACCTTGCTTAAATCAAAACACAGTAACGAGCGGTTGCGAGTGGTTGATGCCGCTGGCTGGCGCTTGTTCGAACCGCTGATTAGCCACGTTTATCACGGTGAAGACTGAAAGTGCATGAGCGGTTCGTTGAGGAGCAATCCGTGCGGCTGAGGGATGAACCGGTTGTTCCGTGGGAGAAACTGCGTGGCTCGAGGTACGAACTGTGAAAATTGCTCTTGTTGCGGATCTCGAACTTACGCCAACATGAACAGTCATGATGATGAGACAGACGCCGACAACGAAGTGGAAGGTTCACGCGCCTGGCGATGAGGACTGGCACGTTCGCTCGTGATTGAGCAACGAACGATCTGGCTTGACTCTGTACGGCGTAGCGTCGCTCCCGATAGGCACGAATAAACGCTGGAGATCGGCTTTCCCATCTCGTATCATTGGTGCCGAAACCCAGGAACAAAACAGGGACCTTTGGTGCCGAAAATCCGGTAAGCAAGACAGCATCACGGCGAGCCTTCTTCTTACGAGGTGGGTGAGCCATTTCTTCAGTTGCGACCCGCATGGATCGAGTCAAGAGCAAGCGGGCGTCGCGGTGCGCTATCACCACAAATATAATCAGAGCGGTGTACCAGCTGCTACAGTCCCGGCAGTTTGACCTGTCGGCCCTTCTTATCATTCACGGGCGTCTCCGAGCAAGCAATTCTGCCTTGTCTGCGCTCAACACCGAACTCGAAGCCAACCTCACCGACGAACCAGCAGTCGAGGATTACGCTTCTGTCATAGAGTACGAAGACGCAGTGAACAGCGCCCTGGTGTTACTTCAGCATCATAAAGACGTCTGCAATCTTCTTCACGTCCCACACTTCTCCTTCATTCGATGACGCCAGCGGGGACCGATGAGCTGTGACTTCGGGCGGACTAGCTTTGCCTGCTACCCGTGAGTTTGGAGCACGTCTCCCGAAGTTAGAACTTGTGCGTTTGATGGAGCAATAACGCGATGGCAGCCTTTTTGGAATATGTTTTTACATTCCATCCATGAGAAACCCCCGCTGTCGAACACCGACCGCTTCCACTACTTAGTTTTGCTTCTCGACGGAGCTGCTGCGGAAGCCGTTGCGGGCATTTAAATTACCGAGTCCTCTTACTCAGACGCCCTAGATGTCCTAAAAATCGTTTTGAAAACGTAAAGCTGAATCAGCAGAAGTACTTAGAAAACCTGCGAATGCTCAGGCCTGCCGGTTAATCTAGGAACGTGGCCGTTTTCAGGAAGCTTTACGATGCCGTGCAGATCAACTGGAGAGGACTAGAAATCCTTGGAATCGGCAGGTCACCATACGTGGCTATGCTGAATGAAGTGCTTTTGAAGGTGATACCTGGCGGCATTATCGTGGACTACTAAAAACGACAGAGCCTTGCAGCGAGAACATCTTCTACGAGCAATCAAGCTTCGTCGGAACAGGAGATTGAACATCTGCTGTCTTTTTTGCGAGTGGAAGTCAAATGCAGAGAAAGAAGCTGTCAATCCAGCAAGCCACCACGAAGGCATTTCACCGAATGCGGATCTAAGAAGCAGCTGTCTATTCCGGCCGCTGCGGTTCTTCACAACAAGGCAAAGACCTCTGCTTGCTTCTTCTGTGACGCTACGAATCACAGCACTGAAGAATGTTCTGGTGACATTGACTTGGCTCACAAGCGAACTCGCCTGTCAAGTGACGGCCGATGCTTCAGATGCACCGCAAAGTGACATCTCGTACGGAGTTGCCGAAGGGACGTTCAATGTCAATCATGCAAGCGCCGACATGCTACGACGATGTGCAGCTATCGCAGCTGTAAGAGTCCTTCGTCGGAAGCGGCTGGAAAAACACGACAGGCAGCGATGAACATCCCCACACGCCAATCAGGCGTCCCGCGACTCTTCAGCTGCGTGCTACTACAGACGACTTCGTCCAATTGCTGATACGTACGTGGAGTTTTTGATCACGGCAGCCAACGCATTTTCATTAGACAAGATGTTGCCTCTAAGCTAAAGTTGGCTGCGATTGGCGAGATGAATCGGGTCATCAGTACTTTCGGGAGATCTGGATGTCCTAGTCAGAAGTGCAAAGTCGTCACAGTGACCCTTCGGAATCATCATAACAGCGTGTCTGTAGACATAGAACCAATCGTCATGCCTTTCAACTGTGAAGAGATGGCTGAAGCACCGAAGGACGACGCGCTTCTTCAACGCCTGATCGCCGAAGGAAAACCACTAGCTGACGCTATCGCCTTTACAGGCGTAGCGCACACATGTTGGCTCAGACGCACACATGTTGGCTCAACATGTTGAGCCTACATGTTGGCTCAGACCATATCTGGAAGCTAATGCCGAAATCGAGCGAGGTGCAGTGGGAAGAGAAGAATCCATCACTAATCGCCATCAAGACGAGCACGGGATGGGCCCTACATCGACCGTTGTCCCTGGAAGAGAGTGAAAGCCGCATAAGCAGCACCCTCGTCTGTGTCCTCCGCACGGACACGCACGAAAAGGAAGACCTCACTTTCTCGCTTCAGCTGTTTTGGAAACGTAACGCCATCAGCATCACAAACCGTCCGAGCTGTCATCACGTTGAAGACGTCTTGTGCAAGTTCAACTAATCAATTGAGTATCGAAATGGGCGTTATGAAGTGGCGCTCCCATGGAGACTACACCAGCCGCCATGGCCGACAATGACAAGGTTCCCTCTCGAGGCTGCATAGATTAGTTCGACATCTTTCTTCAAACCAAGAAGCAATGAGGGCTTACGACAAGGCTATCAGGCAATATCAGGAAGATGACCACGCCGAAAAGGTTGTGAGAGGTGCGCCTTTCCTAGAGCATGTATACTATATGTCGACCTGTGAGCTCATCCGCGAAGCGTCACCAGCCACGCACGGTGTCGTTTTTACGCGTCCTCACATGCTGCTGGAGTCTCTTCCTTGAACAGCCACCTCGAAAAAGGACCGAACCTCAACCCGGACCTTCTGAGAATGTTGAACAAGTTTTGACTGTTCGTGATAGGGATCACAGCCCATGTCCAAAAGGCCTTTATACAGATTGGGATCCGAGAAGACCGAGATGCGTTACGTTTCTTGTGGTTCGAGGAGGTACCATCTGCCACCAAGCCTTCACCAAGAATTGAAGAGATGCGGATGACTCGAGTCACTTTCGGGAGCACGTCTAGTCCGTTTCTGCTGTCGGCAACATTGCAATATCACTTCAGTCATATTGACAGCAGGTACCGAATACGGCGGCAAGGCTGCAGAGAAGCTTCTAAGTAGACGATCTAGTTTTTGGAGCTGCTAACGCGCATGAAGCTATGAAGTTGTATAAAGAGCCTATGGAAATATAGGGTACGGCTGGTATGAAGATGCAGAAATGATCAGCTTCGGGATAATATATGCCTCAGGAATTCTTCTTATTCCATTGTATTGAGTGTAAAGGACCAGTTGACAAAGTCAACGATAAAGATTATTGCTTTCTTTTATCGAACATAGAGCTAATATAAAGCAGTGTAACCAGCTTCATTGCTTTATTGGACCGAGAATGGTGTATTGCTGACGCTGGTAGTTGTTTTCCCCAACTTATTGTCTCTTACCTGGCCATCAAAACACATTGCCCCTCCCGACGTATTTCCAATGGTCTCTCAACCAAGCGTAGTGGTGACGGATTTGGCAAAAATTCCAACAGGCTTTCATGAATTCCTACGAGATCGAATTCCCGTCACTGAAAAATCGTCGGCAACATTTGAGCAGATGAAGCTGCATCCGATAGGTCATGACAGTGAACGCTCTGAGTCTGCTAGAGAGATATCCCGTCCCTGCTCCTGTTCCTCGAAGCTGTAATTAGTAATTTTTCCTGCGACCGACCATGTAATGTGTCATTCAATAATTAGTGGACTGATAGGCACCCAAGACAGCAAAAAAATCGTAACACGAAAATTTTGTGCCAATAAGTTAAGTTCGCAAGTTAGGTTTTTTGTTTGGAGGAAGGCGTACATCACATTCAGTGAAGAAATTGGAAGCTGAGGTTGCTACAGAGACTGATAATGACTGCCCCACTGTTGCCCCACAATAGCGAATGAACACCTTTTACTGTACAGTGAAAGCTTCTTAGTTTGCAATTGGTTAATTTACAATTACAGCTAACCTAAATGAATTTCCACGTCCTGGTGGGCGAAAACTCCCGTTAATTCGATCGCGATGGTATTCAGAACAGCTAGTTCGAACTAGCAGCCCCTGGCTTCCACAGCTCCGTGTAGATATGAACATTGGCACATAGTGAATACAGTGCATTGCAAAAGCAAACCTAATTTACTAGATACCAAATAGTATTAGTGAGAAGTACAAGCAGGTGCACTTAGTTCGGAGTTCACTTGACTGGCTCGCCAGTGCTCTGGAGCATGCCGTAGCATCTTTTGGCTTCCACAGCGGGTGCTGCCATTGTTCGCCTCAAGCGGTTGCAGGTTTTTGTAGTGCCTAATCATGGGGCCTGCTGTGAGCTACAGTGGCATAATAAGCCGAAAAAAAAGCTGAACTGTCATACCTTGCGCCCGCTTCCTAATTCGAACTACACTGAACTTGAACTAGTTTGTGGACCCCTTCAGGTTCACATAACGGACTTCTACTTTATTTCGTCAGCAGCAGCCCGGGCTTGTCGGCTCCAGAATAAAGGCCTTTTTCTAGTACCTACAGCCCCGTATTCACACCTAATTTATTGCAGCGCTGTTGCAGTCGTGATTCAGGTTAAACTTTATAGCAAACGTGGTCTATAATCCTTGGTTACTACACTTAATTATTGCAATTTGTTATGTGAAGAAATCACATGATCACGGGAAACATTACTCCAAGAAGAAAACACTTGAAACTCAGCAAGAAGATGACAAAGAAGACGACGCAAAGCACGCGGCGCCAAGGTGATTGCCCGGGCTACGGCAATGAGCGCTTGAGATTAGAGCACGAGTTTGCGCCGGACGCGGGCCAATCGAAAGTGGCCAGCAACAGCGGCTGGCGGCAAAGGGGAGCCAGAGAAGAACTCCGAATGGACGCGAGAGACGGGGATGCGCGGCGGTCGGGCCACCAGACACGTGCCGTGCCCCAAGTAGTCCTCCACAGGCTCAAGCTCCAGAACTTCTCCTCCGCAAGGAAGTCGTCTCGCCGAGCAGTGGTGAAAGAGAGTGACGCCCAAGACAGCTGTAATCGCTACTTGGCAACGGGAGCTGGGAGCGCGCTTAACCACCACGGCCACGACACTACACCTGGCCCTTTGAACGCCGCCCCGGATATGGGGCGGTAATAACCGCGTACTGTGACGTATTGCTTCATTTACCGACGGTGACTTTTTCCAGTTAACTCAAACTCCTTACCGCTTCCGATACAGTTTTGTCATCGTTACCCATTATTTGTGAGGTCTCCATTCGTCTTTTCCTTATTTGGTCTGCATTAATTCTGTTTCAAGCATGATAAACAACTAGTCTCGTTTTCAATTTCTTTTTGTAATTATTATTGTACCCCGAAACTGACAATAATTGGAGTCTACTGCCGCACAAGACTAGTTCGTTTTATAATACCCATAAAGCCCACAATGCACACACGATAGCTCATTGCCATGGGCGAATGCTTGGGCTTGAGTGGCCAGGAATCGAGGCAGTGGTTCCAGGCGGAGCAGAAGCACTCGCGCCACGAAAGAGCGTTAGAACGCAGCACGAGCGGGTGAAATCTGAACAGGAGCGGACAAAAGCCGAACAAGAGCGGGCCCATGCAGAAGTCGAAGAACGCAATTGGGAGCTGCGGATTCACTTGGCGGAACAAAATTCAGCGCGAGGAGAGCGGGCCCAAACAGATGGTGAGGGAGAAACCTCTGGTAAGGCTCAGGCTGCTGCCCTCCCCCCCCCCCCTCCGCAAAGCTTCAGCGCACGCAAATTGCTGCCGCCTTTTGAGGAAGCTCGAGATGATCTCGACGCATACATTAAACGGTTTGAATGCGTAGCCCAAAGTCAAAGCTGGCCAAAGTCGAAATGGGCCATCGCCATCAGCACGTGTCTTCCAGATTGATTGTGAGGTCCCCATTGGTCTTTGCCTTATTTAGTGTGTATTTTTTTAGTTTCAAGCATGATAAACAACTAGTCGCGTTTAAAATTTCTTTTTGTAATAATAATTGTACCCCAAAACAGACACAGTTATTTTAGGTTGGTTTAACAATGGTGTCTCCCTTGTGTTTCATTTGTGTAAGTCTTAAAATTTTCAGCAAGTGTTTACGTAAACTGTTTTGGGGTCTGACTGACTTTTCTGTTTTCTTTGCTTTTTCAGAAGCGATGTCACCTGGCACCCTGCCTGAAGTTGTCCACTGATCCTGTTGGCGAGGATGCATATGTTTCCTTACAACCTTTGTTTCCTTACAAGCTTTGTTTCCTTACAACCTTAGTGTTTACAGGGCTGTGGGTTTTTGCGCATTGTTCGGATATATGTGAAATACCGGAGGACGACCCGCAGTTTTCAGATTTTTTTGGCAGGACTTGCAAGTGCCGATGTGGGAAAACCGTAGATCTAATCAGTTTTTGTTACATCATTGGGGCAGTTGCTTTTTAGAGCTATAAATGATTGTACATAATTAAAAAAAAAATGTCAATTATGATGGTTACGCGTTGTTTTATTGACTACCCTATCTGCTTTTGTGCGAAACTACAATTTTTTCCAGTTTTTATTTGGTCATTACCGAAAAATAAATCTGTGTTATGAATGTCACAACCATTTTTAATTCTTGCATGGTACTTTCTACATTTCATAAGGTGTGAAGTACAAGGATGGGAATTGAGCATGTATTTAATTTTTAAAACCGCATCTATGCTAAAGGCCAATTTCAAAAAAGAACAGAAGCCAAGTACTCCATTTTAAGCTTTGAGAAAGCCAACGTTGTACTTCAAAATAGCACCCCAAATATCAACCTGTCAATAAAGCTCTTTACGGGGATTAACATACTGCTCTTTCGTTCAGTAAGGTCTCTGAAAGGTTTTGTGAGTGCAAAAAGAAAATTTGTTTGCACGAATCAACGCTGCCTTGGGGGACAAAAGCGCCCTTCTAGGTATGTAAAAGCTACCCAAGAAAGCCTTAAAATACTACCATAGAGTCCCTACACATCTGTGCACTGGCGCAACAGTTACAGGACTTGGGCCGGAGAAGGCTGCAAGGCAGCTGTTCGTGGCTGGTTCATTACTTTGCTGTAATTTTACAATGTGTCAGTGACTAACCAAACCTAGTAACGGTTATAAAACAAGATGAGAGATTTAGGGCACTGGGGACCAGCCTTTACTATCTGATTTAATTTCTTTGGTGCTGCCCATGAGCAAAAATATTTGCCCAGTTTTGACAAAGCAGTCTCTCTAACCTCAATAAGGAAGCATTCCGCATTAACACACTGAAATGTAGCCTGAAGGTAGGAAAAAGATAAGTTGGTTTCGTCACTACTGATCTATAAACTGGGCGCATTCGCTTTCAAGATGTTTTTGCCAAAAATACAAACCATTCAGTTGATGCTGTCGGAGGAATACGAGGGACCACGAGCGAACAATACTCTTCACTTACGACTTCCGAAACGTCTGTGCACCACACACACCTCTAAAGCGTTTAGTTCCCCAGACCTCGAAACACCTAATGAGGCTGGGTCGTTCAAAACAGTGAGCCAAAACAGGCCTGCAGGCGGGGTACGCAGAGCCTTTCCAAAGCGTATTCCACCCTGGGAAAGGCCGGGCACCAGGGCCGCGGTAACGCTTGTACCCACTTTTACCGTTGGATGTCCGGCGGTAGGTTCGCCAAAGCTGAGGCGGGTGCGCCAAACCACTAGGCCACGACTTCATCAACCACGTACTCGCTGCAGTGGCGGTTTAGCTACGGAGTCCGGCTGCTGAGCTCAAGAGGCGGGTTTCATCCAGGCCGCGGGGGGCTTTTTACTTGGGGAAGCGAGGAGCAAAACCAGCCGTTTGCCGAGATCTCGGCGCAAGTTATATTCACGTAATCGACACTATTCGGGAGAGCTTCAATGCGGGGTGCCTCATACCTCAGGTGTAGCTTCCACGTGTAACACTATTTTTTTACAAACGCTAACATAGAACTGTCAAGAGCAAGTGGCCCAGATAAATGTCAGACGTAAACCGATTATGGCGGTTCCCATAAGGCACGATGACACCACTGCGAAGAGTGTATCCGTGCTACAAGACCAGGCCTTGAAAAAAAGATGAGACAAATCAATGGTGGCCAGACAACCAATTAATAAACAGGTGAACTTTAATAGTTTTAGGACTGAATGGGTCACCGTAAGCAATTTAAAAGTTATAGGAGTGAATGGGTCACTTGAACAACGAACTCGACATCCGTGTGCATAACTTAAACGCTATGTACACCACGCTATATACAAATTCAACAAAACTGTAACTTGAACAACGAACTCGACATTCGTGTGCATAACTTAAATGCTTTGTACGCCACGCTATACACAAATTTAACAAAACTGTAACAACGAAAACATTCGCTGCTTGAGATTTTGGTTATCATTGAGAAAATATTGTTTACTAGACAAACAGGCACCTTCTGATGAAGTGCTTTATGATTGTTCTTATGTGTAACGGTAATTGCGTATTTGGCAATGTGCAATGTGGTACGCCTTTGAAGCCTTCCGAACTCCTCCCTTTTCTTAATCAAACATGGTATTCCCTTTGAAAATCAAGTGCTGCTCCCGATATAGTTAAAAACCCTTGACTGTATTTGCGGTCCCAAATAGGCATTCTAACAGGCATAGGTAAAAAATTCAAATATTCAGAGATACTGCGCTTCCCTCAACATAATATTAGGGTTGATTGTGTGGAATGTATGGAATGCACATTCTTCCAGTAGGTTGGTTCAAAAACGATGTGAATAACAATTAAGGTAACATAAAAAGAATGCAGATATGTTACCCGTCTTTGTAATAATTTTTTTTTCGACAAAATGTCATGCAATAGCTAACAACTTTCAGTAAACACGGTAATATTGTAATCAGGTATTTGTGTGAGGCGCCCAACATCTCAGGAACAAACGACCAATAACATATTTATTGAATTTATCGCATGGGGGTAAGCTTCAGTGAAGAGTCATTGCTATTACATTTGTTGTCACGACGCCTTCAAGTACGACCTATCTCGTTGAGCACGTCGCGGAGTCTATACGTGACCATTTCTTCGCCTAATTCCTTGACTAAACCCTGAAATAGCCTCCCGAGAACCGATGCCACAGTACCAAGAACGTCTCCAGCACCTTTCAGCCCAACGGCTACCACATCCACGAAAACCGGCAGGGGGACATCGGGATGAATCATAGGTGATTCATTTAAGGTCTGCTTGGTTATGACCGTGGGATCCGCAACCTGAAAAACAGATAATACTTTATTAAATACACGAATCCCGAATGCACTTCAAAGAACTGCTGACAATAGTACCGTAGTATTTTAAATGTAGTTTTCAAAAACGTAGCAAAATAATGCATGAATAGGAAAATGTATATAAATTTCTCTGAGCTTGCTCATTGCTTTCCTCGACTTTTCAATAAATAGTTCGGGCACTAAGTTGGTGGCCTGAGTGTATAATACTCAGCACCAATATATGCTTTTAAAAAGTAGCCCCTACAAGCTATCTAAAAACCCATACCATATCCGAGTTTAAGGCGTGTGATAAAAAGCCGGCTAAATTTGTATCGAAATGTCACAACTATGCACTGCTCTTACATTGCAACGTTAGCTACACTTGTCTCTTAGCGAAACATTTCAGAAAACTAAAAAAAAGAAGTCGTTCCGCAACAAAATACAGGAAAGATCATCTCAATGAGCAAGAGCTCGCTATGTTATTGGAACGCGTTTCACTCCTTTCCGCAAAATAACCAAAATCCTCAGAAAGTACCAATACAGTAATGTCAAAAGAGACAACCGGCAATTTGTTTTCCGTGAACCTTCGGGCTTTTTTACACGCCGAAGCAGGGATACCAGAAAGTTGTCATTAAATAAAAACTACAGAGTTCCAATTCACAGACTGCAGCTGTTAGTCCACCTTTTGGTGAAATTTAGGAGGAATGATTTGCATAACCTCAGCTGTCAACGGCGCGTCTTCCTATCCCCTTTTCATGTGAGAGGTGACTTTAGTAGTACGTTAACCAAATTGTTGCCATTTTAAATGAACTGAAATACAAAAGCAAACAGTATTCACAGCAACTACGTGGCTTTAGAAGCCTTAACATGTCGTTCGAGAACCTTCCTTTTTCTTTCTCGTCTTCGTCTCTAAGCTCCGCCCCCCGTCGTGGCGAAGTTCCCGCTATTTTTTCCGTGCGCTGGCTCACACAGGTGGGCGCCAATTTCAAAACAGGTGACAGTTCGTGGTATTACAAAACACGGGGATTTAATTGGGTCCCTGATTATTGTTACGCATATACACTGTTTTATCAATGCTCTTATTACTGTCCCTGTACTCACACCGGTTATTCAGTGTTTGAATGGTTATTCCAGTATTGTTTGTTTACTGGTGCAGGTAATTGAGCAAAATAAAAGACAGTCAACCACAAAGAAGGGCATTTCGACACTGTTTTGCCCAGGTAATATTTACCTCTATTAAGGAGAGGCTGCCTAAGCACGCTCCCCTCTACAACTCTGTGGTCCAGTGTAAAAGGGTTGGTGTATATCACCGTTTATATCACCAATCCGCGTTGCCAAAGTTGCGCATGCCGTGACACATTTACAAAGGATAGAGGGTGCCATTTACCTTATGCATTATGTATAGTGCGGTATCTCATAAAAATGCTTGCGAAATTAAACGGAACAAAACACACAAATGACCTTAGTGGTTTAGTGAAAAATAAACAAATGCACAAAAAAATCCGTTGGCAACATTAGAGAGTATTTTCCGAAAGCTACAGTGCAATACAAATTGCACGTGTGGGGATGATAATCATGTATCGGGAAATAACGTTACCAACACGAAGCTGCGTGCTTGTGAACAATGTTAATGTGTTCTAGATAAGGAGTACAGATCTCGTTATGGTGTAGCGGGATAGTTCAAGCATCGCGCACGTTTCCAATGTCTTGTGATGAAGATAAGCTTAAGTGACGGGAATCAATTGAGCGTCACGACGTCAAAATTCATTTCTCAATGTTGTTGAAACAATAAATGACCTCTTAAGTGACAAAGGCGGCGGCAGTCATCGTTGTCTGTGACAGAAAAACGGCTCAATCGGAAACGTTTTGTAGAAACTCAGCACCGCGAGTAAACGCCAGTACACCGTAGATTACTAGAGCGAAAGGCTGCTGCCAAACGAGCGAACACACAAGCAGGAAAATTCCACCTTCTCATCAACGCTCCCATTGCACAACGGCAGAAACAAGCAGAGGACTCGCCGCGATTGCGAAGACGCGAAGGCGATCAGCTGTTCAGCCCACAGATGCGCGTGCGACCCCAGCCACGTTGGCTGCTTTTCAGATGTTCTCGAAAACCGAAATCGTCATATGGCAAAGTTTTGGTGCACGTTAAGGACTTCAATAGGTAAACATTTTTTGTGCTCCTCATATCCCCGGTGTATTTTCGGCGCGTTAACGCCCGCAAATAAATCAAACCAGCAGCGGCGCAACATTACAACACATATCGTAATCATACTTAAGTGTTCAGGTGGACTGCGAAGCACAGTGTTAAAGCCGCAAGATACTAAACCACTCCGAGAACACCAGGTGGACTCAAGGCGCAACCGCCTAAAACCTGCAATTCGTGTTTCCCATTCAAAGTGCATAAGTGCTGAGCTGTCCTCAGATTTGTGCGCCCGATCAAAAGAGGATTTTCTGTTAGTGTTCGGAATCCTGTAAATGCGCCTTCGAATAGTGTGAAATAAAGAATAACTTGTGCACAGTTACCGCTAGCATTATCAATTGCACATGGGCTTTGAAAAACGGAATGGGAAAAAAACGTAATAAACTGTGTCGCTATTTGTAATAAAATCCTCTGGTTTTTGTTCGTCAGTTTTTATGTTGTTCATAAATGTCGGCGAATCACAAATAAGGCAATCAAGTAACTTCGCCTAAGTGAAAAGATTTCCGTACATCAAATTTCTTTATTTTACTATTGTTATTTTACCTCGAATAATTTTATTACTCGGCACATTATAAGTTCCTGTATTTTGGCTGTTACCTGTGGCCTGGCGCAACAACTTAGCGGCATCCTTTCAAAGGATAAAGACAGCACAGGCTTCTTGGTACGCTCTTCATTACTGGAGCGTTCTTAATATTTTCAGAACAAAACTTTTAACTGGCGCTTTCTCGTTCGCTGAACTCTTTCGCAACCTAAAATATTTATCCCGTTGTCCACCGGTTTTATTGTTTGTTCCAGCTTGTTTCGAAATTATTTTAGGCGGGTAAACACTGCACGACAACAAAAATATTCCAAGGAGTTTTCCCTCACGACTGCGATTTAGACAGGGCGAGTGAATGAAGACTGAAAGGAAATTACCTTGAAGGTGACTGTCACCCTGGCCTTGAAATAAACTTCGATAGTTCCGTTTTTTCCACCGCATGTTCTCCATGGGATTACCAGAAGCAGTGGCCCCTTGGTGTTTACAAGGTCAACCTGCATCAACTTCAGACCGTCGCGACAAAACCCTACTACAGGAGTGAACGTCTCCAGCTTGTCCATATCCTTGTACTCGTTGGGTCCAACAAAAAAGCCAGACACAACCTCTTGTGCGTGGCTGTTGGATTGGGTGTGATGTGATGGCAGTCCGCGGAGAATTGTTTTAACCATATCTTCCTTGTCCACGTCTGAGAGGTCACAAGGGTCTCCTGCAGAAAAGTAAACAAACACGGAGCAGGCTTCTGTTACCTCGAATGTTGATATAATTGACGAAAAAGCACAACTCACGGCATTGAAAAGGCCAACAACTAATCCCTTTCGGACCAACTTTGGTATTTTGATATACGCTTGTTTAATGACCTCTACCTGCGCGCAATTTCTGCGTCTTCATAGTACAATTTGACTTTTATGTGCGCCCACTTGGGGCTTACAATGGCTTCCATGCTAAGTAATAGCACTTAAGTTCTACGAGAGCTCGTGCAGTATAGGGTCACTAATTACTGCGCATTCCTAAGCATTTGACAGGAAATGCTGCACGTATTTCTTGATCAAATGATGAAATTTTCAACGCAGTGGGCCAGTTCATTAACAAATAGCAGGAATATGCCAACTACTGGCTTTACACAACTGGGAAAAAGATCTATTTCGCACTTTTAGTTAGCAAATAATGAAATTTGTAACACAGATAGGCCTTTGATTAACAAATAAGAGGGCATTTGCCTAGTACTGGTATCACGCAAAAGCAAAAAAGTCGTATTTTACGCTTCAAGTTTAAGTAAATCGTCTCCAATTACTCTGCATAAAGTCGTGATCCAGCAGTATCGCTACTCCGCGTGCTCTGTTACCTTCGTGTATATTCAGCTTGCTGATATTATGCGAAACTTTAGATGCTGTTCTTATGCCAATGTTCCATCTCTTTGTTTCGTATTTGCTTTTACCAAAAGCAACCTAATTCTGAAAAATCTCTTTAAACCTCTGACCTAACATTAATTTGAGTTGCCTTGCGTAAAAGGTTCCCGTTCACTTGCCCAGCAGGGTTCAAAAATCAGAAAATACAACCGCGTAAATCGTGTACTTTCATCCGCTAAGCATTTTTATGGGTAAAAGAAGGACTTCTTTTAAGCAACTTTATGCTCATTGAAAGTACCGAAATCCACATTATTAATTTATGCGGGGCTCTTGTCGTTTACTTTAGGCAAAAAGTAAGATAGCTACCTGATCTTGGCACATACACTTTATGTCTTCAGCATACAAATATTTTTCAAGTACATTCACCGTTCTAAAGTAATATATTCGACAAGAATATCAGTGTCGCTTACAAATGAATAAAAATACTAAAATTTGTTTCTGCGTTTGTCAGCGCTCGTGTTCATTCCCGTGAAAGGCTCTGCACTCTCGTCGCTGAAGTTGCCTCGACTGTTTCGCTTAGCCTATGCAGTCGCATAAATGCCCCCTCATAAAGGTCCTTCCTCATAGAGTCTGCACAATACATTCTGGCGGCAGGGAAGATCTCAAACCCTTCTTGCACGTAGGATTCGGCAGTGATGCCTTCCGAAGCCGAAGCGTGATCGTCATCCACAATATCCTCTTCTGGCGCTAATGCGACCGACTCAGGTAGCTGCGAGACTTTATGACTTTCTCTTTGTTGTGGAGTGGGCGAACGCAGTATCACGGCGTCTTGAAGTCTTAGTGAAGGGTGAAATGTTGTATGGCGTATCTCTAGCGAATCCTCAGTCACGTCTCTCAGAAAGGCGCATTCCGACTTTGGTACAGGTGAGGCAATCACGTGTGAAGAACCTTGGGGTCGAAGACCGGTTATCGGAATGTCCACCGATGCCGTTGAAGTGATTTGTGGGTAAAGGGTTCCGTTATTCTCACCTTGTCCCTTGCTTTCATTTGTACTAGTGGACTCATCTATCGGTCGGTGTGGCCTTCTGTCTTCCTTTGTGAGATTTGGCTGCTTAGGGGCAAGTACTTTTCCTCCATAAAGCCTTCGTTGAAGTGCGCCAACGATTCTGTGGGCTTCTTTGACCGACTCTAGAGCGTCGTCATGTTGGCCGTCGACTCTAGTTACGCATGCAAGGGCATCCAGCTTCTCGCTGATTGCAGCAAGCCTGTCGGCACTGTGCTGGAGCCTCGCTATAGAAACTGCGGGCTCCACGTCTTTGTTGTGCTCTAGAGTAGGCGTTACCTCGGCTATAAGCTTCCGATTGAATTCTAGAAGGCTATTCTAGGCAATCCGGAGCCGGTTCCGCTGTCTCGACGCCTCCTCCTCGCTTCGGGGTGAGCATGGCGGTCGAAGAATTGAATTCCGCTGCATGGCTCACCTCGTCGTATGACGTCCCGGGTTTCGGCACCATGTGGAAGAACGTCCAGGGAGGCAAGGTAGGAGTCCGTCGTCAATGAAAAGCACATATATTTACATTATGTACAGGGAACCGTCTAAAAAGCGTCCATCTTGTAGCCGCACCTGGTCGTCTTTTAGATGCTTCCAGTATTAAACCGCACCGACAAGATCAAACACTTGTTGGTAACCTTTAAAAATAATATGCAAGCGCTTATTTTACACCGCACGGTTCTCTATCACCTGACTCAGGACGTCAGGGTAAGGAAATGTCGCAGAGCCTTTTTACATGCCAGCCTGTTCTTCAGTATATAATACTCTACGGTGTAGCTATGAGGGAAATAAACTACCCTGATAAGTATGCAGTACAAATAGGCTGATCACTCTATTTTTAAGATGTTGGAAATCTACCTTTTCGTGCACCATAATTAGAATGGTGTTTGTGCGGGCTAACGGTACCCTAAAGGATCTGGTACCAAGAAAGAATAATTTTCAGGCCATTTATAGTATAATGTGTCTTAATTTCCAGCCGATGCAGATTTATTTAGTCTCTCTCTGCACCTTTTTCTGCCTTCATTCCCGTAGCGCCTTTTCTACCTTGTGTTTTAGTAACTATTGGGAAATAGCCAAGTTCTTTAGAACACAACTTCCTCCACAGCCTAACGGTGGTAGCGTAAGTCTAAGCAGAAACTTTTTCCGCTGCCCTTTTAGTTCGCACGTGCGTAAGGTTAGCCCTTTCGTCTATTATTGCAAAGATTGCACTATTACGAATAGCAAGTGTTTTGCTTAGTTTCTTCTTGCTAATAGACATTTTTTTCATTTTTACAGTATTTTTTATCCCACCCGTGTTGTACCTGGAAATGTCACTACCCACAATCTTGTTTTTCGTCCGGTTTTATAGGTCTTGGTGTGTGAGAACGTTTTTTTGCTGGGTTCTCGTCCTGCAACACTCGCACTTCAACATATCTACCCTAACTTTAACCTGATGCATTAAAACGAGCATTCGTTCTGAAGTCTTATTTTAAACTCCTCGCGCTTCCGCTTATGACTACAGGTTGGGCTTTCTTCCTTCAGCTTGTTTAGGCTTTTCCCGTTCCATGCTTAGCGATATATTACTATGATGTGGTACGTAACAACTCTTACACTTACCTAACTCAACATCCCCTACCATACATAAATGTACCCGAGAATGTAGTCGGTAATGGTAATAGTTCACTCACTGGGGCTGTTCCATATTCATTTCATATTGGTTGGTTTGCATAAAAATGTATTCATTTTCAGCAGCTCCTTAATGCCGGCCACTCAAACTCTTCCGTTTACTCGGCTACTAAAAATGTCGCTTGTTTCGAAAATCCGTCCACTTACCTGACGCCGTCGCCATGGACTCCATCACAGCAGCAAGACAACCAGCCCACAAAAGAAGCCGTGCAAGGTCCCCACATTGCTTCATTTTCCAAAAGGTGCTGAAAAATAGACCCACACTTACCACCCACTCTGATGACACTGGTAGCTCTGCTGAGCCTTGGACACACCCATGCCCCAGCCCTGTGCTCAGCCTAGGACACACCGACATCTACCGAGGCGTGTTCGGCCGCGTCCTGAACACGTGTTGATACTGCTGCCGCACCTTGTTATCCACTGAATCTCGAATGTCCCAGGAGGATGCTTTATCGCGTATGTGCGACAGCGGTACAGGGGCCACTACTGAGAAAGTCCCTCTTCCTCGTTTGTGCTGGTGAGGGTTCCTGCACTCTTTTAATGTCCTCCCAACTGGCAGCCACACCGCACATGTACATTTACGGCATTCGAGACGAGGACGTCAACATTGGACAAGGAGGTCCTATAACAGAAAGGCTAAGACAGCTGCAGGCCGGATCAGTGATGACACTAGTCGGGGTGCGCAGTCGTCATATGTTATTATTGTTTAAAAGTGTTTGGTTTATGTCCCGCGTTTTAAATCCGTGTGTGTGTATATATATATATATATATATATATATATATATATATATATATATATATATATATCAAAGTTGCAGTCCTTATTGCCAGTGCTGTTTGGCGTTTTAACAGTGTTTTATAGTGCCGAATGAGGTATGATTGCCTTTTTTTTATTACAGGAAGAAATATTTTGAAAATTCAAGTCGAGAAAAAATGCGCCGTTTTTTCCGGAAGCGGGAATCGAACCCACAACCTCCGCATAACGCGTGCGGTGCTCTACCATTGAGCTAGTTCCGCGGCGACTCCCCTCTCGACTATACCGCGGGGTTTTGTATTTACGACTGCTCAGAGCCCGGTCAACTAGCGCCGCCCCTCGACCACCGCGGGAAGACGTAGAACGTCTTTTCCCAGCGGCCGCACGTAAGACGTGGTCGGAAGTCGGGGATAGCCAAAGGCATTTCAGACTGCTGAAGCCAGAACCCTCGTAATGCATTTTGTAGAACAGAGACGTACGGGACGAGGGATTCCGTAAGGACACATATCAAAGTTGCAGTCCTTATTGCCAGTGCTGTTTGGCGTTTTAACAGTGTTTTATAGTGCCGAATGAGGTATGATTGCCTTTTTTTTTATTACAGGAAGAAATATTTTGAAAATTCAAGTCGAGAAAAAATGCGCCGTTTTTTCCGGAAGCGGGAATCGAACCCACAACCTCCGCATAACGCGTGCGGTGCTCTACCATTGAGCTAGTTCCGCGGCGACTCCCCTCTCGACTATACCGCGGGGTTTTGTATTTACGACTGCTCAGAGCCCGGTCAACTAGCGCCGCCCCTCGACCACCGCGGGAAGACGTAGAACGTCTTTTCCCAGCGGCCGCACGTAAGACGTGGTCGGAAGTCGGGGATAGCCAAAGGCATTTCAGACTGCTGAAGCCAGAACCCTCGTAATGCATTTTGTAGAACAGAGACGTACGGGACGAGGGATTCCGTAAGGACACATATCAAAGTTGCAGTCCTTATTGCCAGTGCTGTTTGGCGTTTTAACAGTGTTTTATAGTGCCGAATGAGGTATGATTGCCTTTTTTTTTTATTACAGGAAGAAATATTTTGAAAATTCAAGTCGAGAAAAAATGCGCCGTTTTTTCCGGAAGCGGGAATCGAACCCACAACCTCCGCATAACGCGTGCGGTGCTCTACCATTGAGCTAGTTCCGCGGCGACTCCCCTCTCGACTATACCGCGGGGTTTTGTATTTACGACTGCTCAGAGCCCGGTCAACTAGCGCCGCCCCTCGACCACCGCGGGAAGACGTAGAACGTCTTTTCCCAGCGGCCGCACGTAAGACGTGGTCGGAAGTCGGGGATAGCCAAAGGCATTTCAGACTGCTGAAGCCAGAACCCTCGTAATGCATTTTGTAGAACAGAGACGTACGGGACGAGGGATTCCGTAAGGACACTTATCAAAGTTGCAGTCCTTATTGCCAGTGCTGTTTGGCGTTTTAACAGTGTTTTATAGTGCCGAATGAGGTATGATTGCCTTTTTTTTTTATTACAGGAAGAAATATTTTGAAAATTCAAGTCGAGAAAAAATGCGCCGTTTTTTCCGGAAGCGGGAATCGAACCCACAACCTCCGCATAACGCGTGCGGTGCTCTACCATTGAGCTAGTTCCGCGGCGACTCCCCTCTCGACTATACCGCGGGGTTTTGTATTTACGACTGCTCAGAGCCCGGTCAACTAGCGCCGCCCCTCGACCACCGCGGGAAGACGTAGAACGTCTTTTCCCAGCGGCCGCACGTAAGACGTGGTCGGAAGTCGGGGATAGCCAAAGGCATTTCAGACTGCTGAAGCCAGAACCCTCGTAATGCATTTTGTAGAACAGAGACGTACGGGACGAGGGATTCCGTAAGGACACATATCAAAGTTGCAGTCCTTATTGCCAGTGCTGTTTGGCGTTTTAACAGTGTTTTATAGTGCCGAATGAGGTATGATTGCCTTTTTTTTTATT
Organism: Haemaphysalis longicornis; assembly: GCF_048455015.1. Classification (NCBI taxonomy): domain Eukaryota; kingdom Metazoa; phylum Arthropoda; class Arachnida; order Ixodida; family Ixodidae; genus Haemaphysalis; species Haemaphysalis longicornis. Next base: position 2,676,145 of record NW_027526276.1, read on the forward strand.
ACAGGAAGAAATATTTTGAAAATTCAAGTCGAGAAAAAATGCGCCGTTTTTTCCGGAAGCGGGAATCGAACCCACAACCTCCGCATAACGCGTGCGGTGCTCTACCATTGAGCTAGTTCCGCGGCGACTCCCCTCTCGACTATACCGCGGGGTTTTGTATTTACGACTGCTCAGAGCCCGGTCAACTAGCGCCGCCCCTCGACCACCGCGGGAAGACGTAGAACGTCTTTTCCCAGCGGCCGCACGTAAGACGTGGTCGGAAGTCGGGGATAGCCAAAGGCATTTCAGACTGCTGAAGCCAGAACCCTCGTAATGCATTTTGTAGAACAGAGACGTACGGGACGAGGGATTCCGTAAGGACACATATCAAAGTTGCAGTCCTTATTGCCAGTGCTGTTTGGCGTTTTAACAGTGTTTTATAGTGCCGAATGAGGTATGATTGCCTTTTTTTTTATTACAGGAAGAAATATTTTGAAAATTGAAGTCGAGAAAAAATGCGCCGTTTTTTCCGGAAGCGGGAATCGAACCCACAACCTCCGCATAACGCGTGCGGTGCTCTACCATTGAGCTAGTTCCGCGGCGACTCCCCTCTCGACTATACCGCGGGGTTTTGTATTTACGACTGCTCAGAGCCCGGTCAACTAGCGCCGCCCCTCGACCACCGCGGGAAGACGTAGAACGTCTTTTCCCAGCGGCCGCACGTAAGACGTGGTCGGAAGTCGGGGATAGCCAAAGGCATTTCAGACTGCTGAAGCCAGAACCCTCGTAATGCATTTTGTAGAACAGAGACGTACGGGACGAGGGATTCCGTAAGGACACTTATCAAAGTTGCAGTCCTTATTGCCAGTGCTGTTTGGCGTTTTAACAGTGTTTTATAGTGCCGAATGAGGTATGATTGCCTTTTTTTTTATTACAGGAAGAAATATTTTGAAAATTCAGGTTGTGGGTTCGATTCCCGCTTCCGGAAAAAACGGCGCATTTTTTCTCGACTTGAATTTTCAAAATATTTCTTCCTGTAATAAAAAAAAAAGGCAATCATACCTCATTCGGCACTATAAAACACTGTTAAAACGCCAAACAGCACTGGCAATAAGGACTGCAACTTTGATATGTGTCCTTACGGAATCCCTCGTCCCGTACGTCTCTGTTCTACAAAATGCATTACGAGGGTTCTGGCTTCAGCAGTCTGAAATGCCTTTGGCTATCCCCGACTTCCGACCACGTCTCACGTGCGGCCGCTGGGAAAAGACGTTCTACGTCTTCCCGCGGTGGTCGAGGGGCGGCGCTAGTTGACCGGGCTCTGAGCTGTCGTAAATACAAAACCCCGCGGTATAGTCGAGAGGGGAGTCGCCGCGGAACTAGCTCAATGGTAGAGCACCGCACGCGTTATGCGGAGGTTGTGGGTTCGATTCCCGCTTCCGGAAAAAACGGCGCATTTTTTCTCGACTTGAATTTTCAAAATATTTCTTCCTGTAATAAAAAAAAAAGGCAATCATACCTCATTCGGCACTATAAAACACTGTTAAAACGCCAAACAGCACTGGCAATAAGGACTGCAACTTTGATATGTGTCCTTACGGAATCCCTCGTCCCGTACGTCTCTGTTCTACAAAATGCATTACGAGGGTTCTGGCTTCAGCAGTCTGAAATGCCTTTGGCTATCCCCGACTTCCGACCACGTCTTGCGTGCGGCCGCTGGGAAAAGACGTTCTACGTCTTCCCGCGGTGGTCGAGGGGCGGCGCTAGTTGACCGGGCTCTGAGCAGTCGTAAATACAAAACCCCGCGGTATAGTCGAGAGGGGAGTCGCCGCGGAACTAGCTCAATGGTAGAGCACCGCACGCGTTATGCGGAGGTTGTGGGTTCGATTCCCGCTTCCGGAAAAAACGGCGCATTTTTTCTCGACTTGAATTTTCAAAATATTTCTTCCTGTAATAAAAAAAAAGGCAATCATACCTCATTCGGCACTATAAAACACTGTTAAAACGCCAAACAGCACTGGCAATAAGGACTGCAACTTTGATATGTGTCCTTACGGAATCCCTCGTCCCGTACGTCTCTGTTCTACAAAATGCATTACGAGGGTTCTGGCTTCAGCAGTCTGAAATGCCTTTGGCTATCCCCGACTTCCGACCACGTCTTACGTGCGGCCGCTGGGAAAAGACGTTCTACGTCTTCCCGCGGTGGTCGAGGGGCGGCGCTAGTTGACCGGGCTCTGAGCAGTCGTAAATACAAAACCCCGCGGTATAGTCGAGAGGGGAGTCGCCGCGGAACTAGCTCAATGGTAGAGCACCGCACGCGTTATGCGGAGGTTGTGGGTTCGATTCCCGCTTCCGGAAAAAACGGCGCATTTTTTCTCGACTTGAATTTTCAAAATATTTCTTCCTGTAATAAAAAAAAAGGCAATCATACCTCATTCGGCACTATAAAACACTGTTAAAACGCCAAACAGCACTGGCAATAAGGACTGCAACTTTGATATGTGTCCTTACGGAATCCCTCGTCCCGTACGTCTCTGTTCTACAAAATGCATTACGAGGGTTCTGGCTTCAGCAGTCTGAAATGCCTTTGGCTATCCCCGACTTCCGACCACGTCTTACGTGCGGCCGCTGGGAAAAGACGTTCTACGTCTTCCCGCGGTGGTCGAGGGGCGGCGCTAGTTGACCGGGCTCTGAGCAGTCGTAAATACAAAACCCCGCGGTATAGTCGAGAGGGGAGTCGCCGCGGAACTAGCTCAATGGTAGAGCACCGCACGCGTTATGCGGAGGTTGTGGGTTCGATTCCCGCTTCCGGAAAAAACGGCGCATTTTTTCTCGACTTGAATTTTCAAAATATTTCTTCCTGTAATAAAAAAAAAGGCAATCATACCTCATTCGGCACTATAAAACACTGTTAAAACGCCAAACAGCACTGGCAATAAGGACTGCAACTTTGATATGTGTCCTTACGGAATCCCTCGTCCCGTACGTCTCTGTTCTACAAAATGCATTACGAGGGTTCTGGCTTCAGCAGTCTGAAATGCCTTTGGCTATCCCCGACTTCCGACCACGTCTTACGTGCGGCCGCTGGGAAAAGACGTTCTACGTCTTCCCGCGGTGGTCGAGGGGCGGCGCTAGTTGACCGGGCTCTGAGCAGTCGTAAATACAAAACCCCGCGGTATAGTCGAGAGGGGAGTCGCCGCGGAACTAGCTCAATGGTAGAGCACCGCACGCGTTATGCGGAGGTTGTGGGTTCGATTCCCGCTTCCGGAAAAAACGGCGCATTTTTTCTCGACTTGAATTTTCAAAATATTTCTTCCTGTAATAAAAAAAAAGGCAATCATACCTCATTCGGCACTATAAAACACTGTTAAAACGCCAAACAGCACTGGCAATAAGGACTGCAACTTTGATATGTGTCCTTACGGAATCCCTCGTCCCGTACGTCTCTGTTCTACAATATATATATATATATATATATATATATATATATATATACAAACATTGTTTCGACCACGGTAAAAAAAGAGAAAAGATTTAATAACGTTTCGGCCGAGGGACCGGCCTTCGTCAGAGATATCTATATATATATATATATATATATACATATATATTTATTTATTAATATTATAATGGGGTTTATTAGCAAACGGCTAGAGCGTGGTAACGGAGTCTGGTTGTACCAGAGGCCAAGCTAGCTCGGGAGTCCACGCGCAGGTCTCAGCCAGATCGTTCTCGATGGGGCTGCTCCGATGACTGAGCCTTGCACATAGACCCAGTTGGGGGATTGACGCCACCTGACAGTCAGGCTCGGTCTCAGTTGAGCACACACCCCTTTGGCCACACTGGCGCGCCTGCTAACGGCCACTATCTCTGTTACAATATATATAAATATATATATATATATATATATATATATATATATATATATATAAATACAGAAAGAAATGCCGGCAGTCTACAACGCCAAAGATGGCATAGGGGAAAGTTTGACTTTTTTTTACCGTTAGTGACGTTACATTATTATTAATTTTTATTAATTACGTGAGAAAGAAAGAAAGAAAAACACGCGCCCAGAGTGGGACCGAACCCACGCCTTTCGATTAGATCTCGAATGCCTTACCAATTCGGCTATCTGGGCGACTGTGTTCTGCTTCACTTTCTGGGGTATTTATATATACTACAACTGTATCTGACGCTTGAGGGTGGTAGCCAGCGCCACTCAGCCCACACGGGGAGAAGGGGACCTTCTTTTTCAACCCCCGGGGCGTGACGTGAACGTCTACAGCCTGTCACGAGCGGTCAACCTGCGGGAAACCCTCTTATGCTACCTTGGCATCAAGGCTGCCAGAACCGAGGCCCTCGCTAAGCTTTCGCGCGATAATAGGGTTTGGAAATGAGGGGCTCGTTAGGAAATACAGAAAGAAATGCCGGCAGTCTACAACGCCAAAGATGGCATAGGGGAAAGTTAGACTATTTTTTTTTAACCGTTAGTGACGTTACATTATTATTAATTTTTATTAATTACGTGAGAAAGAAAGAAAGAAAAACACGCGCCCAGAGTGGGGACCGAACCCACGCCTTTCGATTAGATCTCGAATGCCTTACCAATTCGGCTATCTGGGCGACTGTGTTCTGCTTCACTTTCTGGGGTATTTATATATACTACAACTGTATCTGACGCTTGAGGGTGGTAGCCAGCGCCACTCAGACACACGGAGAGAAGGGGACCTTCTTTTTCAACCCCCGGGGCGTGACGTGAACGTCTACAGCCTGTCACGAGCGGTCAACTGGCGGGAAACCCTCTTATGCTACCTTGGCATCAAGGCTGCCAGAACCGAGGCCCTCGCTAAGCTTTCGCGCGATAATAGGGTTTGGAAATGAGGGGCTCGTTAGGAAATACAGAAAGAAATGCCGGCAGTCTACAACGCCAAAGATGGCATAGGGGAAAGTTAGACTATTTTTTTTACCGTTAGTGACGTTACATTATTATTAATTTTTATTAATTACGTGAGAAAGAAAGAAAGAAAAACACGCGCCCAGAGTGGGGACCGAACCCACGCCTTTCGATTAGATCTCGAATGCCTTACCAATTCGGCTATCTGGGCGACTGTGTTCTGCTTCACTTTCTGGCGTATTTATATTTACTACAACTGTATCTGACGCTTGAGGGTGGTAGCCAGCGCCACTCAGACCACACGGGGAGAAGGGGACCTTCTTTTTCAACCCCCGGGGCGTGACGTGAACGTCTACAGCCTGTCACGAGCGGTCAACTGGCGGGAAACCCTCTTATGCTACCTTGGCATCAAGGCTGCCAGAACCGAGGCCCTCGCTAAGCTTTCGCGCGATAATAGGGTTTGGAAATGAGGGGCTCGTTAGGAAATACAGAAAGAAATGCCGGCAGTCTACAACGCCAAAGATGGCATAGGGGAAAGTTAGACTTTTTTTTTTACCGTTAGTGACGTTACATTATTATTAATTTTTATTAATTACGTGAGAAAGAAACAAAGAAAAACACGCGCCCAGAGTGGGGACCGAACCCACGCCTTTCGATTAGATCTCGAATGCTTTACCAATTCGGCTATCTGGGCTTTTTTTTTTTCTTTATTGCCATATTTTGTCACAGCACTTGAACCAAACAAACCAAAAACAAGATAACGATAAAAACTGCTAGCCATAAACCTTGCTAGCAGAAAGCGGTTAAAATTGCTTCAGGTCCGTTAGCGACTCCATCACGGACAGCCACTCTTGAGGGTCAGGTTAAGCCCTCCACACTTCAATCATCAATCGCATAGTATCAGCAAAATACTCTTTTGAGCGTTTGGCATCAACGTCACGATGACGGATCGCCATACGCGACTTCCAAATGCCGTGCAAAGCCAGGACCATGACAAGGTCGTATGGTACCTCATTTTCGCTCTCAATGGGCAGGAACCTGATCCCATGTGCGTCCAGAGGGAAGTCCTTTTTTAAAGTCCGCTGAAGCACGTCCCAAAAAAATATCCCATCCCAGCACTCGAGGAACACATGTTCTACCGTTTCGGGTTTCTTACACAGGTAGCATTCAACCCCCCATGGCATGTACAAACCCTTCTCTTTCTGCCACGTTTTTACAGGGAGGACACCCGCATGCAGTTTAAAAAAGAATGACTTAACCCATGGCGGTACCGCCATTCGTTTTACACGTTTGAGCACGTCCTGTCCTGGCACTGCACGGTACATTGACCTATACAACGGCACAGGTAATGCAGTGTCAAGCAAATCACGGTACAACCTTTTCCGCGTAACTCTAGATAAGTACTCTGTACTGAAACGTGCACACAAAAACTGGGTCGCTTGAACCACTTCACGGAAGTAGCCCTTGATTACTCCGACAGAAAAGTGGGCAGACGTAACAACAAATTCAGGTAATGCCCTTGATAACTTCAGCTGACACACTGTACGCAGGAAAGGATCGTTCACGTCACGAAAGAACAAATAACGATTGGCGACCTGCCGCAAAAACAAATGGGACAAAGAAAGCCCCCCCTGACGCACGCGCCGAAAGAGATTCGTGCGGCTCGTCCTTTCCCATGTCGATTCCCAGATCATCACTGCAAACACCCGGTGCAGGGCTTGTACATGAGAACGCGAACAGTGCAGCACCTGAAGTATGTACCACAGTTTGCTCATCAAGAATATGTTGCATACTGATGCTCTAGCAAACATGGAAAGTCCACTGCCTTTCCATTTGTCAGCTTTTTCGCGCAATTCAGCGGTCTGTCTGCGCCAGTAAGGGTCACTGTCTTCATAGTTTTCCAGGGGCACTCCCAAGTACTTAGCGGGCGTCGTCTGCCAGATGATACATTCAAACACACTAGGCGCGCTTTCCCAGTCCCCATGCCAAAATCCTAAACACTTTTGCCAGTTTACTCCACTGGCACTATATTTACAAAACCGTTTCAGAGCGTTTACAGCAACGCTGAAGCTGCTTCTATCAACACAAAAAAGGGCAATGTCATCAGCGTAGGCCAAGACACGCACTTCAGCTGACTCTAATCGAAACCCGTTGATGCTCTCACTTCTTATGATGCTTAAACAAAACGCTTCAATATATAAACAAAAAAGCAACGGTGACAGTGGGCAGCCCTGATGCACGGCTCGTTGAACATGAATGGGTTTGCTTGTCGTTTTGTTTACAACAAGGTGAGCGCAACACCCATTGTACGCCATACGTACTCCCTCGCGTACAACAGATCCTACGTTTACATGCTGTAACATGTCTAAAAGGAGTTCATGGGATACCTGGTCAAATGCTTTTGCCAGGTCTATCTGGAGCATGGCCACAGCACTTCGCATACTGTCACAACATTCAAGAACACTTTTGGCGGTGTGAATGTTCGTGACTATTGACCGTCCCTTTATTCCACAAGTTTGGTGTGGTCCAACAATGTCTCTTATTACACTCTGCAAGCGGCTAGCTAATACTTTCATTAATATCTTATAATCAACGTTGGTTAAACTGATTGGGCGATAAGCAGATATTTCCCTCAGTTTATTATCGTCCTCCGATTTCGGTATAAAGACTGTGTGGGACACAAGAAAGGACGGAGGTAGTTCTCCTGTTTTGTAAGACTCGGCGTAAACTTTACGCAAAACAGGGCTTAGATCCTCCTTGAACTTTTTATAAAAGGCTGAGCTCAGTCCATCCGGACCCGGGGTCTTCCCTGGGCTCAGCTCGTCAATGGCTCTCCTTATTTCCTCTACTGTTATTTCACTTTCAAGACCTGCTGCTGTTTCTTCGCTCAGGCGCGGCAACAAACACATAAATTCCTTTTGGAACTGGACAGAATCGATAGTCTGACGCGCAAACAACTTCTCATAGTAGTCACAGAAACTACGCTCGATGCTTGCCTGGTCATTACACTTTACGCCATCGTACTCTATTTCCGCTATCGTATTTCTACGTGCGTATCTTTTCTCTGAACTGAGTGCTCTTTTGGTAGGCGTTTCACCGAGTAGGAACCGTTCAGCCCTTGCGCGTACAAGTGCGCCGTGATACTTTTCCTTATCTAATTCTTCAAGCTGCACCTTCAGTGTTCGAATGTTGTCCTTGAACATACCGGGCGACTTACATTCTTCTGTAACAAAAATATCAAGGCTACTTCGTAGCAGGGCTTCTTTGCATTTATGTTCATTTTTCATTGCCCCCGATCTTTCCAGGGCTTTCATTTTTACTTCTTGTTTGAAGAGTTCCCATTTACAAACGAAGTTCGCTTCTTCATCACTGCCGAAAATCTTTCGTGCGCATGTGTTTACTGCCTCCACGAAATTTCCATATTCGACTAACTTATTGTTCATCTTCCATAAGCCCCAACAAAAGGCATTTCGCCGCTTCGCGCTCCTACCGAGCGTTAAAGATACCAAACAGTGATCGCTGAACGAGACAGGTATCACACGGTATTCTTCACACTGCGGCAGTAGATCAAGAGATAAGTACACCCTATCAAGACGTGCATGGCTATTGCCTTGGAAATGCGTGTAGCGCACGGGGCCATTACTACCGACGCTATCACCAACGTCTTCTAGGGCGAAATCTGCTACAATATCACTTAGTACTGCAGTACTAGCATCTCTAAAAGGTGACGGGCTACTTTTGTCGCGTGCAGAACACACGCAGTTAAAGTCACCCAGTAAAATTATCATCCGGTCTGTCTCACACCACTTTCTAATTTCCTCAAAAAACAACTTCCTTTCGGCGGCTTTGGTGGGGCCGTACATGCAAATAACCCGCCATTCATTTGATAACAAGGTCAAATCACACACAACCAACCGCCCCGAAAAAGACGCAGTGACGGTATTCAGGGTGGCCCCTAAACTACGCCGTATTAACAGTGCGCAACCCCCCGAGAACCCCACTGCGTGAGAAACACAGACATCATAGCGCGACATGAATGGCCGCACCATACGGTCCGTCTGATCCTCTCTCTCGACCTTGGTTTCTTGCAAGGCGACAATATCCAGATCCTCGTCTACAATAAGGCGGTATAACTGACTTTGACGTCTCCGATCCGCAAGCCCCCTGACATTTAGCGTGGCTATGCGTATAGGCTTGCTTAAATAAACCATTCCAAGAAAGCGACGGGGATTACCGTGTAACACTTAAGTCCGTACATTCCAATAAAAGCACTCGCAGACACTAAAGAACTCACCCGCATTCCAAAACGCAACTACAAAAAAAAAAACACTCATACATACGCTCATACATACACTCATACGTACATACATTAAACTGCAAACACTCTAAGCGCTTTACGGGCACCACTAAACACAGTACTATATTTGCCCCTCCCCCCTTCCCCACCCTAAAAAACACACCGAAAGGCACTTTACAGGCAACAAAGTCACCGGAGACGCTACAATAGTACTCCAAGGACCCCCCTACGAAGTTCAGTTTAGTTCGCTCGCGCTTCGGTAGAGCAGTGCAACACCAGACACAGATCAAACAGTTGCCGACTACCTTTCGAAGCATCGTGGTGACTAGGTGGGCGTAGCCGGGGGCTCGGCTATCTGGGCGACTGTGTTCTGCTTCACTTTCTGGGGTATTTATATTTACTACAACTGTATCTGACGCTTGAGGGTGGTAGCCAGCGCCACTCAGACCACACGGAGAGAAGGGGACCTTCTTTTTCAACCCCCGGGGCGTGACGTGAACGTCTACAGCCTGTCACGAGCGGTCAACTGGCGGGAAACCCTCTTATGCTACCTTGGCATCAAGCTGGCAGGTTCTGGCAGCCTTGATGCCAAGGAGGCATAAGAGGGTTTCCCGCCAGTTGACCGCTCGTGACAGGCTGTAGACGTTCACGTCACGCCCCGGGGGTTGAAAAAGAAGGTCCCCTTCTCCCCGTGTGGTCTGAGTGGCGCTGGCTACCACCCTCAAGCGTCAGATACAGTTGTAGTAAATATAAATACCCCAGAAAGTGAAGCAGAACACAGTCGCCCAGATAGCTGAATTGGTAAGGCATTCGAGATCTAATCGAAAGGCGTGGGTTCGGTCCCCACTCTGGGCGCGTGTTTTTCTTTCTTTCTTTCTCACGTAATTAATAAAAATTAATAATAATGTAACGTAACTAACGGTAAAAAAAAAAAGTCGAACTTTCCCCTATGCCATCTTTGGCGTTGTAGACTGCCGGCATTTCTTTCTGTATTTCCTAACGAGCCCCTCATTTCCAAACCCTATTATCGCGCGAAAGCTTAGCGAGGGCCTCGGTTCTGGCAGCCTTGATGCCAAGGTAGCATAAGAGGGTTTCCCGCCAGTTGACCGCTCGTGACAGGCTGTAGACGTTCACGTCACGCCCCGGGGGTTGAAAAAGAAGGTCCCCTTCTCCCCGTGTGGTCTGAGTGGCGCTGGCTACCACCCTCAAGCGTGAGATACAGTTGTAGTAAATATAAATACCCCAGAAAGTGAAGCAGAACACAGTCGCCTAGATAGCCGAATTGGTAAGGCATTCGAGATCTAATCGAAAGGCGTGGGTTCGGTCCCCACTCTGGGCGCGTGTTTTTCTTTCTTTCTTTCTCACGTAATTAATAAAAATTAATAATAATGTAACGTCACTAACGGTAAAAAAAAAGTCTAACTTTCCCCTATGCCATTTTTGGCGTTGTAGACTGCCGGCATTTCTTTCTGTATTTCCTAACGAGCCCCTCATTTCCAAACCCTATTATCGCGCGAAAGCTTAGCGAGGGCCTCGGTTCTGGCAGCCTTGATGCCAAGGTAGCATAAGAGGGTTTCCCGCCAGTTGACCGCTCGTGACAGGCTGTAGACGTTCACGTCACGCCCCGGGGGTTGAAAAAGAAGGTCCCCTTCTCCCCGTGTGGTCTGAGTGGCGCTGGCTACCACCCTCAAGCGTCAGATACAGTTGTAGTAAATATAAATACCCCAGAAAGTGAAGCAGAACACAGTCGCCCAGATAGCCGAATTGGTAAGGCATTCGAGATCTAATCGAAAGGCGTGGGTTCGGTCCCCACTCTGGGCGCGTGTTTTTCTTTCTTTCTTTCTCACGTAATTAATAAAAATTAATAATAATGTAACGTCACTAACGGTAAAAAAAACAGTAGTCTAACTTTCCCCTATGCCATCTTTGGCGTTGTAGACTGCCGGCATTTCTTTCTGTATTTCCTAACGAGCCCCTCATTTCCAAACCCTATTATCGCGCGAAAGCTTAGCGAGGGCCTCGGTTCTGGCAGCCTTGATGCCAAGGTAGCATAAGAGGGTTTCCCGCCAGTTGACCGCTCGTAACAGGCTGTAGACGTTCACGTCACGCCCCGGGGGTTGAAAAAGAAGGTCCCCTTCTCCCCGTGTGGTCTGAGTGGCGCTGGCTACCACCCTCAAGCGTCAGATACAGTTGTAGTAAATATAAATACCCCAGAAAGTGAAGCAGAACACAGTCGCCCAGATAGCCGAATTGGTAAGGCATTCGAGATCTAATCGAAAGGCGTGGGTTCGGTCCCCACTCTGGGCGCGTGTTTTTCTTTCTTTCTTTCTCACGTAATAATTAAAAATTAATAGTAATGTAACGTCACTAACGGTAAAAAAAAATAGTCTAACTTTCCCCTATGCCATCTTTGGCGTTGTAGACTGCCGGCATTTCTTTCTGTATTTCCTAACGAGCCCCTCATTTCCAAACCCTATATATATATATATATATATATATACAGAAAATAAGGGTTGGCAGTCAAGAAAACCTCGGAAAGCAAAGGGGAGGTTGTGGTGGGTCATAGAAAGAGATGAAGAATTTTTTGAGTCGAAAAGAAAGTGGTGAAAAAATGCCCGCCGGGTGGGATCCGAACCCACGACCTCCAGAATACCGGTCTGGTGCGATAACCACTACGCTACCGGCGGGGCTGTTTCCCCAGCACTTTCTCGGGTATTTATGTTAAGGTATTTTTGTTTCCTGCACTTGGGGGTGGTAGCCAGCGCCACTCGGACTACTCGGGGTGAAGGGGACCTTCTTTTTAACCCCCGGGCCGTGACTCGAGTGTCTACGACATGTCGAGAGTGGTCGACCAGCGTTGAACCCTCTTAAGCTCCCTTTGGCACCAAGACTGCCAGAACAGAGGCCCTCGCTAAGCATGTAGCGAATCAGAAAATGGGAAATGAGGGGCTCCGTGAAATAATACAGAAAATAAGGGTTGGCAGTCAAGAAAACCTCGGAAAGCAAAGGGGAGGTTGTGGTGGGTCATAGAAAGAGATGAAGAATTTTTTGAGTCGAAAAGAAAGTTGTGAAAAAAAAAAAAAAAAATATATATATATATATATATATATATATATATATATATATATATATATATAGTATAGGTAAAGAGTCGGATACACAGCAAGAACAATAACAAACAATGTTTACTTACGTAGCGGCAACGGGACTTGCCTTCATCAGAGTAAAGTTACATGATTTTACTGTCGCAAACATTTTCAACACATTTCTTATATAGGTTTGCATAAAACTGTGAGAAAGAGCGGAAAATGTTTCGGAAATGGGGAGTGTGCATACAGTCAGGCTACGGCTATGTTACAACATCAACAAACAAACAAGAAAAATAAAAAGAGGAGGGGGGGAAGCGAGAGAGAGAAAAAGGGGTCGTGTTCACAATGCAGCGTTCAAGGTTGCACCATGACGGGTCAACGTATGCCGCGCGGGCTGCAAGTTCAGACAATGGGGGAAACTGAACAACCGCGGTTTGAAAAGAAAGGGAAGAGTATACAGGAAGGTATTCAGTGACTGCGGAGACTGGTTCGGGGAAAGCGAAGACGGGTGTGCCCCCCGCGGGTCAAGAGAATAGATAGGGGGCACAAAAGAGCATTTCACCGAAGCTAGCAATTGAACAGGAAATAGGTAGGGTCACAAAAGGTTAAACATGAATAGATCACAAAGAGTTAAACTTTCTTAAGTGGTGGTGGGAACGACGCCTCCCTCCCCAGGACAAATGGCATTGTTGAGCCGCATTAGGCTAATAAAGCTGCTCTATTAGGAGAGTTTCTGCGAATTCTGATGGCAAACTCGAGGGTAGGAATAATGAACATAGTTATGAAAATTATGAAGCCGCTAATTTTAATCGAGGGATAAGCACGTTAGTTTTCCGTAACTTTCATTAATTCCAAGCGTGGCTGACCCAAACTTAGAAATGAGATAAGATTCCCGAACCTCGCGGTCGTGGTGCGTTTTGAAGGCGGATTCTAAATTCGTTGCTTTAAGATGTTCAAATGCATGCCCGGGACTGTTCACATGTCTTGACAGGGGCAAATAAGGGCAGCTTTTTGCATGAGAGCGGTGATTATTGAACCGTATTCGGAAGGGCGTTTCAGTTTGGCTGATATATTCTTGCCTACAAACAGTGCACTCTAGAAGATATACGACATTAGCGGAGTCACAGTTAAAGTTACCTTTTATATTTACGTAGTAGTCTGAAGCCGTGCTGGTGGCGCGCTGTGTAGTGGTCATGTGTGGGCATACTTTACATCGGGGTTTATTGCAGGGCATGCAGCCAGTAGTTGCCGGTCGGTTGATACGAGAGTTAGCAAGAAAGTCACCTAAATTCTTATTACGCCGGTAGACAACGCGTGGTGGTTCGGGGAATATGCTTTTTAAGCGGTCACTTTGCATTAGGATATTGTGATGTTTTTTTAGCACGGTTGACACTCTTGGAGCGGAGGATGAGTGGGTTAAAACTAAGTTAGTTTGCGGGTTCCCGTTCTGGGCTTTTTTCTTACAGATTTCGTTACGGTCTATTTGGTTGGCTCGCACAATAGCGTCGTCGATAACTTTTTCCGGGTATTTTTTATTCAGGAGGGCGGTCTTGAGTTCTCGACAGTTTGAGTCAAAGTCGGCTTGGTTTGTGCAAATTCTCCTAAATCGGTGGGCTTGGCTGTAAGGTATTGCTGTCTTGCAGTGTCTGACATGGCTGCTTCGGAAGTGCAAATACTGCCGCGTGTCTGTCGGTTTTCTATACAGTTTAGTTTGAAGCCGACCTTGGAAGGTAGTAACGGTGACGTCCAGAAAGTTTACACTGTGTTCCGAATAGGAATGAGCAAGGGAAATACTAGGATGGGCTATGTTAAATGCCTCAATGAAGGTGAGGAGCTCCGCCTCACCGTGTTGCCAGATCATGAATATGTCATCAATATACCTTTTATAGTACATTGGCTATAAATTTTGGGTGTCAAGAAAGTTTTATTCGAGGTGAGCCATAAAGATATTAGCGTAGTTAGGTCCGATTCGAGTTCCCATTGACGTTCCGCTGACTTGCACGTAATGAACTCCGTCGAACTAAAAATTGTTAAGTTCAAGAATAAGCCTAAGGAATGTTTGGAGAGCAGAAGAATCGATAGGTTTGTCGCACGATGACTGCTCATACGCAAGGGGTACAGCGGCGATGCCACATTTATGGGGGATGTTAGTATACAGTGACGCAACATCGAGGGTGACTAGAAGGCAGTTATCAGGAATTAGAATTTTTGAGATGTCTGAGAGAAAGTCATTGGTATCCTTAATGAAGGAGGGAAAGCTGGGCGGAATGTCGCAAATGAGATTATCCACATAGCGCGAGAGGTTTTCGGTAACAGTTCCAATGCCAGAAACAACGGGGCGCCCTGGGTTGTTCACCTTGTGAATCTTTGGGAGAAGATAGAATTTACCGGCTACTGGGCTTAAGGGAATCAGGAAACGAGCCGTGGTTCCATTTATTGTTTTATTTTTAACCAGCTCAGCAAGTTTATCTTTGCCAGTTTGCTTATAGTCTTGAGTGGGATCATTAGGTAGTGTTTTATAGAACGTCGATACCGATAGTTGCTTATTGGCCTCGTAAACATAGTCGGTTTTGTCAAGGATTACGATTGCGCCTCCCTTGTCGGCAGGTTTAATAATTATGTCGGGACACCTTGAGAGTTCCTCTAGGGCTTTTTTTTTGTTGGTAATCATGTTGTGCTGGAAAGAAATTTGTGTTTGGTATGCTTTTCGCACATCGCGTTGGACAGCTTTGATGTACATGTCGAGGCAACTATCACGCTGTGTGGGAGGGGTCCAGTGCTTATAGCTAGGTAGGGTTCTGCGGGCTTCTTCCTTCGCGGGGTGATCGTCAAAGTATTCTCGTAGCCTCATGTTTCTGGCGAAGTTATCTAAGTCCTTAAAAAGTTGAAATTCATCAAAACCAACAGTAGCCGGGCAAAAGTTTAGGCCCTTTGACAAGACGTTCAGATGAGCCGGGGAGAGGTTTATACTTCAAAGGTTCATTATATTCCCGGTAAGATTTTCTTTTGTGACGGCAGACGAGGTAAAATTATTATTGCAGGGGTTTAACTGTTTAACTGAACTGGTAGGGGTGCAGTATTCAAAGCATTTATTACAGTCGTAGTTACATTATCGGTCGTATTGTCAGAGTGGGGGCAGTTACTAGTGCCGGAGCTTGTTAGGTTCTTACGCATGTGGCCAGTGTTAGAAATCATATCTCGGTTGAATTTTCGGTCTTTTGTTCGGGATAAGGCGAAGGCCATCTTGGATTCGTAGTTGTTAGAAGGTTCAACTCTCTTTTTCTTAGTTCCTGACTAAGTAGTTCCTCTTTCTTTCGGAGAGAATGGGCCGTAGTTTCCTAGTGATTGAGGAATATTTCAGTTTATTGTAAAGATGCTTTATCAGTACTTGTTTCCACTTATTCATGTTGGACGGGAGAGTTCGGTAGTAGCAGGTTTTATTCTAATCCTACGACCCCTGGGAGCGACCGCGGCAGTCAAGTATTGTGCATGAGCGGAAGCTTGCAATTCGGAACTTATGCGCTTTTCAGTGATTTTTCTTATCTTTAAAAACTGTCTTCAAACGGGCAAGGAGGCCGCAAAGAAAGGGGAGCTTGTGGGTTCGGATACAAACAAGCGGGCATTTTCTCACACACTTTCTTTCTGACTCAAAAAATTCTTCATCACTTTCTATGACCCACCACAACCTCCCCTTTGCTTTCCGAGGTTTTCTTGACTGCAAACCCTTATTCTGTCCTAATTCACCGAGCCCCTCATTCCCCATTTTTCTGATTCGCTACATGCATAGCGAGGCCCTCTGTTGTGGCAGTCTTGGTGCCAAGGGTAGCTTAAGGGGGTTCAACGGTGGTCGACCACTCTCGACATGTCGTGGACACTCGAGTCACGGCCCGGGAATTAAAAAAAAGGTCCCCTTCACCACGAGTAGTCCGAGTGGCGCTGGCTACCACCCCCCAAGTGCAGGAAACAAAAAATACGTTGACGTAAATACCCGTGAAAGTGGTGGGGAAACAGCCCTGCCGGTAGCGTAGTGGTTATCGCCCCAGAGCGGTATTCTGGGGGTCGTGGGTTCGGATGCCACTGGCGGGCATTTTCTCACACACTTTCTTTCTGACTCAAAAAATTCTGCATCTCTTTCTACGACCCACCACAGCCTCCCCTTTGCTTTCCGAGGTCTTCTTGACTGCCAACCGTTATTATATATACATATATATAATAAATATATAAATACCCGAGAAAGTGGTGGGGAAACAGCCCCGCCGGTAGCGTAGTGGTTATCGCCCCAGACCGGTATTCTGGAGGTCGTGGGTTCGGATCCCTCCTGGCAGGCATTTTATCTCCGCTTTCTTTCTTTCCAAATTCTTTATCTGTTTCAACGACCTACCACAACCTCCCCTTTGCTTTCCGAGCTTTTCTTGACTGGCAACCCTTATTTCTGTATATATATATATATATATATATATATATATATATATATATATATATATATATATATATATATATATATATATATATATATATATATATATATATATATATATATATATATATATATATATATATATATATATATATATATATATACACGCAGTAGAAGAAACTTCTCGAAAAGCCAGCAGAAATAGTTGAGGAAATGGTTGACTCCCTATTAAAAACACAGTCGTTTTGTGACGTTTAGACTGAGCGTCCAGTGTTTACCTGAGTAACGTACATACAACCTAGAAGCACTCACGCTTATATAGGTGCAGAAGGTGTGCTACAATGCACCCTTGTTAAAATCATTGGCGGGTTGGGATGAGGAAACAGGCAAAGGGAGGGCGCTATGCATGTGCGTACAAACTTTTGTAGCGTTGTGCCCCTCACAAACTCTCCACAGCAACGAAAAGAAAGAAAGTAGATTCGGTACCGCGGGCAAAAAACCCTTTTCTAAAAAGCAAAAGAATTCACAACTTCCTTCAATTAAAAAAAGAGACCGGGTGGGAAGCTGGAGAAAAACAGACACTTCATGTACGAATTTCACGAATAAACGAATGGTGCAGGGAACGTCTCCACACACGAAATGCAAAGTAGAAGGACAACAAATACAGAACGGAGGCCGCCGGTGACACATCCATTGGCCTAGAGATATAACACCGGACATTTCTATATAACCTGAATCGACGTGTGCCATACCGGTAAAAGGTATAAAGAATCTCTCGTAAAACGTAGTTTTGTGCCAGATAACTTGTAGGAATAAACACTCGGAGATACGAACACCCATAGGAATTTTTACAGGTATAGTGGACACAAATTTGGAACAACGAGCGCACAATGCTTTTTCGTCCTGAAACCTCCCTAAATAAGGCTGTCTAAGTTTGCTGCGACGTGTGGTATATGTAGGCAATGATCCAGCTAGTACAGTCCTAAGTCAGCATCGTTTACGTTCTTCTTTTGAGCACGTCATGTAATGCGTTTCCAATCGTTCAATACGCGTTGAATGCATTATTCATGTTTTTGTTCAAAGGTGAAAAAAATATAGAACGTATGCGATTAGATTATTTTGAAGTTAGGCTAGCTCAGGCAAGGGAACAGCATACCGCAAGCGAGCACCGTCGCTCACAACGAGACCTGATTCTAGAAACTGAGAGATCGGTGCCTATTCGGGATACATTCTTATTCACCAAAATACAATCGTATAAAGCCTTAAGCCTCATTACCGAAACGTTATCGACAAATCAGCAAGCACCTTAATTTTCAGACGCGTATCTCACTGTTCCACAGGTGGACGTTTCAATGTTTACGAATTCTTCGTGTTTTTTTCTGGAACTTTGTCTGGGGAGCATAACGCAGTTGCAATCTTTTGCAAAAGCATGTCCTTTATCTAAGAATGTCTGCGGATACCGCAGCAATGAAGTTACGAAAAATGAATGACCTCGTTGCGTTATATGCTTAGAAAAAAACGAATTGAGTTCGCCTACTATGTCCCAAAAGCCAGAGAACAAACAAAAAGAAGAGTAACTCCAGGATGGCAATTCAGTCGGAAATTGATAAACGAATATTCCTTATATTTGGAAAAACCATAAGATAGCAATGTTGAAACGCTTTTTACCATGTTTGGGTTCTTTTACTTCATCTTGTGACAGCGTACAGGAATATTGACCGAAGCATTATTTACAAAAAACCACACGCCAGCCTGATGATCCAACTCTTCTCCCTTTTTCATGTAATGATAATGCTTTGAAGCGTCCCAGAAAACGCCGGTATTATTGCAGCCAAACAGAGCTAAGTTCTTTATTTGCGGGAATGCTAAGGAGATGGGTAAAAAAAAACAAGAATCTGATAATTTTTGGTGTTCTACGGGTTCTACCTGCACCTGGGATAAGAGGCGTCCCGTAGTGGATGGCTACAGTTTAACATAGACAACCATAAAGACCTTTTACGTGCACTGAACAGTCAGCAGACTGGCTTTTTGTTTCTCTTTAGCTCCCAACAGAATAGCTTCAAACGAAGCCGAGATTGAACCTGCGTCTTGAGATCACCAACACGTTTCCCCATCCAATGGGGCACTGAGATGGGGAAACCAGAAACTATACATGTCTTTCGGATGTTATTGGTAAACATAATTCTAATGGACACTGCCTGTTGCCTAAGGTCTAAGCTTTTCCCTCATTCGAATCAGTAAATATATTGTGATGATCCCTATGCACAATTCGTAGCTACTCACATTGCGTATTCAACGGCCCTAAATAATTTTGGCTAATATTCACTGCGACACAAGGCTAGTATTCTGCTGTTATCCTGCACCGGGCGGGAACTGCATAAAAAACGTTCCCCGCTCGAAGCGTAATTGTTTGCAGACAGTCCTTTTAGAAACGAAAAAGTGTTCGGTAATGTCTTACCTTTGTGCAGACTGGACGACCACTTTTCTTCGTACCGTCACCTCGCCGCTTTACACTAACATCAATGTCTGGTTTTATACACCTTGCTTCAACGCTTCTTTACTGAAACTGAATGGCAAGAGTAAAGAGCGCACGTGGCCGAAGCGGGTTTAAGTGGCGAAATGAGGAGGTTGCCCCTGGTGAAAATAACAAAGGAAAGCCGGAGCGGGATGTTTTTGTGCACACTTAAAAGAGATGCAGGGTTCTTTGTGGTTTCTCCATGCGGCGCAACGTCCGGCGGAGTAATTTAAGTGGTTACCTCGCGTTGCGAAGGCCGTTTGTTGGAGTAGCTTCCGTCAGAGCATCTGTTGGCAAACGGAGCTGCGCTACCTCTACAAACGCCCCGCTCGATTCGCTTCAGGTTGTGACGGGTCCGCTGGCATAGCTTAATGTTGTTTCTAAAGTTATTATAGCGCAAAAATGGAGTGTGTACTGTAAGACACCGCTACAATGCTTACCTTCAAAGGCTGCTGTTTTTGGGTGTACTAAAATTGTGGAATCATTGAACTGGTTCGACAGTGACGCTACGCGAGTTAAAACGTTTTCTAGACGCTGTGAGGTTGCGATTCACAATATTAGAAGAAGAATTTTCTGTTCGAGTATCATCTCTAACGGCATATGTAATCATGCATAGAACTATACATACATACATACATACATACATACATACATACATACATACATACATACATACATACATACATACATACATACATACATACATACATACATGCATGCATGCATACAAGCATACATACATACATACATGATTGATTGATTGTAGGGTTTAACATGCCGACGCAACGCAGGCGATGAGGCGCGCCGTAGTGGAGGGCTCCCGATTAATTTTGACCACCTGGGGATCTATAACGTGCGCCGAAATCTCGTACACACGGGTGTTTTTGCTTTTCGCCTCCATTAGAAAAGCGGCCGCCACGGCCGGGAATCGAACCCGCGACCTCGTGCTCTACATACATACATACATACATACATACATACATACATACATACATACTTACATACATACATACATACATACATACATACATACATACATACATGCATACATACATACATACATACATACCAACATACATATAAGGACAGAAATAAGGGTAGGCAGTCAAGAGAGCCAAGGAAAGCAAAGGGGAGAAGGTGGTAGGTACTCCTATTATCATTCGAAAACATAAAACATGCCTAGCGGATGGAAGCCGAACGCACGACCTCCAGATCAGATATGAGGTCGCGGGTTCGGATCCAACCCCGCTCCCCGCGTTATGTTCCCTGGCTCCCTCTGAACTTGGCGTATGCGTTCGTGCAGGTTGACGAGAATCGTGTGTAACGTCTGACTTTATTCGCTTTACCAAACCTGGAGTACGGAGCACCAGTGTTGCCTACAGTTTCGGGAATACATATTTATATCATCAGATCGCGAAAGGTAAAACACGATCGGCTCAAGCTAATATGTTAATCGACGGTCATTTACCACAACGGTTGTGATATTCCATACCCAATTTGAAATTGACCCAGGGGATTTCGCCTTGTCCTTTTTTACTACGTCCGTGAACAGTAGTAAGCCAGCTAGTTATGAAGGCGAGATTTTTTGCGCTGTTTTATTTCTCGTTGTGGTTAGAGCGAAACCTTTACTCCCCACCATGCTTGCTACGCTATCTCGCTGAATGAGGCTTTCCTGTATAGTGTTCCTCCCGTTTTGTGCCCTACATGTAGATCGGCATGCGCGTGCCAAAGGCGTAGCGACTAGCCGATAAGTACTGACAGCTAGTCATTCCCGCCCACAGTGGCGAATTGTTCGCGCTAGTGGCAATCGATTAGCGTAACTTGTGAATGTATGCGAGAGTGAAAGTGAGAGTGAGTGAGTGAGTGAGTGAGTGAGTGAGTGAGTGAGTGAGTGAGTGAGTGAGTGAGTGAGTGAGTGAGTGAGTGAGTGAGTGAGTGAGTGAGTGAGTGAGTGAGTGAGTGAGTGAGTGAGTGAGTGAGTGAGTGAGTGAGTGAGTGAGCGAGCGAGCGAGCGAGCGATCGCGCGTGCTTGTGTCAGTTCGCTCCCTTGTCGGATTATAGTCAGAGCTCTCTAATCGAAGTTGGTCACTGCTTGGTACTAGGAAAAGGCTCAAAACTGCCGCTTATGCGAGAAAACAATTTGAAGTTGCACGGTGCGGGACGACCTTAGTAGCATCGTCTGTTAGAGCACCGCACGCGACGAGTTTACTCGTCCCAGCTTGTTAATTTTAATATTGGGCTCCTTCTTTGACAGCAGCATATTATTCATAAGAACAAAACCGCTGCATCTCGCAATGTCATCGAAGTTGTTACCATTGCATTACACCCCGGTGTTTTTCTGCAACAGCGCACCGAAAACAAGCTTCCAAATTTCAACTTATAATGCGCCAGACAGGGCGAATAGATCCTTGCGGAATTCAGAAATATTTTTTTTTCCTGCGGCGTTGTTGTTTCGGGTGTATATTGGTAATTTTAGTGTATACATTGCAAAGAAGTTTTGTAATAAGGAAAACCAGCTTTTGCTTCGGAACGCTGTTACGACGCTTTCAATGATTGTGACGTCATCCGCATTTGTGTATTGTTGCGCGGAGAATCGGCAAGCAGCAAAATGAGGTGAAATGAATTCAATATCATTCCTACGTCTTTAAACATGCTTGAGGTGCTTATGTCGCAATACCAAGTTGTCATGATTCTGTCGCTTTTGCCGCGCTTGCGGCTTCGCGATGAAGTATGTTCCGAAATTTCGCCTTCCCAAGTTCACCGCCTACTTTTTTTAACTCAACATTTTTCGCAAAATGACACGAGAATTTGGTCTTTCGCAAATATTGACCTCACTGCAGAACTACGATGTGCGCATGTGAACGAGAAAGGATTTACTGAACTTCTGCTTCTAGGTACGGCCGCTCCCCGTTTGCGTGCAGGTGGATGTCAAAGACCGTTGACTGGCTGATTTCCCGCTACTCCAGACCTCGCTCGCCGCCATGGCTGCTCCGAAAAGACAAAACAAAAAGGGGGGTCCTTAGAGCGTAGCACGTAAGCGTCCCCTCCTCTGGCTTTATGGCTCCGTCGTGTATATATCCCTTTTTTCCGGAACAGAACAAGAATGGCCACATATGTATTCTTCCCCAAATTGAGCGCATTTACGTCTGCGCGCTGCCCTTTGTCAAAATATGCAAATATATGGGAAATAAACAGCGAGCCCAGACTTCAAATGTTAGTTATATAAAATTTTCAAATTTAACAATGAATTAGTATTTTTATGTTTTAACTGATTATTTGCCCTATACATTTATGGGCAACACGTCTAAACCAATTCTGTCCCTCGTAAATGAGTTAATTACCCCTCCTTCTCTCTCTCTAACTCTAACTCTTTCTGTCTATTTCCCCGATTCTTCACGTAACTTTGGCTGTATGCCGTTCAAATCCGTCACGCGAAGCCACACCATCTCTTACGGTTTGTGATTTATTCTCCGCGCCGACGCGTATGCCCCAGCACCTGCTGCCTACGTCAGATATGCTAGACACCAGATCATCACGTACAATGAAATCACCACACATTATCGCTTCTCTCGCCGTGTACACCCCTCGGTGCGCACACAACTCACCATCCAGCAAGAACACACATGGCGTCTTTTACAGACAAACACATTTCCCAATCCCGCTAAATTACACGTAATTCAGCCAGCCCTACTCCTTTCACATGACTGTACTGCCAGCCAGTCCCTCGGCACCCTTCAACACCTCACGTGCGGATGCCCGAGAGATCCCTATCCGAATATAGCCACAGGTAAGCAGTGGGAGGACGCGCTGCGCTGCCCAGACCAGGAGGCTAAAGCTTCACTGGTCTCCCGGGCGGCGGCGGTCGCCGCCAAAACGCGGCTACCATCGTCAACTGACTGCTCCTAAATAAATGTGTTTCTTTTTCTGCTTCCCCACCTTCACTTCTCATGTGTCTTCCATGTGTAGCCGTTGGTGACTCAGCCACATATTAAAAAACAGCTCGTTCACTGCAAGCTTTCATCTTGCAGTGAGCAAGCGCTTGTGTGCCGTCGCACTTTCCCCTTCTCACCAGCATTTATTCAACACAGCTCCGGCCGTCTGGACATGCCGACGCCTTTGACCAAAACTCTACCACCGAAAGGTCGACAATGGACTAAGTTGTACACGATGAACTGAACGCCCGCTGCTACCCTACACGCAGAGAGACTAGACTTTAGGATAAGTGGGCTGCGTTAGGTGGGGAAGCTACTGACGCAGGAGAGCCCACGCAAAGGTAACTACTGCAGCGGCAGCGTTACAGAGACCGGCTCTACGCCCTAACAGATCTTGCCCCAGCTAGAAGAACCTGTACATCACGCGAACAGTCGCTGCTGCAACAAAAAAAAAAACGTAATAAATAGTTTTAGAATCCTTACGTGAAACTTCCCCGAGAAGTATCGACGTTTGGGCAAGGTAGTCCTGGTGAAATATCTTGAGACGCACCAAAAAAAGAGACTTATTGCTACGAGGCGAGGACACAGACAATACGGTAAATCCGAACGCTTTCAGCGTGCAAAACAGGTGCTCATGTTTGAGACCATTAAACACTTTTTTTTTCTTTCAACAAAGTACTTTCCCTGAAGCATTGAGTAGTGAGGTATACTCAATGACATCACGTGTCACCAGCGAAAAGCTGTGTATGCTACGTCCGGGGATCAGATATGCATGGTGACAATCAACTAGAGATGCTATCAATAGTCGCATGCGTCGGACTACAACTTAAGCAAAAAAACACGTAACTTCTTTTAAGAGGACTGATCGACCTCCATTCCCTTGAGGGATGGGACGTAACACCGTTCCTTCTAACTGAAGGATGCGCCCTACTTCGAATGTCTCTGGAAATTTCTTGCGTAGAAAGTAGCCCGTATTTAAAATTTGTTATTTGCGGCCCGATTCGATCCCAAAACGAGGGACACAGCGCTGCAGGCAGACCATAAAGCTATGTGCACAGCCGAGCTTCACGCTCTGCAGCAGCTCTTTCACTTTAATGATGGTAGGTGCAACGGTAAGGTTAGGACAGCACTGTGGTGGCCCTTGGGACAACTGGGAAAGCAAGAGCTGAGACGAGACGAAATCTTCGCATACACTGGAAGTAGACTGTTCCCTCCTGCTGAAGTAATTTAAAAAAGCTAGGATACTGTGTTCCCTCACAGGCCTGGACGGACAGCGGTCATGTGCGAATTCAGATAATCGAGCAGGATGAAAAGTGGGTTCATGCGCAGAGCGGCAAACTTGTGTGTTCCCACATGAAATCCGACGGCATCACCAGACTGCAGCCGAACATGATGATGGGCAATGCAAGCAGTTCTTGTAGCCAAACGCTTATTGCAGTTGTTTGCTTGGGGCTCGGCTCGAAGAGCAATGCGAAATATTACACAAGTCTCCTTAAGGGGTCATGCAGACAAAACATAAATGTGGTTCATTCTAAAGATTTTCTCGTTAAAATCATACTGACACCACATGTAACGTAAGCTTTGCTCAAATGAACTATATTATTAGGAAAAAAAGGATGGCAATGCGTCCCACTAGCTCATTTCCTGCAACAGAACTTGTGATCTAATATTCCCAGCACTGCGATTAGCCGACGCCGGCAAAAGCAAACGCCAATCAGGCAGAGCTTACAAGCTTGGTGAATGAGCTATTTGCATTTAAATTTAGGGAACATTCTTTCTAGGACAGCAATAAATTGTGCGGTAAAATATTAAAGTTGCGAACGAATACGTAAGCAAAGTGCCGATGCGTACTACCCTTGGAACTGCATTCACTGTGATTGTTTTGGATGCACAGCAGTGCGGTGCTTTGGGGTTGCCTCATACGACGCTGGCCGATTTATTTATTTATTCATTTATTCATAGAAACCTTACAGGCCCTACTGGAGGGCATGGAGTAAGGGGGGCGTGTGAAAACGTAATAACAATACAAAGCATAAATTGATGACAGGAACATCGTAACAACAAAATGTAAATGCATTATACATATTTTGCAAGAACATCGTAAGCATTATTCTCTTACGTAATGATATTTGTCGAGCGAACAGCATGCTACACCAAATGATTATATTCTAGCTAAACAAAAGCTAGCGAAGTGCAAATACGGCCAACAAAAGCAGAGGCAGAAAACGGCCCGACGCAGTATGGTAGCGCTATCTAGGAGGACTGACGGTAAACAAGGCTCCGATGTCGGCTGCAGAGCCTAATGGTGCCCTAGGTTTTGCTTGAGGACTTGTTGTGGCGTCATTACGATGTCACAAAAGTGCATGATTTAACGAAAAATCAACATTCTCACTTTATTTATTATTTTTATAAGAATAAAGCATTATTTGCTTCCGTACCAGCACTGTGGAAACTGTTAAACCTCGAATATTTCTAACAAAATAAACTTGTATTTCGTTTGCATGTACCCATTAGGTTTCACTGAGAACTGGCGGCACACAATAATACAGTTTACAGTGCACTGTATTTGCCACTGTTTTTGAAGCGAACCCCAGCCAGTTACAGTTCGTACCGATTACTGAGGCCCGCACCGCGCGTCTCTGGCATTCGCGCGACTTGGTGTGATCAAGGATGCGCACGTCTAATTTACAATCTCTTTGAGGTGCGAACGAAGAGCATGAGAGCTGAAGCGTCGACGCAACTTGCCGGTGATCGGACGCGTGTGTTGCACACCTCGTCAGGACTAGCACCTCAGGGCGTTGCAAGTGTGCATCAAGTCGTTGTGACACATAGACACGGACCAGTCCCTTGCACAATATGTCATGGCACCACATCCCCACATTCATTTTCTTGTGTAGTAACACATGCACATCCTTTAGAGAGCATTGTTGCAAAAGAAGTCGAAGCCCCTTCACTTACCAACGAGATTGCCATTGGCAAGGTCCTACAACGTCCCAGTGCGTGTACGGAACAAAGACAGTCCCCCAAGAAAAAAAAAAAAAAAGCTGCCGCCAACCAAGGAAGAAAGCATCGACGTTCGGAAAAAAAGTCACAAACGGCCGACTGCACAGTTATATCTGATAATTTCAAGCTATCGCAAAAGCTGATAGAATCCTCGTGGCTTCAATGGGAAAAGCAAATATATAACATCAACAACCGAGAAAGTTGATAAAGATCGTTTGGTTCAGAATTTCTAAATACCTCACAGGTGCCTTGGCAGTTCATTGAGCAAGGTTGTTTTAGATGTTAAAATCACTGGCCTTAAATCTAAGGAGGGGCGAAGAATGCAGTGTATAAGCGCATTGTTGGAGCCTTGGGGGGAAACCATTGGGGGGTAGAGGTATACAGTTTTGCTTTAAGTCTCGTGTCTTTGAAGCATGAAGAGTTCTAGCGCGAGGCGTTGACAAACGACTGTTCGAGTGTGTTCTTTTGGGACGCCCTTTTGCCGCGAAGATGAAACGCTCTTACGGGAGGAATTGTTAAACGAATGTCCCGGTGTGTTCATTTAGTACGCCTGACGTTCTGGCGTTAGGCCTTGGAAAACGAGTGTACCCGTGTTTTAGTACCGTAACTAGGCGATGCTACTACGATGGCGACAAGAGACACCGACCGCCCTACCCTCTAAGGGATTTCGCCCTTAATACAGAAACACGAGGGAAAGAAGACGACGGGACGACGCCTTGCAGGCACTTTTACCGTCGCTAGTTGAAACAGTAACCGTGCAGACGCGTGCCGACTCTGGTGGTGTCGGGGTCCGGGTGGTAACGCTGCCGCGCTGACGACTGTTTGCGCCTTGAGAAGCCAAAAAGTTCAGCTAGGAGCTCGCTGATACTGTAAATGCTAGACAAAGCTTCCACCGTGAATTTCTGTGTAGCCACCACCTCCATCTTTTTAGCCTTCTATCGGAGATACAAAGCGCCTTCATCCCAAGGTGCTTGAGTTACAACTTATCCATCCAGTACGCATACCTGATAGGGAATTGGAGCTATACTCGTAAACACCGAAATCATCTTTCTCGCTGGATGTATTGGTATTATTTTGGTATCAGTCTCAATGCGGCCATATTGAAGATGTCTACAAACTGTGATTCATGCTTTAAGGAAATAAAGCCAAATGAGTTGGAAGGTGAATAAGTATTAGTAGTGGTGTGGTGAGCTGGGAGTGTGCGCGGTGCATGTAAGTGGTGAACGCCAGCGCGAGTGCGTGTGAGCTGAGGATGCGAGTGGCGAACGCCAGTAAGAGTGAGTGTGCAAGGCCAGTGTGAGTGGTGAGTGTGAGTGAATGTAAGAGCTGAATACGAGTGGTGAGACAGCGCGAATGACTGCGATTGGTCAGGGAGAGTTCAGAGCGCCCCTGAATCCGAGTGGTGAGTACGAGCCGTGAACGTGAGTGCTAGGGGTGATTGCTAGATCTGGGCGTAACGTGAGTGCAGTGGTGAGAGTGAGCACGAGTGAGAGTGAGTGGCGACGGCAAGTGATAAGCGTGAATACGAGCGTGAGTGGCTGGTGAGGCGAGTGGTCAGCCTGAGCGCGGGTGAGTGCGAGTGGAGAGGGCAATTGCTGAGCGCGAGTGCGAGGAAGAGCGTGAGTAAAAATACATTTTTTTGTCAGTGTGAGTCCGTTGCGTGGAGATTTACCAAGGTATGGAAGGAATATTTACGTGAGAAATAAGACTGCATTAATATTCGATCAATGTAACGAAGTTTCAGTTGAATAAATGACATCGTGTTCACAGTCCTGTATCGCACTCTCGAAGACAGTTCACTTTGGTGAAAAGGCCCCTCGCGTTCTGATAATACAGCTTAACTTTCTGTAATGTACTCTGAAGCTTTCAGGGTGGCGGGAGCTTTTTTTAACTGGTGTAAGGGTTACCAAACTCCTTAAAAGTGGTGGAACACACGGTCACTTGGCCACACTTTGGGCTTTTCTACGATCCGAAGTGGTTTGCTGCCCAGGGAAACATGGAGCTAGCTGCACGTGTGGGATTTCGTTTTTCCCCTCGTGCATGTCATTGCCTTGTCGCCAATGAAATTCGTCAGCGGTTCCGAACGTGAGATAGGCTAGTATTCGTAGCGGGGAGAAAAATAACAAGGTGTTTGTGGCCGGGATTATAGCGGGCGTTTTAGGTGGCCATTCTTGACCTACCAAGTGTAAGCCGGTAGTCGTGAGGGCTTGCTCACCGGTTTTCTCAAGGATTCTATCTCCACCAAACCAGAACCTCACCGTTATATTCATAACTGCGAATCTCTAAGCGTTTATTGTTTCTTATATACGGACAGCATGTTTTGTTTCCTTTCTGACGTTCCTTGGTTCACTTGGTTTTCCTCCTCATTTGTGTACGCGCCGGCCTTATCCGAGGACAGCGGTGCAATGAGACGGTAAAGCTTTCTCATAAAATATCGCAAAAGGAGAAGCTGTAAAGACAACAACCCTGCACTTTACAGTAGGCACCAAGCTATCGTGGTCGTAGACTAAAGTACACCACAAACGTCAATTGACACTGGTGGAATTGGTACGCAGATTCACAAAGTGGTTTCTGGTGTCATAAATACACAGCGTATGCAGAGGATGTTTGATTAGTGTTGCTTAGTGACCATGCTAGTGGCATTGCTTTTTGTTGTCGAGCTCAAAGTTAGCCTATTTTCTTCGAGAGATATGTCAGTGTGGTTCATGCAGCTTCAGTCTACACTTAGGAACCAACAACAGGGTATGCAATGACTCGGAAACGAATGTTGTGCGCATTGATCTTCAAAACGGTCTTATCACTACAACCCTTCTCGCGGACCAAGACAAGAAGACCAGTGGTCTCAACTTGGGCAAGCACCTTTCATAAATGCGAATGGTTCCCCTCCGCAAGTGCGGTGTCCGGCCAGGTACCGTATCTGCAAGAAATGTTGAAATGAAGGTACGCTAGGAGCCGATCAGGTGAAAATTGAGTTCACTTTGACGATCTTCCACGGTGTTTATCGGGAGAAGCGATGCAGAACGAAAAGTTCGTGAGACATTACCCGAGGCAGCGAAGAGAGTCATTTACAAGGCAGGGGCGGAAGAAGTCATCGTATTTCGACGAAAATTGCAGCGAAGTTAGAAAAAAGTGCCCATTCTTTCACTTTCTCCTCGAACCATCGGCCCATTCCGAAATAACCCGCTCCTGTGGCTCGGTGGCTAAGGCGTTGAGGTGCTCAGCACGCGGCCGCAGGTTCGATTTCCGGCAGCCGCGGCCGCTTTTCTGGTGGAGGCAAAAAGAAAAAACGCCGGTGTGCACGAAGTTTCGGATCACGTTAACGATCACCTGGTGGTCAAAATTATCCGGAACATTATCCATCGCCTGCGTGGCATCGGCGCGTTAAACCCTATATCAATCAATCAATCAATCAATCAATCAATCAATCAATCAATCAATCAATCAATCAATCAATCAATCAATCAATCAATCAATCAATCAATCAATCAATCAATCAATCAATCAATCAATCAATCAATCAATCAATGACACCATTCCGAAATAACCGGCTCCAGTGTGTACTACTGTGAATTCTGCAAGGCCGTTTATTTATACCTGCATTCCGCAAGTAGTACTTTTCGACGGTCGCGTACGTTGGGTCGTCGTATCCCGCCTTGTGGTGGTTGAGAGTTGGGGGTTTTAAAAACACTAAAAACTCCCAAAATATGCTCTTTCTTCGTTTTGCGTTCAACTAGGACAAAATTAATATGAAACAGCTTCCCCACGGAATCCTGTGGGGATTCGCCTCTCGCTGGAGGTCGGGGAACATGCCTGACGCTACAGAATGCCGAGTATACAATGGCATTTGCTGAAAAGGAGGAGCTTGGGAGTCTTCGAAGCCCCTGAATTCATCAACGTGTTTGCAAACATTTTGCTGCATCCAATTACCGAGTCCCCTCGGCTGTCGCGGACGGCAGATTCCTCTTTTCCTCCTTACTTCTGCTTCGTCTTCGGAAGTGTGTCATGCAAAAGGCTCGAAGGTCGAAGGAGATCGAGCCTAGACACAATCATACCCGCACGAGAGTCTCAACGTCGGGAAGGCTTTGTTCGCTGCACCGCTAAGCATAGATGCAATAAGCGGACATTATTTGTTCACGGGTAATCTTAACATCATTCTTGATGTTTTATGTGAAATCGATTCCTAGACGTGCGAACATTTTTAAAGCTCAAGCTCTAGTGGAGAATTTGTGATACCGGTATGAAAATATTTCATTCTTTATGTGCTAACAAAATGAAGGCGTCAAAGGAGGAGGAGGAGAAAAGCGAACGGAAAGGTCGAGAGGTTATCCAGGCTTGGAGCCCGGATTGCTACGCACTGGGGAAGGGGTGTTCAGCCGATGAAGTAGAGAGGGCAGGCGAAAAAGAGGAGAAAATAGCAGGGCAGCGCGCACACTTTAGTCTCTTTTCGGGC
The DNA here is from genome assembly GCF_048455015.1 of Haemaphysalis longicornis. NCBI lineage: Eukaryota > Metazoa > Arthropoda > Arachnida > Ixodida > Ixodidae > Haemaphysalis > Haemaphysalis longicornis. The sequence goes on from NW_027526276.1 coordinate 2,706,721, forward strand.
ACTATAGTCTACATCTAGGCCTGTGCCCTTTATGAAACCCAGAAAAACTTTTGTTGTCTTCTGGGAAGTCGATTGTAGGGGTCGATGTCGTAGAATAGCCTCGACTATGAACGGTTGATTGTCCAATCGACTGAGCTTGGAGTCCAAAACGCGTATTTTCAATGAATACTGGGGGCAACAACTAAGTTCATGTTCGATTGTCTCTTCAGCCTCGCAGACATCCCAGAGCCCACTATTCGCCATCCCGATGAGGTAGGAGTGGGCTTTCGTAAAGGCCACGCCCAAGTACAGTCTACAAATTGAAGTAGACTGTGAACGAGACTGCCCACATGAAGGACGCCGCGGTAGTACAGGGTCTCGGTTGTGGAGGCGCGGATGCACAAAGTTCGGTGTATTCCATTGACTAATGAAGTCCTGCACATGAACTGACGAAGCACCCTAGTGGCTTCCGCTAATTGTGCTGTTTGCACAGTAACTGCATGAAAAACTGGCTTAGAGCCAGTGGTGGCCAATCGATCTTCTTTATAATGCCTGGAACATGGAGACGAATCGCGGGGGTTGCCAGGCACTACAACGGTGAGAACGGCGTGACCGCACGCGCGTAACTCGACGGTACTTCAGCCCTGCGCTTTGCGACAATGGCTGCAAATGAAGAGCGTGCAAAACTTCGAGGAAGCTGCGCAAGTTGTTGACATGGTAGCCTCGTGAGGAGCCTCATGTGTTGGCCTAGCGTCTCAGTGTCACATAAGCTGCTATAGGATAGTCCTGTGCAATGTATATTGTTCCCACACGCACACCACGGCAAAAAAAGACACGGGCGGAGAGCTTGCACTTGGATGCTTTGGATCGCCTGAAGGTTACTGGAGCATATACTGGATATCGCTGGCAAGCTGTAAACCAGAACTTCCAGGAAAAGTGCCTAGTACAGCTGCAGCATTCCTCCGACCGATGTGCCCCATGTCTTTCGAGCGAGAAATCTGAAATGTGTGTGATGACGGTGAGTTTCTTCTTTAAGAAAGACACATGCACTCCAGGACATACCCATGTCGATGACCACGTCAAGAAATTTATGATTTCTGAAGCAACATATCGATTTTCCATTGATCGTAGTGGAATACCGAGACATGGGTTTGCGGGCATATGCCAGAACCGCTATCTTGTCGCTAAAAACACTCATTCCTTGCTTTCGGAGGTATGCCCTGGTCACATTGGACACTTTTTGAAGCCGTGCTCGCAGCTGAGTTTAATTGACAGTCGAAGCCCACAAACAGACATTATCGGTGCACATATATTCGCAGAAAGAGAGTGTACAAGCCCGATTATAGCTAGGTTGGAAAGGGTTGGACATAGCACCACACCTTGAGGAACACCACGTTGAATGATGTCCTGCGATGTTGCGTCATCTTCTGTCTTTACAACAAATGACCTTCCTGACAAAAAGCGGCGCATCCATTTGCAAGTTCGGCCACCGAGTCCAAAGTGTTGAGGGGCATCTAGCAGAGCCTCGTGAAGCACGTTATCATACACCATTTGACACCAAGAAATAGGCTTTTAGATGCAGAGCATCTGATTCACTCGCCTTGTCCCTCCGGAGTCGTCGTCGTTGTAGTCGGCGTTGTCCACCCCTCCCCCATTCTCCTCGCCGCGCCAGCTGCGCTCTCCGCCGCTCACCCCCTCTCCTCTCTGATAGCGAACACTCTCTCGCGAGGGGCATTGGATTGGATTCGATTGGATTGGCTTGGATTGAATTGGCTTGGCTTGGCTTGGCTTGGCTTGGCTTGGCTTGGATTGGATTTGGATTGTGTTGGATTTTGTTGCGTCATAGCCGCGGCACGTTGCGTCATAGCCGCGGCAGACGCGCTGGGGCCGGCGCATGTGCAGTATGCTCTCTTGCGCGGTTTCCTCTCCTTCTGGCGCGCTGCGCATATAACCGGTGTGCCGTTCTCCGGCGAAGCAACATCCACGCTTGGCTCAAACACCTAGAGTCCACGTCGCTTTACAAGTACGCCAACGACGTCATCGACTGGGACAAGCTTACGCAGTTCCCTCAACGTTATGCGCGCTATAAAACGCGGTCCCTTCGCCGCTCCGCCTATGCGTCGCATCTACACAGGGGTTCCCGCGAGGGGAGGTGGGAGTTTTTCATAGATCCCGCGCAATTGCGATTTTATATTTCTTGCGTATTAACCGCGAAGCTGTTTAGCAAATACTAATTGTTTGTGCCCACAGTTAAAGTACGACGAAATTGCGGAGCGCGCGCACGTGCGAGCGAGCACATGACACCGAACCTCGCGGCGATCGCCCAGCAGTTACAACAAAAAGAAAATGTCTAGCGAGCGTGTGTGCGTACTTCACGCTCACCGCTCAGCGTCTCCAGCGCGCGTTCGTCCAATCAAGCATTCACACTTATGGAGATTCGCTAGGATTGCGGCGACGACCGGGCAACAAAGGAAAACAAAAAAACGCCGAGCGCTTGTGTGTGAGTACCTCGCGGCGACCGCCCAGCGTCACCGCCTAATGTTTTGTGAAGCCAAGCATACCCACAAACGATTATTTGCCAAAACTGGCTAAAAAAAGGACTCAAACGTTCGTCGTTATCGGAGCAACGGTGGCTGTGAAGTAGAAAGACTCCTGCGTTCGCCGTAATCCTTGCGACTCTTTCTCGGAACGATAAAGACACATCATCGCGTACGCCCTTGAAGTTGATGTCCAATTATTATCCTTCCAAAAAAATTAAAGCCCGCACTTATAGCAACAAGGATGGAGTAAATGCAGTTTCGGCAGTGAAGAAGCAAATCGGATGGAATGTTGGCTTATTCCTTCGTGATGGGTTGTGAAGCTTGCATTCAGCTTCGCTACCTCCACGTCTTACGCGTTTTTTTAGCTCTTTCATTACTTTCGCCAAGAAACAGGCAAACCTTCCTATGTTACTTCCTGAAAAAGTTCTTGAAAATGAACGCCTTTATTTCTAACCCTGGCAGCGACCATTTTCCTATTATAAGAAGCTGTATTGCTTCTAAACTGTACGCTACGAAGCCCAGTCCAACGTTATATATGCGGACAAGTTCAGATATGCTCTCGAACAAACTATACCGCGTTGAAATGTTGGTAAAAAGCGCATCTCTGGAGCCATCATTAGCGCTATGTAGACTGTGGCGGGAACTTTTTGGAAGAAAGTGAGATCTTCCTATTCCTAGTCGGTCTTACTAAACCTTTGTGGCAGCAGCCTTCAGGCAATGCCGTGGTACCACAAGAACGGGAAAAATGAACGCAGCGAATTCATCTTAAAAGTGTTATACGCCGCTGTAGGTACTACAAGATGATGTACAGAGCTCGATGACACGCCCACAGGTCCTTTTTCAATAGAAGAACGGAAAATTCAAATAGATGAAATCATTTCCAGTCATGGTAGCAACACACAGAACACAAATAACCCGGAATGGGAGTAAATGGCTTGTGTCATAACTCAGTACCAATTCGGAGTTTTCAAAACTCCTTCCAATTGGGGTTTCACCTTACTCCCATTATTTCGGCAGTTTTTTCAGTGGCATATGGGAGTTTCATTTTACTGCCACTACAATGGGAGTTTCCAGGGGTACCATTGGGAGTGTATTGTTTCCTCCAACTGGGAGTTTTCAGGGGGCGCGTTGGGAGCAGTGCTGACCTGCATTCGAGGTATTTTTTGTGTGTGTTTTTGTGCGCTTCATATATATGCGCTGCAGTGGAATTTATTACTGCATTTGGGAGTTCTTAAATAAGGGCACAGGCCGCATTTTTATTTTTCGTTGGGGATCACATAATTTCTAGTCTTTTTCCGCTTCAAACGTTGAATGGCGAAACGTGAAAAGTTTATTTTCTGCACTGTCAATTTATTGCATAAAAATTACATGAATACGATATACGTGTGAACACGTTAATAAGACAATAAAAACACTGAATCAACAAAACACGTACATCGAGAACACAAGGTATCTTGGTAAAAACTTTATCTACTACAACACTCCTCAACGAAAAAAATTTAAGCCATTTGCAAACAATTAGGTCAGCATGTCGTCGGTGAGCTGTTTGCTTGCACCTGCCTCCCAAACGCTGACGTTGCCGCACCCCCTGACACGTTCTTCTGGAAGCCACAGCAGCACATTCATTAGAGGGGTAGCAAAACGCTTTAAATCTGCAGTAACAAATACATAAGCATATTGGGCATCTGACCTGGAAAAAAAAAAGAAGCGGCACTGTAAAGACGCTGAACTTGTCACTCTTGTGTCCAACTTTCCGTAATGTCTGAATGTTTGTTTAAAGCTACGCAAAATTGCACTTCTGTCCGAGACACCTGCGCTCACTAGTTCGTCAAAACGAAGTGTTCTGCTGTCCAAAAAGGTGCGCCCAACTTCTCAAAATGCTTCCTTTCCCTCTTTTCCTTGCGCGTAGTGTTCTGGGAACGAGCTTCCCCCGCACTGCCCCTCTCTCCCCTCGCCGAAAGTTAAGGAAAAATCTCGGTCTACATATCTCGGTCTACCCAACATATCTACCCTAACTTTAACCTGATGCATTAGAACGAGCATTCGTTCTGAAGACTTATTTTAAACTCCTCGCTCTTCCTCTTACTGACTACAGATTGCGCTTTCTCTCCTTCAGCTTGTTTAGGCTTTTCCCGTTTTATGTTTTCAGCTATATTACTATGCTGTGGTACATAAGAAGTCTTGAACTTACCTAACTGAACATCCTTGTACCATACGTAAATGTGCCCGAGAAAGAAGTCGATTCCGGTAATAGTTTCTTCAGTGGGGCTGTTCCATGTTCATTTTTATATTGGTTGGTTCGCATAAAAACCCCCCGCACTGCCCCTCTCTCCCCTCGCCGAAAGTTAAGGAAAAATCTCGGTCGGTGTGACGCCTGCGCGTGCCCCCCTTCAAAAAAAAAATAATAAGCAGTCGCCTGTCGACTCTACAGAAGGCTCCCTCGAATGGCGTTTGCTGGTTATAGTTACACGCGCCTAGCGTACTGAGAGCTCCCACGGGGCCCCGACCTTCTCCCTTTCCAGTGAAAGCAGTTAATCGCCGGCGGCACCAAAACCACCTAGGTGGTGGTGGCGGCACGCGGCAGTCACCCTCCTCGTAGCAGGCGCGGCTGGCACCACACCTGCTTCTCAAGAAAAGCGGCCGCCCTGCGACGTTTGACCGGCCAACTTCACCCTCGCCTGCCAGTAAGCCACAGACACAGCCTAACAAAAACACCTAACAGCCGTCCAGAGTTCGGACAGTTTTCATTCTGCTTGCGAATGTGAATGAGTGAGTGTTCTGCTCGAGACCCGCGCAAATACGCATTGCTTTCACACCGTTCGGCCTCCCCAATGACGTTCCGGGCATGGTGCCGTCTTTCACGCACAACGCTCACCTTTAGTGGAGGAGAATCGCCCGTGCAGTGGCGCGGGAAACACGTTGAGTTTATTTGAGGCTAGAAGGGGCAGAAGTCTCCCAAAATGTTGCGTACAATAAAAAACGTGAAAATCTTACCTTCAACAACCTCGCAGAGGCACAACCGCGTGGTTTTGAACGAGCCACTCTCAGCGATCACTGCATTTAGGCCTCGCGTCGGCTCGCTGGCGTAGTCCGTCGGCTCGAAGGTCGGTGAGACGGAGGCGACGTTGCAGTCCGTCGCACGTCAGTCCAGGCTGGTTCCACAATGTTCGCAACGAGCTTCGGTTGTTGGGAAGCACTTCACATCCGTTCGTCCGGCCGCAAGTTCACACTGGCAATATATTTTCGGGGACGCTGGAGCTCACGCGACACAGGACACCAACTGGCAGCCATTTTGTAAGGACGCGTAGAGGAGGAAGGGGTGAAGGAGGAGGAGAAGGAAATGGAGGTGGCGTGGGAGTTTTTAATACTCCCATTAGGACAAACGCAGTAATCACAGCCAGATACTGCGTTTTGTGAAGAGGTACAACCGTGGTAAATGCGCTTATTTACGACGGCTTGTGGCCCCCTGTGTAAACTGGCAGTTTTTCCACCATCATACTACCACACGTGGGAGCAGGCCGCCTGTCGTGAGGAGTTTAAAAGACGTATTCCAGCCAAGAAACTCCCATTCAGGCTAACTTGTGTTTTGTGTGAAACGTGTGAATGCGCACAGGAGGTAAGGACTTTGCCCTCAGTATAACCTTGATAATGCCACCCGCTCTGACTAGCATGGCAACAAGAGAAGGAAAATAAATATTTTATCATAAATAAATATCATGCAAAATAAATAAATATCATGCATTCATTCGCACAGCAATCACAACAATGGTGACTAAACAGTCCTAGACTACCTCAAAAATCACAGAAAAATACAGCTCTTCGTAAAGCGAAAGTCGTGTGCAGAGCGGACTGAAGTATTCTTTGTCACGGCTCGTAGCTCCTGTGTATTAAGAAGTGATCGTGAGATCAGCGAACGAACGGCCAGGCCCGCTACTCTGCCATTATTATCACGCAGCGTGTCGCCGCCACCAGGCATGTTGTTGTAAATCATGTTTGAACCCCGCGCATGGCGGTGCACGCCACTCTGCTGTTATGTCGCAGCGCGTCGCCAAGCATGTTATTGTAAATCGTGTTGGAACGTCCTTTGCGAGTGTGACGTGATTTGATGACCCACACAACCAGGAGGGCGACGAAGGACCTATGTCGTTCCAGCCCGCAGCGCATGGTCGGCTACTTTGACGCCGCCTTGGCATACTACCCTAACCCCTTACACATTTGTCATACGTTCATCCTCCTCTTTACAGCGCGCTCATTATTGGAGGCACCTTCGTTCTCACGGTTCTCACTTGGAACGTTGCCGGCGGGGAGGGCCTCCAGCCGCTTTGGAATACCGCCCTCCTCCCTACGTTTCTGCCATACTTTCGCCCCTATTTCTCCTGTTTTCCTTCAGTCTTTTGGTGCAAGGCACGTTACAAGGCACGTCTACGGCGTGAAACCACCGTAGCCTACTCCCGAAGGTCTACACACTAAAAGAAAAGCGCATTAGATCCCTATGGACTACCCATTGACGATGGCCGAGCTGGTTACGACTGTGAGCCAACCAGAGTAAGCGGACGCACCCGCAGCTGATGGTACCACCCCATCTACTCTCATCAGCGTTTGCGAAGCATTCTACAAGTTCCTTTACTGCTTCAAGGACATCAAATAACACAAGCCGGAGAATCTGTGCCCCAATTCACCTAACTGAAACCTCTGAAAAATATGCAGCACTGAGTTTTCAACGCTATTCAATGGCTCAGTGTGGGTATTGATCGGCAGGGAAACGCGCGAGCTAAATTGTGCCATAGCCGTTGCTCAAAGGACAGCCAGCTGAATACAAGACAAGGCAGCCTACAATCCCGCGAGCAAAGTGTATTCTAGCTTGGAGGCAACTGGCAATAGGTTAAACACAACCGGGTCATAGTGTTGTAGCACTAGCAAACCTCCCGACGTACCCTTCTCTTACCTTCTTTTTTTTGAAGAGCGGGTCGACGATGACTTGATTAACACCACCTTAATGATCCTTCATTCTAGTTCAGTATCGACTATTAGGCCACGCGATACGTTTTCTTCTGATCTTCGATATCTTTTCTTCTGTTTTTGTTTGGACTTAGCTGCACCAAGTCTGCTGTATTTTACACACAAACACACACGTGTGTGCCTTAATAAGATGATCAGGACCTTACTCCGACTCATAACAGCTGATCGGTGTAAAATCGACTGGCCTTCGCATTTTTGCGCCAACTGCAAGCGCAAGTGGCACAAATCTTGTGGTTTACAATACTTGGGACATCCAAGGGTTTATTTCTGGCGGGATGTTATTAGGCAAGGCAATTTTTAAAAAAGAACCAACAAAGTTCCAAGTAAATTTCCATGACGTATGTCATACAACGCTGTAGGATAGTATCACGATACACATTCAACCCATTTTTTGAACTGGTATAACGCAACGAAATATCCAAAGGAATTCCTGCACTTCAAGAGTGGCCTCTTACGCTGCAAACGGCTAATGTACCATCAAGGTTGCACTGAAGAGAAACTTCTGGAAGTCAACGTTTTAGCACAAAATGCACAGTACAAGGTAATATGAGACATTAAAATTGTAGAAGAACCTGGATCTAAACGGTCATAAAATTCACTAGCTGACTGAACTTCCGGCAGACCTTCTGTACTGATTCTCCACGAAGTATAATAAATAACAACAAATTCCATACAAGACAAACAGTTATTGTAAATTCATTTTCGTTCTTACATAAATTTTTTTCTCCTTCTTCTTTCTAAACAATTATTACTTGTTAAACAATTTTTACAGTGGCGGAGAAACCAGCACGGCTAACAACAAGAAACAGAAAAAAAATCTCAGCCGCAGCACTGTTGATCAAATGGCTTGAACCAGAATTTAAAGGAAATAAACGAGACGATCACAGTGTCACTCATTCCAAACAGGAGCAAAAAAAATGGAGAATTTCATTTCGGATACCACAGCAACCCCTACCTATGCGTATTTAAATTTTAGTTTACCACCACTCATGCTTAGGCATGAGCTTGATTTGTGTGCGTTCGCAAAAATATCCAAAATAGAAACTTCTCTCCGTGAGGCACCCGGCACAATCATCACCCAGCCGTGTACGGGGGGCCCAGCCATCTGTAGCTATGACTTTATATCGCTGACCGGCGCCGCTCGACTTTCGAGACCATTTTCACAAGCGAGCTAGGCCTAATCTGTCAAAGCGGCGTCTCCTCGTCAGTTCTAGTGCATTCGCGATAACGTGGCAAGCCCAGACGCACAGATGAGCTCCCGCTACAAAATCGGAGTTCGCGAAGTCGGTTGCAATTGTTCTAGCGCGAGCTACTGCGGCCAACTTTGGGAGGGATGTGAAAGACTGCGGACGAAACGATGCGGGCCTGTCAGTAATAAAGAACTTTGAGTGCAAAGTTTTGAAAACCATGTGAGGGGCCACAGCTTGGTTTCCAACGAAGGGAGAGCGTCCGCCAGATCTGTGTTTTCTCTAGCCTTGCACAACTAGGGAAAACAGCGCCAAATGTTTGTTTATTTATTCAAAAATACCCCTCAATGCCCTGACTAGGAGGGTGTTACAAAGGGGGGATTAATACCTTGTGAACGAACGCGAAGAATACTAACAGCATGTTAATATGTTAATAGACGAACAAGTAAATACGAGCGTGTGAAACGCAAAAGAAGAAAAAAAACCAAGAAGAAAGAAAAACGAACAGAAAATCCGAATAGGAGTCATTAACAAAGCTAAAAATTACTATTAAGGGAAGCAAATATTATGTACTTAGTGTTTTCTTACAACAATCCAAAGCGCTGTGCGAACAATGGATATCTTTTCACCCTGCAAAGCCTCCCGCATTCAGGCTACAACAAAACTTCCAAACAAGACCCCAGGAAGTTATTACACATTCCGTCGTAATGCTGAAAGCAAACATAGCCCAGGGGTTTTCACTGTGCTGTGGCAAGAACAGAGATTACGATTTTGCAATTTTGGTGATGAATTAACAGATAATTTTCTTTTTATTAAAATACTTGCCATCGCACTTTTGTGCTATGTTGAAAGGAAGTCTGCTAACCTTTTCGTTTTCCTCTTGATGCAGAGACGGCCCATACGTCTTCAAATGTCTGGCTTTTTTTAATACCTTTCGCGCAGCTGTCTACTCGGCCATACACATTTCACAGTAATATGTAGGGACCAGTGCGCATACGCGTAGCAGTTAGAGGCCTTGGGCCTATTAGTGGCGCTCGTTGGCTACCAGTCAGCTGGTCGTGGTTGGTTCTTTAACTTTCCCTAGTTTCCCTAGGGAGTAGCCGACTATACGAACAAATGGGGAACTTTCAGGATCTCGGGTACCACCCTAAGTATGGCATTTATTTTCTTGGGTGTTGCGCCATAAAAATATTTGCCCAGTTTTCGAAACGTAATGTCATTCCCCCAATAAGAAGGCATTCCGGAAAACATACATTGAAATGAACAGTGAAGGCAGCCCGAAAGATACATTGGTTTCACCAGTACTGCTGTAGAAATTACGTGCTACATTTGCGCATTCCAGTGCGAAAAATACTAACGATTCAATTAAAACAGTCGGAAAAATAAGACAGGTCGTCAGTGAAACGTCCAAATACACTAATCACAAACTTTACGCGGTAGCGGAGTGACTTGGGCGTTGTGCTGGGGAACCCAACGTTGCGGGTTTGATCCCGAAAAGCCGCGGCCGATTTTGTGAAGCACGTTAATAGCAAAGACACCCGTGTGCAGATATCAGTGTTGTACACGTTCCCCTAAAATGGGAACGAAAGCTCGTTCCTCGTTCTTTCCCAATTTTGAAACGAGTTCCCGTTAGAAGTTCCTTTATTGCGAAAGGAACGCGTTCCAGTTCCACTTAAAAAATTAGTACGTGTGGTTACATTAACGTTGCAATGAGGTTTTTAAATCAAAATATAGTGTCGGAAAATCCTGGGGCGAAAATAAGTGAGAAATTTAAAACTCACATCGAACTACGTATATTATACGAATATTAACACCGCCGGTAGCAGATTATCTGGATATAACCACAATCAAAAGAAAATCTCCTACCCGAATTTTTTCAGAGAGCACCGGGCAATCTCGAGACGGCTCTAGGACATTTCGGTGCAGGATGTTTCAGTGCGGATATTTCGGTGTTCGGACATATCGGTGTACGGGCGTTTCGGTGCATGGACATTTCGGTGTAAGGACATTCGGTGCGGGAACTTTTCGGCGACCAAGTTATCCGGTGCTTACCTGTTTGCGACAGCCATTATATTTTATTTCCGCTTAACGCGGGTTATGGACAACAATCTCGAGCAGTGAATTTATATGTTGATTTTTTTAGAAATTCTATATTTATATATTTTTGTTTATTACCTATTCCTGGGGACACCTATGATGCAGCCGATTGAATTCTTTAGCACAAGTTTTTTTCCCTTTACGACAGCATACTCGCTCTTTTTTAGCTAAGACAATTAACCGGTGTATCCCATGGTCCGACACCTTTTTTGTATTTTTTTAAATTACACAACCTCAAATGAGATAAATTACAGCACACTCTAAATATCCAAAACTTAACAAACGTTAGCTAGCCCCCAACAATGCAGAAATTCCTATGAAGGTTATTACGTAGGCTGGGCTGCCTTGCTAAAATGAATTAGCGAACACTGGCCTAGGACATTGTCGTGGAGGAAGAACTGGCCTTGTTGAAAACAGCCGCAGCTTCTAATGTGTTAAATGTTGATTAAGCGCGTACGGGCTGTGCATACAAATTGCACCCATCCTGTTCGGGAAAACCAACCTTCGTTTTACGTTTACATGCCTACATACACCACAAATTAATTCTTTGTCCTAGCGCCCCCCCCCCTCTCCCCGCCTGCACGCTGTAATCTGGACCAGATTTCTTTTTCAGTCATATCATTTTCGGTTTCCCCTGAAAATCCTATAGGCGTAGCGGAGTTTACTGTCTCGGAAGCATCACCGCAGTGATACAGGAAAAAGCTTTACATTCACCAGGAGCTCACGAAACCTCTGTAATGTGCAACAAAAAGCCACCCAAAAAGCCACTGAGAACACAATGGCCACTATCGTTTGCTGGCTACGACCTTCCGCGCGTCGCGGTCATACCGATGGCACCCCCGCTCCTGGAATCGCTATTTTTTCGCCGTCAGTCTTCCCATTGGGAATTAACTCTTCAAGTCGCGCACATCATTGTACACCCCAGGCATACATTGCTTTCTCCTATTATAAGGAGCAAAAAACTGAAAAGGCTAGTGTGACGAGAGCAGCAACAGTCGTCTTCAAGCTTTCGAAGTCCAGTTGACGCAATGGTAAACCACAAGTGACACCCCTCTCTCTCTACCAAGGAGGCTGTTAGCCGCGGGGCTCAGCCTTCTCCTCCCCTAAGTAACGCCACCATAAGTGCGATCGTTGATTGGTTAGTTTTAAGTAGAACCGACACCGAATTCAACGAATGCGAGATTGATTAAGAAAATAATTAAAACGGAATGCACACGCGCTTATCTACCTCGTTTTTCTGTTGTTGTTTTTGCGGATGTTTTGCTGTGTGGGGGGGGGGGGAGGTAGAAATAAAAGCACCAGCGTCTTGCACCATTGAGCGAGGTGAAAGCAAAGCGCTTTGGTAACACTTAAAGTAGTAGGGTTGTTCACATGAATGTTAAAATTAAAAAGAAGTTTAACGGATGGAAATTAACAACGTTAATTTTTACCATATACTACAGAAATTAGGTTTTACGTGGCAATGCTCCGCCAGGGTTTAGCGTTCGTTTCCCCGCACGGCGGCACAAGAGCAAGTCTCGCACGTAAAATCATATCGAGTCACGAAATTACTATATTAAAACTAAAATGTTGAAAGACACCCGCCGCGGGGGCTCAGTGGCTAAGGCGTTGCGCGGCTGAGCACGATGTCGCGGGTTCGATTCCCGGCCGCGGCGGCCGCTTTTCTGATGGAGGCGAAAAGCAAAAACGCCCGTGTGTACGAGATTTCGGCGCACGATAAAGATCCCCAGGTGGTCAAAATTAATCTGGAGCCCTCCACTACGGCGCGCCTCATCGCCTGCGTTGCGTCGGCGCGTTAAACCCCACAATCAATCAAAATGTTGAAAGAATGCCTGGAATCTCAAGTGACTCAAAATGTCTCGGCCAAGACGTCGTGCACCAAAATGTCCGTGCACAGAAATGTCCGCACCGAAACGTCCTGCACCGAAATCTCCAGATCCCGTATTAGACAATCTTTCCCCGCCAGGGACCAATTCTATCGGCCAGACGCAAGTCCTGGCCCCCCCAGGCAAACGATTAAAGGCGAAAAGCATTCTCGTGGCGCTCGAGATACCACGCCACACGCCATTTGGGAATGCCCCTCTTTACCCCCGCTCCGTTTACCCAACCCTCTCACTACCTGGCTGGAGGTGACCGGGAGGTCCTCGCCCGAGCTACAGCTCCTGACCGCCACTAGGGCTCAGGATTACCTGGCGCGCCTCCCTCACCTGAGGGACACTCGCTAGGACTGAACCTCGTCAGAAATAAAGTTATTCTCTCTCGCGGCTATGCTATTCACCCGTCGAACGCAGCGTAAATTGAACCAGCATGACAGTAAGCACAAGCTGCGGCCTGCTGCGTGGTTATTCTTCTGCCTTTGACCTTCGAGGAAGTATTTACGGCTGAAGGGCGGGCAAATTGACCAGCTTATAGGAAGAGAAAATAAGTAGCGATTTGTGTGGATTTTTGTACTCGAGCCTTGGCATGAAAAACAAACAAATCCTAGCGATGTAACGGCAGGAACGCCGTTCCTACCGTTCCTTTAAAAACGTAACGAGCTACCGTTACAGTTCCACCGACCTTTAATGGAACGGTGGCGTTCCTTCGTTCCTCCAAAAAGGAACTAGTTCCAGGAACGCCGTTCCTTGTAACGCCGTTCCGTACAACACTGGCAGATATATCGACGAAAGGTATCTCCACGTTGTCAAAATTAAACCGGAGACAACTGTGCGGCGCGCCTCATAACTCACGGGTAGCTTCTACGGGTAAAACCCTTATTTATTACAAACGCTAACAGAGGACTGTCGACGGCACACAGAAATTTAAAATGCGTGTCGTAAAATAGGGAATGATGTTTATATAAAAGCGAAGGGCCCCAGTGTAAAGAGATAGGTATTGGATAAATGTTTACAGAAAACAACGGTGGCCACACACACCAATAATAAGCAGTTACAAGTTAGTCGCGTTTCGACAGAGTGGGTCACTTAAACAACGAAGTGGAAATGCTTGTGCAAAACTGAAATGCGTTGTATGCTACGTCATATATACATATAACAAAACATTAACAATAAACAATCGCCGTGTTGGTGATTTTCGTTATTATTTCTAAGACATCGTTTAATAGAAACCACACTCACTTTTTGCTAAACTGCTGTTCAGCTGTTCACTTGTTTTATGTGTACTGGTCGTCGCGCTGCTGGCAAACTGGACTTGATCGCCCATTAAGCTCTTCCGCGTGCACCTTTTCCTTAAACAATACTGGGAATCTCTCATGAAGATCCATTGCTGCGCTCAACATATTAAAAACTTTAGATACTCTCCCAGATAATCTCCCAGGGCATTGATTCTTAAAAAACAGGAACAACCAATAAAGCCCTTGTGCTCGATCTACAGAATAATGGCCCTGCATTCTATGGGTGGTCTTAAATACACCTTCTCCCAGCGGTTAAGTTCCCAAAAAACATGAATAGCCATTTGCGTATGTCAAAAGAATTTTAAGAATTTTTAGTGGGCACGGCAGCAGCACAAGGATACGGTTCACGAACCCTTTTGCGTTCCTTGTCCAGATCGCAACGGGATTGCTGGTGTCACCGTTTCAAGCATCACCTACCCGAGTCACGCCGAACGGGCCGCTGCTGATACCGTTGCCAGCTGGATTTGAACCGATGTGCCAGCCTACGTCACTTCATGACTACTATCCCAGCGCCGCCACCGGGAACGCGATCCTATGGCGCAATGCGCCATACACATCGCCGGAGGGTATAAAGCAGCCGACTCAAGGGGCGTCCAGCAGTGGGCACGGCAGCAGAACAAGGATGCGGTTCACGAACCCTTTTGTGTTCCTTGTCCAGGTGAGCAAACGATTCGAGAAATGTTTTAAAAGTGACGATGTGTTTTTGCTCCTGCTGCCGTGCCCCAGGCCTGTTCATGACATGTTGTGTCAACTCTCTGCATCACTCCGTTTTCTATTGCTTTTGAGTGGCGACATTGAAGAAAACCCAGGCCCTGATGAAGTGTCTATCTCAGTTCAGCTGAAAGCCATTGCGGAGGATATCGCAGGAATAAAGAAGTCAAAGGATTCAACTAACGAGAATCTCAAAGCTATTAATAAGAAGCTTGAGAATATCACCTTCCTAGAAAAACAAAATTTCTCAGCTTGAGACAAACCTTGCCACGATGACAAAAAAGTAGACGAGTTGGAAAACCATAGCCGTCGATCGAATTTGATTATCTACGGTGTCCAGGAACAACCTGAAGAAACCACAGAATTGTTGCAGAAAATAGTAACAAAGAAAATATTTAACGACATTCTAGATGTGCGAACGTCAGGATTCGAAGGAATTCAGCGTTTGGGCCGCCCTAAACCAGAAGAGGAAGCAAAAAGCCGGCCCATAATACTAAAGCTAGTGTATTACCGGGACAAGGCCATGATTTTCAAAGAATGTACAAAATAAAAGGCTCTGACTTTTCCATTAGCGAAGAATTCTCGCGCTCCGTGCGTGACATACGTAAAAAACTGTGGGCTAAAACTAAAGAAAATCGTGATCGCAATGAAAAAGTGTCCCTGATCCGAGACAAAGTTCGCATAAATAACCGTCTATTTGCTTGGAATGACGAGACAGGCGACCTTATTTCACTTGAAAAAAACGAAAGCCAACCCACAGTCGTCGAACCGCGGCGCAGCCAGCGACGACGCCCTTAACGCTCCTGAATCTTAACGCTCGCAGCTTGGTCAATAAAGTGCACCAGCCCAGCTGGAAGCATTGCTTTTGGCATTCAAACCTGATGTAGTAACAATTACCGAAACCAGGCTCTATCCGAGCGTATCTGATCAAGAAGTCGCACCACCCAACAACAGGATTGTGCGCAAAGACAGGGGATCTAGGGGAGGTGGCGTGGCAATCCTTCTTAAGCAAGGCATCGATTACTCTCTTATGGGCGACGTGCCAAATGTTGAGACCGTATGGTGTAAGATACACTTGAACGATAGTGTTCTCTGTTGGTGCCATCTACAGACCCCCTAACGCTGATACTGATTATCTGGCTCCATTATACGACTACATGCACACGCATATGCTAGGTAGCAAAATAGTCATGTCAGGGGACTTTCCCGGAATAAACTGGAACTCTGTCACTGCGTCGCATGCCGCAGAAAACGTGTTGTTTGACATAATGTTTCCGTTTAATCTCGGGCAAGTTGTTGAAGAACCCACTCGTATTCACGGGGCGTCCAGTTCAATTCTGGACCTTGTTTGTATTAGCGACCATTTCCTATCCAACAAAACAGACGTGGAAATTTTCGATGGTGTATCTGATCATAGGGATGTTCTTTGCACCTTGCCGACTGCATTTGTTGTTCACCCACGAGCCCATGAACCTCACGTACTTGCATTCCAAAAAGCAGATGACTATGCTATAATAACTTATCTGGTACACGAATTTCCCGATTACTACGAAATCTGTGAGGATGAACAGTCCAGCATTGATGACGTGTGGCTATCATTTAAGAATCACGTTGTTTACTGCATGAAAAACTTTGTCCCCACTGTAGTAAAAAACACAAGAAAAAAGAGACCATGGCTTAATCGAGAAATAATTCATATCAAACGCAGAATCAAGCGACTAAGTAAATTCAAGAAGTCTCGTTTCAGTTCTGATTACCGGGCACAATTACATTTCATAACGTTGTCTTTAAAACACAAAAATCGCGACGCTAAGAAACACTTTTCAAACGTCCCATTGCATAGTTTTATCAAGACAGCTCCCGAAACGTTTTACCAGTACATGCGCAGTTCGCAAAATCGCAATTCCCAGCCGTCCGGCTTAGACGGAAAGCAAAAAGCAAGCGAGTTTAACGATTACTTCCGAAGTGTTTTCACCCTCGATAATGGTCGAACTAAGCCGCTTCAATAGTGCCTGATCATTACTTGTTGGGGACGCTAACAATTGTTGAATCTGGTGTTATATCCTTATTACTCAATTTGGATGAGAAGAAAAGTACTGGTCCAGACGAAATTTCTAATAGTTTTCTAAAACGGTACGCAGAGCCGATTACTAAAATCTTCACCTTCTGTATGCAAAATCAATCCGGGAAGT
Source organism: Haemaphysalis longicornis (assembly GCF_048455015.1). Lineage (NCBI taxonomy): Eukaryota > Metazoa > Arthropoda > Arachnida > Ixodida > Ixodidae > Haemaphysalis > Haemaphysalis longicornis. The sequence continues at coordinate 2,723,618 of NW_027526276.1, forward strand.
TTCCATCCCTAAGGAATAGAAAATAGCTAAAATAATCGCAATACACAAATCAACGGATGCCTCATGCCCATCAAATTACAGGCCTATCTCACTTACTTCATCCTGTTCGAAACTTCTTGAGCATATCATACTAAAATTCCTCACTGAAGCCGTTGAAACAAATAGCCTGCTTAATCCGAACCAGCATGGTTTTAGACGGGGATTATCGACTACCACTCAGCTAATTGAAACTATACATGATCTTGCGAGACCCGTAAATGAACAAACACAAACTGATGTTTTTTTTCTACACTTGTCTAAGGCGTTTGATCGCGTGTCACATGTAAAACTCATCTCTAAACTACCCAGTGTTTTTGGTGATGATCCCCTCATTCGCTGGATCCATAATTACCTATCTGTTCGGTACCAATATGTCCAGTATGGCGACTATGCGTCTGAAATTGTAAAAGTTAGTTCTGGGGTGCCTCAGGGCAGTGTTCTGGCTCCGTTATTGTTTTTAATATTTGTTAATGATATAACAGATAATATTGATGTAAAGATCCGGTTATTCGCAGACGACTGCATTCTTTACCAGGAAATTAGAAACAGAAATGATCAGCTGAACCTCAACAACGCCGTTAATAAAGTCGCTCGATGGTGCAGCGACTGGCAAATGCAAATAAACACTGAAAAAAACCGTTTCTATGACCGGGACGCGCAGGAAAGTAAAATTAAATTTTTGCTATCAAATTAACGATTTGGTTCTTAAATAAGTTGACGAATATGAATACTTAGGTGTAATAATTTCGTCTAATCTTACTTCGAATGCACATGTGAAGCATGTTACATCTAAAGCCTACAACAAGCTTTTCTTTTTGAAGCACATTGAAAGAAGTCACGTACGAAACAAAGCTTCTCGCGTATACTACTTTCGTACGCCCAGTTCTGGAATACGCTAGTGCTGCCTGGTTCCCGGCCTCAAAGGCGAGCATTGCTTTATTGGAAAGCGTTCAACGTAAGGCTGTGCGCTTTATCTTTAACCGGTACAGGCGTAGTGACTCTCCAACTGAGATGTTACAGCAAGCGGGCCTTGGTGAACTGGAAAAGCGTGTCAAAGTGAACCGCTTGAAGCTTTTGTATTTACTCTTTCACAGTTTGTTAAAGACAAACTCCGATACCTACATTCGAACCAATAAAACCCGTCCTACGCGATACAAACATTCACACACACTCGAAGAATACGATTGCAATAACGACACGTTCTACTTTTCTTTCTTTCCCCGCGCCATCAGAGAGTGTAAATTATTAGATCGCTCTATCACTCAACAAACAACAGTAGACAAGTTCACTCCTCTTGCTGAAATTGCTGTCCTTTCTCGATAACAGGTTTTCAATGATACGTGCGCCAATGTGTGTGATTTCGATACTTTTTTGAGCAAGTGCTATCTTTTTTTGGCGTTTACCTTTCTTGCTTTTATTGTATTGTATAATTTCTGCGGTGGTTTCGATGACTTATGAGCAAGCGCTATCTTTTCTTTTCCTCGCCGTTTATCTTTATTGCCTCTATTGTATTGAATAATTTCTGTGCTACTGCAAGCTCTGTACTTCGAGTCAACCGTCGTTATACTTCTTCGTTAACTATTGTAAAAAAAATCTGTTCGACATGTGTTCTCTGACTATGCCTGCTCCTGTAAAAATCCCAGAAGGGATTGACAGCATCAATAAATAAATAAATAAATAAATAAAATATCTTATCACTGTTCATAACGCATTGCGCTTCATTTGTTATTTTAACAAATTGGCGTGCAACAGCAGAAACGTTTTATTAAAGCTCTAATATTGCACACACGTTTTTGACGTACATCACAAAAACAAACCATCTACAAAATATTTATTGAATTGATCATGGATAAGCTTTTGTGAACAGTCATTCCTAGTACATTTTTGATGGTGACGTCTTTAACTACGACCTATTTCGTTCAAAGCGTCACGGAGTCTATAGGTGACCATTTCTTCTCCTATTTCGTTGACAATACCCTGAAACAATATTCTGAGGTTAGATGCCACAGCGCCAACAACTTCTCCGGCACCTTTCACCCGAACAGATTCCGCCGTCACGAAAACCGGCAGAGGGATACCGTGGTGAATCATAGGTGATTCATTTAAGGTCTGGTTGGTTATGACCGTGGGATCCGTAACCTGCAAAAAAATGCATACTTCTGTAAAGAACACAATCATGAATGCGACTTTACAGAATATAATACTAACCAATATAGTACATTCTGAAATTGTTTTGAAAACGAAGCCCAAAATATCCCATCAATAGGAAAGTACACATACATTTTCTTTGGAAAGCTCAAACAGTCGTTCCCTAAACGTTTCAATAAATATTTCTGTCAGCAAGCTCCTCACTTCAGTGAGTGACACTTCCGACCAAAATATGCATTTAAACAGTAGCCCCTGCCAGCACTCCAAAGCCGCTATGCGTTGGAGCCGGAATACCAATTTCAGTCGTGTAAGTTAGCGCCATGCTAACTCTGGCACGAAATGTCCAACACTGTGCAGCTACCATACATGGTGACATTACCCTCCCGCGGTTATTAGCGACACTCTTCACAAAACTAAGAAAGACTCGCGCTACTAAAAATAGACAGATTGCCATCCCAGTGAGCAAGAGCTGACAATGTTATTCAAACGCATTCAGCTCTTTCCCTAAAAGAAACGACATAGACAGAATGCGTCACTAGAGTATTCTAAAACGCGAGAAATCGCGCTCAGATTTTCATGAACCTTTGCGATTTGTACACTCGGAACCAGGGACACCAGAAACGTTCTGACGAAACAAAAACTCCCTACTTCATATTCGCAAACAGCAGCGTATGCTCCACATTCCGGTACAAATATGTCCAACTATTTGCCGAACCTCGGCTGTCGACCCACATCTTTTCTTCTTCTTTTCTTGCGAGAGATGACCTTCAGAAAGACGTTAACAAAATTGTACCATTTTAATATACCATGTACCACACTCGTTACCTGTTAAACTTAGGATGCCTTTGCAACTAAATTAAAAACAACAAAACACATATCTGTGTAAATATGGTAAGTACATCACCAGTAAACGGCCGTGTTTATTGCAGCGATACAGAAGAAGGGGGTATATATATCCCCATCCGGACGAACCCGGACGTATTCAGCACTGTGAATAGTTCAAAATAGGGTACCTCAGTTCTAGAAGGAGAGGAGCTCTCAGACGTACAATTATTATCATGGTATTCAGCTAGGCTAGAAGACGAACTAAGGGCTTTCACAAAGCAGAAGAACCGCCGCGGTGGCTAAGAGGCAAAGGGGTTGAGCTGTTGGGACTAGAAACGCAGGCACAACCCCAGCCGCGTTGCCTACATTTGAAATGGTTTCGAAAAGCGAGAACGTTCTTGTGGCGAGATTTCGGCGCACGTTAAAGAACCCTGGAGCTAAAAACATTCAGAGCGTCCACTAGGGCGTGCCTCATTGTACCGGTGTATCTTCGGCACGTTAAAAACGACAATCAATTAATCCAGTAAAGGCGCAGCGTGTAAAATACGTGTCGAAGCCATTCGTAAGTTATCAGACGGACTGCAAAGCAAACCGTTTAAAGCTGAAGATAAACAAAGCACTCCGTGAACGCTAGGCTGAGGGAAGGCATCTATAGCTACAAAGTACGAAGTTTTTGTTTTCGCTAACTAAACGTACAAGCGCTTCGGTGTCCTCCGGAAATTTTACCTTGACCCTCAAGAGGATTCTATTTTAATGTTCCGAATAATGAAAAGACACTTTGTTATATAACAAAATTAACCCAATTTGTGCACCATCACGACTGGAATGATCAATCACATATGGGCTTTAACAAAAAACGGAATGAAAAAATGTAATAAACTGTGTCGCTATTATTAATGCAAACCGCTGTTCTTCTTTTGTTAGTTTTATCTTCTTTAACAATTTTGAACAATCGCTAATAAGGCAATACATTAACTTCGCCTAATTATGAAGGCTGGCTTTAAATAAATATTTTTGTAAAACTGCTCCTTTTCTGTTAACCTGTAATAATTTATTCGCTAGGCGTATTACAGATCCCGTATTTTGCTTATTACATTTGTTCTTTCGCAACAACTTAGCTGCGTAGCTTCCAAAAGACAAACATAACACATACTTCCTGGTACGGCTATCATCACCGAAGCGTTGCTATTACTTTCCAAATCGCTACAATTTTCTGTGGCACTTTCAAGTTTGCTTAACCCTTGGTCCATCGAAAAAATGATCGCCGGTCCTCTAAATGTTTTAGTCTTTCTTTATAGCGCCTTTCGAAAAACCTTTTGTGCGGGTAAAGACAGCACGAAAACAAATCATATCTGGGAGTTTTCATTCACGACCGCAATTTTGCGAGTGGAAGTGAAAGAAAGAATGTTACCTGGAAGGTGACTGTCACTCTGGCACTGTTGTAAAAGTCGATAGTTCCGTTCTTTCCACCGCACGTTCTCCAGGGGATTACCACATGCAGTAGTGCCATGGTGTTCGCCACGTCAACCTGCATCAACTTGAGACCGTCACGGCAGAACCCTACGACGGGACCGAATGTCTCCAGCTTGTCCATATTGTGGTACACGGTAGGTCCAACATAGAAGCCAGACACGAACTCTTCCTCGTGGCTGTTATGTTGAGTGTAACGTGACGGCAGTCGGAGGAATATTGTTTTAACCATATCTTCCATGTCCAGGCCTGAGAAGTCACAAGGGTCTCCTACGGGAAACAAGAAGCGACGAACAGGCTTCTGTTATCGCTAACATAGATAGAAAATCGACAACAAACACAACTCAGAGCACGACAAAGGTCAACACCCCATCCCCTACGGGCCGCCATCGGTACTTAGATACACGCTTGTTTGGTACTCTACCGGACGGGAATTTCTGCGTCTGGACAGTTCAATTTCACTTCGATGTGTACCCACTTGTAGGATCTAAGGACGTCCATGCTAAATACTGCACTTAAGTTCCCCGGTGCCTCTTGGAGTCAAACACCATTAATTTACAGGTATTCATAAGCGTTTGGCATAAAATATTTTACATATTTCTTTATGAAACAATAAGATTTGCAACAGACTGGAGCCATTATTTCCAAATTATAGCGAATATGCCTCGTACTAGCATTACGCAAAAGCAAAAAATACGCATTTGGAATTCGAAGCTTTAGTATATCGCTAGGCGATTAGTGTTCATAGAGTAGTCATCCAGCAGTATCACTACTCGGTGTGCTCTGGTACCTTCGGGTATATTCAGCTTCGTCATCTTATACAAAACTTCAAATGGTATTCTTCTGCCAAACTTCCATTTCTTAGATTTTAGTTTAGTTTTAAAACGAATCACGTGAGGCTAAAAACTCCCTCTCAGGCTCCGACGACAAATGAATTGGGGCTGCCTTGTTTTAAAAGGTTCCCGTTCACTTGCCAAACAGTCTTCAAAAACCACTGAAATAAACCGCGGTAAATCGCATACTGTTGTCGGCTATGTTTAAAGCAACTTCAAGCAGTAAAAAACGTATGGAAGTAAACAATATTATTTTCTGTAGCGACCTTGTCATTTACTTGATGCCAACACTAGAATTGCACCTTTAGCTTGGTGCGTCGCGTTTATTGCTCCAGCAGGCAAATATTTGTCGTAGAATACATTACTGTTGTAAAGCGATACAATCGACAATAATAGTTCTCTTGCTTACTAGCGAAAAATACAAATCTTTGTTTCTACGTTTAAAATAGCTCATGTTCTATCGGTTAGAACGTTTTGCATCTCAACAATTGTTCATAATTAATTATTCTATATAATTGATTCATGAATTACCCTGAAGGATATACGACTGAAAAGAATTTGCTAAATTATTGCTTGTAAGACCTTGCTAAACTGCTACCTTTCGGTCCCCCTTAAAGGGACACTGAAGTGAATTTGTCAAGCTCCCGTTTTTGCTTCCACTGCGAGCATGGCTCAAATTAGCACACTTTTCATCGTTTATTCGTTTGACAAATCCGTAATTATTTTACAAAGCGCGAAAGAAGAAAAACTACCATGCGCGGTTTGTGGCGGCCGCACCAACTAAAGCTGTGGCGTTAGGAGTAGCGGACACCGTGATTGGACGATGCCCAAGGTGAGCAACCAAACAAGTTTCGGTTTCGGTTTCGGTTCTGTAAAACACAACCGTTGGCGTTGTTGGGTGGGCATTCTCAATAACTCAGTAATCATCGTACCGCGCTTCTGCCATGTTGTCAGCTGTAAAAATGCATAAAGATAAGCATCCTAGGACGGATCGGAATCGTAGCATTCACTAGCCGAAACCTACGCAGTGCATGAACGCCCTCCGCGTACCCGCAGACGCCCAAATGTCATGCGCTTTTCCCCCATATTTGGAGCTTGCCTCCCTCATGCCTGTGTCGTAAAAAGCGTGTCCGCACCAGGGGCGGTATTCTCGTAACTGTCCCTTTTGAAAACGTCCCTTTTGCGCGCCTTCTTCGTGACGTACTTCCGGTTAAGCAGTGAGCGTTAGCAGTAAGTTTGCCGCGCTTGCGTTACGTCACTTCCGGTTCTTTGCTTTTAGCCAATCAGGGCTTGCCAAAAGGGACACTTTTGAAGGGGACGCAAAAGGGACAAAACTCAAGAATACCGCCCCAGGCCAAGGGTCTGTTCATTCTGGCCTGTGCCCACTGCCTGCAAGCAGTCGGTGCTTATGGCAACAGCACGCCAACGAGAACTCGCTAGCGCGCCAGTGCCAGCCTGCGCGCGTTTTGTGAACTAGTTCGTGGAGCCATGAACGTTCCGGCCCAAAAAACGGTGAACTCAATACAGAAAACATCGGCGGAAAACGAAAAAGTTAACTTACAAAAAAAAAACCACGTACCCGTGGGGATTCGAACTCGTGACTTGCAAAACACTTGCGGCAGCATACCTAGCAACCCAGACCGCTCGACCACAGAGCGGGCTCAGCTGGCATTGGTAATATAGGGTATATATTGTACAACCAGTTTACACTTTTATTTAGTTTTGGCATTTCAAGCAGCTTAGGTGACTATTTGTTGTAGTGCGCTCGTGCAGTAAGCGTCGCCCGAGTTTCCACAATAGCTCACGTCTAGCAATTGCATTTTGTAGACGGAAAAGCGTTCGCAGATGCGTAGTCGTGCTGCTGACCGCTGTGCTTGTTCGCCCAGCTCAAAAAAGTGCTTCCCGCACCCTAGTTTTACGCTGTACGGTAAAAATATCAGTTGATTTTATTTCCTTAGTACCTATATTGACTTCGCTGACTCTTCTCCCGCCTTCAAGAGGCCTTATATTTTCCCACTGGCATACCAGTCAGCGAAGCGTCGCATGTGCGCTTGTGCAGCGCTTGAGTGAAGCGACCTTGACTTGGAGCTAGATACAGTGTACAAACTAACCAAGTAAAGAAAGGCAAATTCTACCATTCACAAACGTGTCCTGGCTTCGTTTCAACTGAGCGAACGAATTGCGACGACCCGTCGGCGGCCGGCGGACGAAACGCTGGGCCGACTGACTCTGTCTGAAGGCCGGGGAGCCGTGCAGTAGCGCAGCCAATTGCGAGCTCGGCTCCTCGCGACGTCACACGAAAACGCCGCAGAAAATGGGCGAGCGTAAAGAGAGGAGGACAGCATTTTCGAATAATTTTTCTACTAAATAAAATCGCGTAAACGCGCCCAGGGTGGTCGAAACATGGCCTGGGGACTCCGGACTACAATTTGAGCAAGTAATCCCGCAATGTTTACATATCACTTCAGTGTCCCTTTAACATGGTCTAGTGACGTGGTGTGAGCTAGATCACCCACTTCGAATGAACGGCATCTGTTCACACGACCTGAAGGTTACTCACCGTGCTACTGCCTTATTTTTCTAATTTATGGGTTTGTGTGTAGTAATTTAGTAAGTAGTAGTTTTGTAAGTGGTTTGGGGTTTATTCATTCCAGGCATATCCTCAATCTGCAGGAATGGTTCACCGTTTTGAAACGATTTTCATGCAAAGTTTGACAGTACTTTTGTCTTAGTCTCGTTATTGTCTTCAACCTCCTATTTAGAAGGAATCTTCCACTCACATTGGCGATAGAAGAAGCAATACGTTCGTGCAAACCGAGAATCCACTGTTACCATAAAACTAACTATTCACCTGAAGCCTTTTCCTCGAAAACACTTTTTTGTGTGGCACGTGTGAGGTGGAGATTTTCGCGGAGTCACCAGTCGGCGGCCGAATAAAAGTAAAGGCGAAGTTGTTCAATAGCCTTTTGAAATACCAGCTTGGTCATCGGTTGATGAAAATCTAGCTTGTGGATATGCACGCACGAATTACTTTGACAAGTATGCAAAATAGAGTAGGCTGAACAGTTCCTCATTTTTAAGCTCTTTGACCTCTCGCTTCTCGTGCATCATAGTCGTTCGGATTTAGGGGCTAACCGAAACTCAAAGGTTCCGATGAAAAATAAAAATAATTTTCCGACAATTTCTTGATTAGTATCTCTTTATTTCAAACCAATGCGCGTTTCTTCAGTCGCCCCGTGTAGCCTTTTCTGCCTTCATTCCCGTGGCGCCATCTCTACTTTACCCTTGAGAAATTATTGAGATTTACCCAAGTTATTTAAAATACCACTGTCTGACTGCGCGACCATGGCAGGACATTTTTTCGTTCCTTTCATACTTCTCCAGATGCGTAAAATTACCTCTTTCGTCTACAAGTGCGAAAATTCCACTATGGCGAAGAGCAAGCTTTTTCTAATTTCCTTTTTGCTTCGCAAACTTTTCCATTTTTACACATTTTTTAATCCCTGTCCTGATGCTGATAGGAATGTCACTAACCTTAAGGCTGTTTTGGGGACGATTTGCTGGGTCATGTTATCTGACACAGATTACGGGTTTTTCGTTGCGTTCATGTTCTGCAACATTTACAGCTTACTCTGACTATATAAGTCGGTATGTACATTCACACATATACACCATGTATTCACTCTGATTTGTTAGAACAGCGAATTCGTTTTTAAGTGTATTTTAAACACCTCGCTGAGCGTCTTACTGGCTAGAAGTTGGGCTTCCTTCTTTCAGCATGTTTGGCTCTTTCCGTTTCATGTTTAAATTTACATTACTTCGGATTATGCTGTGGTATGTTACAACCCTTGATCTTACCTAACAACTCAACGACCAGCACAACACAAAAATGTGTCCAATAATGAAGTGCACTCCAGTAATACTTTCTTCACTGGAAATGTTTTATGTTCATTTCATATTTGTTGGATCGCATGAAAATGTATTCATTTTCAGCAGGTCGTTACTGCCGACCACTCTAACTTTTCTATTTACACGGCTACTAAAAATGTCGCTTATTCAAAAAATCCTTCCACATACCTGAAGCCGCCGCCATAGACTCATTCACAGCCGCAAGACAAGCAGCCCATAAAAGAAGCCGTGCCAGGATCCCACGTCGCTTCATTTTACAGAAGGTGCTGAAAAAACACCAAAGTAGCACCCAGTCTGATGTCACCACTAGCAACAGTGAGCCATGGACACAACCATGCCCCATCCGCGTGCCCCATCCCACGACCACCGAGATCAGCCAAGACGTTATCGAAATAGACTTGAACACACGTTGATACTTTTTCTTTGGTCTGTTATCCTGTGGGTTTCCGGGGGCCTTGATCTTGGTGCCATAGGAAGCTTAAAAGGGTTCCACCATGGTCGACCACTCTTGACATGTCGTAGACACTTGAGTCACGGCCCGGGTGTTCAAAAGAAGGTCCCCTTCGCCCCGAGAAGTCCGAATGGCACTGGCTACCACCCCCAAGCACAGGAAACAAAAATACCTTAACATGAATACCCCAGAAAGTGGAGGGGGAAATCTTCCCACCGGTCGCGTAGTGGTTACCGCACCAGACCGGTATTCTGGAGGTCGTGGGTTCAGATCCCAGCTGGCGGGAATTTTTTCTCCACTTTCTTTTTTTCCAAATTCTTTATCTGTTTCAATGACCTACCACATCCTCCCCTTCGCTTTACGAGGTTTTCATAAATGCTAACTATAATTTCTGTCTTATTTTCAACGAGCCCCTCATTTCCATTTCTGATTCGCTACATGCATAGCGACGGCCTCTTTTCTGACAGTCTTGGCGCCATAGGAAGCTTAAGACGGTTCAACGCTGGTCGACGACTCTTGACATATCGTAGACACTCGAGTGACGGCCCGGGGGTTAAAAAGAAGGTCTCCTTCACCCCGAGAAGTCGGAGTGGCACTGGCTGCCGCCCCCAAGGACAGGAAAAAAATTACATTGACATAAATACCACAGAAAGTGAAGGGGAAAATAGCCCCGCCGGTAGCGTAGTAGATATCGCACCAGGCCTGTATTCTGGAGGGCGTGGGTTCGGGTCCCACCTGGCGGGCATTTTTTCTTCACTTTCTTTCTTTCCAAATTCCTTATGTGTTTCAATGACCTACCATATCCTCCCCTTTGTTTTCCGAGGTTTTCTTGACTGCCAACCCTTATTTCTTTCATATATATATATATATATATATATATATATATATATATATATATATATATATATATATATATATATATATATATATATGTATATGTGTGTGTGTGTGTGTGTGTGTGTTGTGGGCATGGGCCGAGTATAGCAGATAGCGCATCGCGTGAATTTCGACCATGGTTGTCGTGGCCCGGCGATGGCGTACAAAAATAAAGCCGATCAGTTCCGCCGAATGTAAATTAACAGGGGCTGTATTGATGAAAAATACGTAGTGGCTGTCATAAGACGTAATGTTTACAAGTTCAAATGTATCACTAAACTCGTGGATCCGCGGGTACTTATAGTTAATTTAACAGGTACAGTACACTGTACAGAAATTTGTATCCACATTCCCAAATGCCTATTGGGCTGATAATTCCCCATAAAGGCTGTCTATATAGGCTCCGAGCTGTGGTGCATGTTGACAATTCCTGTTTAGACAATTCATCCGGCGATTACTAACCGTATGTAAGCATCGCTTATCTTCTACTTTTCAGCACAACATATAACTCATTCCTTTCCTAATCCGTCTTTACGCGGGGAGCGAATGCGTTATGTTTTGAACAAAGGCAAACAAAATACAGAATACATTCCATCAGACTAGAATTTTAGTTATGCTTGAAGTACGGCAAGCGAGCAACCATCGCTCACAACGAAATTGCGTTGCAGAAACCGTGAAATTGGAGTATCATCGTTGCATATTCTTCCTCACCGGAATAAACATCTTGAAAGCGTTAAGCATCGTTATCGAAACATTGTCGAAAAAACGTAAGTCGCCTATTTCCGAGCCACGTATCTCACTCTTCCGCCGTAGGACGTTTCGATGTTTGTGAACTCGGTCGCATTTCACGTGGAACTTTTTGTTGGGAGAATAACGCAGTTTGAATGTTCCGCAAATTTGTGTCCCCTAAGAATATTTTTGCTAACACCACTGAAAATAACGTACGAATGATGAATGAGCTCGAAGAGTGATAGACTGAACGAAAAACCAAGTAGAGGTTCCATCCGACGTCCAAGAAAGCCTTAGTACAACCAGAAATAAGTGCAACTCTCGAATGACGATCCATTCGCTAATTGGTAAATGGTCGTTCCGACTGGGAGAAATCACTCAGAAAGGACGTTTGAGGCAGTTATTTTTATCTTAACATTCTACTCCTTTACCCATGGCAGTTTTCGGAGTGCTGTAGAATGAATATTGATAAAAGAATTATTCTTAAAGACCACACGCCAGCCAAAATATTTAACCGCGGTCACCCCTTTGCCTTCAGTGATAATTTTTTAAATATTTAGAAGAAACGGTTGGCGGCATGACGATTGATCGTGTACTAAAGCAGTTGGTGGATAGAAGCAAGGAACAACCAGTTTTGGAGTTCTACGTGTCGCAGCTCCACTTAGAATATGGGCTCCAGGAGAGTGCTGAAGTTTAAATTAGATCACCATACAAATTCATTACGTGCCAAAAACTCTGGGCAGACCGGCATTTTTATTTCTCCTCATCAGAAGAGCTCCCGGCGAGAATGAGATTCACCTCGGGTATTGAGACCAACATCACATTTCCCCACCCACTGGGCCACAGCTGCACTGATGGAAGACGGTGTATCTATCGGATATTTGTGGTAACATACTTCTATCGGGAAATGTCTGTTGCTTAAGTTCCAAGCTCATTTTCCTCCTTCACATTGGAAAATGTATTCTGATGATCACAACGCACGTTTTGTGGCTTCTCGTACTGCGTCTTCAGAGCCCTTTAAGAACTTTGAGCGAATATTCACTACTACTCTAAGCTCTTGTTTTTCTGCACCAACCCTGAACTGCATTTAACACTTTCGCTGCTGGAAGCGTAACTCCTCTCCTGTACTCCTTTTTTAGGCGAAAAAATATGTGGTGATTGTCTTACCTTTGCACCGCCTGGACGATCACTCTTCTTTCTACCGTCACCTTGCCGCTTTACACTAACACCAGTGTCTAGTTTTATACGTCTTGCGTCAACACTTCGGCACTGAAACTGGACGGCAACACTAGAGCGCGCATGTGGCCGATGCGGTTTTAAGCGGCGGAAATGAGGAGGTCGCACATCGTGAAAATAACAAAGGAAAGCCGGAGTGGGATGTTTTAGCGCACACTGGACACAGAAGCAAGGTTCTTTGAGGTTTCTGCAAGCGGCGCAACGTCCGCCGGAGTAAAATAAGCTGTTACCTCACTTCGCATTGTGAAGGCCGTTTGCCGGAGTAGCTTCTGTCAGAGAATACGCGGGCAAACGGAGCTGCGCTACCTCCACAAACGCACCGCTCGATTCGCGACGGGTTGCGACTTGTCCGCTGGTATTGCGCCATGTTGTTACTAATGGTTTTACAGCGCGAAAAGGCAAGCTGTACTATACAGACACAGCTACAATGTTTACCTTCAAGGGCTGCTGTTGTGGGGTGTACTGAATTTGGGGAACAGTTGCATTTGTTCGCAATTTTCTCTTCGGTAATTGGCGCGTATTCTACACGTAGTGATCAGTGATGTAGCCCATCAAAACATCAAAATACAGCATTTGTACTGCGTAGGACCTACCCTACAAACAAGTAACCATTGTTCAATAGGAAAGTCTAATATCTAAGCAATATGTGGGGGTACAGGTTCTAAAATGTTCGTAATCAGCGCATTGCAGCATTAGACCATGGTTTAAAAGAATTGTGCCAAAGTAGACAAAAAGCGCAGTGTTGCTGTAATTGGTTAAAAAGCTGCGAACACACCCTATCTTCGTTCCTCGCAACAAACTTCCTAAGCTGCCAGAGGCCGAAGTTGTTATTTACTGATCTGATTTTAAATGGAGGCCACAGCTGTTAAGAAAAACTTCATTATCATCATTAAACAGCAAAAAAGCCTTTCAAGTACTTTAAACTGCCCGAATCAGATTCGATCTTTATTGCAAATTAAAAACTGCTTTGAAGTAGGTGCCATAAGTCATGAGATATTTTTGGTGGAACCGTACAGGCCAGTGATTTTGTTTCAGACCGATGGGCGCAAACGCGGTAAATCCACGAGCTCAACGATGTCCAGATGGTAGAAATAAAACTCTTTGTGCTTACTCGACCGTTTCTCACCGCCCACGTAGCACTAATAAGTGCCTAAAATTTCAATTCCCACTTCCTATCCATTGAGAAAAGGGATGAAATTTCGCACTGCCGTAGGAGCGCAACAGCTTGTTATTCTTGATTATCACCCGCCGCTCTTTTTCATGGTCCAGCCGTACAACGTAACCAATCACCTCAATTTTCTTGCGTCCCATTTTACAGAAGTGGCACTTATTTGAGGTGTCTTTAAGAAAAAAATCGAAGCTTGGCCCTTCTCGTCAGCTCACGTCACGGTAGAGAGGCATCGGTGATGTCGAGGGGAAAAAAATCCATTATGATCTTCCGGCGGGAGGACTAAATCACCTTGCATAGCAAGCACGCACCACATTTTATGCTACAATAACTAACAGGTCTCTACTTATCACCCACCATAGCAGGGGGGTGGTTGGAACCCAAAAGATTGAGATCATTATATTGGCATTGTGAAACCGAGAAACAACACGTAACAGACATTAGAATGCGAAACCTCTAAAAAAGGACTCTGGTATGTGAGGACTGGAGCTACTTTTAAAGATATAATAACTCCGATATTTAATAGATATAATAACTCCGATATTAAAGAAGATATTTCTCTGCACATAGTATTTTACAAGGGTGCACATGAAAGCTTGCCTTAACATGAAGACGCCAGTACCATTGTTTCTGACGGGGTGTCATGTAGCAAGATGAAGCTTCCTAGCGTGCCTAATCACCATCACACTATGAGCTTATGCAATCTTCTCTGATATTATCAAAAATATGCAGAGGTTGTACAAATTGTTCATTTTTAAAATATCATTTTAATGTTGAAAATTCCAGTCCCACTCAAATAGCCATTCCCGAGAGTACACGGTGAATAACAATAAAAGGGTGTACTTGCATTTAAAGCCATTTTTAAATCATACTTCGTCCCCCTCCTTCTCCCCCGAAGATGACATCTTCATTGTCGGACACGCTCTTGAGCGTTAACTTTATCATCGAGGTGCCTGTTGCATGGGTGCGTTGAATTTTTTCCGTACCATTCTCGTCGTCAGCGTTATCAGTAGTGTCCAATACGTATGCGGATTTTTACAATTTGGCAAACTGAAGTTTTCCGCAGTGCTCATCCATGTCGTCTGGATTTCTCTCATTTGTCTGTGTTTTAAGAAAGAGGTACAGGAGAAAGATTTATGCTACTGTATGAAAGCTGTCATTCAACTTGCCCGTCTTTTCTCCCTAACAAGATGTTTTCTCCCCTGGCTAGCGGGAACCCTCGCTTTTAGTAAGATGTAGCGTTGCAGCGGGGAGTCTCAATGCCCTAAAACTTTTCTGGTCATGCTATTGGTCAGATATCCCCGTACACGTACACGTGTGCGCAAGCTCGCATCTTTTTCTATTGCTATAAGCAAATTTTAAAATGCTTAATTAATGACGCCGAAAAAAACGGTTGCGACCTTGCCATATTTTCTTGTGAGAACGTACTATCTCATTTTGTTTCCTGCGTTCGGCGGAAACAGCCGTCTAACCCCCGATGCATTTCACCAGACATGGACTTTGCACTCACGTCGAAAGTACGAGTGGCGTTGCTATTGCGAGACGGGCGGCAATTTTTTGTATTCACGTCATCCTCAAAAATAAAGCGTCGCTAATGCATGAAACGCAAGGAAAAATGTCACGCGCACTGAGCTGGCTTTGTCTTTGCCGCATCACCTCACGTGTGCTCTTGGACAGCATAATTTTTTTCCTCCTACCTTGGCGCTGCCAATTACGTGTAACTGCCCGGACAAAAACGTTCTCAGGTTGCTGATTTGCCCAGGGTTGCTCAAGCGTACACAGTGGTGAAGCTGATACTCATATTATGATAAAAAAAGAGGAAGTGTCTGAGCACATGCAGGATTCCCCCGCTTGTTACAGTCCCACGCAATGGGCGAAAAAACGAGGGTAAATAAAGAGTAATCACGCAGTCGTCTGCCGCGAGTCTAATAAAAGCCCCACTTTCAGCGTGATCATTGTTGTGGGGCCCTATTCTCGACATCAAATCAAACGTCAAAGATTTTGCGGTAACCACAAGGTTCAGAACAAGGTTAGGATATACAAAAGGAGGTCCTCAAATCACAGACTGTAAAAAACCGTTCTATTAGTGAATATAAAGGTGATTTTATCAAGTGCACCAAACGGGAGATTTGAGTAACTATATCTTTCTTACAGAAATATTGTTTCGTGGCGGCATAACGATGACACCTGGTAACGTGATAACGATAACGTGAGGGGGATATATTACGAGGAAGACAATTACACATGTCGCCATGTTTTACCACCTGAGAAGAAGATGAAGCACATTGTGTGACATAGCCAGGGTTGCGTCAAGATGGCTGCGTCAACAGGGTTGCGTCAACAAAAAAATTATCGTTTCATCAATCATAGTTCCTCTTATCGTTATGCCGCCACGTAACATCTCCGCAATTGCTGGTTCATTAGCAACATTGTAGATGTTATGCTTCATGTCAACACGCGAGTTGATATAAATATAAAGATAAGAATAGCACTAAAGATCAGATATCTACAAAATTGAACAGGACAACAATGAGTATCAGTTACTACTATATAGAGAACTACCGAATTTTTGCTCTTTCAGGCACCCTCCCCTACTGTGGGAAAAAATTGCAAAAAAAAAGTTTGTATTTCAATCTTAACCCCCCCCCCACCACTTTTTTTTAAGGAACTATACCAATGTATGTTTGAGACGCGTGGAAACGGGCCGAAGTTAACGTTGTGGCCATGTCATTTATGGGGTTTTAAATTAGAAACCACATTAACGGAACAGAAGACGATCTTCCGTTTGATATTGTAGCAGCGGCCCAAGCGGCACAATGGACTCGAGTGTTAGTGAGGGTGATTTTGTATCAGACGTAAGCGGTAGGTTTATTGTAAGTACCTAAGTTTTCTAACAGTATATTAGCTGTTCAAGATGTAAGTGCGCCGTTGCATGAATAATAAGAGAAAGGGCGGATTCCTCGTGAGCCCGTGGCTCGCGGCGACCGCCGAACTGTCCGGCCACGCGCAGTGGCTTAGGCAAACCAAATACAGCAAAAACCATGAGAAGCGAGAAAATGCGGAGCACTCGTGAGAGCCTGCCTCAGGGCTAACGCCCAGTCTCTGGCTCGCGCAGTGGCTTCAGTAAAAAAAGAAACTCCAACGCTGTCGTCAAACCCTACCGCGCATCTATATTTTGGCATAAATAGCAAGACGATATTGATGCATACGACGGTGACTACTACTAGCAGAATGCAGAGCAATGACAGAACATGGAAATAAACAATTTCAAACTTGTACAAATGCTGGTGATGTGTCCTTTGGTGTTCATGTAATCCTGCACCTTCGCTATGGTTCAAGCCTTGGGCAACTTTGTGCACGCTTCGCCAGAGGTGGGGGAGGTCTACAATGTTGAGGATGACTTTGAATCCAACACGGGCCGCGAAGACGACGACGGCCTCTTCCTTGCATATCACGACGATGGCTAGCGCAGCAACTATGCAAATAAACAAGGATACGAAAACTAAACTATGTGTCCGGCGATGCTCAGCTACAACGCCTTCGTCATGGAAGTCTTGCGCGTGAGCGCAAGCCTCCCTGAATTGTTTTATTGTTTGCCAAATAAAACGTTATTTCTTGCGCCCTTCTTGCCGAGATACCGAGGCGAAAAAAAGTAGCGCGGCAGGGGGGTCACTTAGATGTTCCAAATGTAAGCCCTCTTCTCACTTTGGGCATCGCGACGGTACAAAAAAGGGGCTGCTGAAAATCGAGTAAATACCGTAGTGTCTATAAAAAGGGACAATATACAACTAGCAATATTTACTAATCTATGCAAAACAGAGAATTAAGTGGAAACACGATGTTTTGATTTGAATATCACAAAAAACAGACTAAAAATTTGTTCAAGGAAGTTGTACTCCCCTAATTTTCTAGCCTGGCGTTACCTTATCTGAACGGGGCGCGTTAAGGTTCCTTTTTACTGCGAAAAGGTATACTTCTACCTGCCAAGGGATTTATCGTGGCATTGGCGTCAACGAAAACTCCTGCGAACAAATAAAACAAAAATAATGCCACCGCCATGAATTGAACCTGTACCCGAATAGAGCACCGAAGCGACAGCCTGTCGTCTTACCGCCTCAGCTACGCACACACGAGGAGACAGGCATATAGTTGGTGTACTCAACGAGCAAAGCCGTGGGTTTAACACCTCCGCTCATTCGAAGCCCTCATTTGAAATGCCAACGCATAATGTACGATAACGGCGTTCAACGTGGTTTGGATTAACGACGAACTGAATACCGTTTGGAGGCTCACTAAACGAGTTGAGCTTAAATTGAGGACTACTTAGCGAGCAACGGACTGAAGACGATAGGTGTAACATTAAGGAGAAATAAGAGAGTGGATTGGATCAGGCAACAAACGCTTGTTAAAGTAGAAAATAAAAAGAAATGGGTGTGGGCAGGGCATGTAATGCGAAGGCAAGATAACTTTTGGTCATTAAGGGTAAGAGAGTGGATCACTAAAGACGCCAAGCGTGGCAGGGGGTGGCAAAAAGTTACAAGCGCAGGTGAGATCAAGAAGTTTGAGGAAATAAATTGGTCGCAGTTAGCCCAGGACCGGGATAATTGGAAATCTATGGGAGAGGCATTTGTCCTGCAGTGGACGTAGATAGGCTGATGATGATGAAGAATAGTGTCTGGGGAAATGGAGGGCTGGAAGGGGACCCCTTGGCCGCGCCGCATGATGCACGAGTGAGGGCGAGGCAGTGAGAGAAATGACGCGAAGGCCGCACGTGCTGCCCTCCTCCTTACCCTTCGCCAAGCGCTCCTCTCCATTTTCTTTCTGCCGTCGCTGCTGCGTTCGGTCGCCTCAGCTAACAACCTTTGTAGAGCCGCGTGTGTGAATTCAAGTGACGTCTCATGGGTAATCGTTGTGGGCGTCGTTTACAGATTCACAGTCCACCACCTTCATAGCGTGCATTGGAGTCAATTTATTTGCCTAAGAATCTGCAACAGCGCCAGTTTCGCAGGATGCGCGCTTCAAAATCTTTTGCTGCTGAAAGTAAACGTACTTTTGACTACATCCGAGTCACAGATAACGAACTATAAAAGTGCCTACCACGTGTTGTTTCTAGGACTAGAAATAAAATAGTAGGCATTCGTTTGACGCAACCGTCACATGCTATGGGAGAAAACTTGTCAAAGAACACAAGAAAAATTAAACCATCTTCCCGAGGGGAACCCTGAGGCCATGCGAAGCATCGCAGAGTTCCAATCCAATCCAATACAAGCCAAGCCAAGCCAAGTCAATCCAATCCAATCCAATCCAATGCCCCTCGCGAGAGAGTGGTCGCTATCGGAGAGGAGAGGGGGTCAGCGGCGGAGAGCGCAGCTGGCGCGGCGTGGAGAATGCGGGAGGGGTGGACGCCAACAACGCCGACAACAACGCCGGATGGATGCAGGGACAAAGCGAGTGAATGAGATGCGTCGCATCTAAAATTACAAGGAATCCTACACATTGTATCTAACCTCAACTAATCTGAAAACCTTTTGGTCCACACGACCAAAAGGAATCAAAAAAGAGACAGAAACATGTCTTGTTTTTATTATTGCGCTGATGAAGACCGAATTCGACGGATGATGAAACGGAGCCATTAATTTGCTTTACCATTATCAGTTGGAGCGTTTCGCGGCCCTTGCCACACCGCGAAAGCGGGCGCAGAGGCAGTAGCAATTGTTTTCGTTTTTTTTTTTATCAAGGCATAAACGTCTTGTAACAATGAAGTACACGATGACGTTTACGGGCTGACGGCCGGAAGGCGATAACACTAAACACAGCTTGAAAGGTAAAAGCGATTAAAAGAAATTAACAGAAATGGTTAAAATATTTTGTGACAAGGGTCCTTTGATTCCATTTTGACCAACGATATGTGATTACCGTGTGGTATTTATGCATACTTTGACGCTAAGTTTTTTATCATCCTAAACATCGTTTCTTTCTTTTAGATACTTATCAAGTGTTTGTTGTAGGACGCCGGTTCGATTCCCGGCCGCGGCTGCCGCTTTTCGGATGAAGGCGAAAAGTAAAAACGCCTGTGTTTTCGAGATTTCGGCGCACGTAGAGAACCCCAGTTGGCCACAATTAATCCAGAGCCCTCCACTACGGCGCTCCTCATCGCCTGTGTAGCGTCGGCGCGTTAAACCTCAAAATCCAACAAAGCAACCAAGTTTTTGTTGTGTTGTTTATTGCAAACAAGATCAGATATCTGAGGCGCGACTTTTGTAAGCACACGTCACCGATTGTTTACATTTCCCCTCTGCGCAAACATGCCGAATACACCAAGAATTCACAATGTCGAGAATAACGCCGGTGATTTCTGCTACACTGTTTAGCGCAAGAGGTGTGTAGTCACTTATTACAGGGTGTGCTCTTTATAGACTCCCCAATAAATTATCCCACGCCTGCCGTCATCACTGTACTTGAAGAATATTCAGAGAAAATCTGCATTCCGGTCTTCAGATTTCCGACGTGGGAGCATTACCTCGTCGTCTGTAGAAGACTTTGTGACGGATCTGCTGCATTCAAACATTTTTCCTATCGACGGCTTGAGGTAATCCGAAATGGCGTGTGACAGGGATGGTTTTTAGTGCCATCAACAGCGAACAGACCAACGGTTACTCTTAGGAGATATGCCTGCACTGGGTTTTGATAAATCGAGATATTTCTTGGACAGGTAGTTCCGCGTGCACTAAAACGCCGTGCCTACGTTTTGAATCACCGACAATTCTGTTTTGCTTAACAAGAGAAGACGAGAAGAAAACTTGTTTAAAGAACGGGACTTTCTTGATTATTTTTCTTTTTATTTACGACCGGATTGGCCTGATTTAAAATCCACCACTCGCAGTTTGTGATCTTAAAAATTTCTATTGCAGCAAACGTTTCTTTTTCCGCATTGCATTGGGGACATTGTGGCGTTTTCCATTCATCTGCTACAAAGTACTCTAGCGGGTCACTTCTTTGTTTCACGGGTGCTGTTTATTTAGACTCAGTTGCATCAATCGTCGGCATTTCCTCGGTCAAGCGTCGGCATTTCCTCGGTCGCACCTCATGGTTTTCCTTTCATGCCATCCTCATCTGGGAACTCTCCGTTTCCTTCCTGCTTACTGAGTACACATCCCTTCGCGAAGGCTAAATTGGCTGTCTCTTTTTCTCGATTTGCCACATTCCGTCTCTTCGGCTTGTCTTCAGTGATGCGTTGCAGTGGGCGACCACGCCTCCAACCCGCCGCGGTGGCTCAGTGGCTAAGGCATTGCTCTGATCAGCACCAGTTCGCCGATTCGATTCCCGGCCGCGGCGGCCGCTTTTGTGGTGGAGGCGAAAAGCAAAAACGCCAGTGTGTACGAGATTTCGGCACACATTAAAGATCCACAAGTGGTCAAAATTAATCCGGAGCCTTCCACTACTGCGCGCCTAAACCCCTGCGTTGCGTCGGCGCGTTAAGCCCCCACAATCAATCAATCAACCACCCCTCCAAGATGCTGTTGGTGTAGGATATAAAGCAACATGTCCAAAGCGACGAAAATACGAAAAAAACGTCAGACTCCCCAAGATAGAAAACCCAACGCATGCGCGGAACGTATATGTAATATAGGAGTGATAGTGAAAAAGCGTTTGCGAAATACATAGGCACGGAGTAAGGGCATATGCATTCATAGGGTATAATAAGCACAGTGTGCATGAACACTTCAGCGCCCATTGCAGCTGAGTCAATGTGCTCGCGGAAGGGGTCGTGCACTTCATTTAACTGCAAGGGTTCCCATATTAACCCGTGTTCAGCCATTCAGACGCAATAGAAAGTAAACGTCCGTTTTCATTTGAAAGCCCCAATGACCATTACCCCGTCCGACTAATTGGAGAAGCGACATGAGAAGGTGTTTTTTCTTTGTTATTGTTGGCCAGCAAACCTCACCGTCACTTTTAGTATTCCTTCACACGTGCTATCACCAAGGCTATGTTGCAGCTTGAGGGCCATGGAGGGATGGTAGGTTGTTGGCATAATCTTACGGCGCATTAGTTGCGCTTCCGTCACCCGAAACAGGTGGCATTTTAACAGCAGAGCTATTTACGCCGACAGAAATCCGACAGAAATTATCAGAAAACACAGCTCGCAAGTGAGCAGAGGTCGGCAAACTCACTCATGAGTCCACTCACTCAGACTCATTTGGACTCAAACTCACGCGTCAGTTTGAGTTTGAGTGAGCGCGAGGCTAGTGTGGCATGGTGAGTTTGAGCTTGAGTGAGTTTGAGCCGAGTGATCACGACTGAGTTTGAGTCCGATTGAGTTTAAGTCCATTTTGAGTTCTGAGTACATTTTTAGTTTGAGTCCATTTTGAGTTCTGAGTACATTTTGAGTTTGAGTCCATTTTGAGTTCTGAGTACATTTTGAGTTTGAGTCCATTTTGAGTTCTGAGTACATTTTGAGTTTGAGTCCATTTTGAGTTCTGAGTACATTTTGAGTTTGAGTCCATTTTGAGTTCTGAGTACATTTTGAGTTTGAGTCCATTTTGAGTTCTGAGTACACTTTGAGTTTGAGTCCATTTTGAGTTCTGAGTACATTTTGAGTTTGAGTCCATTTTGAGTTTGAGTTCATTTTGAGTTCTGAGTACAATTTGAGTTTGAGCTCATTTTGAGTTCTGAGTACATTTTGAGTTTGAGTCCATTTTGAGTTTGAGTCCATTTTGAGTTCTGAGTACATTTTGAGTTTGAGTCCATTTTGAGTTCTGAGTACATTTTGAGTTTGAGCACATTTTGAGTTTGATTACATATTGAGTTTTGAGTACATTTTGAGTTCTGAGTAAATAGGAGTTTTAAGTCCATTTGGAGTTTGAGTACATATGAGTAGCCTTGCAGGCAGCTATGGTTGGCTGTTAAGTTTCATGCGTCACTGTGGGCTCGGAATTCAAGTTACCTGCGGGTATGGCACCAATCGCGATCTGCATGATCGGTTGGGAGGGAGGTGGTGTCTGATTTTTTTTAGTTTCTTGTTGAATTTTTATGGCCATAAGCACTTGCTGTATACCTAATTTTCGCGGCTGGGCGCGTGAGTGATAATTGACTGGTGAGGTCATAAAAAAGGGTTGTCTTAACTTTTCCTCCTGACGGATCCACTAAGAGCGTGGGAAAGGGTGGTGGGAAAGCACACGGCGGCGCTGGCGTGCTGGTTTTTCGCCTGCTACTGTTAACGGCTTGATATACTAGGGGTCACAAAGGAAGAGGTGAGAGCCGGGGGGAAATGGGGGCGGGGGCTGTCCTTTCTACTGTTTCAAATGAATTAGCTGAATTGACTGGGCAGCGCCCCTTAAGACAGAATAATGACCACATTAGATTGGGTGAAAAGTGAAACTGATGAGGCTAAGGCGTGTAAGGTTTCAAATGAAAGGTCCGGTTTAACGGAATCACGCGGGGTAAATAAAAAAAATGCTTCCTGATTGTAGTCATCAGGCAGTCATAATGAGTCATAGATTGGGTTAAAATTCAAAATGACGCTGCGAGGGCATGTGAGGAATCAAATTCAAGGTCTCGATGTGGGGAATCATTCGGGACGAACATGAGATATGGATATATCATGACGTAGTCATGGTAAATCAAAGATACGGTTAAAATTCAGGTTCATGACGCTAGGGCGTATCAAATTAAAGGTCTCGATGAGGGTAATCACGTGCTTCCTGATTATTATCATGACATAGTCAAAATCGGTCATAAATTAGGTTAAAATTCACAATGATGCACTGGGTGTCCGGGGGTATCAAATTGAAGGTTCCGATAAGGAAAATCACGTGGGACAAAAATGTGGTAGGGCTATATCATGAGATAGTCATGGTTAGTCATTGATTGGTTTAACATTCAAATTGATTCCGCTAGGATGTGATGGGTATCAAATCAATGGTCTTGATGAGCCGCATCACGTGGGAGAAATACAAAAATGCTTCCTGGTTATAACCATTAGATTGTCATGGCGAGTCTTATATTGGGGTAAAATTCGAAGTGACCCCGCCAGGGAGTGTAGGGTATCAAATTTACAGTCTTGAAGAGGGGAATCACGTGGTACAAATAAAAAAAAGGCTTCGTAGTTCGAATCATGAGATGGTCATTATGAGTCATAGATGGGGTTAAATTCAAGGTGAGGCCGCTGAAGCATGTGGGGCGTCAAATTGAAGGTTCCAGTTAGGGGAATCATTTCGGACACCTAAATAATGCGTCCTGGTTACAGTCATGAGTCATGGTTAGTTTGACTGGTATGAATTCCATATGACCCTGCTAGGGTGTGTGGGGTATCAAATTAAAGGTCTCGTCGAGGGGGTCACGTGGGACAAATATGAAAATGCTTTCTGGTTATAATTATGAGGATATCGCAAAAGGTACACACTCTCACTCACACTCACACTCACACTCACACTCTCATTCTCACTCACACTCACACTCACACTCACACTCTCACTCGCACTCTCACTCTCACTCTCACTCTCACTCGCACTCGCACTCTCACTCACTCACACTCACACTCACACTCACACTTTCACTCTCACTCTCACTCTCACTCTCACTCACACTCTCACTCTCACTCTCACTCACACTCTCACTCTCACTCTCACTCTCACTCACACTCACACTCTCACTCTCACTCTCACTCTCACTCGCACTCGCACTCGCACTCGCACTCGCACTCGCCCTCGCACTCACACTCACACTCACACTCACACTCTCACTCTCAGTCTCACTCACTCGCACTCTCACTCTCACTCTCACTCTCACTCTCACTCTCACTCACACTCTCACTCTCACTCTCACTCACACTCACACTCACACTCTCACTCTCACTCTCACTCTCACTCACACTCACACTCACACTCTCACTCTCACTCTCACTCTCACTCACACTCACACTCTCACTCTCACTCTCACTCTCACTCTCACTCACACTCACACTCACACTCTCACTCTCACTATCACTATCACTATCACTCTCACTCTCACTCTCACTCTCACTCTCACTCACATTCTCACTCTCACTCTCACTCTCACTCTCACTCACACTCACACTCACTCTCACACTCACTCCCACTCACACTCTCACTCTCACTCTCACTCTCACTCCCACTCCCACTCCCACTCCCACTCTTACTCTCACTCTCACTCTCACTCACTCACACTCGCACTCTCACTCTCACTCTCACTCAGTCACACTGACACTCACACTCTCACTTTCACTCACACTCTCACTCACACTCTCACTCACACTCACACTC
Organism: Haemaphysalis longicornis; assembly: GCF_048455015.1. NCBI lineage: Eukaryota > Metazoa > Arthropoda > Arachnida > Ixodida > Ixodidae > Haemaphysalis > Haemaphysalis longicornis. Next base: position 2,748,587 of record NW_027526276.1, read on the forward strand.
ACACTCTCACTCTCACTCTCACTCTCACTCTCAATCTCACACTCTCAAACTCTCACTCTCACTCTCTGACTGTCTCAATCTCTGTGAGGCCATGTGAGTTCTGAATTCATTTTGAGTTCTCAGCCCATTTTGAGTTCTGAGTTCATTTTGAGTTTTGAGTACATTTTGAGTTTTGAGTCCATTTTGAGTTTGAGTACATTTTGAGTTTGAGTACATTTTGAGGTTTGAGTACATTTTGAGTATTGAGTTCACTTTGAGTTTGAGTACATTTTGAGTTTTGAGTCCATTTTGAGTTTTGAGTTCATTTTGAGTTTGAGTACATTTTGAGTTTTGAGTCCACTTTGAGTTTGAGTTCACTTTGAGTTTGAGTACATTTTGAGTTTTGAGTCCATTTTGAGTTTTGAGTACACGTTGAGTTTGAGTACATTTTGAGTTTTGAGTCCATTTTGAGTTTGAGTACACGTTGAGTTTGAGTACATTTTGAGTTCTGAGTACATTTTGAGTTTTGAGTCCAAGTTGAGTTTGAGTACATTTTGAGTTTGAGTACATTTTGAGTTTTGATTACATTTTGAGTTTGAGTACATTTTGAGTTTAGAGTCCGAGTGAGTTCTGAGTTTTGAGCTCAATGTGAGTTTGAATTTGAGTGAGCGCAGATGTGCTGCTCAGCATTGAGTCTGAGTTTGAGTGAGTGGTGATTCGAAAAAAAAAATTGTGAGTGAGTTTGAGTGAGCCGCATCAACTTTGCCGAGGTATGCAAGTGAGCGCGTGCCTCGCGACAACCGCCCGGAGTCGTTGCGCGAGGCGGGGGCGCCAGGGACACCGGTGTCCCCGCCTCGCCGGACGCTTCGAGGCGCCGGGCACGACATCCGCGCAGTGGCTTGGCAAAAAATTAAAGGCGTTCCACTTAACGTGAAATCTGTGGAAAGTGCAAAGCACTGATTCCCCGTAATTGGCTGTGGCGCCGTTATCTGCGCACTACTAACACTAATCGCGCTCTTTGCCTCCCTGTCTCACTTCTCTTGTGATGAATTGAACGGATGTTTGTCCAATGCAATTCAAATTTTCTGCCTTCATAGAGCTAGCGCGCCCCCTGCCTGGAACAGCACGAGAGGGAGTTCTGTTCTCTTTCTGCTTTCTTCATGTCGCATGCGCCAGCCCGTTGCTGCGCAATCTGGAACGCGTCGTTTTTGGCGGCCACTGTTTTCCCTTACTGTTGTAAACACCAGCCCAACGGGAGTTGCTAACGAATGAAAGAGGGGGCTGGCGGTAATATACACATATTCTGCCTCAAATGTGCCTGCAGTTTTTTTTTCTTTGGGCTAAACAAGTGGGAGATATCCTAAAAGCGCCAGCGGTTCATGAGTTTCGAAGGCTTTTGCTATATAAATCGTTTGTTTTCCGAAGCCTCTGTCTCAGACTCTACTGGGGTCCGTTATCTCGCTAGGCTACATGATTCCGGCAGTCAATTGTCATCAAACAGCGTAACAGCGAGCGAGCTGCGACGACAAGACAAACGCCTACAGTGTTCTGTACTTTAAAAAAAATCTGTTGCCATCTCCACCAAGGTGAAACCTCGAGAGGCTCGAAGGATGCTGTGTATAACGGTATTCTTGGCGCCTTGGCGTTTTTGCAATTGAGATGAAACCGTTTGGGGGTATAAGTATAGAGCTTGGCTGCAAAAGCCTCTTCTCTTTGATGCACAAAGCTGTCTAGCGCGAGGCGTAAAGGATGTCTAGGTGTTTTATTTTGTGCACGTTACGTTCTAGCGCGAGATTTGAAGCACTTACCCGATGTTTAAGTACCGCTACTACACGAGAAGACGAATATGATGATGACAGGAGACGCCAACAGCCCCAGCCCCTAATGGACGTAGCCCGAAATACCGAGCGCACTCAAGGGCGTGCCTTGCTGTGACCGCCCGGCGTCGTCCAGGCTTGAGCTTGGGTTTCCGCCGTGTGACACTCCCGCCTTCGTCGTCGTCGTCGTGTAGCAAACGGCACGCCACGGGTCCGCCGCGCGGAAGACGATGAAGAGGTATCGGTCAAGCCATCCCTCCACAATCAACACGTAACGACGTCTACCGGACCAGCTTATGAGGGCGTGGTGGCATACCGAGACGAGGACGAGATACAATAGTATTTGCCTTACGCGGCTGTGCCGTCGGAAGACGATGAAGAAAGTGATGACGACTGCTCCTGAATAAACCACTGTGCATGCTTTAATGGTGCTTGCTCTACAGTGCCGTTCAAAATAGTTTTACACTGCTGAAGTCCGATGTTTCATTGCTAAACCAATAAAACTGTTCTTTCTGGTTTGCTATATTCTTCATAACACAAAATGCAGCCCGGGTTTTTCTCTATGGTGCACCCGGAAGCGTATGGTAAGTTTTATAAACAGTTGCATAAAATTCTTTCTTCAAATCTGTTCCACTAGGCAGGCAACGACTCAATTGAATTCTTAATGGCGTCCCGAAGACCATAGTTGAAAATATGCATCCAGTACTGGTGTGGAAGTTGCGGAAACAACTTTGCCAAATAAAGTACTAAAGCCCGAGGGACTTCTCCGGCATCTTGGAGAAGAACGTCTACGGGGTCCACGGACAATGGCACTGGCCCGTTCCGAAGGCGCAGTTTTGCTCCAGTTGATGGAGAAGGTCTGGTGTCGCTGTCGGTGATCACCTTGGTAGAATAAAAGTCGACTCAGTTCGTCGGTTTTAGCTGCCATTCAAAAGCGTAGCAAAATATTTACGGCTTAAGGTTACTCTCATTACCGTAGCTTTTTTTCAGCACGTTATCATTACGAAAAGTTCAGAAGACCAACGCTGAAATGTGAAAAGGCTTTCGCGCATTGACAAATAAAGAATAATTACCTGATGTCAAACAGCAGTGTTAAGGTCCTTTTCCCGTGTCGTGGCGGGGGTATTTTATTCTTAAAACTCAGTAGCTCTTCAATACTGCCAGCAATCTATCTCCAGACGCAATGCAACTTCTTGACAGGAACCTTAAAATGACTAATTCACCGGAAATATTATTACGTTTAAAAATTATCTTATATCACGTAGTACTTTGCACAATATTGTGATTGTAAAAAAAATAACGTTAGAGGACTCAGCGAATTATTTGCATAAACCCTTCTATGTATACGCACATGTGTATGTGTTTATTTATGGCCAGAGTCTGAAAAGTGTGTTGTTTCGTTTCAGCGTGTCATGTTGGGACTTAAATTATGTATTGGTTAGAGTGCAAACCTTAAAAAGCTTAAATATTGGTGCAAAGGTCCGTAGTGTTATTTATGATACATGAAGGTTGTATGAATGGAAGCATGAAAGACGCATATAAGGTCGGGGCTTCTAGAGCATATGAACGAGCCTTCAGTACTAGGAGTGTCCGAGGTTGCGTTCGATAGATGTGATTTTAAATTTAGTTTCACCTGGGTAGCAAAGACATTTGGGAGTAAACTTCGGGTGGGCTCCTAAAAATTGTATGTTTATATCGCTGTGATTCTAGGTAACTCATTCACTCACTCACCAAGTTTTAATTCAGAGCTAAATTTTTACTCACCTGAAAAGTTAACGTGAACCTCACTCTCGCTGAGAACTGCAGGATTCCTCGATCACTGGAACACGTACTCCATGGTATGAACACTTTAAGCATGCTGCCCCCACTGGTGGCCAATTCAACGTGAACAAGGCGTGTTCCATTGCGGCAATAGCCTTTCACTGGTCCGTTCGGCTCTAGTTTGTCAAGTCCAGTGTAGATCGGGTCGTAGAAGGATACTCCGGCAACGACTATGCCGGGCTCTCGATTCAACTCCGGGTCGTACTCCACAGGAAAACGATCCAAAACTTCTCTGACAATGTTCTCAGCGTCGATTCCGGAAAAGTCACATGGTTCACCTGCGAAGTAAACGAAGTTGAGCAAGGCGCACGGAAATGCTTTTTGCAGCGTAAGCTGCATGACGCTACCTCGGGCAGTCTTCGCGGGGTGATCAGTTTTGCCCTTGAGCACTAGAGGTCAAACCACACCCCCTTCGGCAAGCGCCCGGCTCTTAGCAGAGGCCGGATGACGGGGAGAGATAGGCGACAGGGTAGAGATAGGCGAGAAGTTAAATGAGACGTGCGCAGGACCCGTGCGCGGGACGTGGCATGAAGGCGAGGAGGCAGCCGCTACAGCGATAAGCCCGGCGGCGGAGGCCAGAACCTGACGCCTAGCTACGGCTCTTCCCGCTGCGTACAAGACAGGCTTCGCAAAGAATGGGGCGACTTCGGCAATGCTTCTTCCGTAGCGTTATCGAAAACTATACGCTAAATCACGCCGTGAGCTATTGTAGGCGATTTTAAGCCATTTTTTATGATAAAAACTTACCCACACGCAACATCTGGTGCGGACAAGCATCAGACGTCAACCGAGCGCGAAGAAGCTGCAGGGAGAGTGAGCCCGAGTGAAGCAGACGACAAATGCGATAATTCCTTAGCGGACGTCACGGAGGCGCGCTTCGCCGCGCCACCCGTGGTCGTGCTCACCGCCAATACTGCACACATACAATTTCCTTGAATGAGAAACTGGTAGACAAATTTTGAGAATGGTCTTCCTATGTGCAAGGCTTCTTTTCAGCCTCTCTGCTATGGACCGAACACTGGTATTATCAAGTACACCACAATCCGCAAGAGCATTGCTGAAGTGATAGTTGTCGAATAAACGTAAGCGCCCTCATATTAACGCATAAATGCAGCATATATTCTTGCCCAGACCAGCACCATTGTCGAATAGTTCTGCTGTGCTACTAAACTCAGATGTACAGCTAGTGCATCCTGTTTTGCGCAGACTTGCTTTTATATTTATTCCTTGGTACCGATTCTACACGCTCCAGACATCATCATTTGCACTACTGGGCAGAAAACATGTCTTGTTTGGAGGAGAGTTGTTTTCATATATAAGAACTAATTACACAGATCTCGGTTTATTTTAGGTGGTGGAGAGCATCGATTGATTAGACATTGAAAATGCTGAGTACGGGGCGTTGATAAAACGTCACTTTGACTAGACTAGGCCTGTATTGCGTGGAGACGAATGCTCTGATATACAGGCAAAGCGTCGCTCTGAAGCACGATTGCTGCAAATCGTGCACTCAGCACATTGTTCACGTGGAGAGGTTCGTGTTCGAACATACAGCGGGTAGGGCAGACTTCCAAATCATCGGAAATTAGAGAAAGTGCACAAAACTGTCCCAGCGCCCGCCACCAAACTCTCCCTGAGGGGCATGTGAATTTGCTTTTATCGAGGCATCTTGCCAAAGCATAAGTGATACAATACGGCCTTGGCACGGCCTTGTGGCACGGCCTTTGTCATGGCGTCGCGCACAACTGTGAAAAATATACGCACTTGCAACCACTTAGTGCGCTTTGTGGATGAGAAAAAAGTACTTTGAAGGTGCCTTCGTCTACAGAGAGATCATAAGGCAGAATATAGACGCCTACTGTATTGCTGGCCCGTACTTTAAAACCAAAAAGCAAAAGTCTGGGAACATGTCAGAAATTTTATAATGGGTAAATGTGATAGCTTTAACCATCGTTACGTGCGTCGCTGAGTAATGTTGCTACGTTTTGTGCTTCACTGAAATGTTAACGAGGTACGCTTAGTCCGATCAAAATTTCTGAATGTGCCGTTCCACATCAAAATATGGGCTAGGTTCATTTTTTCTGTACTTTTTGCCAGGACTAAAAAACTTAAACTTCATTTCACAAAAAAAACAGGTAATCAAACTATTTCCTCGTGCTTTGTCGTCGTTCTAACTTGCTAGCTTTTCCTTCCGTGTTCACTAACAAGCCGAATTTCTTAATAGTATTGGGCTACGCGAGTATTGAGGACGCCTCGGCTCTGGCAGCCCGGGTGAAAAAGGTAGCATTACAGGTCTTGCCGTTAGCACACTGCTATTAGAACGCGGTAAATCGCCCAGTAATTGTCGGAGGATTACACGGAAGGCTCCATTAGCTCGCGTTTTTGGAGCCTCCCTCACTACCACCCTAGAGCCTGACATCCTGCCACGCTTGCATTCTCTAGTAATACACTCTGTTACCCATAATGACTAACGGTTATCTTGCCTTCGCAATAGATGCCCTTCCCACGTCCATTTCTTCTTCTCAATTTCTACTAATATGTCCTCAACACGTGTTTGTCCCTTAACGATTTCCGCTCTCTTCTTGTTGCTAAATGTTACACCTATCTTCTTCCGTTACACTATTCGCTGAATCGTCCTCAATTTGAGATAAACCGTCTTTTGAGCCTCCAAGTTTCTCCCCCGTAGGGGAGTACCGGTAAGATGCAGCTGTCACACACTTTCTTCTTCAGGGACAATGGTAGGCTCCCATTCATCATCTGAGAATGCCTGCTTAATGCACTCCACCCCATTCTTATCCTTCTGAGTATCTTTGCCTTATTTGTAGGATCCGGGTCCACAACTTCGCTTATGTAGGCATATTCGCCTTGCACTTCCATCGCCTCGCCACCTATCTCAAACCGCTGTGCTGTCCCGAGGTTTTTGATAATTACTTTATTTGTCTGCATATTAATTTTCGGGCGCAGGCACTCGGTTTATCCGGTGCGGTAAGCACGCTTCGCAGTTCGGCTCCAGAGTTACTTACCAAAGCGACGTCATCAGCAAGTATGAGGTTACTGGGGTATTCTACTTTAACCCTTACTCCCACCTGCTCCCAATCCAATGTTCTGAATATTCCAGTAAATGTGCTGTGAATAACATTGGAGACACTGTGTCTTCTTGAATAACGCCCTTCCGTATAGGTATTTTACTGCTCTCCTTATCATGGATGATGATAGCTGTCGAACCATTGTAAATATCCTCTACTACCTACGCCTACACTCTGGTTTTGTAATGCCTGAATGACTCCTGGCATTACGGAACGTGGTGTAGACATACATACGTACATACATACATACATACATACATACATACATACATACATACATACATACATACGTACGTACATACATACATGCATACATACATACATACATACATACATACATACATACATACATACATACATACATACATACATACATACATACATACATACATACATACATACATACATACATACATACATACATACATACATACATACATACATACATACATACATACTTACATACATACATACATACATACACACACGCACGCACACACCCGAGTCCTTTTTCCACACTCAATGGGGGAACCACTTTACAAGCACATTATACCTGATGGCGTTGTGTTGTTCTGCAGAGCCGCGTGGGCGAAGGCGGCGCACAAAACGAAATAGCCTGAAATCCTCATAGGCGACATTTCTACTGGTGTTCTGAAAAGAAAAAAATTCAGCAATACATTTGTTTTTCCCATCCTTCTCTATGAAGCAGAGGCTATAAACAAAATATTTAGTATTGCTTCCTTGGGTTTTTCAGGTTTATTGCCCTATGCAAACTAGTCCAGTATAATGTATTTTTTCACAAAATAGTATTGTGTATGGGGGTCATACTTTTCTGCTCTCCCTTTTACAGACCGATCTACTGAACTGGAGAATTGATTGAAACATATTATAAACGTTATATCGACTGGTAACGCAACATTTTAGATACGGGTTTACACAACAAACAATAATATTCAGAGGGAAAATCACGTATTTCTTGGATGTTCCGTAGGCTGAACCTAGCCGTTGCGTTTCCTATTCTGTATTCTATATGTTCAGGCGTAACAGTCACAAAAACCGTTGGAGTTATTACAACAACCCGTTATTGCTCCTGGGGATAGTAAAGCCATGTTTACTACATAAAAATAGTCCGTTTATTCCACACTATTGTACTTTTGAAAGACTATCATCAAAAGTATTTTTCAAAATAACTAACAGCTTGAAACACGTTTGATAAGAGGTACCCGCCCATTAAAAACGACATCGCAGCCTTTCAATGCTTATATTGTTTCCCCAGCTGAAGGACGAAGTTAAAACTGTGCACGATAGTTGTAATGTTTACGCAGCAGTAGCACCAGTTACCCATGACGCTTCTGCAGTAGAGTCATTTAAAAAGAGCAGAAGTATTATTAGGGGGAAGTGATGTACTTAGCGCGACGAATCTAGGATGACGACGCTGATGATGCTTAGTGGCTTCCCCTTTGTAACTGGGTGGCGTTCCACAACGGCCTTAGTCGTAACGCCACTGCACAATCACCTCGCCAAGAAATAAATATAAAACGCCTTTATGGAATTTTTCTGCCAGTTGACTTTTTTGTTCTCATGTCTTCACAATTTATTCTCTGCCCTTTTCCCACCAACACCATAACCTTCTTTTGCTAACCTCTACTACAGTCCAATTGACTTTTCCGGAAGCTAGATGTCTTCCTCACTGAGGACTGAACAGATACCTTTGTACTCCGTTACAATGTCTCATGTTTTCTGGTACCCCACCGCAGCCTGGGCACAATTCTTCCCGTACCGTCTCGCGGATACCCAGTTTTATCCGCAGGCAACGCGCCCGCCCTTCAAAAAGCAATTCACCCCCTTTGGTATTATCAAAGACCTTTTCCCTCTTGATCTTCCGCTCACGGATTCTGTCGATATCCAAGGACGTATTTGCGTCCATGCTCTTCTTTTGGGACGTTGTGTTTTATTCTTTCACTTCATTTTGTGTTGCCTTGTTTGTTTCCTCTGCGCTTCCAGGTTTCAGATACTATGTCCTAAGACTTCTGGTTCTTTTCCTACACATGTAAACATACCGTTACACTCTGGCTGCTGCCATCTCCGCTCAACAATATTCATCAACAGTCATCAATGTTTTCTAGCGGAGCGTGAGTGATTGTCTGTATACTAGTTGGCAATGACAGGCAGTAGGCTCCGTTCAGGTTTAGAATACTTTATGGACTCAATACAACGCCGTATTCCGTCATTACCACATAAAGCATTATTACCATGCAGAAACATCTTTTTGTATATTTTGTAAGTTTGAGAGCTCCACACGTCGTCTAGAGATCGCCAAAAGTGAGAAAGAACGCCCCTCAAAGCCAATAACCACGCCGTAATAATTTGCACTCCGTCTGTTCCTCCGCACCAACTTCCCTTTTCCTCTCCCGCACCTGGCTCACGGGACCTCTATTTTTGAACGACCGGCTTGCAACACGGCCCTGTGGCGACCCTACTAGGAAGCTTCTTAATTGACAAGTGACGGCGTAGCTCTAATTTTTGTACTATGAAATTATATTTAGTTGAGGTGTGTCGGACCGCATATGGTACCTGTGTTATCTGTTGGAAATACTGAGTCCAAAGGTTAGTGAAAAAACAGGGTCTAAGTGGAGTCCTTAAACAGTATTTCCTGAGTAAATACTTCACAAAATTTAATGTATTTAGTTCGTCTAAAAAGCTGCTACTATGAAAGAATATCAATATGAGTGGCGCAGCAATCCTGTAGGCTATTGTAGCGCATAGCTATATTTTATGATGGTTTGTAGAATAACAGCAATGCTGCTCTATACATCTGTGAACCCTTTTTGTAAACGCCGAGTATTAGATGGAAAACGTTTGCTTTTCCCCCCGTTTCACAAACCTGGATTGCTACTCACTTTTTAAAGACGATGGTCTTCTGGGGCTAAGTAAATTCCAAAATTTTTGTCTGTCTTGTCTGCCTGTCGGTCCTTCACTCAACCAAGCCGCGAGGACTAAGTGAAAGAACACTTGACTGTAAAGTACACACATGTAGCATCGTTCCAAACTTTTAAAAGTTCTGCCACGGGCCACACATGTCCCCATTAGTAGGCGCAAAAGAACCACAGAAACAACACTACACACTAAAAATTTTTACGCCCAAAAGGGTGCTTCAGCTTGTCGCCGCAGGAGCACCCTAAAAACTGAAAATTTTGCACCCTTTAGGGTGCTTGGATTCTGTCGCCACAGGGGCACCCTTTGTGAAGCACCCCAGAAGACAGGTGCCTTATAACACCCTTTTCGACATAAAAGTATCCTAGGGTGCTACATAGCACCCCAATCTGTAGGAGCATCTTCTGCAAAAGCACCCACCTAAAGGGGTACAAAAAGGGCGCGTCATCCTCGGTTCACAAATGGTGCAGCAGGTGTGAGACCACATATTGCACAATATGACACACGATTATGGTATGAAACATTCGTGCTTTCCAAGCTCGGTTCTATGAGACTTTCTATTGAAGCTCAACGTCAGCTGATAATTTCCTTGAACTTGTGTCACCGATTGTTAAAACATATATTTAAAGATTCAGGAGCCACATCTCAGTACAGAGTTATAACTTTAGAGGTAGTTGATTATCCAAAACTTCGTAAAAAACCAATTATATGTTCACTTTGCCGAACTGCAGTACACATCCTTCGAGCTTCACTGCACAGCATAACCATACTATGCAGTGAAAGCAATTAGGTGTGCAACACTTCAACCACACAAAACTTTCTTGAACCTTAAAACCCTTGGCTTCTCAGTATTGCATCAAACTTCCAATCACGGTAGCTACCTGCAATGTTTAGTGCCTTATTCTTTAGCTGAGCAGGAAAGTTCAATATGAAGGAAGACCAAATGCAAAATGTATTGTTTCCTCCGTACTGCGGCTCATAATATAGTTCCTTCCTTACTGCGGCTTATAATCTACTTATAAAAGTTGGGTACCCAAGCCATTTATTTTCGTTTGCATGATTCTTTTTGCTTTACGAAAAAATATTCATATTGGTACAGCACGTGCAAGGTTTGGTGGTATATGGAGTTTTATAACCATACATTTAGACTAAATGACCCCACATAGCAATAACAAGAACTGCAAACATCACAGAACAATGCATACAAACTCCCTGGTGAAGCCCATGGTTGAAATGTAATGTCATGGTTCATGAAACATTATTTTATCATGAGGCAAGATTGTACATTGTGCCTTGCATTATGTCCCTGCCGGCAGATGTGGGGTCATTTGTCACTGTTGCAAATGAAAAGCCAACAGCCGGGGCCCATTAGTTTTGGCTAGTATTACGAGGTGCCTCACGGCAAGCATTCTACGTCGATAGACTTTTGTAGAGTTGACTAGAACTGAAATCAGCAAAAGATTCTCTACAAAACATTCAGTCTATCCGCAGCTTTAGGGTTTGCTAATTTCCATATTTGGGTTTTTTCTGCCTTTCTTAACAACATGTTTCTTTTCATAAGAAGTTGCATAACCAAAACCAAAAAGCTTTCCTGTAAACCTTTGGTAGGTATATAATTGCTACAAAATATTTTACTCTAAATATAGCAGCTTAAACTGAAAATATTTGCATTTAAAAACATTAAAATAAGTTTAAATTGATCATAAATTTTTAGCTGTTTTTACACAAAACTGTACATGGGATATGAAGTGCACCACAGGGAGGGCTCTGGATTAGCTTTAGCAAATTTGGGACATTTAAGGTGCACTGAAATCTCTACACATGCGCTTTTTCACTTTCTGTATCCACCAGGAAAATGGCTGCCAATTTAGACAGTGATTCTTAATAGTAGTTGACGTGCATTTTAAAATATTCTCAAACATTATAGCCACAAAATTAATTTTTACCATTGCGCGTTACACCAGACATTGGGCTACACTGTCAAGAGCTTTGACATATACAATTAACTCTACAAAACAAGCTGAAGCTGGTAGAATGTTTCATACCATAATTACTATGTGTTCAAAGCTCACGTGTGAAGTATGGATACTGCTGCTTCAGCAAGAACCGAGGATGAGCACCCTTCCTGGTTCTGAAAAAAAATAACAGAGGAAATTCCTTAAGCAGGTTTCTGAAACAGGGTTGAAAGAAACAAGAATGAAAGAGAAATTCTTTCAAAACATGTAAAGCAATGCAAACAAATATTTATTTCAACTTCATTTCTACAAAAGACCACCTCATGAAGACTGGTGATGGGGTATTGGCTCAAAAATAGAGCAGAGAGCACTTATATAAATGCTACAGGGAGCCTTCGCAGCCAAAAATTGTTTGAGCACCTGAACTAATCACTGTTCAACAAACTCATAAAAAATGTTTGAATGCATAAAAAACCAGTGGTAAACACAGGAAACAGTTAAAACAGAATGACGGCAGAAGTTCGTCCCGTCGTTCTCTTAAAAAAAGTATAAAGTAGGTGACAAAATTAAACCGACAGCAAATTGGTTGGCTTTTAATTTTAAATGATAATATAAAAAATAATGGCATGAATGAAAGTGAGCAGCACGCAAAGTACCATGTTGCTAGCCCGACATTCCACTTTGAAGCAAAATGTCCGCTTTCAACACTACATAGGCTAAACATGCAATGAGGCATTCCTTTAGGCACACAAAATATACCATAATTGTTAAAAAAGCTACGAATTAGTTGAAAAAACCTGACCACAACAAATTGGAATTGGTGACTAGATACAGTTTCAGAAATACACAGCGACATCTTATAAAAATATATGGTTCCCATACAAAGATTGATCATAACAAAAATTCAGATTGATTGATGGATTCTAGGGTTTAACTAGGGGTGTGCAAATATTCGAAACTTCGAATATTCGATTCGAATTTTTTGGTATTCGATTCGATTCGAACGACACTTTTATTGTTCAAAATATTCGAACCACCCAAAACTAAAAAAAAAAAATTAAGAGCGTGTCTGTATCGGTGTTATTTACAGTGGACTCTCGTTGATACGATTCTGGGGGTGCGAATTTCGGGATGATAGGAATTTCCGAAAAGTCCCGGCGAAATTGCATCGTTTGCAATGGGAAAAATTTCGGCTGTTACGAACGGACCTGCGCTGCCCGGCGGAAGGTACGAACGAGCCGGCGAGGCACCCGACTGCTGAACGAGCAAGTGACGGCTCTCGCTCCCCTGTTTGTCACTCTTTCTCCAGCAACGGCCGGGCTGTTGTTTTCTGCTCGCGAAAACGCTCTGCGCACGCCCAACGCGCTGACACCGCCGCGAAACCACCCCCACGCTGCGCGCGGCGCGGCCGGCGACGTCAACATGGCGTCGGCTCCAGCCGCGATTTGGCGCGGGCGCTCGAGCGACCGCTCCTAACCGCTCTTTAAAATGCGGCTCATGGGAGACACGAAGTTGCTTGTGCGGTAAAGGAGCTGATAATTCATGCGATAACGGTACTATAAAACATCATCCGTGCCGCTAGTGAAAGCGCCCATAAAATATTTGCCGGGGTGCTAAGCCTAACCGTCTCTGGCGGAGCCAAGCCGGCTGTCTCGATCTCATCGCAAGTAGTCAGGCTCCTCCATTCTGCCGCGCGCGTACTGCGTCATTTTCTGACCGAGGTAGGCGCTACCGCAGGCGCGAAATCGTCGATGTGGGCGTGAAAATACAGCACTCGCAGAGCCGAGGCGAGCGAATCGCGTGCAAAACCGCACCACGCGGTTCACGCTTGGCTGTTGGGGCGTGTAGCGAGTTTGGGCACACCGAGTGAGGAGACGAGCGCGAAGCTTTGCGTGCTCCAGCAAGGACTGCTTTGCGACACGGGGGTTAAAAAAGCAGAAAAATCACGAATTTCTTCACGCAAAAGTAGGAAAAGAAATAAACGAAAACTTTTTTCAGCGCTAAAGTTTTTCGGTCTGTGTTGGTTCATACGAATTTCGGATGAGACGAATATTTTTCGCAGTCCCGCGAGATTAGTATAATCAAGATTTTACTGTATCAGCGCGCGGCAATGTGCACGGGCTCGGGCATGCCAGCTACTAGTGTCTCAAGTGAGCGGCTGTTTTCGATATCTGGTAAAGTGGTGACGAGCAGGAGGTTGTCACTGCTCCCCGAACATGTCGAGCAGTTAACCTTTCTCCATGTTAACATTTAAGTGAGTGCAGACCTTAATCTGTTGAGTGCAATGGTATTGTGTAATTCCTAATTTTACTTTGTGCGATTTGTTGTGCAATTAAGTTGCAGTTTTTGTGTCTCTAGATGGTGAAAACATTAATTTTACAAAAACCATAAGTATTCGTATTCGAAAAATATTCGACAAACATTCGATTCGATTCGAACTTTGCTTTTATTATTCGAATTCGCTTCGAAATTAAAAAATTGATATTCGCACACACCTAGTTTTAACGCGCCGACGCAACGCAGGCGATGAGGCGTGCCGTAGTGGAGGGCTCCGGATTAATTTTGACCACCTGGGGATCTTTATCGTGCGCCGAAATCTCGTACACACAGGCGTTTTTTATTTCGCCTCCATCAGAAAAGCGGCCGCCGCGGCCGGGAATAACAAAAATTCAGGACTACATTTATCAGACTGGCATCAATGTGCGAAGCAGCTTAATGAAGGAAGACGGCCTTCACTAAAAACATGTTAATATTGAGAGCTCATGTGCTTCCCTGCAAGTTGGGTGTGTAAACCCACTGACACCTTTACTAACCCGCCTGAATCATCACTTTATAAACATTGAGGAATTTTACGAATTGGTTTATTGTAGCGGGTTGTCTAGTTTATTTCCCTATTTTTCTTGGCATTTCGTGTCTAATTCTAAATTTGGTGTGGAATTTAAACATTCAGCACGTTTTGTTCAATTTACGAACAGCTATTTTAGAGCCTTTCCCCTGGTCTATGTGGAGAGTTCATATTTATTCTCTCAACGGGCGGTGAAATAGTGCAATGTGCGGTTTAGACATTCAGCCTGTTTTTGTGCAATTTTGCATGCTTGCATTCACACACCGTTCTTTTAGGCACCCTAATGATAAGGTGCCGTGGTAACACCCCAATCGAGAAGAAATGAAATACTTTTTAGCACCCCTTTAACGGTCGTAGCACCCTATGAAACTGTTGATTACATCCCTGAATTTTGGCACCCTCGAGGTGGGGTGCCCGAGCAATATTTGGGTGCTTGAAAGGTGCAAAAAGGGTGCAAAATGTTCAGTACACCCTCCTTGCACGTTAAAGGGTGTAACAATGTTAAGATTTACACCCCTTAATATGTGGCACCCTCATGATTGGGTGCCGGAGCAATGTTTTGTCTAAAAGGTGCAAAAAGGGTGCAAAATGTTGAGTGCACCCTTTTAGCACCTTTAAGGGTGTTAAAAAGTTTAGTGTGTACCTATAAGTGCGTATCTGAGAGAAGTTGCCTCGCTTCACTTTGGAAGACCCGTTGGATGGGTTTTTTTGCCATTCCAAATAAAAAGACGTTATAAACGGCGCAGAAAAATCATGACGAAACAAGCACAAAACACAGCGGCCCATCTCGCGTTTTTTCCCGCAGAATAACGAACTTAAACAAATAAAAATGCGTCTTTCCCGAGAGTCTGCGCCCAAGTTCTGCTGAAGTGAACACTACAGCTAAATTGAGAGAACCTCCATTTTACTAATCACGAGGAGACCGCAATACGAGACGAAGACCACGATGGGTGGGAAACAAGAGTAGAGAAGAGGTTACGGGGCAGGCAATGTCGACGGCCATCGTATGTCGACGCGACGGCATGCGCATTATTACTGCCGTAGGGACGCAATATCGGTGTAGCAAACTAATATCCATGTAGTATCGCAAGAGAAACTTCACCTACCGTTGCAATGTGGTGCTTTGCCCAATTGATTACATAAAGGCAATATACAGAAAGAATAACGCTCAGCACTTGATCACATTAGATCTGGCTGTAAAAAGTCTTTCCCATCCGAAATGCTTTTACGGGTTGAAGTTCAATGGAAGGCGTCAGTCAACTATCAATTCTACATAACAGCTAGGTCACCCTCGAGAAAAGCAGCTTTTCTTAAGCGTACACATTTCTGCAAAGATTTCTGCTCTCTGATAAGAACGTTTACTTACCGCTTGGCAGACGACTAATGAATTTCCCAACGATGCTTCTCCTGCAGTCGGTAACCAGTACAAGCCGCCCTGTGCAATGGGGTCGCACGGCTTACTCCTTATACAGGAGCTCTCGGTGAAACACAGAGGCAATGCGGATAGCTCGCTCCACAAACATAGAAACAACAAACGCGACAGGAAGTTGGCGTGAGCGTCTGTAATTACGAAGTCGTCTTTGAACACCGCCAACAGCGCGGCGCACGATGTAGGAAGGCGTGAATTCACTACACGTTTTCACAAGGTTCTGGCGACGCTTTTATCAGGGTGGCTCTCTTCTTTTTTCCGCACTTTAGAGGAAGCGCCGTCGTCGACTAGCGGTCTTGAGCGGCGTGAAATCGTTGGGGAGTTCTGAAAGAGCTGCACGGGAATACGTATTTCGGCGAAATTGCACGCCCGTAATGAATGCCCAACCGATGAGCTGGGTTTGTAGTGGCTTGTTCTCGGCAGCCAACACTTTATTTAACGGGACAAAAGCTGGAAGTTCTGTTCGACAGAACTGTATTCCTTAACAACAAGCCGTTTTGAGGTGGCACACTCATAGGGTATGTAAGAGAGCCGTCAACAGCTTGCATTTAAACGGAGAACTTGCCCCCGCGGCAGTACTTGAAAGAGAAAAAGCAGTAACGTCAGTGACTATCATTGGTAGCAAATTGGTCATTCGAAGAAACCTTCATTTCTTAAACTAGGCTAGAAAATATTAATAGCCAAATTTTGTATGACTCGGGGCAATGTATGACTTACTCCGCATTTTTTTTTAGTGGCAACAGTTGCCTCAACTATTCAATCTATGTAAAAACATTTGTAGCAGATGGTTATCTGCTTGGGGAGCTCGAGCCGCCGTTCTCGCACGTCAAACTTTAAATTTTCGTGAAAGATCGGATGCACTTTCTTGAATCACTCTCAAACTTATCTAGAATCAGTAGTGGTGAATTCAAAAATGCAACAAATACCCAAACCTCTACTGAGGATTTCACAATTCGCCTCCATTGCGGGTTTTACAATTTGTCTGACACAGCACATCATATATTTTGCGGTTAACAAAGAGCAGCCGAAGTTACAGTAGGAAATTCTGTGAATTTACGTGGAAATATTTCTAGCTGAAATTTGTTTTGATGACTTAAACTTCTACAGAGAGGGATCTTCTCGCAATTTCGGAGACATTTTGCTGCTGCCCGAACTCGTTTCTGCCCGCAACGTCCGCCTTTGGTTGGCATTTACAAAAAAATCGTGCTACCCAAAGATAGTTTCCCCGTCCCCACGGTATCTCAAAGTGCCCGTCGCAGAAGAATATCTGTTTAAATTGATTTCTTGAATGCGACTGCGTTAAGTCTTCATTGACGCACATACACAATGCAGCCATTGAAACCCCGTCAAACGGCAAGTTGATCGCTAAAGCCCGCAATGCGCCATTGAGCGAAAATAAAATCATATTCTGCTTTCGCAATACCACAAGCCAGCAGCCTTCAGTGTCACCACAATTTTTTTTCATGAAGGGATCTGATGACTGGCGCTTAAACATCACGACGAATGGCCGCTGCGCCCGAGAAGAGGCGACTTCCTCCGGAAGGCAACTACACCCAGTTCACCTTGCTTCCATCCGCAGACGTTTATCTGCTACCGTGAGCGTTTCCGACACTGCATCCCGGACATCGCCCCTGTATCCGCTGCGCGCGCCAACAGACCTTAGAAAAATACGGCATTTCATGCATTCAACTGGAACGTAAAGCGGTAATAAACAACCATAAATATGAAACTGAACGCATGTATAGCATTCTAACAGGCCGGTGAACCTTTCAAGACGGTGCTCTTTTTTAAACCTAAAAAATATCATAAGGGTAATTGAACCCTACTCTACTTCTTCTATTCGTGTTTCCTACCGAAGCCGTTCTCACTATATTAAGGTAACGCCAATAAACAGGCCTGTGATTTATAGTCGAGTGCAGAAGAGTGCCGTGGCGCTAGCATTTGAGAAGGCACGTCTGTTTAATAGATCCCGAATAGAGGCACTCGAAATATGCGTTGACGGAATCTTGTACAGTGTTAACGCACCGAAAATGCATTGACATCGGGGTCGGCAATAAAGCTAGTAAAACTTATTGCCGTGCTAGTTGGTGCTCCAGCATTAACTTCAATGGGCAAATTTTTTGTCTCTGTCCTTTCAGTGAGTACCAGCGCAACGCTCTCAACGAATTACGTGAATTGTTGTTTAATTCATACGCGTCAGTACAACCACTACAGAATTAACAGGAAAACAATTAATTTCCTATGAGGCACTGCTCCCAAGGTTGTTCTGAAGTATCAATGGCACCCAATGCAACTGCCTTGAGCTCCTTTGCGTTGCAGCATAGCCACGTTTTTGCTATTCACTGGAAACCATGCCGTCGTCGATTGGCTGACAACGATTGGGCAGAAGCGGACGTAAAGAATGCTTCAGTAGGCGCAGTTGGAGCGCACACGACGGCTGCCCTTACAACTATTTTCTTAGCTGCAGCGTGAATTACTGACCGCAGCTTCAAATGAGTACTGAGGCCAAATTTTGACGCCTAAGAAGTGATATAACTGGCTTCAGTATGTTGTGCAGATGCCTCACAGGACGTTTTGCAGTGATTCGAGGCCGGAGTCTCAAAGAAAATTGTTTTTCCATGTCCCGGAAGCGAGCTATCCCAAATCGGCAGTACTAGCGAAATCGCTATCGGCGTACGAAACATGTTCCGGTGTGTCTAGATGGTTCAGGGTCATTTAGCCGTTTTAGGATTCGGAAACGATAACCTGCCCTGCTCTTGTCGCTGGTCTTCGTTTCGGCAGCATTCGTGGGTGTACCTCTGTGAACAATGCCTGAAACCTTCACGCACTTTGCGTGTCCGACTTTTTTTATCTCCAGTTTGTGGCCGGCGCATGGTGTTCTCTTGCGCTGGTGCCGAAAACTGCGCGGTGTCCTATCTGGGCGGCCTGTGAACGTCGCCGAACTCGAAAAGTTATGCTATGGCAAGCTCGAAGAATGCGAAGCACTGCTCAATAGAATCCTGTCCAAGCAAATCGATGGACGACTCCAGGATGCATTATTTTTCACGTGACGACGCGAAGTGCGAAACGTGGGCTGCGTGCGTGCGCGACAGCGGCCGCAAGAACTGGTCGCCGAAGCCCGCGTGAAGAATTTGCTAACTGTACTTCTCGGATGACTGTTACCTGCAGAGCCCAAAGTTGACGAAGGAGCTGCAGTATAGGCGAAGTGGAAACTACTAGGCATTTTGGAATAGTGGAAGCTGGAGTTGGGAGCCCCCAAGAAACTAAGGGAACGCAAACGCAACGCGCTCGCGCAAGGCGAGTTTTAGAAAAGGGGCGTCCCCAACAGCCCCGCAACCGGCTTCCATTGCTCTAATCAGCTAGGGTGTTGAGAACTTTAGGCTTAGCACCGTGGAAAATATTTGATCGCGGCTATCTGTACAACTGCGAATGACCAACCAGAACACAACTTTTCACCACACTATAGCCAATTTGTCGCTAGGGGAACTTTATTTTCCGCAATTCGACGTTTGAGCGATCGGTGACCAAGCTATCTGCTGTGTCCTATTTTGATTATACCGCGCAGGTGGCGCCATCTTTCGGCCGCTCGCCGTGCTGCGGTGTCGGCAGTGCCGGGTCGGACCTGAGAACCTCCGCTGCCGGTCAGCGCAGGCTCCGTGGGCAGAAAGACTGGAAGAGTGGCGACGCACTCTTTCTTTGGTTGCTACCATGGTCTCCGCCGGTTCGAGCAGCAGCGATGTTAAAAAACAGACAACGGCGAAGAAGTCGCCTGCCTAATCGCCTCAGCTGTGGCCAAATAAAGTTTTGTCTGCCTGTTGTCTGGTAGCAGTGACTCGATCACCCGAATCTGGCGATTCAGACGATATTTCCACTGCGCGGTCGAGTGCGGACCATGTGCAATCGCAGCAGACGATGCGGCAAAGGTCCTTGAAGTCACGGGTGTTTGATTGACGTTAGCACCAGCAGCTCTTGCGGCCACGAAACCGTGATGGAACATTGTCCGTCTTGCATTTGAGCAGCCATTTGGCGCGCGAAGACTGAATTTCAAACTTAATGGAATAAATGCATTATAATTAATTCTATGCTGGCGACGTGCCGCTTTTGGCTCGATATTTGTAATTACTGGACAAAGAGGTATTCTTTATGGCATAAAAACCGAGAGCGAGAAATGTAGTGTCAGTACTCCAGTAATACATACCTCCAGTGAGGGTTTCATCGACTGTACCTGAGTAGGTACCGGTGGCTCCCAGGGCGACACTGAAACCATCTACAGCAGCGACTGCGGCTCGGCGTAGCTTTCAGTCACCGTTCGTAACAAATTCGTCATTTGCGGTGTGAATGACGCTGACTTTACAGGGTACCATATTCCTGAGTCCATTCAACATGTTCTCTGCAAATCTCCGTACTACGCGCATTACAGCGAAAAGCAACCCACCTTTTTGCCCGGTTGCACAATCCGGCGTTATCTGAGGGCGTCGTGCTGGGACTTTCGTACACAACGCAGCATTGAAACAAGGCTTTGAAGGCGGATCTTGGATTCTTGAAAAGCAATGGATTTGTACGTGAATTGTAGCGACAGGCCCCGTCGTGGTGAACGTTTGAGCGTTGTAAAGCCATTGAACTGAACATTGTATTGAATTGATTTGGACATGGTATAGCCTTTGTATTCTTCTGTATAAACTCATACCTTGCCATTTATCTTATTGAAGTGGAACCCCGCTGATACGTCCGCCGTACTTATGACGACCCGCTTCCTACGAAGGATCACAGCAATCCCGGCAAACTCCTCTGAGAATCAATGCATTGAATACCCCGTTAATATGACGTTCGAGTGCACGCGATCCGCTTAATACGACGGACCCTGGCGAGGATAGCCCGGCTTTTTTCCCATGTTTTACACAGCTTCGTGGCCTCGTTTTGACCGCCTTTATTCTTAACCCCCGTTTGACGCTGCTTGATGTGGAAAGGTCCTCAGGCGGCCCATACCACTTGCTGAACAGACGCAAACAGGCGGGTAATCGTGAGCCGGAGTTAACCTGCGACCACCCGACGCGGCACACTCTAAACTTTTTTTCCTCTCATATACTCCCTAGAGGTTCTTTTTCGCCTGTGTTTTTACTACATGGAACAGGGAGGTTTTGTTTACCTCCTCAAAATAGGGCGTTTTTAGGTGATAGAATGGAGGTATTTAGGGAGTGTTAAGAAATGTTCGGGAGAATTTAAGGAGATCAAAATGGAGTATTCTTTACTTCCTCAAGGCGTTTTTAAGTGATGTTTATGGACTTTTAGTCGGTTTAATAGGAGACTATTATGGCTCCCTTGGGAAGTACTTATGTTATTTTAGGGGCATTTTTAGGGGGTTCAAAGGAAGCATTTACTTCTTTTGCACGGAGTTTTACGAAAGCTTGGGGAGTTTTGTAGGCCTCGCGAGGGAAGTTTTTAGGAGGTTCAAGGGAAGCATATATTTCTTTTGAATGGAGTTTTCCGAAAGTTGGGGCGGTTTTGTAGGCCTTCCGAAAGGAGTTTTTTCAAAGCCACAAGGGAGCGTATATAGTTCCCTGCGGGAGTACTGATTTCACACGGTTTTTCTAGGTTTCAGGTTTATTTGAAACAAACTTTCGCATACAAGTTTACATGGTACATGGTGTACACAAGGAGGTTCCGAAATAAAAACTTAGGGCGACCTCCTATAAGAAAGCACAAATGGTACATTGCTAAATAACACGCCAGTTAGGAATGGAAGACAGCAATACAATGCTAGTTGAAGAAACCGTAGAAATAATATAACAAGAACTGGAAATACGCGAAAAACAAAGATAGGCGCAAACACAACCGCATGGTAATTGAAATCATTATAATACTAGCGGATCGAGAACGCGTCAGTACTTATCAGAACTTATCAGTACGCATCAGTACTCAGTACACAAAGTAAAAAAAAAAATGGCTGCAGTGGTTTACAACAACAACAAAAAAAATTCAGTTGGTGGTGAAACGAGCGAGCTGTGTGCTAGTTGAACAAACTGTAGAAACAATATTGGGTACTACAAGAACTGGAAATATGCGAAAAACAGATAGACACAAACACAACGGCATGGTAAGTGAAATCATTAAATAATACTAGAGGATCGAGAACGCGTCAGTATTTATCAGTACGCATCAGTACTCAGTACACAAAGTGAAAAAAGTGGTTGCAGTGGTTTACAACAACAAAAATTTTTTTTCAATTCGTGGTGAAATGAGGGAGAGCTGTGTAACGATTTGATATTGAAAGGTAATGAGCATTTTGTCGATGGCAAAGGCACAAGACATAAATGATGTAGGAGACATACAGCAATGAGATGGCAATGGATAAATGAGTAATATAAAGAACGAGAAATATGCTGCGGAAAATACCAGTGCGTTTTGATAAAGACACAAATGCGCCAAGAAATGTGACCGAGTCTGACGGGTGAATTGCAAGGATATAGAATAGAATGGGTGGTATCGTGACAGCTTCTTTAGAGTGAGAAGAAAAAGCCATGAAATTCGTATTTTTCGGATAATTTTTAGTTGATTCATTTGGCACCAGTTGCCAACATTATTTAGAGAATTGTTTCAAGTTATATTAGTTCGTCAATATATTTGCTTCACTAAACGATAGCTGTATTATCAGCATACAGAAGGGCCCACAAATATCCCCTGTTCAGTAAAAAAAGAAAAAAGAAAAAGTCAGAAACATAATACGCAATTCTTTTTGACTACTATCTAATGATTACAGGATTGAAAACATAAAATATTAGTGAGGGATATTGATGCGATAAAAGTTAATTAGTTTTAAATCCTTCACACGTGGTTTGGTGCTAGCAAGGTCCAAAAAGCCATGTTCCACAAACGTTAGAGCTCTGTGTGCCTTCTTGGTATATGGAATGTTGAAAACCCAGAACGATGCAAACAGACTACACAGTCCTCCCAGTTAAGATGATGCAGTCGAGACACGCTGGCCATCGATGTGGAGGCTAACTTCCCCGTTCGCGGAATGCAGGAACATCTGCATTCAAAGGAACATCAAAGGAACATCTGCCTCAAAAAGCAAAAAAGAACAAAACGTCCCACACGTAAAATTCAAAACAGACACTATGGTAAATGAACTTAATAATTCAGTGCAGTAATAAAATTGTTAGCCCAGGTTCCCTGCGAATTTCAGTACATAAATTAGGAATGCAAAGGCTTCATAAAACCAAGTGCCAGTACATCGTGGCTTTTGCAGCAATAAAAAAGATACTACTTCCGCACAATATACTCAAGCACAACTTTAAATGACAGTGAAGATAAAATGCAAGTCTCCCTAGGTTGATAGATTAGCTCACGGAGAACACTATTATACCCCTCTTACACCTGGCTTTTTTTAAAAAATAAGGTTGAAACTAGCAAAAACGCACAGCTTCACCGGAAGGGCTTAACTGGCCTGACGCCCGCAACTTCTTTCTTGGCTGCCGCTGGATGGTGCGACTTGTCCATACTTGGGCTGGCAGTACCGCTTTCCAAGGGAGCATGCGAGCTACGCACGAAAAATTCGTTCGACGCCGGGGCGTCAAAAGGCCAATGTTTTTCTTCAATGAAGCGTAAATACTGATCACAGGTCCAATGGAGACACATTTTGCTTAGTGGTCTCGAACTGCAAATGACAAGGTAGCTTTGGAAAGCATGAGCGATTTGACCGAGACTGATAAACTGCTTGGTACGTGGTAATGTTGTATTCAGTTGCTTCTATACTACTATAAATAACCGTTGCTTCACTTGCTTCCGGTTTATCCTGATGGAAACAACGACTCCAGTCGCTGTTTGCGTCACGTTAGATGAGCATTTGAACAGCGATTTCTCAGCACTTCAGGCATCTTGGCACTAAATCAATGCTCAAATGACTATGGGAAAGCCCGACTTCCATTTGAAACCAACTTGCTAGTTGCCTTCAGTGAACCTTTAAGAACAACAAGTTACCCTTATGCCTCATCACTCCAACCGATTTTTCCTCCGTGCAGCGCAAAAAGTGTGTTACTGTGAGTATTTTCAACGTGAAACGAACCATTTCTGTGATTTGTGGGACGGATTCTGCTATTAATTACTGCTGCAATTAATTAGACGGATTCTGCTATTGATAAAAGAAAATACTATGAAAGAAAATCCCGCCATCCCCACGAAGTGAATGATGATGAGAGGGGCGAAGCTAAAATGCTTATCAGAGCAGACAATGTGACGCATTAAGTGCAAGCTGCTTTCATAGTGTGTGCATTGACATTAGGATATGGCCCCCTGGCAGAATGATGCGCTGCGCGAGATTTTGCCGTACCTAAAAGGACAGGCAACTCATTTTTACTGAGAATAGGATCTGTAAAAGGGTTGATAGTTGGGCGAGTTGGTAATGATGCATCTCGAAAAACAAACTGCGCGCAAATTAATGAAGACAAGAACACATGAAGACGGCACAAGCGCAGACTCGCAACCAGTTTATTATCGCCCAATTCAGAGCTTTAAATGCCCAAGCGCCCAATCGCCACGCCCCCAATGCGTCACAGCTCTCGGCGCACTCAGCCGAAAATACTGAAAAACCGTAACAACAAAGTCACAGAACAAACTTTGAGGCGCACGAAAGGCAAAAAATCAGCAAGATAACCGAATCATACATGGATTAAGACCCCCCTCCCACCCCCAACACCGAAATAGCGCTCAATGTGCGTCTAAATATGCGACTTCTCGATTAAGCTGGGCGATAGAGGGATGACTGATACATTCGCAACCAGCTTTTCTGATGTGGCTGGCTTCTACAATTTCTCGCGTTTGCTGGTTCTTATGTCGGAAAAGGACGGCTGTGCGCTCAAACACAGGGACACAATCAGGTCTGCATGCGCGGCAATGAGAAGATAAGTGGCTCAGGTCACGTTGAAAAATGAAAAAAATATACGGTACTTTTAGACGTCGTACGCTCGAGTTTGTGCCAACGTACCCGTGTGCGGCTCTGTCCTGAAGTTCGCAGAAACGCAGGCGGGTTGCGTTCCATTTCTCGTCTTGCATTGCGCTTTCTTTTATATATTAGCGCCCTCTTTCCCGATTTCTCTACCTTCCTTCCCGCTTGCGTCTGACTGCGCTGATTTTCGCCAGCACGAAGTAACCGTCACGTTGCTTTGAAACGACGCCGCGCTCGACAAACGATTTTATCTCGAATGCCATGCTACAAACCGGCCTACAAAAGAATGCGAATGCATACCCCAAAACCCACAAACAAGTAAAATAATACGAGTGTGCGCTTTTTTCTTTGCCCGTGCGTGTACGTGCTGTGAGCGGCACGGGTCTCCGGGTCCTTCGCTGTTAACCCTATCCAAACGTTTGACAAACGCATCGACTGATGGCAGACCACTTACCAGCGAGCTGTCCACAGCTTTCGCCGTATCCAAATGCTGTTTGCGGCCGTTCCTCGTGTGACAGGGGCGACAGGGGCACATGAAAATCTTTCCACCAAATGGCACTACTAGTCCTTCTCAAATAAGAAAAAACGACGGACCAAGGCGAGGCTTAAAGCTACGGCCGCACCGATTCAACGGCCCCGCTGCGTTGATAGCACGGAGGTTGTTTACTTCCGGCAGCCAGTCGTGCCGCCAGGGCAAGTTGAATCGCTGCAGTCGGGTGTGTTGGCGCTCTGGCACGAGAATTTAAATCGTCTATGTATGCGCAAGAAAGCGAAGCAGATGAACATTGCAATTGTTTGCAACGGCGCGAACTGTCTCTTCGTAAGCAGCACAGTTTGACAACACCTATCGCCAAAATAAACAGATTGAAACAACACGGCCGCGCTGTCTGCCTGTGATCGCGCTGGTTGAAGCATCTATACGGGTATACGTACGGTATCGATTTTGTAGCTGGATGCAACCGTCGCATCCTGCTTACTCGTTCTAATTAGCATTAGGACACGGTTAAAGTGCTGATACACGGAAACAACACAAGACTAACATGCCGACCGCCCGCTTGAGATGATTACCTGAGATGGGGAGTTTATTGTGGACGTGGTAGTATACAAGGAACCGAACGCCATCTCACAAATGGTGTTAAGTCGTTCTAAATCCTCTCTTTTGCTACACGGATGGGCAACGGTACTACCATGGAGGTTCGTCCACTTTTTTAGATCATGCCTAGGGAGTACATGTTTTGCTATAGGTACTGTTCAGGGCACATTACTTGACTAAAACTCCATTTCCGGCTAGTTTGCGTTTACAGTGCAGCAGTACACCTAGGTGGCAACCGTGAGAAGTCGAAGTTGAGTTGGCAGGCGTAGCATGAATTTTAAACTCCTGGCGAGCCGTCGACGAACGCGAAGACACATACGTTGCAACCGCACTGACCCCAGGGCGATGACCGAACAGCTGCTTTCCCCACCCGCTCGATCCATGTTTCTTCCTTTCATGACGCTCTCTCTCTCTTCTCGCCACGAATACTTCTTTCTCCGTGCCTCTCCCTATATCGCTGCTCTTTGCGTATTGATTGATTGATTGATTGATTGATTGATTGATTGATTGATTGATTGATTGATTGATTGATTGATTGAATGAATGATTGGTCGTAAGGTTTAACGCGCCGACGCAACGCAAGCGATGAGGCGCGCCGTAGTGGAGGGCCACGGATGAATTTCCACCACCTGGGAATCTTTAACGTGCGCCGAAATCTCGTGCACACGGGCGTTATTGCTTTTCGCCTCCATCAGAAAAGCGGCCGCCGCGGCCGGGAATCCAACCTCGGGCTCATCAGCGACCTCGTGCTCATCAGCGCCACGACTTAGCCCCCGAGCAACCACGGCGGGTTGCTCTCTGCTTATTAGTGCCTTTGAAAGCCGCGTTGTCACTCCGATCTTTTGTTGTCTAGGGTGCTTCTCATTCAGCGCGTCTGCCGCACCGCCATTTTGGGTAACACGCTTGCCGCCGCTGTAAGTCACTATACCAAGACCGCGCTATAATTTTCGCTGCCCCACCGTTCACCCGCAAAGTTTGAATCATCTAATCTATTTCCTGTTGCTTGTCTTGTAGGAAACGGAAACTGCTATATGTTGAGCATTTTCACTTATAGCGACGGCACTGGACCGTTCAAAGGATGTCTCCACCATGTACTGCAATGCTGCTTTTTTTAAGTGCAGAACACTTTAGGAGAACGCCTTGTCGTCGTAGCTCGCTAGCTGGACCCACGTAAAGCCATAGGGCGTTCCGTTATAGCGTTGTCGTCACGGCGCACCCCGGAGCCTTCGAAAGCCAAGCGGTTTGTATAGACATAAACGTTCCAAACACTTGTACCGCTGGCACTTGTCCTACATCTCCTGTTGTTTAGCGAAAACAAATCTATAGGTACATTTGAGACGAAATATACGTAGCTAGCCGGCAGCGCCCGCGTTCAGTTAGTTAGGAATGCTCCTTGGGTTGGTTTTTACGATAGAAAACAAAAAAAGCGGTCGCCCAAGAAATAAACTCGCGTTCTAACTGACGCAGACAGGCTCCAGCCGCGCAAGAAAAAAAACTACCCGTTCGAAATGACGCCAAACAGCTCCAGCTTACGAAAATAAAGGAAGCACCTAAAGAACAGAACTCCCCTTCCGCATTTTCAGGCCGGGGGCGCGCGAGCACTGCGAAGGCGGGAAATTTGAATTGCAGGGGGGGGGGGGGGGTAGCAGTGAGAGGATAACGGTGGTACAGCCCATTATGGGAGAATCACTGCTCTGCACTCCCGGCAGGTTTCACATTGAGTGCAACGGTTTTCATTTTTTTTTTTCATCTGATCGATGTACTATCGTTCATTTCGCTTTGCCTGGGAAGTTTCAGACTGTCGTTTGCCCTCTCAATTTGCTCGACCATTTTGGGTTTACCTCACCCGCGCAAGAGGCAGTGCTGGCGGGCTATAAATAGCGCCGGGCGGTACAGGTGTCGCGTAAAGCATCGCGCTTGGCTGGTTTGCTGGCTGGAACGGAATGAAGGGGAGGAGAGAGCAACGTAGTCCTTCCTTTTTTAACTTTGGATTTCAGATAAAGGTTCGCAAATTACGCCAGAACGCGAAACATTTAGTTGTTTAAATAAGTTCTTAGTCCATCGGTCGCGCGAGACCGGCAACTAGGAAGACATTTACCTACATCCTGGTGATACAACACCCCGGTCATACGACGCTTTCTCGAGGTCCCTTGAAGGTGATATTATTGGGGTTCCACTCTATCATCATACCTTTCGCCCGCTACCTCCGCTCTTTTCTCTCACCTCCATCTACCCCCCCCCCCCTCCCGATATGGTAGCAGGGCAGGGTCTATATGATCATTCCGACCTCTCCGGGATTTCTATTCATAAATAAAACATTTTTTTTCTTTTCTCTTGCCGTGTGAATTAGCATTGTGAGCAATGTTTCTCAAGTACATTTTTCATGTATACCTCCAGTTCACGGGAGGTGATGTTCGCACACCTTGAGGCTTAAATGTTCTTGAGGTAATGCCATTCCGGAGTTGTATGAATAAGGTTATTTCAAAAGTGGACGCGAATATAATATAACAAAATTAGTCCCCTTCCACTCCGTGAAGGCCAACACGAAATAAAACACCTCTGTTTGTGGTTTTGCGATTGACCGTACTTTCTAGCCAATTAACATAATAAAACTTGGAAGGACTTCAGCTACAGTCTCACGGACAAATACGGAGATGTCTCTTTTACTCCCGCGTCGTAGGGATTTCACTTTTTGTTTGAACAGACCAAGCCAATCCACTGTAGCACTATGATGACACGGGAGTAGCCACGTTGGGCCGTTGGACATCCACGTTTAAACATCTCGCCAGTACAACGAACATGTCTTCAGTGAGGGCATATACCCTATAGCTTCGGGTGCATCGCCCCCCTCCGGTTATGCGCACGGGCTTAGAAGTGAAAGAAACCACCGGAAATGTCCCTATAAACGCCCTTGAATCTGAACAAGTACCCTTGTACCCACGTCGGCGTTCAAAGCGGGCAAGTTGCGGTTCATCCGGGAGGGATTCGGGGCTACTCGGCGAGCTGAAACTAGAGGACGCGACAGCGGCGCAGGGCGGCGCCGGCTTCCTATTGTTTTCGAGTCCATTCGTGTGTCTGTTCGCGAGGACGCTTCTTCAATCCGCGCTCTTGCTCAAAGCGAACGACATGCGTTCGTCCCATAGCCACCAGTGAAAACTGGAACGTCTCGAGCTTTATTTATGCGGGCAAACATGTGACTGTTGGTTTCCTTCCCACGTCGTATCCCTCTTACTGTCTGTGTAACCCACCAACGCGGATCCAAACCGCACGAGTACGCAATACGTTACCGAATGAGTTATCGACAGGACGCATTCAGTCATGAGACTTCCACTTTTATATGTCGATCCAGCACAAAGGGCATTATCGGTAGCGGCATGGAGCCCAGCTTTGAGTGCACGCCACCCTTGTCTTCACCCCCTAGCGCCCACACACATAGCAGCCCGTGTGCGCATTAACCGGCAACCCGAGGGTAAGATAAACGTAACTGGTAGCGAAGCTTCCGCCGAAAAGCGGTTCAGAACCTATCGCCAGCGCATCGAAACGGGGAGTTATGGGAGTGGCAATTGAAGCACGACTAGGTGTGGAGGGAACAAACACTAATAACCTAAAACTAAGAGTCTTGCAACAAAAAAAACAATATTTATACTTTACGAACAATATTTATTTTTGAATCACATTTATTTAGGCACACTGTGCAAAGAATGTATGAAAACGCTATTCATTCTCAAAAACCTTTCCTGTAGCGCCCCCTGAAGGATGGCGCATGCCATTGCTCCGTGATGTAGTCCTTGTAGTGTTCGGAAAGGCACGCGTAAAGTTCGTCTGCTATGAAACGCTCATCACGTGTTTTGGTGTTGCGCATTTGCATTCATTTTTCGTTATTATTTCTCGTTTACTTAATTTTTGCTGTGCGAGGAGTTGCGAGGAGCATTGTATCGCGTTTAGTACCATGCCCGACGGGCATGGTGTGTTATGGGGCAAGGCTGCCAACGGTTGGCGCGGAGCGCTTTCCTCGGTATCCACCGAAACGATGGGCTGTACAAGGTTGCAACTGTAATTCCCGTACGCCTGGCGTTTCTCTGCACCGTTTTCCTCTCATTCCCACAAGGTAAGGCAAAACTATAGTACTGTTAATACGTACATGGGGGTGGTGTAAAGAGACGTCGTTGTGCTTTGAATATAAATTGTTATAGATCTTTGTGTGAACTCAGAGTTGTCGCTTGATCTCCCATCAGGTTTGGCTCGGAACAAGTGGTATCAAATAATCTAGGACTTCTCAGCGTATTTCAATAGCAGAAGTATTGTGCGCCACTCGGATTCAAACGATTCGCTTTAATTGTCTATCTCGTTAACTAGTCTACTGCATTACAACGCTTGTACTGATCGTTGCTTCCCGCGATTGCATGTGCAAGCAATATTTCCATCGCAGTACTCTGTGTTGCGCTAATTCCACATCTTTCCTGCTAGGTGTTTTTACTTACTGCCTTGGCTTTATTTTGCATTGATTCATTTTTTCTCTTTCGAACTTATCTGTTCCGACACTTTCCTAAACAATACAACCATGAAATTGCAGGCGTGAATCCTAGGTGAAGTTCTTTAAAACCCATGTCTTCGTGATACGACGCCGGGACAGCTGCGGTTCAAAAAGGTGTGCTCGCAGCACTTTCCGGAATCGACATTCCTGCGGCCAGGTTTTCTGCCTCAAGAACTTTCCTTGCTCATAATGCTGTGTGACAGGGGAAAGGTCAATTTTTCGGCGCCTAAAGAAAATCATAATGCATGTATTGCCCACGAACATTTTGTACTTATTCCCGTACCTGCTGATTTTGTATAGTGTGATAAAGTTGTTGGATGTTTATCCTTTAATAAAATTGAACTTTCGTGAATATGGCTTGAACATTCGTTATTCCCCTTTTAAAAATGAACCACACTAACCCCGCAAGCATTAGATAACCTCGATCTATACTTAAGGCATGCAAGCCTGCAACGCGCTTATGTGCGACTCAATTAGGCAACCAAGCAGAAATATGTATCGGGGAGGGGGGGGGGCACGTTTTTGATATGAAGAGGGGGACGGGCAGAAGGAAAGTGTGGTCGATCTGGGGGGGGGGGGGGGAAGGAGAGCGGGGGAGCTGGGTACGTTCCCCATTTGCCACCCACTGCAATCAACGTAAGCAACTCCTTGCTGTTATACAGCAATGACAGACAAGAATACAGAATAAAGTTTGAGAGAAATGCAAGATGTTCCCAGCATCACCGAGGAGAATCATACGACAATATGCTTAAGTACGTTTCTGTAGTTACGAGTCTGTACTAGCTAAGCTGGTGTCGACTTGAAGCCCACTCGCCAAGGGCTCGCGAACTTGCGTAGGATGGCAATGACATGAGCCCTCACCAATCAGATGCCTGCTAAAGCTATTTTGAAGTCAAGTTTCCGGGCTAATGCTACCAAAGGCACGTCACTCTTTGACTGGATCTTGCGTCACGTCCGATTTATTTTTTGTTCCGCCAGAAGTGTTCCCTCCTCACACAGGTGGCCCTAAGCCCCATGAGCAGCTTATTTGAGAAAACCAACGCCACACTAGTGGTCACCGATTTCAAGGGAGCTCTGCAAGATTGCATGACAATTAGACAGTCAAACACAGGAGAAGCAGAGACTGGCGCCATCCTCATAGCAATTCGACTCGGCGAGCAAACAAGCAGAAGTCTGCACATAAAGACGGACTCCTAGAGAGCAGTATTGAATCTTGCCGCCGGAAGAATATGAAAACGCCTCAAAAACGTCCTTCCGCCTGAACTGAATTAAAATACAATATCATATGGTGTCCTGGTAACGAAGGGCTGGAGGGTAATGAAGCAGCGAACAAGGGAGTGCGTAAACTCACACACCGCAAACCTGACGATCACGCTTATCACATCCCCCTCCCCGAAAAATATGGAGAAAGACTCTCGCTTATTAAGTGGAGGAGAACTAACTTTTCCTACTCCACACAAGGCATTTAATGCCTTAGAAGCTGAAATGACGACTGGCCGCACCCACAAAAATCACGACCTGCAAAAGTGTTTCCCAAATCGTTCCAAGAAACGTGCACAAAATGCGGAGAGATAGCCACGCTATTCTACGCATCCTGGGCGTGACCTCGCATCTGGCCCCAGGAAAACTCTAGAACGCAGAGTAATCCTATTGAGACATGGGAGGCAGCCCTTACCAGCTCATCTCTAGAAGATCAGCTATGTCTGCTCCAGAGATACAAAATGGGAGCCGTTGCATCTGGAGCCTTGGAAGTCGGGCCCCATCCATGAATTCCCTCTCAACTGTTCACCGCTATCCCCTTCCCCCCTTCTTCTCACAAAAAAATATTACTACTGCAGCTTAAGAGCCGCCACTTCGTGAACGTATGGGCTTCTATGGAAGTTTTGCTACCAGTTAAGTTTACCTTGTGATGGGCGCACACTTAGGAGTGAATTAAACCGCCGAAAATGTCGCTCGGAAAGCCTCTCAAGTTGAACAATTATAGGCCCACGCCGGCGTTTAAACTGGGCAAGTTGCTCATCAATTCATACCTACTCGGCGACGTGGAATTCGATCATTTTTAAACCCGTTCGCGCTTCTGTAAGTTCTTCGCAATCATCTGATAACTGCGCTACCGCCGTTGTCACGCGATAGCGCAACTTGTGAAAGAGGAATCTGCGGTGGCGAGGGGAAAATCATTTATCATAGAGCGGTCGGCGTTGTAGAGGAGTAGCCCTGGAGCGGGGTCGATTAATTCGGCGTCACCGGAATGAAACCTGGAGGGTTAGAGATGGGGTGCTTCCAAGTAACGTTACAACAAAATTGGCTCTTCAGGATCCGTACAAAGCCTTTGTTCACAGTGGAATGACGGTTAACCAGCGTTGAACGCATGATGTAATGTTCGGAAGTACGCGTGGTTTAGAGTGCCAGATAATCTGTTGATTGTGTTGCTTGTTGTCTGAATTAGTTGTGATTCGAAATTGAGCCTCGTTGCGAAATTCCTTTCCGTGTCTATGATGCGCACGTTGTGCCAGTTTATTGTGTGGTACATCTTCTCAGCATGCTCAGCAAGTGCATGTGCACCGGTGTGGCCCTTAATGACGTCATTCGTCATTCCTGTGCTGCTTAAAATGCCTGCAGAAATTTTCTCTTCCACCAATGTATACCGATTCACAGTCGCCGCATGGGATCTTGTAAGTAGATCTCGCTAACGACACGTTGCCGATGGAAATGGTACTTCACATTTAGCAACTCACACTTAAGGTTGCTTGCTGGCACCAGCGCAATCTGCACACCACGTTTTCTGAAGATATGTGCAAGGGCTTCGCTTAACCAGCGAATTACCGAACGGAAGCACGCTTGCATGTTGACGCTTTGTTATCCATGGCTGGGCTGTTGGGCTGCTGCTTATGGATGATGAAATTACTTGTTTTCCCAATAAAATGTTTGGGTTGCGTTCCCGATAAGGTCGCGTTCAATGGTCTGGAGCTTCTCCTTGAGGCTGCATGCATCAGAACAGCTGCAAATGGCTCGTTGGACAAATCAACGATCCCCTGAGCGCTAGTTAACTACCGGATGAGCTGAATCGTAGTCAAGGTACCTACCTTAGTTAATTGGTTTTCGGTACACGCCGAAGGCCAGGGCTGCGGGTGCAAGCTTTACAACTGCGTCCAAGAAAGGGAAGCAACCGTCTCCCTCCTCTTCCAAAGTGAACTTGACGGAAGTCTCGACCCTGTTCAGGCAATCAAGGGGAGGTTGCCCGTTTTTTTTTCTTGATAACGCAGAAGCAGTTATCGACGCTTCTTTTGGGTATCGTGGGCTGTGTGGGGTTATTGAGGCAGGTGTATCGCATGACACGGCTAAAGGTGGCTAGTTTGGTCCGGAAGGAGCGACGGTGACGTGGCTTAGTCACTAACGGCGGCATACAACATAGGCAACGGTGACGCCCTGTTGAGCAGCAGGGTTTACTCGCTAGTCCCGAAAACCATTCTACGCAGTGCGTCCGCCGCGAAGAACAACAGGTGCTAAAGACGGAGAGGCACGAAAAGCGAAGAAATTGCACTGGAATTAACCCCAGCCAGCAAGCCGAACTGACTCCTCTTCGGGAATCGATTACACCTCTTGGAGTTTCTGTTGATAAGCTGTTTCCGGGAGCAGGTGTCGGATGAAGTTACTTTTAGGGCCGAAGCAGCTTAGGGCCGAAGCTTGTCCGACCGGCATCCGTCCGGCGTCCGTGCTCACGGCACAGCACCGCGTAAATCGAAACATCTGAGAACAAAAGAATCACAAAAGGTTAACAAGAACAAAATAAAAGGTTCACCAGAGGTTACAGAGAGAGAGAGAAAGCGAGAGCGAGCGAGATAGAGAGAGAGAGGCGCACAGCACCATGGAAATCGAAACATCTCTGAACAAAAGGTTCACAAAAGGTTAACAGGAACAAAATTAAAGGTTGCAGAGAGAGAGAGAGCGAGAGAGAGAGTAAACCTTATTTAATGAGAGCAGTCAAGCGGGCGGTTTCCTCAGTTCAGGACTCCGTTGGAGCGTCCAGCCGCCTCAGCCTGGTGGATCAGCCGAAGCTGCTCTTCGAGGCTAGAGCTGGCCAGCATTTCCTCCCACTGCCCAATCGAGGGATTAGATATCGGGGAAAGTGAGGGGTTAAGCTGGCACTCCCACACCATGTGATACAAGGTGCAGGGCGCGTTGCAGAATTGACAGTGTGAGTAGTATATTGTTGGCCAGAATAATAGGAGTTTGATCGGGTAGGGGAACGTGTTGGCTTGGAGGAGACGCCAGGAGCGCTCCTCTGCCTTGCTGAGGGAGGGGTGGCCAGCGGGTAGCATAAGCCTGCTTAGCCTGTAGAATGGGGTCACCTCCTGGTATGAAGTTACAGGGATCGCTCTCTCTAGCCAACTTTCTCGCAGCGCTCGGCTGGTTAGACCCCGAGCAGTCTCATGAGCAAAGACATTACCGCAGAGGGGAGCGTGAGCTGGTGTCCAGACAATCGACACCCTTTTCTTCGGAGGGTTCTGGCCGAGGATCTTCATAGCGATGCATGAGAGGCAGCCTTTGAGATAGCTCCTACAGGCTGACTGTGAATGCGTGATTATCACTTCCGCTTGGGTCTGCGTTATTGCCAGTGCAATAGCTACGTCTTCGGCCTGTACCGTCGAGACTTTGTTGAGAGTGAGGCTCGTGGCGTGGCTATCCTTCATCGTCACAGTCGCTTCCATGGCTCCTCGTCTTGCATAATCTGCGGCGTCCGTATAATAAACCACATCGTTTGAGCCGTAGTTTTTCTCCGGGGCTCTAGCTCGCGCCTCTCTCCGACCCTCGTGGAACTGCGGGTGCATGTTTCTGGGCAACGGGGCAACTCTGGTGTTTTGGCGTAGTTCGCGAGGGATGTCTACTGTGGTTTCAAGAGGGCGATCAGGGATGCTTATGCCCAGTCTTAGCAGAAGGGCCCTGCCTGCGTCCATCCCTGCTAGCCGATAACCCTGACTGAGCAGGTGGCCCTCAATCAGCTCGTCCACAGTGTTGTGCACCCCAAGCTTGAGGAGGCGATCCGTGGAGGTGTAGGGGGCAGACCCAGGGCTTGTTTATGCGCCTTTCGCAAGAGCGTATTTAACTTGCTCTTCTCTGCCTTGTTTAGTAGTGCATAGGGCGTCACATAGCAGATTCTTGATACGATGAATGCCTGGACGAGGCGAAGCGTATCCGCCTCCTTCATGCCTCTTCCCTTGGTCGTGATCCGACGGAGCATGTGGGCAATCTCACAAGTCGTGTGTTTCAGTTTCCTTATCATCGTGGTGTTTGCGTAATCTACTTGAATTATCACACCTAGAATCTTCACTTGCGGAGACGGGGTGATGGTAGCACCGTCAAGCGTGATCTCCATCGAAGGGACATCTGTTTGCCTACCGCCCTTTCTGCGCACTAGAAGCAGCTCAGATTTTTCTGGGGCGCACGAGGGTCCACAGTTCTTAGCATACTCGTTCACGGTATCAGCCGCCATTTGGAGACGGTCCTGCATCTCCCCGACCGAGCCGATACCGGTCCACACGATGATATAATCGGCGTAAAGACCGTGGTGTAAGCCCGGAATCGACGCCAGTTGTTTAGGCAGGCCGATGAGGGCAATGTTGAATAGGAGGGGGGACAGGACCGCTCCTTGTGGCATTCCGCATCCGCCGGTGAGAGTCGGTTGTGTCTGAATGTCTCCAATCTTGAGGGTAGATTGGCGCCCGGAGAAAAAGTCTCTGACGTAGGTGTATGTGCGACTGCCACACCCGAGCTCATTCAGATTAGTGAGTATGGCTTCATGGCTGACGTTGTCAAAGGCCCCTTTTAAATCTAGAGCCAGGGTGGCCTTAGGTGTGTGGGTGTTGGCCCGTTCTATGATGTCCTCCTTCAGTTGCAGCAACACATCTTGCGTCGACAGGTGCTGTCGGAACACGTACATGGTTGGTGGGAACTGCTTTGTATCTTCGAGGAAGTTCTGCAGGCGGCTGTGCACGACGTGTTCGAGCAGCTTCCCGATACACGAAGTGAGGGATATTGGCCGTAGGTTTTCGATGCCGAGATTTTGTTTGGTTTTCGTATTAGGGGCACCTGAGCAGATTTCCATTCAAGTGGGATGTTTCCTCTATCCCAGCACTGATTGTAGTAGCCTGTGAGGGATGCTATAGAGGGTTCGTCGAGGTTGGCCAATGCTTTCTTTGTGATTTGGTCCTGACCTGTCGCGGTATTTCGGGGGATCTTCTGAAGCGCAGCTTTCACCTCAGCCGTGGTAATGGGTGCATCCAATTGCGAGTTTGGATCTCCTTTCTAGTCAGGGGCCGCATAAGGTGGGTGCATGGGCAGGTATCTCTGCTGCACTTCTATGAGCAGATCCTCTTGGGATCCCTCAAATTTGTGAATAACGGTGTTAATTTTCTTGCAGGCTGCGATTTTGTAATTTGTAAGATCAATGAGGCATCCGAACAGTTTCGATGTTTTGGATGCGCTGAGGGTACCGCGGAGCCCGTCGCAGAGCTGCAGCCAGTTCTGACTGCATAGCTCCGCTGCGTATTTTGCGGCCTGCTCAGAGAGTTTGGCTATTCTCTTCTTCAGGTTTCTGTTGTGGCGCTGACGCTTCCGCCTCCTGATGACGCTGAGGCGAGCCTCCCACAGGTGTAACAGCTTGGGATCGACACTTGGAGTCTGAACAGTGGTCTTGACTTCTTTTGTTGCCGCCTTAATGTATGTCAGTATCGAGAAAGCGCAGTCACTAATGTCGTTGATTGCTGAGGTGGATTGGATCTCTCGCTGCTCTCGGAACTTAGCCCAGCCCACGATGCGGGCTACGCCAGTATGTGCTCTGTACTCCTCCCCAACGATAGTGGTAGCTATAATTGCGTGCTCGCTACCTAGGCATCCTCCGATGTTTTCCCACGTGGCTTCAGAGACGTTTAGCCGAAACGTGAGATCTGGGCACGTGTCTCTGGAAACACTATTTCCCATTCAGGTAGGTGCAGTACAGTAGGTGAGGAGCGTGAGCTCGTGTTCTTCAAAGGAGGCTATTAGTTCGTTTCTTCGCTTATTTGAGTTGTGGTATCCCCATACGGGGTGGGCCGCATTGAAATAACCCAACACTAGCAAGGGACAGGCATCAGCCACCTGTACTGCTTGCTGTATCAGAATCCTTAATTCCGACTGCTTCCTCTTAGGTCTGCAGTACACGTTAAGGATAAAAACGCTCTTTTCTTTCCCAGGTTTCCGAGGTATCAGCTCTGTGAGGGTCCCTTATGTTCAGGGTAGCTGTAGCGTGTGTTGCACTGCCGTTACTCTGTTGCTGATGAGCGTGGTAGTGTCTCCGCATTCCGGGTCACCATGTGTGATATAGCCAGGTAGTCGTGCATAGGAGTTTACTTCTTGTAGCGCGAGTACATCCGGTTTGTCCGTGCACGAATCAATATATTGTGAGAGTGGCCCAACTTTTTCTTTGATGCTTCTTGCGTTCCATTGCCACACTCTTAGCTTTTTCTCTTGATTCCCCCGCGGCTAGCCATGGTTAGCTCGGGTGGTGTCTGCCTGGTCGTGGCTATCTAGCGAGGACGGCTGAAGGTATGGCTTGTCCCTACGTGGTGTTCTGCCAACTGCCGCATTTTGGCTTTCTAGTGCATCTAGTCTGTCTAACATAAGGTTGACAGACTGTTGGAGTTGACCTATGCCAGCCCTCATGTTTTGCGCCATTGCATTTAGCTGTTCCGTCAGCTTGTCCTCTGCCTCCTTTGTCCGCGTCTCTATGTCCCCAGTACGCCTTGGGGAGTCAGTCTTCTCATTTTTATGTTTTATTTTACGCCATTTCTCCGTTCCCCCGTTCGTTTGCGGAGGGTTTAGCTTAGCCGGCGGGCTGCGCGGGCCGTCTATGACAGGCGGGCCGCGTTGAGGATGCTCTTGGCCAGAAGTGCCGGACTCACCGAGCCGAGTCCGAGCTCGTTCTTTGGTCGCATCACCAGCTTGAGGTCAGTGGCGGCAGCTTAGGTCTAGGCTCTTCCCGCCGTGGTTTCAAGGTTGACTTCTTTGGGATTGAGTCCAGCGGTTGCTCAGCAGCCGAAGTGTTCGCCTTGTTTCGTCATCTCGCCGACATGCTCATTACATGTATCCACTTATCCCACCTTTCATCGTAATTGGAATTCTCTCCTCCGTCGCAGCGGTCTCGTGTCTCCATCTCGTTGTCTTGGATCCTGTCCTTGCCAGGGATAGAGCTAACAGCTTCTGCTGTCGCGCCCGTCGCCGCTCCACGCTCCATACCCGTGGTAGGCGCCGACCACGGGGGTTAGGGTTAGCGCGGTGGCGTCCGCTTCGGATTTTCAAATAGTTGTTAAACGGCAAATAATCCACTCACGAACTTCAGAATTGGTTCTGCGTGATCCTTTCCGCTTCGCGAAAACCTTCTTCTTGTCTTCGCTGCCGAAAACTGGGAATTTCCGTCCACTTGCGAAAAATCCGAGGAGCTCATATCAGACACGCCTGCTCTCTTGGAGCTTCTTCTTCTTCCAGAGAGACAGAGAGAGCGCTGCGGTGCAAATGCGTATAGAAGCGAGTTTCAGAGCACACATTCTCTTTCTGCCATGGATGAAAAGAAACGTAAGCCGCGGCTTGTGGCGGCTCACTGTCTTCGCAGATAGCAAGCCACCCCGGAGGCGAGAGCTCGGGAGCGGCTGCAAAATGGCAAAAACGCCAACGGAGCCGGAGTTGAGTGCTCGGAAAGCAGCGGCTGAACGGCAACAACGAAAACAAGCTACCCCAGAGTTTATACTGTACACACGCCATGTCACTCATTTACATGTGCGAGTGGGCAATGTCAGGGTGCTCCTGCTCCTTACCACAGTAAGCTCCTGCTGAGATGCTGTTTCATAATTTTTTGTGTGTGCCTATCATCCCGTTTCCGCCCCAGTGAAATATGGGGCCCCTTAGGCCCCTCCGAATTCCACCCTTTCCTGTATCCTGGGTGACTTCCCCCCCGAAAATCTCGAGATTTGCTCAACATATCAATATTTGCACTGCGGTCTGTTTCGAATAGGTATTCTCATATTCCATTCGTCGATATAAAAGTAGCTGTAACCGTTGATAAACAAACAATGCATAAAGATATCATTTCTGTGTGAGTAAGGCGCTGAGCTTTTGTTTTTATAAATTTCTACAAAGTACGCCACAAATCTTCCATCTGTCAATAAATAAACGGCAATAGTATCATTGAATACTTTATTGCAAATGCATTGTTCAATCAATATGTTTTATTAGAAAAACAATAGAGGAAACTGAAACGCTTACAGTATTGATCGCACGTGGTAGCATCCGGTGGCAAACCATTACAATCGCACTTTATGTGCGAATGCCCTCAACTGCGACCTATTTCATTCAGCACGTCACGTAGTCTATAGGTGACCATTTCTTCGCCGAATTCCCTAGCAATACCCTGAAAGAACCAACCGATGACAGGAGCCACTGCCTGAAGAGCTTCTCCAGCACCTTTGAGAGAAAAAGCCAAAGTTTGCACCGAAACGGGTTCTGGGATGCCATGGGTGATCATAGGGGATTCATTTAGGGTCTGGTTGGTTAGATCAGCCGAGGGATCCACAATCTGCAAAAGAAAAGGAACGTCCTTGTATCTCTTACGCACATCTCTTCACCGTATATATATAAATATATATATATATATATATATATATATATATATATATATATATATATATATATATATATATATATATTGATATATATTATCGCACCAGACCGGTATTCCGGGGGTCGTGGGTTCGGATCCCACCTGGCGGGCATTTTTTCTCTACGTTCTTTCTTTCCAAATTCTTTATCTGTTTCAATGACCTACCACATCCGCCCCTTTGCTTTCCGAGGTTGTCTTGACTGCCAACTCTTATTTCTGTTTTATAGTGTTATATACATATATACATATACATCCATATGTATATATATATATATATATATATATACATATATATATATATATATATATATATATATATATATATATATATATATATATATATATATATATATATATATATATATATATATATATATATATATATATATATATATATATATATATATATATATATATACATATATGTATATATAATCTTTTATTTTAACGAGCCCCTCATTTCCTATTCCGATTCGCAGCATGCATAGCGAGGGCCTCTGTTCTTGCAGTCTTGGTGCGATAGGGACCTTAAGAGGGTTCAACGCTGGTCGACCACTCTCGACATGTCGTAGACGCTGGAGGCACGGCCCGGGGGTTAAAAAGAAGTTCCCCTTCACCCCGAGTAGTCCGAGTGGCGCTGGCTACCACCCCAAGTGCAGAAAACAAAAAATACCTTAACATAAATACCCGAGAAAGTGCTGGGGAAACAGCCCCGCCGGTAGCGTTGTGGTTATCGCACCAAACCGGTATCCTGGAGGTCGTGGGCTCGGTTCCCACCCGGCGGGCATTTTTTAACCACTTTCTTTTCGACTAAACAAAGAAAAATTCTTCATCTCTTTCTATGACCCACCACAACCTCCCCTTTGCTTTCCGAGGTTTTCTTGACTGCCAACCCTTATTTTCTGTCTTATTTCACGGAACCCCTCATTTCCCATTTTCTGATTCGCTACATGCTTAGCGAGGGCCTCTGTTCTGGCAGTCTTGGTGGCAAAGGGAGCTTAAGACGGTTCAACGCTGGTCGACCACTCTCGAAATGTCGTAGACACTCGAGTCACGGCGCGGGGGTTAAAAAGAAGGTCCCCTTCACCCCGAGTAGTCCGAGTGGCGCTGGCTACCACCCCCAAGTGCAGGAAACAAAAAATACCTTAACACAAATACCCGAGAAAGTGCTGGGGAAACAGCCCCGCCGGTAGCGTAGTGGTTATCGCACCAGACCGGTATTCTGGAGGTCGTGGGTTCGGTTCCCACCCGGCGGGCATTTTTTCACCACTTTCTTTTCGACTAAAAAAAAATTCTTCATCTCTTTCTATGACCCACCACAAGCTCCCCTTTGCTTTCCGAGGTTTTCTTGACTGCCAACCCCTATTTTCTGTCCTATATGTGTATATATATATATATATATATATATATATGTATAGTAAGGAAAATGAGGGGCTAGTTGAGGAAATACAGAAAGATGGGTCAGCAGTCTACAACGCCAAAGGAGGCATAGGGGTGTGGTTAGGCTCTTTTCTTTTTCACTAC
Source organism: Haemaphysalis longicornis (assembly GCF_048455015.1). NCBI lineage: Eukaryota > Metazoa > Arthropoda > Arachnida > Ixodida > Ixodidae > Haemaphysalis > Haemaphysalis longicornis. The sequence continues at coordinate 2,790,233 of NW_027526276.1, forward strand.
GGTTAATTTGGTGAACATTTTTTTTAATTATAAAGAAGAAAGAAAGAAAAACACGCGCCCAGAGTGGGGACCGAACCCACGCCTTTCGATTACATGTCGAATGCCTTACCAATTCGGCTATCTGGGCGACTGTGTTCTCCTTCACTTTCTGTGCTATTTATATTTACTAGAAGTGTATCTGACGCTTGAGGGTGGTAGCCAGCGCCACTCTGACTACACGGGGAGAAGGGGACCTTCTTTTTAACCCCCGGGGCGTGACTCGAGCGTCTACAGCCTGTCATGAGCGGGTTACTGGCGGGAAGCCCTCTTATGCTACCTAGGCATCAAGGCTGCCAGAACCGAGACCCTCGCTAGGCTTTCGCAGAATAATATAGTAAGGAAAATGAGGGGCTCGTTGAGGAAATACAGAAAGATATGTCAGCAGTCTACAACGCCAAAGGAGGCATAGGGGTGTGGTTAGGCTCGTTTCTTTTTCACTACGGTTAATTTGGTGAACATTTTTTTTTTAATTATAAAGAAGAAAGAAAGAAAAACACGCGCCCAGAGTGGGGACCGAACCCACGCCTTTCGATTACATGTCGAATGCCTTACCAATTCGGCTATCTGGGCGACTGTGTTCTCCTTCACTTTCTGTGCTATTTATATTTACTAGAAGTGTATCTGACGCTTGAGGGTGGTAGCCAGCGCCACTCTGACTACAGCGCCACTCTGACCGAATTGGTAAGGCATTCGACATGTAATCGAAAGGCGTGGGTTCGGTCCCCACTCTGGGCGCGTGTTTTTCTTTCTTTCTTCTTTATAATTAAAAAAAAATGTTCACCAAATTAACCGTAGTGAAAAAGAAAAGAGCCTAACCACACCCCTATGCCTCCTTTGGCGTTGTAGACTGCTGACCCATCTTTCTGTATATATATGTATATATATATATATATATATATATATATATATATATATAGTCTGAAAAGATAAAAACTCCCACAGAGCGCGAATAAAATACGGTTAGTAGAGAGACAGAGACAAACGAGAGAGACGTAGAACACAGAAATAAGTTTACTGACGTTTCAGGGAGAGGACTCTGACTCTGAAGAAAGGGAGTCCTCTCCCTGACACGTCAGTAAAGTTATTTCTATTTTCTACGTCTTTCTCGTTTCTCTCTGTCTCTACTAGCCTTATATATATACTTATATATTGTGGGCATTGGGAGTGTACTGCTCGGATATCTATGTCTGGAAGCGACATGGTAATTATTATATACGTGTGGAACAGGGCGGGTCAATCCCTCTCTTCTTTGTAACCATCGAAACCCATTGCCACTGTCATCTGTGTAAAATCATCACCATCCCCGCGCGGTTCTTTTTTCGGTGGTCTGTGCTCCAGTAAACTCCAGCCTGTGCTCCAGTAAACAGCCACACGGGAATAACAAGAGCAAGTACCGCTACTTATGTATCGCCAAAGGACTTGTCTGCATCAGAATGTGGGTACATATTCATGTCACAATTTGTAACCCGATGGAACGGCGCGTGATCAAAAAATTTCCCCGCATTTCCCCGAGGGGAAGAATGTGAAAGTGCGAATGCACGAGTTGAATTTGCGCGGTTCGGTAATGTTCGCGAAAGAGAGATCACACACACACACACACACACACACAACTACAAAGAAAGAAAGATGCATTTATTCACAGACACCTATTTGTGTTGTCGTTGTACTTGATTGCTAGAGCGGATCTCAGCTTTGAAATTTCGTGTCAGTACTCCTTTAAGCGGGTGCATTAGCCCTTCTCACGCCCGATTCCTGACCAATCCCCCACGTGGGTATGTACCATGCACAGACACCTATTTGTGTTGTCGTTGTACTTGATTGCTAGAGCGGATCTCAGCTTTGAAATTTCGTGTCAGTACTCCTTTAAGCGGGTGCATTAGCCCTTCTCAGGCCCCATTCCTGGCCAATCCCCCACGTGGGTATGTGCCATGTCAGCGGCCAGGCAGCGCGCGCCCATCTCCCCCCGTTGCCAAGGAAGACGAGGAGATTCCTGGCCAATCCCCCACGTGGGTATGTGCCATGTCAGCGGCCAGGCAGCGCGCGCCCATCTCCCCCCGTTGCCAAGGAAGACGAGGAGCGCGCGCACCCGCAGCTGTTGCTATGTGGACCGACGGCGGTCGCCGGAATTCAGGGTCGCTAATAAAGTGCATTCGCACTTAAAAATTGCAGCTCCGTTTTGGCTGTCTAGAATAATACTGTAGTCTTTTAAGCTTCATTCACAGAATGGCCAGGAAGTGTGCTCCATCCAAATTACAAATACCCGTGTTTTGATGGTGCAATAAATGGATTGCGCCCAGCCAGTGCCGGTCACCCATTTATAGAAGTGATGGGTCACTGGAACTTCTTTTGCGAACTGCTGTAACATTTAGTATCAATATTTGAATGCATGCAAAACGCATCTTCTATAAGGTCTGCATAAGGTCAGGTCTAGGTGAGGAATATGTCCAGGAATGATTTTTACACAGTTAAGACTGATATAATCACACGCACATGGGATTCAAGAAATGGAGTGAGAGTACTGATTAAATGCCGCGGTTTCGCTCTTTTCGGCTGATCGGTTTTAATCCTGCTCAGAAACTTCGCATGGCTCTTATGCAGTTGAGGTAATTAGCCATATAGAAAAGGTGAATTAGACTATTTTTCTCGAAAACTATTCCGTTTTTTTTCTAATTTGTATAATTTCAACACTAAGCACAACACATCCGCAATTGGCCGGTACGCACACTGTTTATAAAACCGAAAAGAATAGTGCATTTTTTTTTTACCTCTTGTCAGACGGAAACACTTCGATGAGCCGGTTTAAGGAATTGGCTTAACTGTATTGTTAAAAGTCATTTTTATTAAATCTCATTTTTTACTCAAGAATTCTTTTTATTGCGGAAAGAAGGATCCCCTTGTAGATGCATTTTGATGCCTGCAAAATATTGTGCTTCGTAAATTATTTCCCGCTTTTCCACGGGTTTTGGGGACATTTTCAGTTTTGTAGAGAATGAACATGTTTAGGCAATAACTATAAAATTACAAGAAAATATTCCATGAAAAATTTCTTCACGATTGCCATTTGCCGAATGCCAGTGTAATAAGCGTAAAAATGAAGAAATTACCTGGAAGGTGACTGTCACCCTGGCCTTGGTGTAGATCCCGATAGTTCCGTTTTTTCCCCCGCAAGTCCTCCAGGGAATCACGACATGCAGTGGCCCATTGCTGCTGACCAGGTCAAACTGCACCAGCTTGAGACCGTCACGACAGAACCCAACCACGGGACCAAAAGTCTGCAGATTATTCATGTCTTTGTACGTGATGGGTTCAATAAACAATCCCGACACGACCTCATCCGCCGCGCTGTCTGGTTGGGTGTGGTGCGGTGGCAGCCTGCCGACAATTCTTTTAACGAAACCTTCCAGGTCGATGCCTGCAAAATTGCAAGGGTCTCCTGCATAAAACCGGAAAACAAGAAACAACCTTCAGTTACCTCAACAATGAAGTAAGCTCACACAAAGGCGTAAGACTTGAAGATAGCGAAACTGTACGCAACCTTCACGATTATGACGACAATTTAAGCCCACAATTGCAGCCGATTTCCTTCTTCGCTGCTGCCGCAACGACCTTTCCACCATTATTGTTGCTATAAGTGTGACCTTCCTTCATTTTTGGAAGTGATAATCATTGGACATCACCTCAGAGAGGCTTACGCCATGACCTGTCTTTCTCGTTCCGAGCAAGTGTGGCCACGATATCAGCCAACGGTGGAGGTTTTATTTTGTTTTTTTACGAATCTTGCCTATTCTCTCAAGTGGGTATGTTGCGCTTGCAAATGTGCGCTGATGACGCTTTGCGATCGCCGCGAGGCACGCACACACGCGTGCTCGGCATTTTCTTGTTTTTTTTTTAAACTGCGGGGTGGTCGCTGATATCTTGGCCAATTTCCCTAACTGGCTATGCTTTGCTGAACAAACATGCGAGGGGACACTGGGCGCTCGTCGCGAGGCGCGCACACAGGAGCGCTAGGCATTTTTAAGTGCGAATGCATTTATTAGCCGGGGGTTGTCTTGCTCCGTTGGCCGGCGTGCGCCTGCATTCCTCCAGCGCGAGCGCACGTGAGCGCGCGCCTCGTAGTTCTGCCTTCGTCGTCGTCGTCTTCGTAAATGCGAATGCATTTCTTAGTCGGGGGTTGTCGTGCTCCGTCGGCGTGCGCCCGCAGGTGTTATCTCTCCGCGCTAATCCTCGCCCCTAGCAACAGCTGTGGCGCGCCAAGCAACCGGAGCAGGTGGTAGCTCGGGCGGGAGTAGCGGAGGGCAAGGGGAGAGGACACGCCCGAGGGAACTTGATATCGCACGCCGTTTCCACGTCTCCCGTTCGAGACACGTCTCCGTACAAGGACTTGTACACCCTTGCCTACACAGGAGACGGAGTCTTTGTGGTGACCGTGTACCTCGCGTCCAACCTCGCTCGAGACGCCGTTGCCGCGCAGCTGGACGCGGCTATGGAAAGTGTGCGCGTGCGCCCAAACTCTCTGACCCCATAGTCTTGGTTGGCGCCTTCAACGTTGACGTGCGCAAGAAGAGTGGCGAGTGGCTGGTCGAGTACATGCAGACCAGGCACTCTATGCATTGTCTCTCTGGCGGCTTCGACACGTGACCCACTACCATTCACGGGAGTTGCATTGATCTGGTCTTTACGCGAAACTGTGACGCGCGTATGCTTCTAGAAGACAATTTGACCGTGCACTTTAGCGATCACAAGGCAGTGATTGTGGCCGTCAGGTACAACGATAACACCAACAGGTGCTGATGAATAAATGATTACGTTCACACTCTCGTCATTATTTACGCCATTACTCGCAACACACTCATCGGTGCACCCAATGCATTCGCATTTCTGCACGTTTCCCTTCGGGGAGGTGCGGGGGAATTTTTCTTGGTTTTGTTTACTGGCAGGTGGTATCCTCAAGGCCCGCGCTCACATGGGGGCGCTCGGCAATTTCTTGGCATTTTTACCTGCGTACACGAAAAATTTCGATTTGCTGAATAGCTTCGCTCTTAAAAGAGGCTAACATAAAACAAGCAAGAACCAAGCTCAGAACATCTGAAAGGGCATCCACGCAACCTCTTCAAAGATACGGTGTACGCTTGTTTGTTCTTGTACCTGCCTGGTACTTCGGCATCTTTGTAGGAGAATAATATCGTTATCAGTGCTCACTTCGAGGTTTTAATGGCCTTCTGACTAAGTAATACAACTGAAGCTGTACTGCATGTCCTGAATTCGAGGAAGAATCGTTTGCGTGTATTGGTTTTACATTTAGCTTGAAATATTGCAAGTATTTCGTTGTACAGTGCTTATTTTTGTATCACACCTGCAGCCATTCCCTTTTCAATAATTGGAAAATGTGGCCAGTTTTGGCATTAGACAAAAGTCAGATGGACAAATTACCTCCTGTGAGATACTTTTTAGTGCAGTGCATTTGCCCTTAGGGAGGATGATCCGCCATTATCACTCGTTCTTCAGATATCTTCATGTGGATTCATATTCTTGGCAACGACTTCCGTTACACAGTAACCAATTTCTTCCTGAAACGACATATCTCATGTCAAGCGTTGATTTCTTATTCGCGTATTTGTTCTCAAAAAGTAAAATATCACGGCGAAAAATCGCTCTTAATTTCGTGACCATAAATAAATGTGAGATCCCTCATCGAAAAGATTCCAGTCCATTTACACAAGAGTTCCCGTAACGACGCAATAAACACGCCGTAATTCAGAGTCCACCACTGTCTAAAACTTTTGTCAAAAACTACTGCCTTAAACTTAAAGGGAACCCCGAGACAAATTTCCCCTGAAAATCAAAGTCAATATTTTATGCAGCGTTCCCTCCAATTATTTGTATGCGCAGGATTAATTAAAGCATTCGCTTGGCCTTTTCGGATTTACTGCTTCACCGTATAAATAATTTTCGTAAAAGTGAATATACTTGACGAACGTATGTATTCGACAAGAATATTCTTGGCACTTCAGATTACCAAAAGGATATATTTCGATGAACATAGCCGCTCATTCTCACCCCTGGATGCCGGTACGCCATACGTCCTGGGCCTTTAAACTGAAAAGAGGACCTCTTATTGCGTATGTGAAAAATAGGGTGCGGTAATGGAAAAAGCGATTGCCAAGCATGTGCCCGAAAACAATTTTCCGCGGTATATAGGCACGAGATCAGAACCTCTGACGGCAAATATTAGAATATATATATATATATATATATATATATATATATATATATATATATATATATATATATATGTATTGGTCGGGTATCTTGTTCAATGGGCCAGTTCAGCGTACAGCATAGTGAGGGAGACGATAGCGTTTGTCCAGTTTGTTAGATTATTTAAGACCTACCAGTTTCGAAAGGGGGGCCTTTCTTCTTGGGGGGTTGTCTTAGTATATATATATATATATATATATATATATAAGGTTAGTAGAGACAGAGACAAGCGAGAAAGACTTAGAAAATAAAAATAAGTTTACTGACGTTTCAGGGAGAGGACTGCCTTTCTTATATATATATATATATATATATATATATATATATATATATATATATATATATATATATATTGTGAGCGTTTATTGGTGTCTTGACTCATGAAGAAGACTCCTGGAATGAATTAATTGTTATTCGCTAGTGGGACCAATCTCTCACCTGTACATACCCATTATCGTCATCATTTGTGGATTATCATCATCGTCTGGGCTCGTTCGGCGGAGTCACCGAGTTCCTTGCGGGCTGAGTAAAGAGACCTGCCTTGGGATTACCATTTCCTTGTTCCAGTATGCTTCCCTCTTACAAGTGGTGGAGGTTGCGTTCGACCCCGACCTCTACCTCAACCGACCGCACCCCTGGAGCTTCGTTCAGGACGTCGTGTGCTACCCCCAACCCGCCCAATGGAGCGAGAAGGAGCGCAGAATACCGCCGCTTCTGCCCCGGCATGGATGGTGACCTGCCGCCAGCGCGAACCTCCTTTCTTCGCTGGCCTCCGCGGTGATGACGTCGAGGAGTGGCTTGAGCAGTACAACCGCGTCAGCCAATTTAATGGGTGGAACGACACTTTTAACCTGCAGACCGTCAGGTTCTGCTTGACTAAGGTTGCCGAGACGTGGTACCTCAACAACCAACCTGGCATATCTGACTGGGCCGACTTCACTGAGCAGCTGCGTCGGATTTTTCGGCACGCCGTCTGCTCGCTCCGATGGAGCGAAGCGTGCACTTGAAGCCCGCTGGCAGCGCTCTGACGAGACGTACGTTTCGTACATTGAGGACGTCCTTGCCCTTTGCCGTCGGGTAAGCCCTGACATAGGCTGACAAGGTTCGCCATATCCTCAAGGGCATCACAGAGTCCGCATTCAATGCACTTGCGCTGCAAATTCCATCCACTGTGAATGACATACGGACCACATGCCAGCGTCTTGATGAACTTCAAGCAATGCGCTTCCAGCCAGCTCATGGACAAGCTCGTCTTCCTGCCGAACCGTACTTGCGTGTTTTAATACGCAGCATAATTCGTGCGGAACTTCAGCTACAAGCTTCACCCTGTGGTCATGGAGACCGATGCTCCCAGCCTGCAACTAACTTGCGGGAGATTATCAAGGAGGAATTGGCGTCGATAACGGGAAATCCACGCAATGGGCCCCCAGTTGTTTTCGACGTGCCGTCTTACGCGGAAGCAGCTTCCCGAACGCCGGTCTCGAACATGGAAAATTCTGTGCCTCCGTCCGTGCTCGGCAGAGTCGCAGCCGTCTCCTCACCGCCTCCGGCTCAGACTAGCTGCACACACTGGCGGCCGCGTCTGGATGTTCGGCCTAATGACCGCCCAGTGTGCTTCTACTGTGGTATTCGAGGCCATATCTCTCGCTTCTGTCGACGGCACCAGCGAGATGAGCAGCGAGGCTACGCTCCATACGCACGCGACATTCGCTACAACTACGGTCCTAGGGAACGTGCGTATCCACCTCGACAGCGCGCACCGTCTCCTCATGATTCGGGCAACCCTTCCCGCGGTTACCGTGATCAGACGAGACGCCGGTTTCCTACGCCTCCGCGCCGTTTTGTGTCACCTCCCACCCCGTTCTACGTGACCCTGGCAGCCAATCGGAAAACTAGATGCTGCCGTTTATGGAGGGGAAACTGCATGGGTCGAACTAATCACAACTCCTCCAGAGCGCCCATCAAATATTTTGCCAGTAATAGTGGAAAGTATATCTGTGCAAGCTTTAGTGGACACCGGAGCCAGTCTTTCTGTGATGCATTTGGATTTGTGTACACGCTTACGTAAAGTGCGAACCCCATACTCTGGCCCGGCACTATACAGCGCGAATGGACATCTTATAAAGTCTGTTGGAACTTGTACAGCACGCGTTTTCATCGGGGACGATCGACACCATATTGAATTTGCGGTTCTGCCAGAGTGTGCTCACGAACTAATTTTCGGTTGGGATTTTCTTTCGTCAGCTTCCGCCATTATCTCCTGTTCTCAACCAGCTATTCACATTACGAGCACCGAACCTTCTTCTGCTCCAAGTCTCCGACATCAGTTCTTGACTTTGCATGCCGACCACGTTCGGGCACCCAGTAGAGAAGAGGTCCTGGTGGTTTTTCAAGCAGGATTTCTGACGGGGATGTGGTGGCTTCACCGTCAACCCGGTTGCTTCCTTGAGGAATTGCCATGTCGGCGTGCCTTCTCCGCTTTTCGCGGGGACTTGCAGCTCTGGCCGTCATCAACACCACGGGTGAGCCCATTCTATTACCAAAGGGCATGACCATTCCTTCAGTGGTCGATGTAGCGCCCGCATCTGTCGTCTCTAGCTCCCTAACGCCTTCAGGCATGTGCGGTCTCATTACTTCGGATGGTTTGTCAGCTCTTACCGCTACCATTAGCCCAGACCTGACAACCAGACAGACAGAAAAGTTACTTCAGGTACTGAAGAAGCACATTGCATCTTTTGATGCGAATTCCTCCACACTAAAACGAAGGTCCGTGGCCGCACAGCGGATTGAGATAGATGGCTCGGTGGTTGTACGCCGTCGCCCCTACCGTGTGTCTTCGCATGAGCGGAAGATTATAGAACACCACGTCGCTGACATGCTCAAACGTGATGTTATATGTCCATCATCGAGGCCGTGGTCATCGCCAGTCGTGTTGGTAGAGAAAAAGGACGGCTCAGTTCGCTTTTGTGTCGATTACCGCGCCCTCAATAAGATTACTCGGAAAGACGTATATCCGATGCCACGCATCGATGACACTCTCGACCGTCTTCAAGGAACGGAGTTCTTCTCCAGCCTTGATTTACGATCCGGTTATTGGCAAATCCCGATGCACGAAGATGACAAAGAAAAGACGGCCTTCGCCACTCCCGATGGGCTGTACGAGTTCAATGTTATGCCCTTCGGGCTATGTAATGCGCCCGCGATATTTGAACGCATGATTGATACCGTGCTCCACGGCCTCAAATGGAAAACTTGCCTCTGCTACCTCGACGACATTGTTGTTTTTTCAACCACGTTTGAGCAACATCTCCAACGTCTCGACGAGGTACTGGCGTGTCTCTCAAATGCCGGACTACAGATTAATACAAAAAAGTGCGCATTCGCCAGCAAATCGATAAAGGTGTTAGGGCACATCGTGAGCAAAACCAGAATACAGCCAGACCCTGCGAAAATGTGTGCAGTTCTAAATTTTCCGCGCCCGCTACAGCAGAAAGACATTCGCAGCTTTCTCGGACTACCATCGTACTTCCGCCGCTTCACACGAAATTTTGCAACAGTTCTTCTCCTCTGAATAACCTCTTGCGTTCTGGCACAGCTTTAGTTTGGAGTGAAGATTGCGAACGGGCTTTTCAAGCTCTGAAAAACGGACTCACGTCGAGCCCTGTGCTTTGCCACTTCGATGACGCTGCACCAACGGTTCTACACACGGACGCCAGTGGTCAAGGCATCGGTGCAGTCTTGTTGCAACTCGATTCGTGCAAGAGGGAGCGAGTGGTCGCCTATGCTAGCCGCACGCTGACGTCGGCAGAACAAAACTATACAATCACGGAGCAGGAATGAATTGCTGTTGTGTGGGCCATCCAAAAGTTCCGCCCTTACTTGTACGGTTGACATTTCAATGTCGTCGCTGACCATCACGCATTGTGTTGGTTGTCGACGTTGAAGAACATCTCTGGTGGCCTCGGCCGTTGGGTTCTCCGTCTACAGCAGTATCATTTTACCATCACGTACAAGTCCGGCAAAAAGAATTTAGATGCAGATGCTCTCTCACGCTGTCCCTTATCGCAATCGGCTGTCTGCTTCTCGCCGGCAAGCAAGCCTGCTTTATCCATGGCGCCCATTGCGTACTCCACGGTTGATGACATTAGTCTCCCGGCCATACAGCGCGACGATACTTTTTGTCGCAGGATAATCGACCGGATAGACGGCTCCTCGCGACCTCCCAACAGCCGGTTACGTCGCCAACTCCAGAAGTTTCGGCTTGAAAACGGGGTTCTGCACCGTTACAGCCACCACCCTACAGGGGCCAGGTGGGTCCCTTTCCTACCTCGGGAGCTACGCGCACCTGTGTTAGAGGCATTTCACAATGCCTCACGGGTCACTATTCAACTGGCTCCAGTTTTCTTAATTAAGTCGGGTTACTGACTTGCCCCAATCAAGCTTTCTGTTTACCCTTTTAAAACCTGCCTGAAAACTTTTTTGAAAGATTGTGTCTCCTTGCATCCTTCCCTTCCTCATCAGGAGCTTTTGATGCTTCTTATTAAACATTTTCCTGCCAGTGCATGCTTCTGTATGATGTCCGAGAGTTGTATGTACGTCTGCTCTATTTCAGGGTGTTTTGATGCGTTCCGTACTATAGAAGTGTCGACAGAATCAAACGTTTCTTCGCAACGTTAAACGTAATATAAAGTGAACTTTACGGTCTGCCACTTTTCTCTCTCACCTTACTCACCATACAAATCTGAACAATTGTTGCCTTGCCTAATTTCAGATGCTGCCATGGTCGTTCCACAGCAATGGTGTAGCTGGGCGGGTTATCATCATAGCTATAAGCATGCATCAGAGAGGGGATCAGTAAGTCTGTAATTTTAAACACTTTAACACTAATACCACCCCGCTTGTTGACCGGAATTATGTTGGCGATTTTCCAGGTAATGGCTGCTGAATTATTCTCAGAAAATCAATAAACGATTTGCGAGCTTGTTTGCTATGAAGACATACGCGGTTATTCCATCGTTTCCTGCATCTTTGTCTGTTTTCATTTTAACACGAAAGTGATTTATGCAGGGGTACACAGACCTCATTGGCGTCATATCCGTCAGAGAAATGACATCAATAGCCAAATTTCCATTTGGGGGCCGGCGGTTGGATTCGAGACCATAATCACTCCGGCCACAACGGGAGGAACGCAACGTTCTACCCATGGAGGAAGAAAAATGTTAGGAGGGAGCATGACGTCAGGCGGCCCAGCTTCGGCAAGCCAACCTCCTCTGAAGCCGCTTTCTCCTCTCCTCGGGCTCCTCCCGCGCAATGCATTATGGAAAATCCACCACGCTCAGGCCCGCGGTAGCATTTAGTGGCTCCGGCTGGCTGCCGGTGGAGATGGAGGCGAGCGCCGTCGCCGCAGGCACAAGATTGTTCGCCAGCGTTGCGCTCCAAGCTTCGTATCGTGGAAGTACTGCCGCTGTCGCTGTTCAAAGTAAGGCGAGACTTCGATCGCATTCTTACGAAGCTTCCTCACGAGCTGCAAGCCGAATTTCACTTCTGACGTTGGATCGCTCGAACGCGCCGCCGTAAACATTCACAAGCATGGAGCGGCCTACAGCTGCGCGATGTTTGCCAGGTGGGCTGTGACGACTGCGTTTGGCATTCTACTGAGTTATCGCGCGTAACAAGTGTCGTGTCGGCGGGGAGGTGGTGAGACTAGCTTTGGTTTCGCTCGCGTGCGCTTTTGCATACGTTCGCCTTTCCGGTACGTGCTCCGGCGTGGTGGTACGTTTTTATCTACTTCACTGCACTGGAAAACAAGGGGTTCAGAACCCTTATGTTGGGTGTGACCACATCGCGTCGCAAGCAGTACGCCGGCTGTTTGACCGCTGAGGACCGCTCGATCGGTGCGATACGTATATGAAAAAAAAAACTAATGCTAGATTACGCCTGGGAGGGACCTTGCTGAATTGTGGACTGTCCGCCTTGGCAATAAATGGTTTAAGAAATGGTTGAAATAGTTGATCTTTTCAACTTTGACAAGTTTAAAAGATCATCTCCACTTCTGCACGCGGCGGCGGCACACAACTCTCCGACTGCGGCGTGAACTTCGACGGGTCCGAAAGCTCAGTAAACAAAGATGTTTTCTGCCTCTCCCGTCCGACCACTTTGCCCGCACGATCAGGCCGCTGCGCGTTTCGAGTTGCAGGCAGAGCTGCGCGCAACGACTCGTCGCCGAAACTCGAATACGCGGACGGCCCGGCAACCAAACGGATAGACACACGCGCGCAGCGTCGGCGAAGGGCCACATGAGGCGCATAGAACTACCGCTTGCATGTCACGTGAGTGGAACACCTCCCATCAGTCTTTCCGTTTTATTTTTTATGACTAGGCTTCACGATTGTCACGTGATGCTCCCTCCTAAACTTTTCTTTCCTCCATGGTTCTACTTACTGTGCCATGAAGTCATGTCCGTGCAGCTGTAGGAACGTGGCTTAGGTCTTTCCCACTAACGTTTTCATTGAGATGGTGCTGCCATCTAGGAGAGATGAAGCGTAGTTTGTTATGACTCCAATGAGAGCCGATAGTTGGTGCCGCCTCGATAGGGCAGCTTGTAGCAGCGGAAGCTGCTGTGCTTACCCGATCGGCTTCTATGTGGAAAGCCACAAGCTGAGCTCTTCGCAGCGAAAGCGTTGGCGTACACGCCGAGGAACAGGACCAATGTGGTCGAACCTTTGCCTGAGCGGCCCTCCAGCAGGACATCGCTCGCCAAGCAGATACAGAAGAGTGCTGCCAAACGGCAAATCCTTCTCCTTTCGCTGTAGCGCACTGTGACTTTACCAAGCAATTCGCTGATAACTCGTTCGGTTTCGTTCGTACATTTTGCGTGATATTTCCGCGCGAGGTATTCCATCCATGTGAGTAGACTTGGGACAGCAGAACTACTAAGTGGATCACACGGGTGTTAGATATGGATCTTTGATCCGAATGTGATGCTCCATACCTGTATAAGTGTGAAATTTACAATTGTTGTGCATAGCGCAAGTGCTGCCGCTAATAAGTGCCCACTCTACGAAGAAACTTTTGGCCTTCCTGGTGCAGCCCAGTACGCCAGCTGTATAAAAACACGCCCGGGAAATTAACTCTTCACAAGAAGGCTATCACAAGAAATTTTATTGCGCGGGGAGGGAGGAGGGGAAAGGAGAGGCCGAACCTCTAAAGGGCGTATCGGAATAAATTACGGAATATTTAGATTCGGGTATTTTTTTCTCCATGGCAACGGGTCCGGCGTGAGACCTTTCTTAGAAAGAAATAGTAGCGCTTTTATTTATCGTCACTACCTTTGCATCAAAAGTCATGGGAGAACATTTTAGTTCCCTGAGAACACCCCTCACTGGCCCGGAGTGACCGTAATCACATGGGACAAAAAAAGTTTGTCCCCCTCCTTGTCTTTCCCCAACGCGAAAATTTCGTCCTGCGTTCATATATTTCCAAATTTTTTTCAGGCGCGTCTTATCTACATTTCTCTTTGCTTTTCATGCCCTAGACAACGATTTCATAGTTTCTTTGGCAAGAACAGGCGGTGCTTTTATGCTATCCAATAGCTCGAAAAACATTTGGGAACGTTGAAGCATATGAGTGTCCCCCCATATGTATTTATATATATATTTAATATGGCGATATAAGCTCGTGAAATATTAGACGAAGCAGAGTAGAACAGCTGGGTGATAAACTATGCTGCCATAACTGTTTTGGGGGGCCCTGTCTCTTAACAAATTTAAGGCGCACTTATGTGTATTTACCGCCTGCTAAACAGCCTAACAAGCTGCCCGTACACCACGGCAGCATTAAATCTGCTCGCTTAGTGTGGGCTTTTTCACATTCAGCAACCACGCTTCGTATCTGCGAAAAAAAAAAAAAACAGAGAAGAATCTGAGGGAGAATGCAAAGCCTTGAACACACGCTTCCCATTTCCGATGGCTCGGCAGCAAGGCGACAGCATTTTCTCGCGCCCCGTTTTATTTGGAGGCTTCCCCCAACTATAATGCATTTCTGCGTGACTTTGCTGCAGTATGTAGTAGATATAAACGCAAATAACGTTATGACACACGCTTTTGCAAAGTTACGTTCACGGGAGCTGAAGGCGTTCCGCGCGGCGGGACCGACCCAGAGTTGCGCTGGTCTGGTGCGGCGGGTGCTGCCCTCTCCCGGCAAACTTCGCTGTCCGGAGCCTATATTCCGCGCATAGCTGTAGGTAAATGCAAACAGTATATCTCGTGGGCAATAAAAATATCGCTTCGTTCGAACGCCCTTTCACTTACCTGAAGATCTTTCCATGGGCACGGCCACGAGGCCACCACTCAACAGCAGCGCCACAGCCACAACGCCACCCTGCTTCATTTCGCAGGAGATTCTGAAAGAACGCACAAAAAAAGCAATCAGCCCTTTGGTCCCTGCTTATGTGCATCAGCGCTCCCATGTTTACTGTAGAAGTTTGAATGAAATCTCATTATTCGTTTGCATCCTCGCAGATACGAGAAAGATGTTATTGCGTACTGTAAACTTTGTTTTAATTGAGAACCTGGAAGAGAACATCACGTAATGTTCATTCTTGCCGCTCACTCACCCTTTTGAAAGTTATGCAGTGAGGTGGGTTGGAAAATCTTGGGATTCGCGTCATTCAAACGTATGTGACAGTACCATGGTATCTCAGTCAATGTGAATGTCGATTTATATATATATATATATATATATATATATATATATATATATATATATATATATATATGTGTGTGTGACGTCCCGCAGATGGATGGTGTAGGGCAGTTGGCCGGAATGGGAGATTAGCCACCAAGAGACGGTGCGGTGCGATAGTGGTGGACGATGAAGAAGAAGAAGTTGTTAATAAAGGGGGTGGTTCGACGGACGCCATGTCTCCTGCGTTACACTAGTCGACAGGATTTACCGTGCAACCCCGCATCATGACCACACCGAAGAAAGCCATCACCATCCCCAAGTACTCGGGAGCAAGCCACGATGTTCCCTTTGACAAGTGGCTCCGACTCTTCGAGGTGAAAACTGCGGCCGCTGCATGGACCGAGCGAGACAAGTTGTTGAATTTCTCCGATTACCTTGAAGGTGAGGCCTTCCGCTGGTACCTTACCGAGGTGTTTGACACTGGCACAGCTTGGGAGGACCTCGTTGCATGCATGACCGAACGGTTCGCAAGCGCCATCGCGGATCCATTCCGTCAGTTTATTCATTGCCGCCTGAAATCGGGCCAGAGCCTCAAGGAGTATTACGATGAAAAAATGTGTCTGGGACGCCTCGCTGAACTAAAGGACGCAAACCTTATATCAGGGCTCATCGACGGCCTTCCTGCTGAAATGGAAATGGCTCTTGCCGGGCTTACTCCACCCACCCCAGCAGCGTGGCTTTCAGCTGCGCTTAGAGTAGAGGCTGCTATGAACCGAGCTAAGTCGCACCGTGTTCCACCAGGTCGACACGCACAGGTCAATGCACCGAGCGGCAATTCCCATCAGCGTCCGCCTAATACGCCGGGCCGAGCACCCATGTCCGAATGCAGGCATTGCGCCATGGCCGGCTTGCCACGACAGATGCACTGGCACAATGAATGCCCACGACGCGCAAGTATTTCCGCCCTCGCTACCAACCAGGGAAACGAGGAGGGCGACCCAAAGCTATGTTAATTCACTTTGATGCACTCATTAACGGGCACCCAGTCAGCGCTACTCTTGATACCGAGCCACAATTACCTGTATCAGCGAAGCAGTGCTGACAACCCTTCGCCTGCAAATAATGAGAGATTCATGCATCACTGTATATCAAGTAACATCATCTACCAAAACTTTGGGTCGCGTCAATCTAAAAGTACAAATCGGAAAAATCACCAAGGAAATAGAAGCGCACGTTCTGCAAGGAATGAAGAGCAATCTACTTCTTGGCTTGGACAGCGCCTGCCTCTTCAACTTGTTTCTAGACCTCGACACCCTGACCCTACGCCAAGGAAATGATGTCCTCCACTCCCAACGCCCACAAGTCCGTTACGCGGCTGACAAAAACGCTTGTGTACAGGAACCTCAAGCTTCCGATTTGGCCCACCTAAATGAAACTCAGAGGTCTGCACTTAAGCAACTTCTCCACAAGTATGAGAACATTTTTTCCAAATCACAAACTGACATTGGGTGTATCAGTAGCGAGATGCATCGCATTCCCGTCACAAACAACGTCCCCATCCGAAGGGCTCCCTATCGATGCTCAGAAGCCGATAGCGTCGAAATGGACAGACAAGTCAGCGACCTTCTCACGCAAGGCGTAATACGGCTGTCTGCGTCTCCGTACGCTGCCCCGGCACTTCTGGCAGAGAAAAAGGGAGAAGGGCGCACACGTTTCTGCATAGATTACCGCAAACTGAACGCAGTGACGGTGCCCGACTACCAACCCATCCCTCGCATTGACGACGTTCTAGACTCTCTCGGGAAATCGACGTACTTTTCAACGTTAGACATCACGTCGGGTTACTGGCACGTCAAGATGCACCCGGAAGACATTCCGAAAACAGCCTTTGTGACACGTACCGGTCACTACGAATGGCTTGTTATGCCTTTCGGTCTCCGTAACGCCCCAGCCACTTTTGAGCGGGCTGTCAAGTCCATCCTAGCAAAACACCGCTTAGCGCACGTCACGAACTACTTCGATGATATTGTGGTGTATTCTGACACGTTTTCTGACCATCTGAAGCATCTCGACGCCGTTCTAAACGCTTTTAAAAGCGAATGCGTCAGGCTCAAAATGAAGAAATGTC
This sequence comes from Haemaphysalis longicornis, assembly GCF_048455015.1. NCBI lineage: Eukaryota > Metazoa > Arthropoda > Arachnida > Ixodida > Ixodidae > Haemaphysalis > Haemaphysalis longicornis. The sequence continues at coordinate 2,807,343 of NW_027526276.1, forward strand.
AGTTCGCACAAACATCCATTGAGTACCTGGGACACAGGGTTTCAAATGGCGCAGTCACTCCGAAACGAAGCAACGTGGAGGCGATTTTGCGTTTTCCCACACCATCGCGCCCGAAAGAGCTGCAGCGTTTTCTCGGTACCGTGAATGTTTACCGTCGGTACATCGCTCACTTCAGTGAAATTGCCCATCCACTGACGTGCCTCCTCAGCAAAGACGCTACGTGGAAGTGGGACTCTGACTGCCAACTGGCTTTCGCTAAGCTGAAGAAATGTGTCACGGAAGAGCCGGTTCTTGCCATCTACGATGCCTCCAAACCTTGTGTGCTGTACTGTGATGCGTCCAGCAAAGGTATCGGCGCCGTTTTGAAGCAGGCTGATGAAGAAGGCCGGGAGCACCCAGTTGCATACCACTCACGCAAGCTGCTCAAGCACGAAGTCAATTACGCCATCACAGAGCTTGAATGCTTGGCAATTATTGACGCTATCGACAAATGGCACTGCTATCTGCATGGAAAACCTTTTACGGTGGTTACCGATCACGCTGCGCTACAGTGGCTTAAAAACATCAAGAATCCGCGAGGCCGTCTGTTTCGATGGTCCTTGAAGCTCTCCATGTACGATGTCAATATCAAGCACCAAAAGGGCACTGACAACATCGAAGCTGATGCACTATCGCGAAGCCCGATTATTCAGCTTCTATCAGCTGAACAACTGCAAGATCATCCCAACGACAAACCGCCTTGCAAGCACGTCATTGAGAACGGAATGGCCATAGTGACGCGTAGAGGGATTCGAAAAGTCTACGTTCCTGCCGCTCTGCGATCTTCTCTTCTTCAGAAGGCTCATGACGCTTTTGGTCACGTTGGAGTCAAGAAGACATTGCGACTTTTGTCTCCACAATATTATTGGCCTGACATCATCACCGACGTCTCAAAATACATTCGCCATTGTGACACTTGTCAGCGCTGCAAGAAGACGAAGACCAAGCGTTTCGGATCTTTGGAGTCCCTACCACCAGCTGAACAACCATTTGATCTTCTGGCCATGGATACCATCGGAGGTTTTGCGAACTACGGTTCTCCAAAAAGGTTCATTCACTTGGCCGTTGATCATGCCACTCGTTATGTTTGGGCTTTTGCGCACCGAAATGAGACGTGCGATGCGTACATTTCCTGCCTGAAGAGCATCTTCATTGCTGGAAAGCCTCGGAAGTTCCTCTCCGACCGCGGAACAGGATTCACCGCAGGCAAATTCAAGCAGTTCCTCAAACACAACAACATTCATCAGCTTTTCACAACTTCTCAACGACCGCAGTGTAATGGCCTAAACGAGCGCACTAATCAGTCCATAGTTACTCGCCTCCGCTGCAAAATCAACGACGAACCGCGAAAACCATGGACACGCCTTCTTCCAGAGGTTGTCGATGAGTACAACAGGACACCTCATGAAGTCACCGGCTACCCACCATGTTTTCTCATGTATGGTACACCATCATACCCCTGTCTCCTCTCCAACACTGCCGAAACCCTGCAAGACGCTCGCGCAAACGCAGTCCGCAATTCCCTGGCGTATCACGAGCAGAATAAGCTCATCTACGACAAGAAGTTTCTTCCGTCAGAGCTCCAGGTGGGAGACTGTGTGTTATATGAGTCACCCTGGCATCCCAACCGCGGCAAACTCTGCGCGATAATGGAAGGGCCGTATACTGTCCTACACAAGATCTCTGCGGTAAACTACGAGATCGACCGCAGCGTGGCTCCACTCGGTCGTCAGACTGACATTGTCCATGTGGGGAGGCTAAGACGATATTATCCGCCCCTACACCAAACACTCTCTCGGGGGGAGGGGGAAGCGTGTGACATCCCGCAGATGGATGGTGCAGGGCAGTTGGCCGGAATGGGAGATTAGCCACCAAGAGACGGTGCGGTGCGATAGTGGTGGACGATGAAGAAGAAGTTGTTAATAAAGGGGGTAATTCGACGGACGCCATGTCTCCTGCGTTACATATATATATATATATATATATATATATATATATATATATATATATATATATATATATATATATATATATATATATGTATATATATATATATATATAAATCTAGAGAAAGATAAACTCACAAAGCGCGCAGAAATAGTATAAGTAAAGAGTAAATAGTATAAGTAAATAGTATAAAGTAAAGAATTAATAAAAGTTACGGAAAATTAGCGGCTTCATAATTTTTATAACTATGTTCATTATTCCTACCCTCGAGTTTGCCATCAGAATTCGCCGAAACTCTCCTAATACAGCAGCTTTATTAGCCTAATGCGGCTCAACAATGCCATTTGTCCTCCGGAGAGAGGCCTCGTTCCCACCATCACTTAAGAATGTTTAACTCTTTGTGATCTATTCATGTTCAACCTTTTGTGACCGTACCTATTTCCTGTTCAATTGCTAGCTTCTGTGAAATGCTCTTTTGTGCCCCCTATCTATTCTCTTGACCCGCGGGGGGCACACCCATCTTCGCTTCCCCCCGAACCAGTCTCAGCAGTCACTGAATACCTCAGTGTATACTCTTCCCTTTCTTTTCAAACCGCGGTTGTCCAGTTTTCCCCCATTGTCTGAACTTGCAGCCCGCGCGGCATACGTTGACCCGTCATGGTGCAACCTTGAACGCTGCATTGTTAACACGACCCCTTTTTCTCTCTCTCGCTCCCCCCACCCCTTTTTATTTTTCTTGTTTGTTTGTTGATGTTGTAACATAGGCATAGCCTGACTGTATGCACACTCCCCATTTTCGAAACATTTTCCGCTCTTTCTCACAGTTTTATGCAAACCTATATAAGAAATGTGTTCAGAATGTTTGCGACAGCAAAATCATGTAACTTTACTCTGATGAAGGCAAGTCCCGTGGCCGCTACGTAAGTAAACATTGTTTGTTATTGTTCCGACTCTTTACTTATACTATATATATGTATATATATATATATATATATATATATATATATATATATATATATATATATATATATATATAAAGATAATTCGGCAGTCTACAACGCCAAAGGAGGCATAGGGGTGTGGTTAGGCTCTTTTTTTTTTAGTACGGTAAATGAAGTGTTAATATTTTTTTTAAATATACGGAAGAAAGAAAGAACGAAAAACACGCGCCCACAGTGGGGACCGAACCCACGCCTTTCGATTAGATCTCCAATGCCTTACCAATTCGGCTATCTGGGCGACTGTGTTCTCCTTCACTTTCTGGGCTATTTATATTTAGCAGAAGTGTATCTGACGCTTGAGGGTGGTTGCCAGCGTCAGATACACTTCTAGTAAATATAAATAGCCAGAAAGTGAAGGAGAACACAGTCACCCAGATAGCCGAATTGGTAAGGCATTCGACATCTTATCGAAAGGCGTGGGTTCGGTACCCGCTCTGGGCGCGTGTTTTTTTTTCTTTCTTTCTTCCGTATATTTCAAAAAAAAGATATTAACTTCATTACCCGTACTAAAAAAAAGAGCCTAACCACACCCCTATGCCTCCTTTGGCGTTGTAGACTGCCGACTTATCTTTCTGTATTTCCCCAACGAGCCCCTCATTTCCTTACTATATATATATATATATATATATATATATATATATATATATATATATATATATATATATATATATATATATATATATATATATATATTGAGACCACCCCCAAGCACAGGAAACAAACATACCTTACATAAATACCCCAGAAAGTGAATGGGAAAATCGCCCCGCCGGTAGCGTAGTGGTTATCGCACCAGACCGGTATTCTGGAGGTCGTGGGTTCGGATCCCACCTGGCGGGCATTTTTTCTTCACTTTCTTTCTTTCTTTCCAAATTCTTAATCTGTTTCAATGATCTACCACATCCTCCCCTTTGCTTTCCGAGGTTTTCTCGACTGCCAACCCTTATTTCTGTGTTATTTTCAACGAGCCCCTCATTTCCTATTCTGATTCGCTACATGCATAGCGAGGGCCTCTGTTCTGGCAGTCTTGTTGCCAAAGGGAGCTTAAGAGGGTTCAAAGCTGGTCGACCACTCTGGACATGTCGTAGACACTCGAGTCACGACCCGGGGGTTAAAAAGAAGGTCCCCTTCACCCCGATTAGTCCGAATGGCGCTGGCTACCACCCCCAAGCACAGGAAACAAACATACCTTACATAAATACCCCAGAAAGTGAATGGGAAAATCGCCCCGCCGGTAGCGTAGTGGTTATCGCACCAGACCGGTATTCTGGAGGTCGTGGGTTCGGATCCCACCTGGCGGGCATTTTTTCTTCACTTTCTTTCTTTCTTTCCAAATTCTTAATCTGTTTCAATGATCTACCACATCCTCCCCTTTGCTTTCCGAGGTTTTCTCGACTGCCAACCCTTATTTCTGTGTTATTTTCAACGAGCCCCTCATTTCCTATTCTGATTCGCTACATGCATAGCGAGGGCCTCTGTTCTGGCAGTCTTGTTGCCAAAGGGAGCATAAGAGGGTTCAAAGCTGGTCGACCACTCTGGACATGTCGTAGACACTCGAGTCACGACCCGGGGGTTAAAAAGAAGGTCCCCTTCACCCCGATTAGTCCGAATGGCGCTGGCTACCACCCCCAAGCACAGGAAACAAACATACCTTACATAAATACCCCAGAAAGTGAATGGGAAAATCGCCCCGCCGGTAGCGTAGTGGTTATCGCACCAGACCGGTATTCTGGAGGTCGTGGGTTCGGATCCCACCTGGCGGGCATTTTTTCTTCACTTTCTTTCTTTCTTTCCAAATTCTTAATCTGTTTCAATGATCTACCACATCCTCCCCTTTGCTTTCCGAGGTTTTCTCGACTGCCAACCCTTATTTCTGTGTTATTTTCAACGAGCCCCTCATTTCCTATTCTGATTCGCTACATGCATAGCGAGGGCCTCTGTTCTGGCAGTCTTGTTGCCAAAGGGAGCTTAAGAGGGTTCAAAGCTGGTCGACCACTCTGGACATGTCGTAGACACTCGAGTCACGACCCGGGGGTTAAAAAGAAGGTCCCCTTCACCCCGATTAGTCCGAATGGCGCTGGCTACCACCCCCAAGCACAGGAAACAAACATACCTTACATAAATACCCCAGAAAGTGAATGGGAAAATCGCCCCGCCGGTAGCGTAGTGGTTATCGCACCAGACCGGTATTCTGGAGGTCGTGGGTTCGGATCCCACCTGGCGGGCATTTTTTCTTCACTTTCTTTCTTTCTTTCCAAATTCTTAATCTGTTTCAATGATCTACCACATCCTCCCCTTTGCTTTCCGAGGTTTTCTCGACTGCCAACCCTTATTTCTGTGTTATTTTCAACGAGCCCCTCATTTCCTATTCTGATTCGCTACATGCATAGCGAGGGCCTCTGTTCTGGCAGTCTTGTTGCCAAAGGGAGCTTAAGAGGGTTCAAAGCTGGTCGACCACTCTGGACATGTCGTAGACACTCGAGTCACGACCCGGGGGTTAAAAAGAAGGTCCCCTTCACCCCGATTAGTCCGAATGGCACTGGCTACCACCCCCAAGCACAGGAAACAAACATACCTTACATAAATACCCCAGAAAGTGAATGGGAAAATCGCCCCGCCGGTAGCGTAGTGGTTATCGCACCAGACCGGTATTCTGGAGGTCGTGGGTTCGGATCCCACCTGGCGGGCATTTTTTCTTCACTTTCTTTCTTTCTTTCCAAATTCTTAATCTGTTTCAATGATCTACCACATCCTCCCCTTTGCTTTCCGAGGTTTTCTCGACTGCCAACCCTTATTTCTGTGTTATTTTCAACGAGCCCCTCATTTCCTATTCTGATTCGCTACATATATATATATATATATATATATATATATATTCTTAGCGAGTCAGACAGATCGGTATTCGGGAGGTCGTGGGTTCGGATCACACCCAGCGGAGCATTTTTTCACCACTTTCTTTCTGAATCAAAAAATTCTTCATCTGTTATTATGACCTACCGCATTCCCCCGTGGCTTTCCGAGGTTTTCTTGACTGCGAACCCTTATTCTGTCTTAATTGACCGAGCCCCTCATTTCCCATTTTCTGATTCGCTACACGCCTAGCGAGGGCCTCTGTTCTGGCAGCCTTGATGCCAAAGGTAGCTTAAGAGGGTTCAACGCTGGTCGACCAGTCTCAACAAGTAGACACTAGAGGCACGACCCGGGGGTTAAAAAGAAGGTCCCCTTCACCCCGAGTAGTTCGAGTAGCGCTGGCTCAAACCCCCAAGTGCAGGAAACAAAAAAATAACTTAAGATAAATACCCAAGAATGTGGTGGGAAAACAGCCCCGCCGGTAGCGTAGTGGTCATCGCATCAGGCCGGTATTCTGGAGGTCGTTGGTTCGGACGCCACCCGGCGGGCATTTTTTCACCACTTTCTTTCTCACTCAAAAAATTCTTCATCTGTTTCTATGACCTACCGCATCCCCCCTTTGTTGTCCGAGGTTTTCTTGACTGCCAAACTGCCAACCATTAGTCTATATATATATATATATATATATATATATATATATATATATATATATATATATATATATATATATATATATATATATATATATATATATATATATAGCGAATCAGAATAGGAAATGAGGGGCTCGTTGGAAATAAGACATAAATACGAGTTGGCAGCCAAGAAAACCTCGAAAAGCAAAGGGGAGGATGTGGCAGGTCATTAAAACAAACAAAGAATTTGGATAGAAAGAAAGGAAGTGGAGAAAAAACGCCCGCCAGGTGAGATTTTGGAGCCCGCCAGGTGCGATCGAGAATACCAGACCGGTATTCTGGAGGTCGTGGGTTCCGATCCCACCTGGCGGGCATTTATTCTCCAATATCTTTCTTTCTTGCCAAATTCTTTAACTGTTTCAATGACCTGCCACATCCTCCGTTTGCTTTCCGAGGTTGTCTTGACTGCCAACTCTTATCTTATTTCTGTCTTATATATATATATATATATATATATATATATATATATATATATATATATGGCGAATCAGAATAGGAAATGAGGGGCTCGTTGAACATAAGACAGAAAAAGGAATTGGCAGTCAAGAATACCTGGGAAAGCAAAGGGGAGGATGTAGTAGCTCAAGATAAAGAATTTGGAAACTAAAAAGTGGAGAAAAAATGCCCGCCAGGTGGGATCCGAGCCCACGACCTCCAGAATATCGGTCTGGTGCGATATCCACCACGCTACCGGGGGGGTACTTTAGCCTCCACTTTCTGGGGTATTTATGTTCAGGTGTTTTTGTTTCCTGCGCTTGGGGGTGGTAGCCAGCGCCACTCGGACTACTCGGAGTGAACGGGACCTTCTTTAACCCCCTGGACGTGACTCGAGCGTATACGACATTTCGAGAGTCGTCGACCAGCGTTGAACCCTCTTAAGCTCCCTATGGCACCAAGACTACCAGAGCAGAGGCCCTCGCTATGCATGTAGCGAATCAGAATAGGAAATGAGGGGCTCGTTGAAAATAAGGCAGAAATAAGAATTGGCAGTCAAGAAGAACTCGGAAAGCAAAGGGGAGGATGTTGTAGCGCAAGATAAAAATTTCGAAAATAAGAAAGTGGACAAAAAATGCCCGCCAGGTGGGATCCGAACCCATGACCTCCAGAATACCGGTCTGGTGCGATAAACACTATGCTATCGGCGGGGGTACTTAAGCCTCCACTATCTGGGGTATTTATGTTCAGGTGTTTTTGTTTCCTGCAATTGGGGGTGGTAGCCAGCGCCACTCGGGGTACTCGGGGTGAAGGGGACCTTCTTTAACCCCCGGGCCGTGACTCGAGCGTGTACGACATGTCGAGAGTGGTCGACCAGCGTTGAACCCTCTTAAGCTCCCTATGGCACCAATACTGCCTGAACAGAGGCCCTTGCCATGCATGTAGCGAATCAGAATAGGAAATGAGGGGCTCGTTGAAATAAGGGAATAAGTTTTTTCTCCACTGTCTTATTTTCCAAATTCTTTATCTTGAGCTACTACATCCTCCCCTTTTCTTTCCGAGGTCTTCTTGACTGCCAATTCTTATTTCTGTCTCATTTTCAACGAGCCCCTGATTTCCCATTCTGAATCGCTACATGCATAGCGAGGGCCTCTGTTCTGGCAGTCTTGGTGCCATAGGGAGCTTAAGAGGGTTCAACGCTGGTCGACCACTCTCGACATGTCCTAGACGCTCGAATTACGGCCCGGTGGTTAAAGAAGGTCCCCTTCACCCCGAGTAGTTCGAGTGGCGCTTGCTAGCACCCCCAAGCGCAGGAAACAAAAACACCTGAACATAAATACCCCAGAAAGTGGAGGCTAAAGTACCCCCGCCGGTGGCGTAGTGGTTATCGCACCAGAACGGTAATCTGGAGGTCGTGGTTTCGGATACCACCTGGCGGGCATTTTTTCTCCACTTTCTTGTTTTCCAAATTCTTGATCTTGAGTAACTACATCATTCCCTTTGCTTTCCGAAGTCTTCTGGACTGCGAATTCTTATTTCTGTCATATATATATATATGTGTGTGTTTGCGTGCGCACGCGTGTGCTTATGTGCGTGTGTGTGTGTGTGTGTGGTGACGCGAACCCTAATTATTCTGAGTAGAGATACCCATAATGAACAATACAGGTCTGCTTTCGGTTAATTTATGCAGGTACAAACACTTTTACTGGCGTACTCCTACGTGCCCACAGAGATTGTGCTTCTGGATTCTGGAGCGGTATTCTCGTGTTTGCTTACGTTTTGTGGCCTTTTCAAAACTGTCCGTTTTGAATTAGTCTTATTGGCTAAAAGCGAACAACCGGGTGTGACGTACCGCAAGCGCGGGGGAGTTGTTTCGGGGCTTCTAGGAGCAAACGATTTGAATTTGAAAAACGCGAAGGCCAATCATGAATTATAGGGTTATCGCCTGGTTTTTGGCTCGTCAGCGGAACATGTCTCGAGAATCTATGTAGACGCATTCGAAATCCCTACAGAAGCATTTCCGCCTCTCGAAGGGGGCTGTGCAGTGTCTTTTCTTGGAAGTCTTGGGCGAATTTGGCCGGCTGTAGTGCGGGCTTAGTGTCAAGGACCAAGTGATATGCGCCCTTTGTTTCTTCGCTACCAGTGGCTTTCATTCAGCGTACCCTAGTGAAGCAACGATGCAGCCTCCGCTGCTTCCTCCGTGAGCCCTTGTATCCCCGCCATTGCCATCACGCAGTGAAATAAATGATCGTCTGGGAGCTCGATAGCTGTCGGGCAGACGACCACAATTACACAAGCACTCGCCTTTTAATTTTACTGTTTATTGGTACTTGAAGACTACACATACCAGGTTAACGTTCGTAGGCTTCACGCACAACGGTACGTTGCCGAAAAAACGAAAATCCTCACCCCTTACAGATTTTTTTGTGTGGTAGAACTCAATGACAATATCAACATCGTAACGCGCTTTTCGAGGTTGTTAGAAAAGATCGCGTCCGCATGCTGAAAATGCGTCGATGCCGAAATGCGGGGTTCTTTTGATGCACTGCCATATAAACCAATCTCAAAACGTTGGCCAAGCGCAAAAAACTCTGAATAGCCGTATCACCTTTTGCACTTTACTGTCGCAGAAAACATCTGGCTGAAGCTGCAGTCTTTGGACGGTCATCCCATTGCGGTCACAACTTTCAACGTCGTCACAAAAAAATCTCATGGCGATTAGATTTTCAGAACACATTGAAACAAATACACAAAAGATAGCTTTAGATGGTTTCAGTTAAAATTTGTTTGCCAAAACAGTTATGGCATCACCAAAACCCTCTGCTTAAGTGGAACTACGTCGCGATGAAAGGGACGCAAAATAGACGTTTTCAAAACGGACAGTTACGAGAGTACCGCCCCTACTTATAACGTTCACTTACACGATACAGCATGCACGGTAAACTTATTTTCACCCGAGCGGAAAATTTATGAAGGTTATCGGTGTAGTTATTTTGGTCTTTCTGCACAATATGATCAATTGCAAATTCAAACTATTCAAGCTCTTTCTCTCAAGGCTCATAAATCACGTCGGCCCGCCCTAGCTCCGACAAGCTCGGAACACGCCCATGCTGCTGCCCTTGCCCCAACCTACGCTGAAAAAAGACCAGCCGGAACGCGATCAGCCGCGACCTGAATAGGCGACTATATCATCCCCCATGTGCCGTGCTCTGGCCTGCCTTGCGTCCGACCTGTCTTCATTGAGTCGGCGGGCATCCTGTTCTTGGCCCGTTGCACATCAAACAATGCGCCCCATACTTACCGCCAACTACTTATCAGCTGTTTCGTTTCCTCTATCTCGCGTCCTCGCCGCACCTTTACGTTTTCCTTCGCCCTCGACCGGAACTTCACTTTCAACGAGGAGGATCCTTCACGGGATGAGGAAGAGAGCATTGGGCCAAACCTCCGGTGAAGAGGCTGTGTGGGTCGCGCAGGCTGCGTCTGCAGCCTCATGGTCACCTTGTGAATATTTTGAATTCATCGTTGAATCCATGATGTTTTTTGCTCATGCCACCATGTGACAATAAATAGTTATTTACGTGAGTGTGTGTTTCTATGTGTGGTACGGAAGAAAGCCAGCAGTATCAATTCTCGAGCATTGTTAGTGTGGGGCTTGACGTAACATAAAATAATGAAGTCGATCAGGTCCACGCTTCAGCGATTGATGGGCAATAATGATTAAAGGTATTACGAAGCATTCAGCATATTTAATCTTTCACTAGGACAATGGTGGCACGAAACATGGCAAGATAACTATAACGGCACAAACACTCCAATGTGTAAAAAGAAACATTGTAACAAGTGCAAACGTCTTATCACTCATAAACGTCGCTCAATCGTGCACTTCATTTTGGTTTTAAGGTGTGGTACGTTTACAAATGATCCGGCGATTACTCATACCTACGTCAGCTTTTTCGCGTTCTGCTTCTGAACACACCATCTATTGGATTTATTTTGTAATCCTTCATCACATGTTTAAATGTATTCGACATGCGGGTCGGTAAATTAAAACACAATTCTGATTATATACAATAAGATTAGTGTAAACTTAGTTGCAAGTTCAAGAATTGGACATCATCGATCACAACGACACTAGCTTGCACAAGCTGTAAAATTGGATTCGCTTCTCCAAACATTTTTGTTTCTTTCAAAAAACGGTAGAATGTGTTACTCCTCCCTACCAAAATGACTCCGACGAAACAGCAAGTCCTGTATTTCCCAGACGTGCATTTGACGCTACCTGCTTTGCCGCCAGAGGTAAGATTTTTCTCCGTAAAAATAACGCAATAACAGTGTTATACAACAGCCCGTTCATAAAAAAAGCTCTGTGCAGACACCAATAATTCCAAACTCGAAATGCTGAATGCCGAAATCTCATACAAGAAAGTAGAACAAGATAGACGTTGTCCAAGATGTCAAATGAAGACAGAACGAAACCAAAATATGTGTAAATCCCGGGTGGGAGTCGATTCTTTAGTTAGTGAGCGATAACACCAGCGAATGGGAAGCCACGAAGAGTCACATTAGAGACTATCATTACGGTCTTTATACTCTAGTTCTATTTTGCTGACTGTTGTAGAATCTATATTCATCATGCCTACTGATCATGCATTGTACTTAAAACCAGACATTAGCATGATGACTAGATAATGATTCACCTGTTTTCTTGTGATGTATGTGTTTTCACACAAAAGAGGAGAACGTTGGAATTACTGCAGGATAACAGAGATCGTTTTATAATGGCCGGCCACTCGAACGCGGTGCGTGGAAAGAAAGAAGACACTAACAAATTGTGTGTTTTGCGCGTTGAAGCTACACCATGGTTATAAGGCGCGCCGTAGTGGAGGGCTCAGGCTTTACTTCGACGAACCTGGATGTATGTTACATGCCCTGAACTCTCGGCATACTGCCGTCTTTGTGTTTTACCTCCATCACGAAAACTGCCGGAACCGCCATGATCGAACCCGCATCATGAGCTCAGCAGCACACCTGCCACTTGCATCACGGCTGCGGGTTGCACTGGGAATTACAATGATCAAATAATTCTCGCACACATTTTTAAGGGCAGTTGTCTGATACTTTAGTTGCAAGGTTGTAAAATTGTAAATAAGCATCAAATAAATTATTTTTACAATTCTAAATAAGCAGGAATGAGCAGAGCCACATTCCTCTCTAATCATTTTTCTTAGAAAACTAAAAGTTATTTGGGGTAGTAGGTACTACTACTCCCGGCTAATGTTTCCTAGGTGGCTGTGTGCACTAGCCGAGAACTTCTGTGAGAACTCTGCCTACTTTACGAGCGACTGCTTGCGCAATCAGCTTGTAAGCAAGCAGCAAGTATGTGGCTATTTTCTTACCTTTCCACCGCCTGGACGAGCCGCTTTTTCTGTAATCTCAACGTCAGGGTCTCGTTTTATAGGTCTTTCTTCAACGCTTCAGTTCTAAAACTGGACGGGAGCAGTGGAGAGCACACGTGGACGAGGCAGTTTTACGCTCCAACAATTAAAAGCTGCCCTAGGTTCACATAACAAAAGGCAGTCGGAGCGGGATCCTTACCACACGCTCTGCACCGATGAAATAGCCTGTGTGGTTTCTTCAAACGCGCCGGAATGCTTTTATTTGTTACTTGACTTCCCTTTGTTAAGGTCGTGGGTCGGGCCCCCTTCCGCTGGGTACTGCGCGAGCAAATGGAGAGGTGGCACCTGCACAAACGCCCCAACTACATTCGAGACTCGTTGCAACGTCTTTGTGGCAGTAACGCGATGTTGTTGTAAACTGCTTTGTAGCCGGAAATCGGAGGTGTACTGCACAGCTAGTGTTTCGATGTTTCAATACCAGCACTACTGCCATGATGTCTGCTAAAGTTGTGGAACAGTTCATAAACGCAAAAAAACGGTTGACAGCAGCAATAATAGAAGCTTTCCGCATAAAGAAAGAATAGAATGAATGTGTTAGCCGAACATCTGTCTTGGTTTCTTACACTGAGTATGCGTTTTTGTATCAGGCTTGATAAAATGTGTTGCGATTTGTTCTCGTCGGCACACGTGCTGTTTGATTATGTACAGAATGTTTGGTGTTTCGTGCGCCGTGATCTTGTCGGATGGTAGATTGTAAATTCCGATGTTATGACGGTACCGTTTATTCCATGTATATAAGAATGTTTTCCCGTGATACATTTTCAGTTGCTAGTAGCGCTTCGTCCAGTGTGCTTGCTTGTCCTTGTCGTTGTAGCGCTTTTCCCACCATGAACATTTACCAACAAGCCCAGCTCACCGTTTTTCTAGAGCTCAAACCAGGAGATCCAAGTCTGCCTCGTCGCCAGAGCCGCCGATGTCGCTGCCCGGCATAAACCGGCAGCCATTTGAGCGCGCGAAGCTCAAATAAACTGCTGTCTCTCTTTCTCGCAAGACATCGGGGGGACGCTTAACTAACGTTGTGTACAAATGCGGAGAGAAATCATGAAATGGACGTTTCAGTAATCACACACACAAGCTGCGCGTTCACTTTCGCTTTGTTTTTCGACTTGAACAAACAGCTGAGCACCCGAGCAGGCGCCTTTTTTGAAGTATCCATTAAGTACGTATATAGTAAGATCACCAGCGATTGACGGTGTCGTTGGAGGGGTGGTATCTGATAAGGCCCAGTGATTTCATTTTGTGCTGGGTTCTGCACGTTCTGTCTGTCATATCATGCTTCGAGGAAGCGTTTAGTCCCGGAGGCGGATCACTGGATAAGCCAGTCTCCGTGCTGCTCTCGGATATATGTTGCAGATGAAATCGAATGCGAGCGTTGACTTCACGACAAGACGAGCCAGCATTAATGTTTCTGTCATAGAATTTTGCATTATCCATCGGGCTTATTTCGTAGAATGTTCGCGCAGTTCGGGCCACATTGATTTTTCTAGGGTGGCGCTGTACATTTGAATCTCACAATTTTAATTGGCATCTACACCGACGAGAATGAAGAAGTCCGCTACCTGGTTGTGTACCCAATCTGACACCCTATCAACAATTTTGAGTGTGATAACGATCCTCAATTTGGAAAAAAGCGCCCTTTGCCAACATTTCGATCTTGAACCACGTTAAGGCATCCAAAAATATCAAAGGGCAACGGCGATACTTTGGTCACGCTTCTTAATACGGGGCTATGTGACCTTGCTCCTTGGACCCCCATGTAGTGCCTTAGCTCGGGCAAAATGAGCGGGTGCGGCCCAGGCAGCTTTTCACTGTAAAATAAATTCATGAGCGGTAAGTTCCCCTTCACTGATGTCTAGCATTTTGGCGTAGTTTCTGTATCATTTTCACGAGCCCTAACAAGAAACCTGCATGTAACAAAAACCTCCATGTAACAGAAAATTGCCAACTTTTGTAACCTTCGTTACATCCAGGTTTAACTGTTGTGTGGAGCCTTAGAGTGAATTCAAACATGGCTTTCTCTATGTTGATGCCTAACGGGATGATGGTACTCGAAGGCTGTTCAGCTGTGGGGGCTTTGATTTCTCGATGAGGGATTGCATTTTGGACTGAATGTGAAACATCCGCTTATTGGTTTTCTGTTCGAAGGCGTCAACGCAAGCTAGGAGAAGAGCCTGCTGGTTTGGAGGTCGTCGGTAACTTAAGCAGTGATGGAAGATAAGGGAGTCTTGGAAGGAGGGGTCCGTTTAGAGTTGGCGGGAGTCAGAGGGGCGTGCTGTATGATGAGACACACCGGTTTCGGAAAAACTCACCGTGTATGTAAAAGGAATGGCACCCAATCTGCGTGGACCATTGGGCATCGCGGCAATAGTGGCGGGAAGAGATGCGATTGTTTTGGCAGGAGGCGATGCTGTTGTGCTGTGCTTTGGCGATAGGGCTTATGCAATGTCATGAGCAACGGCCTTATCAATAGCACCTCCAGAGAGCGGATGGTAGACAATCGTGTACTCAGTGTCGGCTAAGCATGCGAAAACCTGCCGATGGGCGCGGGGTGTACGACTTGACGGCGCAGTGCCCGCAGCTCGCATGTCCGTGATAGGGACGGAGACGGTGGGTATGGCGGCAGGCGTTGTGGGTGAGTTCTCAGTATTAAGCCTTTCTTTGATTTGCGCTCCCGGAGAACCCTGACCCAGGGGCATTCTTGGTGGATGCTGCTGGTGCTCTTCAAGTTTATGTCCATTGTTTTTGGAGCTAGCACTATCAGCTATTGCGGGAATGTCAGTCACTTCACTTCACTTCACTTTATTTCCTTAAAGACCCCCGAGGAGGTATTACATAAGGGGTGGGTTAACAAATAAAGTTTTTTTTTTATTGACAGGGGTTTTCATTGCGAAAGATGTGCAGACAGTTGGTCAAAAAATGTTGATGGACAGGAAATGGCCACGACGTCGTGGGGAAGATCATTCCAGTCGTGTGCAGTCCGTAAAAAAAAGGACATAGAAAAAGTGGTCGTTCTAATACGTGGACGGGCTACTTCAAGTGGATGACTAGTGCGGTGAGATATGCGGGCTGGTGGAATAATGTAGGGATGACGGAATGGGCTATGAAAAATTTTCTGAAACAGGCAGAGGTTGGAAATGCGACGGCGGACGTCAAGGTTTAAAAGAGCAGATTCTTTTTTGAGGGATGACACACTAATATTATACGCATATGAAGCATGAATGAACCTAGCAGCACGGTTTTGAACTGCCTCAAGTGAGTCGATGAGATATGCTTGGTGTGGGTTCCAGATTGGAGACGCATATTCCAATTTAGAGCGGATAAGGGATTTGTAGGCCTGTAGCTTGACATTCTGGGGGGCGTGGCGAAGGTGACGTTTCAGAAAAACTAAGGATTTGTTTGCAGACGATATAATGTTGGTAACATGCAGACGCCAGTTAAGATCATTGCATAGGGTGACACCGAGATACTTATATGATTGCACGTGTTCGAGGGCGACGTTAGCGATTGCGTAAGGGAACAAAGAGGGGTTGCGACGGCGGTGGAAAGAGACTGTTTTACATTTGTTGGGGTTAAGTTTCATAAGCCAGGTGTCACACCATTCCTGCACGTGGTTAAGGTCATCTTGAATAGCGGTTTGATCTGTCGGGTTAGTGATTGAGCGATAGATTACACAGTCGTCAGCAAACAAACGGATACTAGAGGAGACATACGAAGCTAGGTCATTAATGTAAATTAAGAAGAGAAGGGGACCGAGAACGGAGCCTTGTGGGACACCTGATGTTACTGGAAGGGGGTTAGAGGGCACTTCTTCGAGTGAAACAAACTGGGAGCGGTTAGTTAGAAATTCCTCAATCCAAGTTAAAATATCAGGGTGTATTTTTTAAAGATCTAAGTTTCATTAGCAGTCGCTTATGGGGTACCTTGTCGAACGCTTTTGAGAAATCCAGAAATATTACGTCAGTCGGTAGGTTAGTATCGAGACTTGTGTGCAGATCCTGGACAAAAAGGGCTAATTGGGTTTCGCAAGAGTAACCCTTACGGAACCCGTGCTGGGCAGGATGGAAGAAGTTATTGGCGTCAAGAAAGTGAATGATTTGGGAGTAGATGACGTGTTCCATGATTTTACAGGGTACGCTTGTAAGAGAGATTGGGCGATAATTTAGGGGGCTGTCTTTGTTACCTGATTTAAAGACCGGCGTGACCTTCCCCACCTTCCAGTCGTCTGGTAAGTGGCCTGTGCGAAGTGACTGTGAGAATAACAATGACAAAATCACTGAAGAAATAGATTTCGTGTTTTTAAGAATTTTAGAATTGATTTCGTCCACACCTGCTGAAGAAGACAGTTTCAATTTTTCGATAACAGACAATACACCCGATGGAACAAATGTGATAGGCGACATATTAGACAGGATACAGTTTGGTAACGCAGGAAACGGTATATGGGTTTCGTTGGTAAAAACAGATGAAAAGGCAGCATTGAACAGTTCAGCGCTGTCAGCAGGACTCATATCATCGCCAGCTTCATTTTTCAATGTAACAGTGCGGGATTCATGCGGGTTAATGATTTGCCAAAATTTTCTGGGGTTATTGGTTAGAATCTTGGGCAAGTCTGTGTGAAAAAACGAGTGTTTCGCGCTGCGTATGGCGAGCAAATATGCTTTTTCGGCCGCGTAGTATTTATCCCAATTCTGAGCTATAGGTTTTATCTTGGCAGCCCGAAATAATCGTTTCTTCTTATTGTCTAGTTTTTTCAGGGTTTTTGTGAACCATGGTTTCTGACAAGATGCGCGAAATGTGGTTTTCGGTATGTACTTTCTTGCCAATTCCCCTATTTTGTTTTTGAAAATCGTCCAGTTGTCCTCTATTGATCTGTTCCAAAAGTCTGCTTCGAAGTCCGGAAAGAAATTTAGAAGTTCGTTATTTATTGCCTCGTAGTTTCCTTTATCGTACAGACTGATAGTTTTAGGATGAGGCTTGCGGGACAACTGGTCGAAATTCCAGACTGAGTGTATGACCTTGTGATCGCTGATTTCACGAAGGTATGTAAGTGAAGATAAACTGTCAGGGTGCGTTGTTAGTATCAAGTCTAGTATGTTGGCTGAGTTGTTTGTCACGCGGGTTGGCTGCGATACCAGCTGGGTGAGATTAAAGTTCAAGCAGATATTTATGAATTCTTTTGTTTCAGTACTGCTCCCTGTCAAAGCGGCTTGGTCGCTGCCAGCATGGCGGCAGATCACCTGGGTGTTGAAATTCGTGGTATGGTTTCACAATAAAAGAGGGCGCCTTGCACTCACACGTTGAAGATAGCCTCCGCGTTGTGCAGATGACTTCTCCGCACGTTTGTGCGGACCCGATCAGGAAATATTGATCACAAAAGTCAATGAAAACCTAAGGGGCACTGTGTTTAATTGATTTCAGTACTCATGTATGCGGAGGCCCTTGCTGAGAGGAGAAGAGTGGATAAAGCAGCATCAGAGTAGCCGGAAAGAAAGGCGCGAGAAAATTTGATCCCGAGGTTGTCTTCGGCAAAAAATAGAAGGGGAATTTGGTGCTCGAGTTGGTAACTCAGACTTTTAATTTGAGGTGGACACTTTGGTAGAATAAGTGCTTGCCACAAAAAATGCCTGTTTTAACTTCGGTATTACTGAATTTATTTTGTGATAAAGGCTCAACCTGCACGTTCCCGGCAAGTGATTCAAGTTGGAGGGTAAGGGTTTGCTTTATTAGTGATACGACAGCTGTTCAGGAGTGATCGGAACGAAAACGAGTAGAAGGATTCTGAATAAATGCAAGTGAAGAAGAAAGTTATCATAATTATCCATCCCAAATGGCAGAAACACTCTGGACTTTTTCCCTAACAAGAATTTTATAAAGCAATATTTTCAAGGTCACGGAAGCTAATGAGAACTTATGACGTAAATTCGCCGTGTGAGATAAGCATTGTGAGTGACATACCCTGTGTGCGTTTGCCATAATGGGTACTACTGAACCGCATGCCAAGTTATTTCTAGGTGTCAAACTGTGTAAGCGGAGATTTGCTGATTGCACGCGGATGAAGACTAGAGGTATGGCGGCAAAGGAAAATTCTCGTTAGTTTACACTTTCTTTACTCAAGCTGCATGAATCATTCGAAACAGCATGCTCATATATTCTCCGCGTCACATTCAAGTTGCAAGCCGTCGTTAGGTCTAGATATTTCTCGGTTGATAACGTGGTCGTTTGGGAAAGCCAGCTTAACGGAGAAGCCTAAGTTATGTGTAATAATGTTTAATGTGTAATGGTAATGCGTATTAGAAACCGCCGTGGGCCAAGAAGAACCTCATGGCACCGCATAAGTAACTAGGAAAGTGGATTAGCCCAAATTAATAGCTGCCACCTATTTGGTAGGGCTCGTTATGAAGCACTCAGTTCAATTCAACTTTAGTGAAAAAGCAAATTTTCCCCAGTTTTTCAAAGAGAAAAGTAACCGATGAGAGACTGCGTTCAATGATTTAGTCAATATCTCGAAAAACGTAGTCTAGATTCAAACTATGATGGACAGCCGAAAATAGGTAGCGAATAAACTGGAAAACTTGTGTTTCCCATGGGTGATTTTTTAAAACAATGTTGATTTTTATTTCGGAATAGTTACGTTCGAGGATTTTTTTCCACATTGGAGTCAATAACATGTTCAAGCAGTTTGCATGGAATTCTTATTAGCGTTATCGGTCTGCTTTGGGACGGCTGACTTGGGTGATTCATCACCTAGAAATAAATTTTCCCTTGATGTCCGTTCGGTGTGATTTCACGTCGCTTTCTACGGTAAATATCATAATGGCACTAGTTTTGTTCATTTACACGAGAGCAGTCACGGCTCCAACCCTCGTTTTGATTTATTTGCATTCAAGTAAAGATGGTCGGTGGATACTTGTGTGAAAGCGAGATTTGAAGAGAATCGTTTGTGAAAAGGGGGCGCTGCTAAATGAACAGGGACCTCACAGCTTGCAGCATACAGGGCTTCTGACCTTAGCACTCAAAGAAACGTAACCGACAGAGCAAAATAGGTGCGTGCGTTATAAAATGCGCTTAGGGCGCAATAATTCCACCAACCTAAATATATCCGCGAATACGCCCCGAACGGGGTGTAAGAAACACATACACCATCCCATTGTGAAGGACAAAATTTGCTCAATTCTTACACTGCGCACTCCAGCGCAGTACATTCCATCTGCCACCACCATGTATCTATCAGCGCATCAAGTCGGAGTTCTTGTATCCTAAATGCCCACGTCTTTTTCACAAGTTAAGCTGCCCTGCCAACGTGAACGTGGGAGATGTCTTCACCACCACTGCTCCGTGCATGTTATCATTCCCCTATTCCCCCAGAATGAGCGAACAGCCCCTCCAGCACGTTTTTTTCACCACTGTTACCTGGTTATCTACATAATGGTCTTCCCAATTATTATGTAAACCAGACAATAGATGGTGCATCATAGACATTCTTTATTTCGGACCGGGATTACCATAACCCGATGGACCCATCTTCGGAAAAAACAGAACTCGTTATCCAAGGCTTCCAACTCAGTACCAACGGAATACGATAATCCCATATGTGTGTTAAGTACATCTAATGAGGAATTATTTGACCGTGAACCTGCACAAACCTTCTTCATTGCTAGAGTCTAAGCAAGAGAGACAACTTGAAGAATACTGCTGACTTTTGTGGTCATCACGTACAGCCAAAACTCTCTTGCCAGTTGTGGGAACAATTTTCCCGCAATGTTAACTAATTGGCCGGCGGTCTCTCCCGCACCGTCGAGGAACATGGACACAGGATCAAGGAACACCGGAATCGGGCCGCTGTGATGAGTGAGCGTTGGCCCTTTCGCTCGCGAGTAGATGCTGCTAGGGTTGACGACCTGTGAAAAAATTACGGCAGAAAGTTAATAGTGCCTTCTTAGAGCGAAGCGCTAAATGGCTAGAGTAGGGCGCATTTTTCTTCTGCACTATAAAAATGCATTACCGTAAAGCCGACGTCATCGCAAATGATCGGCACAAAACGGCGATATTTGTTGTTTTATTGAATTTCCAAACAGAATTTATGACACGTAATTGCACAGACGACGCAGTCATTATTCCAACTTTTATTTATTTGTCATGCTTCATTACTGCGAGTTAAATGTGGAATGTTTCAGAACTCCTTTCTGTTACGAAAACATGGACGTCAACGGGAAGTATATGGTTCTAGAAAACTGCTGTAGCCCTTCTTTTATAAAATTTACCTCACAATGAAGAGCGTGGCATTTACCCCCGAGGACGCCTGTGTCAGTACGCTCAGCTTAATTTTGTAAACGCTAAAGAATTAATTTTTATTTGTAAACGCTAAAGGAAGTTGTAAACGCTAAAGAATTCTATCTGCGGCCAATCCATGCCTTCTACAGAGGGAAAACAAACAGCCGCCTGTTTGCCGGACAGGACAAAACTTTGGTACTTCCAAGTTTGCTAAGTAACCACAAAGCCAATGTCACTACCTTACAAAATGATAGGAAACTTCTTTCACGGGCATTCTCCAGCCATGTGTGACATCTGTACTTTATACAGCTTCACAACTGAGCTAGGTTTACCGATTGAAATGGCTACTATTTTTCCTGGAAGCCACCTGTATAGTCAGGTTCACCATGGCGGGTTTTGACGATACGGTACGTTTATTCCGATTTAAATAGTATCCCGAATACAAAAAAACTTTTTTTTTCACAGTTAGTAACAACAGCACCATAAAAAGGACGTGAAAGCAAAGTAAGTAATACCGCTAATAAAATAAATCACGGACATACAGCGCCACTTGGTGACAAATACTCTTGCATAACATATCTTTAGTTTCTAAATTTGCTCAAGACTGGAAGCCACGGCTGGCACTGGCTAATACATGCCTTCAGACCATTCACACGCATTAATTATATTCCTAGTAACTTCAGGTATGCGTGTTCACAAATGGGTATCAGTACGGCCAGTATTGCCACGTGCATAATTTTGACATTTTCTGGGATATAAGAACATTTTGACTTTGAAATATCATATTCCCATGCATAGAGTAGAAATGGGTCTGCCTGGACAGACAAATGCTCTTTGAAAGCATGTATTACTATATCTTCGTTAGTCTGAACCTTAATTTAAGTACTTGAAACAACCTGGATAGCCGACTCAGTGAGTTAACACCCGGGTCCTGCGGTAGTCAACGGATAAGATCACAGCACGTCGACAATGCAGATTACCCAGCACTGCGGGAAAGAAACCCTTACGTTGGCGCCAGCTGGAATATCGGCGAGTTGCCTAAATTTTAACAAAAACAATTATAAAGGATGCTTGCTCTAAAAACAAACACCATCTCTGTTGTACCGCTAATCAAGGGCAATTATACGGGCCCACATTATTGTCTTGTCAAGGCTTCCCTACAAACCCACAGTAATTCATAGCACTTAGAATTTTTAATTACGTTAAGCATAGCAATTTTAAAGGTTCCTGGTGTTTCTCAACGAAGACTAGTACGGTTAACAATGTAATGCTAGCTTGCGCGTCGAAACCCATGGGATGATGCCGCGCTTGGAGTACATTTCTTGCTATAACCCTGCCTTTAACCGCGGAGCGAATGTAGGTCCAGCCTTTTGGTAAGTATGCTGTAACCCCATGCCTAACTCAGGAGTAGGAGCAGGTTGCCAGCCCGCCGGCGGCCTCGCAAAAACCGGTTTCCAGAGTCATCAACAGATGGTTCGGGGGAGAGGGGGGGGGGGGGGCGCCTCCGAAAATCACAGACACCGGTTTCCAGATCACCCGAGAGAGAGCGCAGTGGTCTCGCGGGAACTGAGTCCTCTCCTTTCCGCTAGGGGAGGCAGATAGGATAGAGTTTCCTACCGCTGGCGCTTAGCTGACAGTTCCTTTCTGCAAACCGAAGAATTTACGCCGCAACAGCGCTACCGTACTCGGACGATCGCCCGTTGACGTTCGATAGGACAACAGAGAAGCGCAGCTTCGCTGTTTGCGCAGATTTTGCACTTGATGGGATGGGTTTAATTGTTTTAGTCCACTCTGGCGGCCGTGCCCACTAGTTTCTATTCTGGAAGATGCACTTCAAGCCTTCGTTTTGTTAATCAACACTTGCCTCTTCTAGGCTAGGCTCTATATGCAGACGACATGCTTGGAACACGTATCCTTCTCATCTATGCCACGCTTTTCGAAACGTCTCTGGCGGGCGTTTCGTAGAAACGCTCCTCTGGCTCCTACGGTATGTTTGCGGTGTAAACCAGTGAATAAAATGCTCTACACTTCCAGGTGCGAAGTTACGAAGTACTGCACCTAGCGCTCTTTTGCTAAATATGTAAAACAAGCATCAAACTGCAGTTAAAAAGTGAACACTACGCATGCAAACACTACGCCCTGTTTCCCATCTGGGACCTTTGTAAATTTCATGTTCGCCCATTCAATAGGTTTCAGCTAAAGGAACATATGAGGTTTAAGTACGAAAACCTGGGATTTTTTAACGCCGTGCTGTGTTCCTCAACGCGTTTCTTATATTCGTACCCGAAAAAAAAATTGAGTTTTGTTTGGAATAATAAAACGCGCGCAATTTTTGCAAAACCTGTGGAAGTTAGCAAACGCCATTCTAGATGCCTAGCTTTTATACTCTATTCTTGTCGAAACGTAAGGAAAGGGTCCCTGGACCATGAGAACAAATTACTTTTGGTGCCGTTTCACCCCGTAAACTGTAAGAAAAAACTCGTGACTACCTCAAATATCACGGTGGCTCTTGCTCCTGCTGTCGATCCCAAGGTGCCGTTCAATCCAGCGCATATTTTCCATGCAACCTGCGCCTTTATTTCTTCGCCATCGCCAGTCGCCAGGTCCACTTGCACCAACCTCGAACCATTACGGCAGTAACTCACAACGGCCCCACGCGGTCGAAGCTTTTCCAGACCGGTGTAGACGATTGTCCTCGAGAACACGCCACTAATGACGGGGTCCTCCGCCGCCTCGTGTTCGGCGTACGTCACGGGCAAATGGCTCAGTACATCGTTTACCATGAGATCGTAGTCCAGTCCTGAGAAGTCACAGGTGTCTGCAATATGGGACAAAATGAAGCCGAAAAAGTTGTGTTTGCTCTAGCTGGAATATATTTACCCACACGAAGGTCCTGCATACGAAAAGATAAGCGCAATCAGGTCAATTGTGTACACCGATGTGTGAATGCTTATCGCCCGCATACGCCACACCATAAATGAATAGATGTGCACGTGACCATGCATGGAGAACACAACAAAGTTTTTTTTTTTTTAATCTAGAGCACAATAATGTTTTCTTTCAAGTGAAGAGCGCTTGACAACAGCAATATTCAACTTCAACTCTCTGCGTCCTATCCGGCTCGAAAAACTTTAAAGGAACCCTGCAACACTTACTTCACCTTTTTGGAAATCTTAAACTCCTATAGGCAGAATCTGAGCTAGTTGGATCATAACTGATTAAACATTGCTCAGCCTAAAACAAAGCACAAGCGCTGAATTCGTCAGCGCTTGGCCTTTGTTTCTCCTCATTGTCTGCGTCCGCAGTTAAATTTAGGATGACCAGTATTTAATCACTTAAATTCCTGCGGCGCATAGTGACCCAACACAGCCAGTACTTAGATGAGGTGGTCGCGAAGTTCCTCAGCCAAATATTGCCGCTCTATGCCCATCAGATAACTTCGAAACACCCTCAAAAAATGTTTCTCTCTTTCCCGGTCTTCACGTTCTTCGATGGCTCGAATTCCGTTACTCAGGTGAAGGGGCGGCTGTTAGCCGGTTTTCCTTCAGTTTCAGCGATGAACACTTTTCGATAGGAACTTTAAAAATGAAGCCACAAAACCAAAGCAGAAACAGAAGGCGTATCTGGTGCAAGGAAAAAATCACGCTCGGAAGCTCCGTGCTGGCGGTTAGTGTAGCTTTCGCCGTGCTTCCAGACGCAAAGGAAAGAGTGAAAGCGTTTATCGAAAGTATTGCAGGGACCGTTTTAATGAATGTTTTACTGTCTGATCAATCCACTTTTTGCGTTGCTCACTTTCAGAGCAGCGAATTCTATGCCGTGAGTACGATTAGACTGGCCTCAAAAGCAAACTCCGAATGGAAACAAATAAATACATTAGCCAAGTTTTACTGACCTAACGTCACGAATGCTCATGAAGACTGCAGAGCTGTCTGGCGTTTCCTAATCGCAAGTGTAAACTTCATAAAACTTCTCAATTCCCGCAGATTGACTACCGTTCGCGGCGGTTGCAATTTGCCGTGTTCAACGCTTGCACCATCTTCTAGAACATTTTCTTAAGTTTACCTTAATTGTTATCCTTGCCACGAGGGAAATCAGCGAGAACTTTTTGTATTACGGTCCAAAGGCGTATGTTTTTCGTTTGCTTTCGCAAAATTCAAGCCGATATCTACTTTCAAATAAAAGACCAATCCAGACATCCCTTATTTACTCGTATCTTGCCTCAAATGTGCTCAATATTTTTTTCTTGACGATGTTCACAAGTTTAAACTTTGCCACCACATTTGGTAGTTCAGAAATGCCTTCCCTATATAAAAATGTTATTCAAGAGTTGTAATAACTTGGCCCTTGTTTTCCTTTCCGCTCCGCTATGCCCTCTTCACATCTGCGCCCGCGTTACGGCAAATAGTACCATTAAAGCCCGGACCAAGAACCGCCTCGCTGTAACAGGTCCATGGAAGTTTCAAAACAATAACATTTAAAAGGCATTTCGCTCTGTGAAAGTAGAGGACCTGTGCAGCTCGAGTCCGTGTTTACGTAGGGTCTGCCACACAGTGAAGAAGATAAATTCCAAATAAAGAACGACAACTTGTCTTAACCATTGGAATGCCGCCCGAAGGAGCCGCAGAAAACTAGACATTCAAGCGCATAGAACGGCCTTGAAAATAGGGCATGGGAACGTAGACGTAGTAGACGCGGGTGGAGCAACGGCAAACATTTCTGAAATTTTTATTTTCCGGAGATTCCTGGTTTTGGAAAAGGGGCCTATTGATAAGTAATCCAATCAAGATGCATAACTTTGTAATTACACCTGTAATGTTGAGGGCCACATGAATGTTATTAACAGTGTTGCGCCATTCATGTTGACCGTTTAGTGACCCCACAAACATCGGGACGATTGTATTTATACGCATCGTGCTGAAGAACGCCTCATTCTTTAGAAACACGGGGAGCCTCGTGAGTTTTTCGGAGACTTGGAGATTACGAAACACACAGACAATATAAGCTTCGCTTAAAACATATTAACAGACAGGGCACTTGCAGAGCGACACCAGAATCCCAGGCACTGCCTCATAAAATCGACGAGCCCTTCCAAGCCCTTCGAAGCTAAAAAGGACAAACAAAAAAGGGAGAAAACAGATAGCGCCACTGGAAGGGGAGGCACTGAAGCCAACTGGGTGAGCCAGTTTTTAAGGTAAAAACACAAGCCAATGTATTTTAGGCAAGCTATATTTTTTTCCGATTGCGATAACCGTGGCATACGTTAACCTGCACTGAGTGATTACTCGGCGGTTATGACATAATCGATGACGCGGCTAAAGTGGAAAGGGGTCAATGACTCGCGAGACTATGGTACTTAAAAACAATATTTTTGGTTTTTAAATACTCGGGTAAAAAACAAGCCTTCGAAAGAGTCATCTTTCCTACGTGATGGCATTGCGCACCGATTTATGAATCATACATTCTTAATTTGAGTAGACACCAATGAAGCGAAAACGTATAACTTCACCACAGATAACTTTGAATGTCCGCAGGGCAGTGGCGTTATTTCTCGCCGCTGATGACATAATTGTTGTGCGTTTTCCACCTTTGTAAAGTATCCTCATTCCTATTACGAAAGCACTGTTGTGGTGTTATGTAACTAGGTGTCCATTATTGCTTTGTAAGCCTAAGGGGATTCGATTTCGCCGTCCATTTCCAGTATTAGAAAGCTCTTATTTTGTTTCTTTTCTTGCAATTTTTGTTCCCTTTGCCGCACCGTTATCCGCATTTTGCCTCATCTTTTGCCCTATTAGCACATTTGAAAAAGTGCGCAGGGATCACGACGTCTGGTTTCGCAAGTAATAAGTGCAGGTTCTACACGCGTCATTAAACGTAACCTAAGGAGCCGGTGAAATAAGGTTCATTAGGCAGGAGTTACTTTTATGTTGTGCAATACGCGATGCACAACAAACATCGCAGAGCGAGCGTCGCAGTGTCAGAGGAACCTCTACTGCGCAAAAACCAAGATGGCAATTTGGGCTAGATGGTTCAAAGGGACCATATCGAACAGGTAGCGCAAAAGGGACGGCACGAAAGAAGAATGAACGACACAGCGCTGAATTCCCAACAGAATTTTGTTCGAAAAAATACACACACATACACACACACACACACACACACACACACACACACATATATATATATATATATATATATATATATATATATATATATATATATATATATATATATATATATATATATATATATATATATATATATATATATATATATATATATATATATAAATCTAGAGAAAGATAAACTCACAAAGCGCGCAGAAATAGTATAAGTAAAGAGTCGGATACACAGCAAGAACAATAACAAACAAGGTTTACTTACGTAGCGGCAATGGGACTTGCCTTCATCAGAGTAAAGTTACATGATTTTGCTATCGCAAACATTTCGAACACATTTCTTATATAGGTTTGCAGAAAACTGAGAAGGAGCGGAAAATGTTTCGGAAATGGAGAGTGTTCATACAGTCGGGCTACGCATATGTTACAAAAAAAAGGGGGGGGGGGAGCGAGAGAGAGAAAAAGGGGTCGTGTTAACAATGCATCGTTCAAGGTTGCACCATGACGGGTCAACGTATGCCGCGCGGGCTGCAAGTTCAGACAATGGGGGAAACTGGACAACCGCGGTTTGAAAAGAAAGGGAAGAGTATACACTGAGGTATTCAGTGACTGCTCAGACTGGTTCGGGGGGAAGCGACGATGGGTGTGCCCCCCGCGGGTCAAGAGAATAGATAGGAGGCACAAAAGAGCATTTCACAGAAGCTAGCAACTGAACAGGAAATAGGTAGGGTCACAAAAGGTTAAACATGAATAGATCACAAAGAGGTAAACATTCCTAAGTGGTGGTGGGAACGAGGCCTCCTTCCCCAGGACAAATGGCATTGTTGAGCCGCATTAGGCTAATAAAGCTGCTGTATTAGGAGAGTTTCTGCGAATTCTGATGGGAAACTCGAGGGTAGGAATAATGAACATAGTTATAAAAATTATGAAGCCGCTAATTTTAATCGAGGGATAAGCAGGTTAGTTTTCCGTAACTTTCATTAATTCTAAGTGTGGCTGACCCAAACTTATAAATGAGATAAGATTCCCGAACCTCGCGGTCGTGGTGCGTTTTGAAGGTGGATTCTAAAATCGTTGCTTTAAGATGTTCAAATGCATGCCCGGGACTGTTCACATGTCTTGACAGGGGCAAATAAGGGCAGCTTTTTGCATGAGAGCGGTGATTATTGAACCGTATTCGGAAGGGCGTTTCAGTTTGGCCGATATATTGTTGCCTACAAACAGTGCACTCTAGAAGATATACGACATTAGCGGAGTCACAGTTAAAGTTTTCCGAAACACTCTCCATTTCCGAAACATTTTCCGCTCCTTCTCAGTTTTCTGCAAACCTATATAAGAAATGTGTTCCACATGTTTGCGATAGCAAAATCATTTACCTTTACTCTCATGAAGGCAAGTCCCATTGCCGCTACGTAAGTAAACCTTAGTTGTTCTTGCTGTGTATCCGACTCTTTACTTATACTATATATATATATATAAATATATATATTGTAGTAAGCATGTTGCGCCCATGAGAACTGTGATGAGCATCAGCCGCAACGGGCAAATCCCCCTACGTGGACATGCTGCGCCGGATGCCGCTCGAGGAAGAGGACGCGCTCGTTCTCCGTCTGTCTCGCGAAAAGCTGGTCGTCTCGGCTCACCCCGTCTGCGTCGACGCCTCGTTCGTGAATAAACGAGCCCAGCCTTCTACCGGAACGCCGACTATCTCCTTTACAATTTTTGGTGGAGGTGCGGGGTATCACCTGGCTCATCTGCGCTTGTGCCGTTGTCGTGCAACAGTATTTCTGACGCCACCGTCGTCTTCGAGCCATCCGGTCTGATTTGTGCTCGCAAAGGGTTGTCGCTGCCGTTCGCCGTTCTTGATATTGCAACTGGTGCCGGCACAATGCTTATTTCAAACCCGACGTCGTTCCCTACCACACTTTTTCGCGGCGAATGCCTTGGCGTTGTAGAAGAAGTGCATCCCGGTCTACTTGTCAGTGTATTTGAGGATTTGACACCCGTTGACATCACCGCACTTGGTCTTCAGTCTCCACCTGATGACACCCTTTTGAGAAGCGCCATTGACGACGACCTTCCTTCGGCCGAACGTGACGAGCTACTTGCTCTTCTACACCGCTTCACTTCATCCTTCGACTGCTACGACACTGCCTTGGGCCGCACGTCGACTGTGTGTCATGAGATCGACACTGGCACGCACGCACCGTTGCGACAGCAACCCTATCGCGTGTCCTCGACCGAACGGCGTGTCATTGATGACCAAGTCGCGGACATGCTGAAACGCAACGTCATTCGACCATCCGTGAGTCCTTGGGCTTCTCCTGTGGTTCTCGTTAAAAAAAAGGACGGCTCTATTCGATTCTGCGTGGATTATCGCCGCCTGAACAATATCACGCGCAAGGACGTTTACCCGCTGCCTCGCATAGACGACGCGCTCGACTGCCTGCAGGGAGCCGAGTTTTTCTCGTCATTAGACTTGAAATCCGGCTACTGGCAAGTGCCCATGGCCGACGCTGATCGTTCAAAGACGGCTTTTACGACGCCCGATGGCCTTTACGAGTTCAACGTCATGCCTTTCGGACTCTGTAATGCGCCGGCCACATTCGAACGAATGATGGACAACGTACTGCGGGGCTTGAAATGGAAAACGTGTCTCTGCTATTTAGACGACATTGTCGTGTTTTCGCATGATTTTGCAACCCATCTCGCACGCCTCGAAGAAGTGCTAACATGCCTTGCCTCCGCTGGTCTGCAGCTGAACCTTAAGAAGTGCCGCTTCGCTGCTCGAAAACTCACCATTTTAGGACACATTGTCTCGAAAGACGGTGTCCTCCCGGAACCGGGAAAACTTCGTGCCGTGTCGGAGTTTCCGAAGCCAACAACGCTGAAGGACCTGCGAAGCTTCATCGGCCTCTCTTCGTACTTCCGCCGCTTTGTACGAAACTTTGCCTCGATCACTGCGCCGTCAAGCTGCCCACTGCACTATTCGTGACCAGCTCCTATATCGCCGGAACTACTTCCCCGAAGGTCGAAAATGGCTACTCGTGATTCCTCGCCACTTGCGCAAGGACATTTGTACCACGTTTCACACCGATGCGCAAAGTGCTCACGCTGGAATCCTTAAAACCTACGAGCGCCTCCGACTCCGCTACTACTGGCGCGGGATGTACACCTTTGTCGCCAAGTTTGTTAGATCTTGCCCGGACTGCCAACGTCGCAAGTCTCCACCGCATCCCGTCAGTGGCCCACTCCAGCCATTGCCCTGCCCAGCGCGGCCTTTCGACCGGGTAGGCATCGATTTCTACGGCCCACTCCCAAGCACAGCCGCCGGTAACCGCTGGATCACCGTCGCCGTTGATCACTTAACGCGGTATGCCGAAACAGCTGCGCTACCGGCCGCCTCGGCTCGGGACGTTGCGTCTTTCCTTCTACGCCGTTTTGTTCTTCGGCACGGTGCTCCTCGCGAACTACTCAGCGACAGAGGACGCGTCTTTCTATCTGGAGTCGTGGAGGCCCTTTTAGCCGAGTGCCACGTGGTCCACCGAAAGAGCACGTCCTACCACCCCCAGACAAATGGCCTGACCGAAAGGTTTAACCGCACACTCGGCGATATGATCGCCATGTACGTCTCCTCGGACCACTCTAACTGGGACCTCGTTCTTCCTTTCGTGACGTATGCTTATAATACGGCCACGCAGGCGACCACAGGATTCTCGCCGTTCTTTTTACTCTATGGTCGCGAGCCCTCCTGCATGCTAGATACAGTACTTCCGTACCGACCTGACGCCTCCGAGTACGCACCACTGTCTGACATCGCTCGACACGCCGAGGAATGTCGCCAGCTAGCCCGGCGATTTACATAGGAAGAGCAGCAACGCCAAAAGGCGCGTCACGATGACTCCATTACAGCTCCAACATTTACGAAAGGATCACTGGTCATGCTTTCAGTACCGTGCCCGGCTCCCGGTCTTTCGTCGAAATTTCTTTCTCAATACCAAGGGCCTTACCGAGTACTGGAACAAACGTCACCAGTGAACTATGTTGTTGAACCCGTAACGTCCACCTCGGACCGCCGACGTCGTGGTCGCGAGACGGTTCACGTCCAGAGGCTGAAGCCATACTATGACCCGCTCGTCTTGTGTTCCCCGTAGGTCGCCAGGATGGCTCCCCTTTCCGCCGGGGGTATTGTAGTAAGCATGTTGCGCCCATGAGAACTGTGATGAGCATCAGCCGCAACGGGCAAATCCCCCTACGTGGACATGCTGCGCCGGATGCCGCTCGAGGAAGAGGACGCGCTCGTTCTCCGTCTGTCTCGCGAAAAGCTGGTCGTCTCGGCTCACCCCGTCTGCGTCGACGCCTCGTTCGGGAATAAACGAGCCCAGCCTTCTACCGGAACGCCGACTATCTCCTTTACAATATATATATATATATATATATATATATATATATATATATATATATATATATATATATATATATATATATATATATATATATATATATATATATATATATATACTTTCTCCTCTGAAGAGCCACGTGGCTCTTCAGAGTGGAGTATATACATGTCTGTTTTTTCTCATAAAATTCAGCTGAGAGTAGAGCGCTGTGTCGTCGTTCTTTCTTCTCTTGACTCGTCGCTTTAGCGCTGCCTGTTCGATATGGTAAAAAAATTCACGAACCTGCACGAAGTGAATAATTACGAGTAAGGAAGCACTGGGGATCGTTCTTACCGTAAATCACGCGTGAGAGTTCTTACTGCTGCTAAAGCGATTTCCAGTCTAATCCAATGCAAGTGAATTTATTCCAATCCAATCCAATCCATTTCAATTCAATACAATCCAAACCAAATCAAAATTCAATTCAATCCAATCCAATTTAATGCCCTTCGCGCATGCGCTGCACTGCTCTCCAGGAGCACTCTCTCTCTCTCTCTCTTTCTTTCTCTCTCACTTTCTCTCTCTCCCTCTCTCTCTCTCTCTAACCTTTCGTGAAACTTTTATTTTGTTTACCCTTTTATGAACATTTTCCTCACAGATGTTTCGATTTACACTGTGCTGTGCGTCTCCCACCCTCTCTCCCTCTCCCTCTCTCTCTCGCTTCTCTCTCTCTCTCTCTCTCTCTCTCTCTCTCTCTCTCTCTCTCTCTCTCTCTCTCTCTAACCTTTTGTGGACCGTTTATTTTCTTCCTGTTAACATTTTGTGAGGCATTTGTCCACAGATGTTTCGGTTTACGCGGTGCTGTGCCCTGAGCACGGACACCTGACGGACGCCGGACACAGCCTCGGCCTTAAGGTGCTTCGCCCCAAAAACAGAATGCTTCTTTCGAAATACTAAAACGTTAATAATTGGCTTTCTTATTTTGAGTGTGAAATACAGTTGGCACTGCGATTGACAAAGTAGGGAAAAGTGACATTATGTTAGCTTGTTTCAGATTCGCCGGCTTATTTATAGTAGTGCTACCGATAGTGTACCGGCCGCACAAAATGGCCTTGCCGGCAGCATACTGGATTTTCTGCGCGGAAAAGCCAATATCCTCTCGGCAACGCCACTTTTTCGCAGTCGTTATTGCGCGGCCATCGGATCCTCACTTCGCGAGAAAATGTCCAACAACGACGAACAAAGGCTGTAAGGCGTAGGCTTACCTAAACACAACTTCCAATTTGTTGGAGTAGCGCGAGGGGAAAAACTTTTCCATGTCGTTAGGTAGCACCAGACTGGTTTGTATTTAGGGAAATACAATTGAAACATGGGAAAAAAACCTTTCGCCTATAATATTTAGCTTAAGTTAGGTTTCATTAAGATTTAGCCTGGGTTTGGGATAAGTTATGAGTTCAAATAGTGTCTCCATAGGTTGCGTTCATTTAGGCGAGCAGCCTTCTAGCAACATTTTAATGTGGTTGGCGTTGTGAAACAACGTGGAAACAGACGCTCCAAGCGCGCGGAATGCGCGAACAAACCGAAAACTGCCAGTGACAAAACCACTGCTATGTCGCTTTGCTTGCCCAACAAATTTTGCTTCGATTGTGATACTCCTTGTGTTCAAATACTCCTCCGCATATTCCGGCTCGGTTTAAAAAGGTCAATGTCCTTTTAAAATTGCCTCGACACCATACCGACCAGGTGCAAAGCGTTTCTCCTTGGCAAGTCTGTCTTGGTTTACTTATTTCTGTTTATTAATTTTCTACTGTACGCTCAAACATAACTTTGTGATTTGCGCGACCCAACTGCTCGTATTGAACTCCAGTGTTATTTTTTTTCATCAGCCAGGGGTTGACTATGATGGCAAAATGGGTTCTTTTTAAGCTTCCAGAAATACAGCGAAAAGGTTTCCGCCCCTGAAATGATGATAAAATCTTTAAATAGAACTTAAGAAATGAGTGTAAAAATTAGTTAAATCTAATTGTATATCACACCAATTCTCGTTAGAGACGAGCCAAAAAAAGCACCATGTTATTCACCAAGTTTTTATTTCGTAACACCTAAAAAGCGAAAAGAGGCATCTCTTTTTTTCTGACTGCTTTCGGGCTTCACGGGTCCCAGAAAAATCCCCAAGAGGAACAACGAACAGCATAAATTAAACAGGCGATTAAAGTGCATGGGTAGCGAATTTTATGGAACGTTTCGATCTTAGGTTATGGAGCAAGGTACTAAACAAAGCGAGGCCACTACTCAGGGGCCAGTAATTTAGCTAGATGTAGAAATATGCCCTTGGCTACATCCTCCGCGGCTGGTGGTTATACAATGAAATTTAAACGGCAAGGGAATACTTGTTCTCCGTAAGTTCAGCCACAAGCTGAATGTAACTTACCATTGGAATATATATATTGATTATATCCCGTTTGAAGTGGTGCAATTGGCCCCTTTTCTTATAGAGGCAAAAAGCGAATATGCCACCCGCGTTTCCCTGATTTCGGCGCACGTTAAAGATCCCCAGGTGGTCAAAATTCAGCTTGAGCCTTTTACTAAGGCTCGGCCCGTCGTATACGTAGTGTCGGCGAGTTAAACCTCGCAATCAATCAATAGCTTGGTGCGGTTCTAGAAAGTTTCGTAGTTTTTTTAATCTTACAAAGGGTGGGATCAAGACCTACATATTTGCAAAACTTCAAAGGTAACATCGTTCAGCCCAAAATGCACTGCTGGCGCGCCCTACCTGATGCGGCGTTGGATACATTTGTCCCGTGTCCAAAGGTGATGACCAGCATAAAAAGACTAGACACGGTGCTGAGCGTCATCTGGGTGAACCGCTGAAAATACACAACATCCAAGTAATGTTGTTGTACTCGTAAAACAAGGCGCAAGAGGTTACCGTGAATGCATCCCACCAAAACGCTTGTTCCTAATAAAATGTTTGCTAATGAAGGAGTTTCATTCAAGAACCGCGTTTTATTAGATCAAGAACAAGAGCTAAAAAGTAGGTTTTCTATTTTCACCTTGTTTTTGTTGCGGATTTACTATTGAAAAGGTCTAACATGCAGTACTTTTGTATTCACTTTTTTTAGGGATCCACAACTGTCACTAAAGCTTTTACAAACGTCGCTGCGGAAACCAAAGTGGTTGCGCAAAGTTAGAACCTTCGTCATCGTACATAGTCCCAACCGTTCCAACCTGCTAAAGTTGATTGGTCTTCTCATAGAAGAAGTATTACTCCCCTTTTTTTGTTTGGAATTTTACGTTAGGATTGTTTTCAGTGCAGCAAATGAAAAAAAAAACGTGTTGAACATGGTGACAGGGTTCATGTCGTGTGAAAGGAAGAACAAAAAAGTACAGCTCCTGCTCCTCCTGTTCAAGTCCGAATTAGGAACAAGGGCTGAAACAATGCGAATTTGGGATAATCGAATTGCATGAGACAAACTTCCATTCAATTAATCGCTAGAGGGGCGAGAGGTGAGGGCAGGGCTTGAGCTGTTTGAACAGTGAGCGCATAAAAGTTACGTGGCAGGAGAGGGCTGACGACTATACCCCTTTCAGGAAATGTGCAGTGAAGCAAACATATACGCGGTCAATTTTTGAGCGAGCTTTTCAACCGAACGCTATATATTTCTTGTTGAGAGATGACCTGGAACCATTGAACATTCGACCAAAACGGTGCAAAAATCCTACGAACGTCACGTGCTAAGCTAAGCAAGCCTGCCGTGTAAAAATGTGGCTAATGGTTACAAACGTTCACTGGGAATTCATTAGCGATTAATAGTGATGAGTTGTAAGGTGATGAAACGGGTGAAAAGTTGAATTCGGAAAAATCAAGATAGATGATGGCGTATATCTATATCTAAGGGGTTGCTTATTTATTGGTAGTAATGATTACTAAAATGGCATTAGCCTGAGATATTGTTACTTAGAGGTGGATTCAGGTCAATAAAATGTCGTGAGTCTATTTAAGATGGATCAATTGAGCAGGATTTGAGAATAAATGGACAAAGCTGTGTAACTGCATTAAAACTGATTCTAAACACTTACCACAATATATTTTAAAGGCCGCAGGGCAATGTGACGCTATCAACGTAATTGGCCAAGCTCACTTCACCAACTTCACGATAATGCCTGTTCGCTGGAGTTATTAGGCAATATTAAAATATGCGCTCTGATATGAACACTAGTCAATGCATACGGAGGAGCTCCCAGTTCCGGATTTGTCTATTGCTGTACTGGCTGGTGCTACACGTTTATCTGGTGAAGGAAATTTTGTAAGAGCTCGACAAGGCATTTGTTTAAAAGTTAATAAATTTACCTTCTTTTGGCTGCGCGAGGACGGTGATAACATGCCTTTTGGATCATGAGACCTTTGGCATAAGTGTTCTTGAAAGCAAATAATTCCAGCATTCCCATTCCAGCAAACGTGTGGAGAGGAGGAGGTTAGTTTTATATGCAATTTTGGAATAAACATTCCCCAAGCGACAACCGCACTTTTATTTTAGGCTACAAAATTTTTACTACTATTTCCCTCGTGTTATGAAACACTTGCAAAGGTGGTAATATGATAATATGGTAGACGGATGTTTGCTCAGAGCCTGTAGTTTTAGCTGTTTCCTGGTTTAGCTACTCACGTTTTCCTTCTCTATGAAGTATAGTTTAGAGGATATCTGTATATACTAGTAGTATGCTTCTCACCGCATATTTAAGGGCAAGCCAAAATTTATACGATGTATTTACAGCTACAGGATTTTTTTTACGTAGGAGTTAGGAAAATGCAGCTCTGAAGGTTCATAGGAAATTCAGCTCCCGAATAGTGGAGTCACCAGAAACACGGGATTTAACTCGGTTAGATTATATGTCATAACGCTCATAAAATATCTTATTTCTGAGTACCTCGAATCAGGCTAATACACTTTATTCGCTACTACCACCGTTATCATCGTCATCATGCCAGTTCCACAGATGCCTAAAAACTCCATAAAATAATATGTTGTTAACACACACGAAATCAATTAGGAAGAAAAGCAGGAATTGTTTTGATAAAATGTACCGCTTTTTTTATTTTCAAAATTCCGAAGAAGGCCCTAAACAAGCTCATCGTCGAGAAATGATTGTGGCAATAGTGATTACCCAATTTTGTCCGCTGTATATCAATGTGCAAGATGGGCGGTGCAATGTACAATGCGCAAGCCTGTTCAAGAGTGTCATTCACGCTAGGCAACAAGTGACCTGGGGTTTCAGTAGCACATTGGTTTGGAAAAGTTCGGGTGATTCACTTAATAACTTAATCACTAAGCTTTGTGAACTTGGTATGCGTATGCTTCACACTGAGGAACAAGTAGCGCAAGTTTGTGATTTTCTAGATAAGCAGCGGGCTATAAAATTTATCACTTACCGTGGGTGTGATGTATTTTAAACAGCCAGGCCGGGTTCATGATGACCTCCACCTGGTTGATGAACTTGGGTCCACCTTTTGAGACATCCTTTCCCTCTATCCGTAAGCGCGCCGCCGGTCGTCCTGCCACGTGCCAAGAGGCGATTCCGGTCCGGGGGTCGCCAAAAACAAGTTCCTGTAACATTTCCTAAGAGCTCGGAAACTGGGCCCACCCTTTTCCCGGAAAATCTCCAGTGCTCCTTGAAGAACCTGGGGCGGGCATTGATCCCGTCGCATTACATCCTCCACTGTTTCTTTGTGCTTAGTAAAACTTAAAATTAGGAAACACCTGAATTTAGTATTCAAAGGCAAATGGAACCAACTGTAGCGAATGTGTAACACCGTGGTCCTTAACAGTTCAAAACGATGAGGAAAACAAGTGTTGAAGCTGCTCGCGCGAACTTATGATGAGCCTGTTGTATATGTCAGCATTAAGGTTTACTTCCCGTGTACCTTCAACTTACTCAAAATCTTTGGAGAGGGTTAACGGAATTATGGAAATTAGGGTAGATTTATTCTCACCCAGAATAATTAGACGGAAACGCAACTAGATATCTAAACAGCCCTTCAATGTAGGACGAAGGACTCGGCATAAAATGGAATGGTTAGCGGAACTCCTTCCGGTGTGCTTATTTGATGTAACGCATAAAAGGCTAGTTTTTTTCTTGTGTGGCGTCGCATATCTCCGTGCAGTTTTGTCACCTTACATTCATAAACCAAAACATAAAATAACGAGAATGCCATCGTTACCAATGTTAACAACTGAAAAACGTGTCCTTCACTTTGCCCCCTGAAAAATCACCCCCTGCCGTAGATACTGCTAACAATACTTTGAGGCTGGCACCTTAGTCATGCCTACAGGAAATGCAACACCGGTGCGATATGTCCTAACCTTTATTTCACGCAGAACTCTGGGACACACAGGTAAAAGTCAACGTTAAGCGCAGCGGAGGAAATGAACCAGAACGCCGATTTCGGACGGCTTCTGCGAGAGACTTACAGGTAAATCAAGATACTTATAATCCACCTTAGTGGGTAGGAAAGAAGGAGAAGACAATCATTTATTGCAGCTTTTTTGCAATAAAAAAACATACATTATCTGGGCTCTTAGCCATCTAGCTAGAAAGCGGGCTCTTGCAATAAAGAATTCAGGCATATTTTTGGGGGGAGAACCATTATATGACAAATAGCAAGGCATATGCAAGAAAGGTGAAGGAGAATATTTCCCCAAATTGCTGGAGTAAATGATTGGAGTGAGGACACAGAATGGTGGCAGTGGTTCACAAATATGCAGACACATTCACTGAAACATATGTACCATTGAAAGATCTCATATGCTTAGAGAAAACAATTACACAAGAATATTATGTACACAAATAAGGGAAAGCGATTTTCTATTTCTATTTGTTCTTTTAAATGATGGACTGAGGATTGAAAAAATTCATTTCTTAGCGCCGTCTAATACTAGAAGCACTAGACCAAAACACAGCCGACATTTTACCGAATATAGTTGCACACAGACACATTCAAGTACTCATTTTTACCCCAAGCAATTAGAGATTGTAACGCGTTACCAGATAACGCGGTTGCATGCAGAACCCTTTATGCTTTTATGTGGGCAGTATCAAGCCTGGACCATGTCGAGCAGTGCCCGTATAACTTATCTATTGTGGTTTTCAGTGTGTCATTCTTGTGCGAATGTGCATGTTCGTGTTCTTTATACCGTTCACCCGTTGTCATCTTTATCCCCCATGAAGTATTTTCGTTCCCAAAAATGGTATATTGTTTAATCTTAAATAGTGTATTACCGCAGCTGTCCTACATGGTTGTTATTTTTCATGTTTTACGTTTCCGTTCTGCAAATAGATTACTGTTAGAATGAAGTGTTCTTTGAATTTCTTGCTGGTATGTGCTACGTTATTGCTCTGTTTTAAACGCGGAGTGTGCTACGAAAGTTTAATTGACGTGGGCTATGTCATTGTTCTGAATGTATCACCCAATTCCTGCAAAAGCCTCCACTAAGAGGCCAGCAGTATGTTCTAAATAAAAATAAATAAATGAATAATTGTTCCAAGTTGCTCGAGTAAAATTGAAAAAGTCGATTAAAGGGTGACAGTGATTGGCTCAGGTTACTAGCATACAGCAATTTCGGTACACTGTAGAATCACAAAAGTACAAAGAAACAATTATGGAACAACAGCGAAAACCTACATATGATCGAAACCAAGTTATCGCCAAAGTCATCGATGTATGTTTATAAGATTTTCGTGTACGTATCCCTGCAGATAAATAGTTCTATGGTTCGTGTGAAATGGGAATGTGTTGTCAGATATAAATATAAAAATTCCATACAACCACCTCAAAATGAGCAATGGTGCATTTGCCATACCCGACGCTGGGCTTCTGAGGAAAAGGACGCGGGTTGCGATCCCGCCTCCGGCGGCCGCTTTTCAGATGGAGGCCGAAACCAAAAACGCTATTGAAGATGCCCATAGGGTCAAAATTAATCCGGCCGCTGTTTACTACGGCGCGCTTACAACCCAGGGGAACCTTCGGCGTGTCAAACACCAGAATCTGACATTACCCATTCACAGTACCCCATACACCCATGATTAAGCATAATTAACTCAAGTCTGTTTTTAACTCAGCCCTTGAAAGAGTGGGGATGCCATTTTAACGACTGCAATAAAAAGACACAGCGCTTCGTTGACGTAAGCTTTCATTTATTTTTGTGCGCGATGAACTCAAAAAGCCCCAACGTAGGACAGCTTCTGCCGACACGTGCCGTAGCTGCGTCGAGGAAGAAGGTCGCCCGACAAGTTTCTCTCGCTTGCGCAACTTCCAGCGTCGGTATTGTTGTCCCTCGAGGCCACCTTCAGAGGGCACAACGCCGGTTATCCTGGTCTCCGTACATGGTGGCGCTATTCTCGTAACGGAGTGGCGTCACTGTTATGTGTAAGCACGATAACCATTTGTAAGAAAACAAAACATGTGTGCTCGGCACCGAAGTTCAAAGATTGATATTGTGGCAGTTGTTGGTCAGCACAGTTCATCGTGGAGCTTTTGTATAGCGGGAATAGGCCAATGGTTTCCTCCTTCGTGGGTGGTTGCTGCCGCTTTGTGTAAGGTTTTTTTAAGCGCTAAAAGCGAGCATACAGTTCCCGCTGTGCTTCTTACTTACGATAGCAACCGCCGCATATCCAGCCAAACAATTGTCAGTATTTATGTACATTGCTTGGGCTAAAGGGAGTATCCCTAAGTGACCTGAGGGAGGCAGGTCACAGTGCTCTAAAGCAGCCTGTAAGGCAGTTAAAAGGGTCCAGTTGGTGCAGCCTCATCTCACGAAGAATAGCGTACACACAAATATTACGTGAAAGGGCTGCGTGGTGTGTACATTGTTTTTCACCCCATTTCTGCACTGTTTTAAAGATGATAGTTTTTGTGTTTTTGTTGGGCCACTTATAAGCCAAAACTTTTTTGGTCTCGCTATTTGGCTGTCCATCTATCGATTCAGCCTCCAGACCAAAACTTGAAAGTAATATTGAGCGAGACGTTCATATATGCGAAACATTTCCAAAATACTAAACCTTGTAACATACGTTATACTTGCCCGCATATTCAGTACAAACAAAACATTAGCTATATATGAGTCGGAGAAGATATGCATAGCTAAGGCCTAGCAGTTCTCTTTTAAATAAAGAAGGCGTGGGGTGACTGTGGCGGCTGCAAACAAACACACATTTCCAACATTATTTAAAAGACAAAATGCAAAAAGAGCTGGCGCTTTACCCAGTGCTCGTGGCTTCAGCACCAAGCACAACAGTATCAAAAGTTCGTGCAGAGTGCGTGCCAGTGGACCAAACGCAGAAGCATTTAACTGAATACAGCAAACCTCCAAAGCTTTTATCATACTTTGACCGAGACAGGGGGGAATAGGGTCTGAGGCGTGGCAAGTATGTGAAGGGTGGGAGATGAAAATAGCCTTTCTAGGACTTTTACAGTTACGCCTGAGGATACAAGGCTAGATTTGCAAAGTTAGGAGGCATAACCATGGGCTGGAATGCGGGATATAATCAGTAATATGAGAAGTCCGCAGTGACAATTCAACCATGGACCTATGCTCGTCCGACGTGAGCGTTACCAAATCAAGCATGCACTGCGAAGGTTTACTTAGACGGATACGTTTTAAAAGGTAGCCTGATGAGTAAATGCATAGGTTCAGAGTGCGTGTTTCTGGAAAATCTGGCAAAATACGTGAAAATCGTGGGGGTTTGAAGTAATGAACACTGCATACGTATTTACTTACAACACCAGTTCATTCTGGTGATGACACGAATTTTACAGTTAGTTGATTTGAAAATGTATAGAGCAATCCTCCCTACTTTGTTACACTCACGTCTAATTTACCTTTCAGCTGCAGGTGAACATAACGCCCCACCTGTTTTATTTCATGCAATGCACGCGTATGTAAACGTCTTATGAATACTTTTCCCGGTTGTATATCACGGGCAGGCACTCCTTCACTTTTCATATAACTAATGACGGCTTACCCAGGCCAAGTGTTTCGGTCATTATCGCTTTATTTGTGCACAGCACACATAAATAAAATTTTGTGTATGCTTCTTGAACCTTACGTTACCAAGCAACCAGCCTTGTTTATGAAGAGTGATCGCGGTAGCTCTTGATTTCTATTAAGAATTCCCTGTTGGTATCCCTCACTCCCAAATCGCCGTTGGTACCCTACTAAATGTTCCGGTACTATGCGGTAACCCTTTAAATGCTAAAGCATGGAACGGCTCCCTGAGACGAAACGTCTGGCAAAATCATTTGAAGTGTGACTGCAGTGAAAGAAATAGCGACCAATATCCGATACACAAGTGGCCACTCAAGGAAAACGAAATCACTTCTGCTGAAATCAAAATGACATGACCGAAATGAAAACCCACAGCCATCCACACATCCAAACGAAACCCTTTAATTTCGCTGAGCTTTACCCCAACGCGAATGTTCGTTGTACACACTTGTAGACACGCGTTTGCGATTTTCGGGAACGTTAACGTATTATTTTTACGTGCATATGCATCCTTCTCCCATATGTAAACACAAGTTTCCAGTGGCGATTTATGGGAAGTAGAATCGCTGCTGAGCTGAAGGAAAACAAATAACTAGGGCGTGAATTTCATCCCAGGATTCCACCTTCACAGAGGAACGTATCCGGGTGCCTCCACCAGCCTTTTATTGAACGTGTTCCCCACTGCAGCGAACACACATGTACTGGGTCAATTTTAAGCTTTTAATTAGGGCTCCTGCGCAGCCCAGGGGGCGCTGTGAAAGCGGCTTCCGGGCAGTACTTCCGGGTAGTAAAAAGCTGCGGTGGTCCCGAAGCAAAATGAGCTCGATACTGCCGCTTATTTTGCTACATGGTCTCCAGCCCATCCCCTACGCGTCCGATCTAGTACGGCTATCAATTTGGCATTAGGGAAAAAAGCTTTTCAGCGCTAAATACGTTTACAGCGTCGACGAAAGTGCTGGGACCGTGACGGCGATCTGCCACTCGCAAATTCACCGATCGTCGATCGATGGTCGTATCAAGTGAAATTTGTAGTGAAAGCTTCTTGTTTATACTAATACGTTTGGTGACAAGGACTTTTCAACAACAGCCGATCAAACAAGAAGGGTAACGCAATCGGCGATGATCCCGCGTAAAAGCCAACGAGTCTCGCGGACCGCAGGCTCGTCCGCTCTGGTGAGCCGTACTTTTGCGCACCTGCGCACTGCGTGCATTTTCAATAAACACTGCTGGTTTGCGTCATCGTTACGAATACATATTGCAGCGCTAGCTTGCCGTTTATTTTCGTGGCTCAGTCACAAAATCCAGCGAGCGTCATAAGCGACAAATATATTTGTGATTTTGAGAGTAGTGGCCGTAAAACGAAGTGGTCGGGCGAACTGAGTGGCCGTTGCATTTTCTTGATGCACTCACCGTATTTAATTACGCTCTTGCATCATATATTCCAAGTTCGCTCTTAATAGAGAACAGTAAGGATCGGCAACGTTGCGCATTAAGTCGACGCGACGGAGGGCTGGACGGCAAATCGAATGGGATAAGGGGGGTGGCTTTGAATGGGGGCTAAAGGGTGGCTTTGAAGGAAAGAGAAAAAAATTAGCGAATTGCCAATAATAATTGACAATAATCTGGCGAAGTGTCAAGATGGGGGACAATGCAACTGGAAGCAATTAATTCTGATTTGTTATTGTCTCGCCGTCCAATCCCTTTTGAGGACGAAACTGGCGTGTCGGCGTTCATGTTATCGACGACCCCTGCACTGGAAGATAACCAACACTAAATAACTACAGTCGAGCTGCCATGGTTGGGACTTAGGTACAATTTCGTGCATGCAGCGGTAACAAGCTATCACTCGAGCTACCTGCGCCGGCCTGCACCACTTCGCAGCCGTAGCTGCCGCCTGCACAGCGATCGTGTAGCTCGCTCAGTGGGCTTTTCGTGTTTCCGGCGCGTTTTCGCGTCGAATGTAATAAAAAAGTAATAAAAGCATAGTGCCTGGAATCGCTGCAGAACTTTGGTCGGGGCCAGCTGCCCGATGAGCCGATGAAATCACGGCGCCTCCTCCGGCAACGATCGGATCGTTCGTTCTCGAGAGCAGAAGCTCCGCCCTCCGATTGGAGCGGCGAGCCTGCGAAAAACGCCGGCAGTGTGGAAGCGGCAAACACAAACTCGTGACGTATTTCGATGTTGTTGATTTATAGAATATCCACGGGATGCCGATTGCGCGTGGTCCTCTGCTGGCTGATCGGTTACGTTTCGCACACTTTAAAATTGATTTTAAATATGTTCTATGCTGTATTCGCCGCTAATATTTTGCAGATGATGTATGTGTGTTCACACCAATCTATCTCCGAAGTTATCTCGCCTTCAAAATTTTGTGTCAGTACCCCTTTAAGCAAGCAATAATATGATTATCTAGAACTCACTTCCAAAACCTTTCGAGATAAACGGGTAAACATTCGTGCTGTACCGATGACCCATAGAATTAAAAAAAATCTTCTAGTTCAGTGAGTTCGAGCTCACAATGTTTTCTGTATTATCTATTTGTGCACGCCAAAAACATGCGCTTTAGAAACAAACACAACCACCCCACCGCCAAAAAGGAGAAGAAAGACACACAAACAGATTTTGCGGCAGAACATGCGAAATAAATAATGAAAACACACAAAAAAAGAAAATTCAAGGCGTAAGTGCGCTTTGCAGTTGACTTCGCCGCAAAGCATGATTGCTTTGCGGCAAACGCGCGGGCGGACGACCGTCACGGAAAACAGCTGCAACTTTTCCGTAAACATCTGCGCCAAAAATCATCCCGTA
This sequence comes from Haemaphysalis longicornis, assembly GCF_048455015.1. Classification (NCBI taxonomy): domain Eukaryota; kingdom Metazoa; phylum Arthropoda; class Arachnida; order Ixodida; family Ixodidae; genus Haemaphysalis; species Haemaphysalis longicornis. The sequence continues at coordinate 2,851,386 of NW_027526276.1, forward strand.
AATTCGATGTACAGCATTTGATAATACCTAATCCACCCACCAGCGGTACGGTCTGGCGATTGTCGCTTTCCTCTTTCAGGGCTACTGCAACAGGGTAGCCGCTACGTATTTGCATTGTAAACAACGGTGAACAAAGTGTTATACAAATGCTCATACCGGTTAACTCGCGTCAAGTAAAACAAAACAAAGAAGGATTTACTTACTGCGAGTCGCATGTGTTTGTTCGCACCGATGAAGGCGAGCAATGCGCCTCGGTGGCTAGGCGGCATGCCCTGCTCCGCTGCCGCTCGGATGGGTCTTTGGCGCGGCACCCCGAGTACTATGAGTCCTCAGACACAGTGGGCAGCGCAGACAAGTCCTTCGTCCACAGTCCGCGGTGGGGAGCCGGAAAACGCCGTCCAGTTTAAGCCATACCGCGTTACCGTCACCTACTCTTCCACAGTAAACAATACGAGACTTCCCGATTGGCGCCCGTACCAATATGGCCGACGGTCTCGTTTACATCAGTGTTGCTAGATCACCAAGCAATTTCGCATAAGGTCTATTTCTTTGTTAATGATACTTAATTAGCTAATTGTACCTAATTATATAACGTGAGAAGTACTGTCCCAATCATTAAAGCATCAATGAGGGACCTGTTGGTGCCCGTGAAGGACATCTAACTGCGGTAATTTAAGCGACGCCCTTATTGCGTACTAATTTATTCTGACGGATAAAGAAATCCCGCGATAAATGAAAAATACCACGTGACTGCGCTTCAGACCTCATCATAAAGCTGTGCCTCCGAACATCCTTTCTCTTAGTTAGCCAGAATTCAAAAAAGGAGAGAAAAAATGAAGAAATCGCAACCAAGTTTGTGCCTTATCTCCCACACACGCCCCGCGAAACTTGCTGTTGCTGCTCCTTCCATGCATCCCATTCTCAAGGTGATGCGCTGCCTCTTTGGGCGTGTGACAGGCAAAACAGTTGCTTTTAATCATCTTATTTGAGGGCGCTGGTTCATAACTCGGGCTGGACCGCAGTCACGTGGTATTCATATTTCTTGGGGTTTATTTATCGCTCAAAATATATTAGTTCGCAATCAGTGCATCGCTGAACATACCGCAGTTAGATATCCCTCGTGGGTACCTACAAGTGCCTCATTGACACATTAATGATTGGCACAGTACTTCTCGAGTTCGAAAGTAATTACAATTAGCTTATTAAATATAATTACTGTGAGGACGTTGGGGTTAAGCAAACGAGTGTGTGACTCGCGGAGGAAGATCACAAGGAAATTGACGCCATGGTCTTGAACAGATAATTCGACACTGAATATATTGGGGACGGAACGCGCACACAAGCGAAATAAAAATATATAAAGAGGTCCGACCCACTACAGCTCGGAAGAGATCGGGGAAAAAAAATTCCCCCGCATTTCCCCGAGGGGGAGATTGTGAAAGTGCGAATGCACGGTTGTCGGCCCGCTTGCGGCGCTTGCGCTCGGCCCCCGCAGCCCACCGCCTCGCCGCCTTCTCTTCCATCTCTTCCATCGGGTTTGTAGTATCACGTGTACACCACGCAGTTATCAAGCCGCTATAACGCCGCTGAGTCGCCAACGCACGCCGCTGACGACGTAGTTTGAATGCGTTAAAGATATAAGGCGCGTCACTAACACCGATATCAGCGTCGCCTCCGTGGCTTGGTCGGTAGAGCGTCGCGCTGCGGCCGCAAAGTCCTCGGATCGAAACCTGGCGCCGGATGCTGTTTCTTTTTTTAAATATAGAGGAGCACTGCGGACGCCGACGCCGCCGCCGCCGGCGGTGGATGGTTTGGGGTCGCTTATAAAGTGCATTCGCACTTAAAAACAACGCCACGCTCACGGCTCTGTCCCACAGTGATGGCACTCACTCGCCACGGCGTCGACGTCCTCGCCGCACGGTTTGGGAAGACGGCGGACCGGTCGCGGTTCCGCTGAGTCAAGCGCCGCTGGCTCCGCTCACTAGGCCTTGTCTCGGAACTGCGGCTCCCAGGGACTTCGCGGCGATCCAACAGCTTCCCGAACGGCGACGTCGGTCTTCCGTGTCTCATGCCCGTGGATATCACCCCGCTGGAGCGACCAGGAACCTCGAACCTCGAAAGCCACGAAAGCCTCGAACCGCCTGCCCGTCGTTTTTGTCCAGCTGCCCTGAGGAACCTCCGCCGCTCGCTCCGCTTCCCAGGCCGGCCCTCCATGATGATGATCCCCCCCTCGCTGGCACACACCCTCTAAGGAAAATTGGCCTTCTCTCCATCTTCTTCTTCCTCTCGAGGCACCTGCTCTGCGCCGTCGTCCGGGTTTTTCCCCACTCGTGGGACGCCAGTCACCACAATTACATAACAAATTACTGGCCGCAACTCCACTGTACTGAAAACATTATGCACTAGGTTTTCTTCGAGTTACGCTGTTGCTCTTTTTAAAAAATATTGTGCATTATACCTGGAACCACGTGTATAACTATTATATTGAAGCCCATTTTTATCTTTTCCAGTTTTCACCCGTGGACATCGTTTGCCGGTGCACTGTATGAGGCGTACCTGTATATACCGGAATTTTCGTTTACTTACCCGCCATGTGGTCATACCCTGTGTCCACTGAAGCTTCTATTTTATGCCATCCAGCCCCAGACAATGATTATGTCTATCGCAAGAGGCTTCTTTGAACAATCCTCGCACAGAAAACCGGAAGTATTCGTTTTGTTCTTAAGGCGCTAGAGGATATTATGCGTTGTCTCGTCCAATGACAACGCCAGCGCCGAAATGGTTAACGTAGTCTTTACGCCATAGGGTATGCTACCGCAATAAAAAAATTGCTCTGGTTGGGTCGAGGTATAGATTAAAAATCACGTCTTGAAGCACTTGCAGCCTCCCCTACGGAGAACTGGAACTGGTCTGTGGATGCATTAGAAGTGACCCAGCGGTTGCAGGCAAAGGACCTCAGCCAAATAAACCACTCTTACATAACAGCAAATTGAAGCGTAGTTTCTGTAGGAAGCACAAAGACAGTCTTATCAATGAGACTCATGGTGCGTTGCGGAAAGCTTACCAGAGGGGTATGTACCCCCAGGCGTTGATGGAACGGACTCAGGTCACCTTTGCACACATCTACGACGATTGGCACATCTAATACTTTAAAAAAAATGGACAAAATGCGGGCATCCCCCCAAAAAAGGTAAAAACGTGTTTTTAAAATTGCAGGTTGATTATTTCGAGTACATTATCTTCCTCCCGAAACCATGCCCACGAGTCGCACTGTTAATTTTTACTTCTTTATTATACTTGTTTTTCTGGCAGCTACCACTACCTATTGCTCCAGGCGTCCGGTTTTTGAGCTACCTCTTTTATAGAACGGAGCGGCGTCTTGGTGCTGTTACTTAAAAAATTGATTTCTTAAAACATTGGGAAAAAAAACGCGTAAAACTGTGTTAACATTCTGCTATATGGCAATTTGAAGCGTCAAAAATCTGTTAGTTAAAACGTTACGGCAAGTTAAGAAAAAAGTTAAACTAAACTAAAGACATGTAAAAAAGGAACACATCACCAAGATTTCACAAAATTACTTAGACCAACGCTATATCGCGACTTAGCGTTTAAAAGCGAAGCATGCAGTGTATTTTTCCTCATGTTATCGATCGTGATCGAAAACGCAACACGGTCACTTCAGTACTTTAAAAAAACAAGCCTTATCAATAGCCGCAGTCAGACCGCTGATTTCGTCAGTTGGGAACCACATGCTTTGGCTATTATCTCCTCGCTTTTGTCTCATTGCTCCCATAGCATCTGCGGTCACCTATTGCAAAAAAATATCTAAGTTCCGCGCGTTTCTTTTAGCGCTGCATAAGAGCTTGAAGAGAACGCTGGTCCTAGGCAATCAATAAATCCTGGAAGTTTTAACCAACAATGCTACTAATGGCAACGGTCTAATTAGCGTCGCAGTATGGCGGCGATGGGAGCAGTCTTAGCTTTTAGCCAACCAGCCGAACCTCTTCCGCTCACTGACTAGCCAGAGTCACTGTAATTAGTAATAATTACTCTGGCTAGTCAGTGAGCGTAACCGGTTTGTCCGGTAGGGTAAAATCAAGAGAGAGTGATCAGTTTGCAGTAGCAAAACAAAAAGCGAGCATTGCTGTACTGAATGGGAGCAGTCTGTTTTGATTTTTCCCTACCGGCCAAACCGCTTCCGCTCACTGAGTAGCCAGAGTCATTATTAATAATTAACAGTGACTCTGGGTAATCAGTGATGGAAAGCAGTTCGGCCGGTTGGGCAAAATCACTTATGACTGCTCCCATTGTCGCCTAGATGCGATACTAATTACGCCATTACAAGTGGAAAGTGCGAACATATGGCGGTTTCAATGAAATCAAACATTTGGCCATCGCATATGAAGTTAATCTAATTTTCATTGCTGCATTACCAGGATTTTTGTAATTTTTGTGTCCTCACTTCCCATTAGCGCTATCATCGCATATTCAACTCGTGTCGCTGACAATTGACTTCCAACCGCATTTATTCCGCGCAAGCGAGATGTCAATTTGCCTTGAACATTCTCAGCCACCAGAGTATTTGCGATGATATTTCCACACGACCTCAAACCAGCTTAAACAATTAGCGAGAAACACTAGACGCAAAAATTCGCCCATCAAATCCGGCCTTGGTTAGCCAGTGAGCTTCGCCCTTTAAAACAATCACTGCTCAAACTGTTATTCTAATAGGCATTTGAGACTATTTGGATAACCACAAATTGCTCAACAAACACAGGTAATTCGCCCCCAGTAATAGACACACGTATACAAACAAAACTTCAGCGTTGCCGTGAAGCGATGGTAGCATCACCACTTGCACCTTCCTTGTATTTGACTCCATATGAAAATGTAATTGTAAACCCCAAGATAAGAGCTCAGATTTTATTATACCTATTTTTACAGCGTCCATGATAGGTGTTCCGCACGTAAAAGTGACTGAATGTGAAGACGCTCCCAATACTTTGCTTATACCAGTAATGTCCGTCTAGTATGAGATGTAGAGTGCGCGTCAGGCTTGTCTAGGGCAAGCGAGCGCGCGGCTTCGGAGCATGCTGGCGACATCTGCTGATAGCTGCTGGGTTAGAGACAGCTTGCCATTGCGCGTGCGCCGATCTCGGACAGAATCAAGCCGGTCGTGGTTTCGCATGTGCCGCTCGAATTTGCAGACGCCACCACCCTCGAGGGGCACTTATCTTTCACAGTGGCAGCTGGGAGCGTTGACAGGCCAGATAGACGCGTCGTTCGACGCGGTGCAATAACCCAGCAGGCGGTTACGTAACACTACAAAACGACCTCCGCTAATCTTCTGAATCTCACGTTTAGCAAACGAAAAGCACGCAACAAGAACGCAGTGAAGCGCTTTCCGTCGAAACTTTTGACTGATTAAGTAACGGCTGCACTGATAATGCATCGCGTCAAATTACGCGCTTATGCCCGTGTCACCGCCTACGATTGGCACTGCAGAATAAAAGTGCCCCTTGTGGGGCGTGGCGTCTCTAAGTTTGAGGGGCCCATGCCAAAAGACGACCGACCTGAGTCTGTCCGAGATCCACGCACGCGCAATGGCAAGCTATCTCCAACCCAGCCACTATCAGCAGATGTCGCCAGCGTGCTCGGAAGCCGCACGCTCGATTGGCCTAGAGATGCCTGACGCGCACTTTACAGGAACGTAATTAAGATTTACACACATAGCAGTGCAATGTTTCATCAAGATGAAAAGCGTGATCTTTTTTCTTTTAATGTCAGGAGTATAATATTAAATCTTGGGATAACAGCACGAAACGACGGGGACACAAAAAAAGAAGTGATAGAAAGAAGGTTCGCGCTGTTCCCAATGATGAAAGTGCACCAACTAGCCGAACTCGCCACCTAGTGTAATACGGGTAGGATGGAGTAAGGTTGAAACGCCGCTTCGGAGCGCTGTGCTTCCTACTCCCTTTTCAATCGAATGTATTGACAAGGAGAAAGGTGCACTTTTTGCAGCGCGTAAGTGCGAACAAAACCTCGATTAATAGTTGCAAGCTTCAAAGACAGTGGCTTCAAAGATTTTTTTAAGGCAGGCACACCGACTACAGGCGTTGAAAATTATACTTCAAGGGCGATACAATATGTTCAAGACCTTTGCACCACTTCGTAAACAAGGAACGAAAAGTTAACAGTTGTACAAAACAACCATCCCCGTTTTCTCATGATAAAATCATAGGAATCAACTACCTTGTCGGTCGATTGATTTATCGCTCACTATAGCAAGGCCTATTTCTTCGTACAAGTCAATACCGTAAGCGTGGTCGTCGCAATGTCTTTGCCACGTCGCGCAAAGAAGCCAGAATCGCTAATGTATCATAAAGCATGAATGGAAGAGTTATATCAGTGCGAATGCACCACACAGGTTTTATTCTCGTTAAAGAAAGAACAAATGAAAGAATCCAAAACAAGAAAATAATGCGCCACTCCGTCTTTCGGCGACGATAGTTGAACGCTATGATTTCTCGCGACTAATTCTTTGGTTGTCGTCTTCGTTTGGACTTTGACTCGCAGACGGTTTGCACCTTCACTCGTACAGCTTTGACTATGCCTACCGCTTGCTTGGGACTTTTGATTGCAGCTTCTTTGAATTTTACCTTTCGCCATTTTATTTGGCACGAAGAATGATTTGAGTTCAACCATCGCCGTCGTTACACGAAGCATGCTTCTTTATAAGTTTGCCCGGCCATGTACTCCTCTCAAATCTAAACTGCTTCGACAATGGGCTAATGCCGGAAATAAAGAAAAAGAAAGTGTCGGAAGGGTGCAATTGGATAGACGTCAACTTTATAACGCTATGGACCGAGGTTCGATTCGTACGATGGCAAGCGTTTTTCTTTCTTTCACTTCCCTCACGCTCATCGACATTGTAAGAGAAAGTTCTTTTCCCTCCCCACGTGCTCTACGCTTCATACGGCATCAGTATGAATTAGAAAGCTTGCTTTAAAGACAGAGCGAAATACAGATGTGCAAGTTATAGGATAAGGACACTTTTCTGGACAAAAAACTTCGAACCTGACAAAAGCTTTTACGACGCCTGATTCCTCTTACGTATACCGTATATGCAAGGAATATTTTCGAGTCAACCGCAGCCGCCTAAAGGAAACACCTGACCAGGCAAGACATGGCTACTAACTGGTATTATATAGACGTGTAAACCGACACTTCGTGTACCTGATTAACGCCACCCTACTCTATTATCTTTGAGTAAATCAATATGGCGTGTGGCAAAAGTACAAACGTGAGTGCTTGCAACAAAATGTACTTCGTTTTCAATACAACCATCCTGTACTTCAGTAGAATCACGGCAATTTAACAATCATAAATTGTAAGTACCGTACTGGAAGCCTGTTGCTATATAGGTTATAGAAGAAAACCGCTAGTAAAAATTTTATACCCCATTACCACTTTGCATATTCAGCGCTGAGTCCATTTGCCCGAGCATAAAGAATTGCATGAACATTTTATATTCTACCCACCATACTCATCAAGAGTATGAGCACGGAGCTACGAAGAACAAGGGAAATCAGACAAACTAATAAAAACCTGAAATGGTCGTTGTATACTTTTTTATTTATGGAGGATTTCGTTGAATACCTTTTCAAGCACGTGAAATAAAACTGCATTCCACATCGTGCTCAGGAAACCAGATTTCACGCTGTTTATGGCAGCCGTGACTTTCTCGTTGATATCATCGTCCAGTCCTTCTATGCGCAGTGACAGTCCTACCAGTGACACAGGAAGGTTTCGTTCCGGATGAAGCTCAACGTTTTCTCCGGAGCCTGTCACAGTGAACTGACTCGTCAGGCGTACGACCAGCGCTGTAGCATCCATCTCGAGCGGAAATCCGTCCGGGCGACGAATCGAGCCCATAATGTGTAGGGGATTTTCGTTGATGAGGTCGAACTGGACAATCCTCGAATCCCCTCGGCAAAAGGTCAAGATTGGGCCGAAAGGGCGCAGGGAGTTCAGTCCGACCATGCGAAAGTCGCTGATGTTCACGCCCGTCGCGCCTCCGCCAGGCTTGTCATCAACTACCGGTGAGCGCAAGGCGGGAAGTTTTCCGAGAAAGTCGTATATAGCTGGCTCTACATTCTCGTCTTCGAAATCACAGCTCACTGCAACACCAGAACAGAAACGATTGCATCACTTCACATTTCAGCGTTGGTCTTGCATACAATACACTTTTTTCGTAGCTAAGGTACTGAATAACTACAGCCGAGCAGGACCTAACTTTTAGAATCAAGCAATATTTAGATATAAATACATTATTTATTTTTGTAACAAAGTTTTCATTCACGCGGCTCATGACAGCATGTGTTTAGCATGTAAGATGGTAAAAGAAGCACAGCAATGTCCAAACTTGGGTGAGTTGGTGATGCATTTCAAACCACAACATGGACGAAATCAAGAGACGAACAAATCATTGCGTTCATCCTCTTGCTTTTGTCCGTGTCTCTTTCGCTTGTGCTTTGGTTCAGCATCAATAACGCAGTTTTATATCCATTTTATTCACTTTTGTTTAATGTGTTTGTGTTTTTATGCCAGGACACAGGCTCTCAATTGAGATAAAGCAGCGAAGCGCAATTTTTATTTTTGACCACTATCTTGGTGTGGAATTTCAGTCCTATACAATAGACTTGTTACACTGCATTATAATAGAGATTCGCCGATATTGAAATAAGGTACTTAACCATACCAGTAGTGAAAGTCTTAGTATGGTTCAAGAAACCTACTGGCCCATAATAATCACAACTGGCTGGTTTTTTTCTGTGTTTCAACCTTCTTCGAGAAGTGATAAGTTATTTCGTTTGCGCAGCATATTGAAGGCATGACTGCTCATCGGGAAAATGTGGAATCCGTTCGCACATAACGCGCAATTCCGCAAAGTGTTCATTATAAATAGTAATACCGAGAGGGAGCGGTCGATGGCGGTTGGATAAGGACAACGAAAACTTCTTTTCATAAATTCTTACTGGCAAATAATTGACTAATTGATGGTTGATGCACCAGTTGCCGCAAGGCCAACTGGTGCAAAGAGCGCCAAAGCCGGTATTATGTATGATGGCTGAAGATGTAAACACAAGAATCACTCAACAGGAACGAAAGTAAAATCAGCAAAAGTCAGTAAAGATGGTTTGTGTAGAAGGCCATGTTATGATTATGCCTTATATAAAATTAGGTCTAAAAAGTTTAAGTGTGCTAAATATTTAAAAAACATGCTTGGCAGAGAACATGGGATCATCATACAGGAAAAAAGCTGCCTGCAGTGGGATGTGTAGTGTGCAAAGTTGTGGGAGGTGTTTTTTTCGTCGTGGCGTTGCGCTGCTGAGCACGAGGTCGCGGGTTCGATTCCCGGCCGCGGCGGCCGCTTTTCTGATGGAGGCGAAAAGCAAAAACGCCCGTGTGTACGAGATTTCGGCGCACGATAAAGATCCCCAGGTGGTCAAAATTAATCCGGAGCCCTCCACTACGGCGCGCCTCATCGCCTGCGTTGCGTCGGCGCGTTAAACCCCACAATCAATCAATCAATGTTTTCGTCGTGTTGTGTCAAGTGCCTTGCTTTGTATGAGCATGTGAACTACACACCTGCTACACAGAGGTCTTGAAGACCCTGCGAGCAGATACGAGTGTGGGACATGTGTGTGCCCTATCTGTAGCCTAGCAATGGCATCTTCTGCGTATCTGTTGCTTGTGTCAGTGGTGTATGGTCCCAGTTGTGGTTTTATTGCGTGCAATGTTATCGGTCTGTCCACTCCAGCGTGTTTGCCAGGTGTTGCGAAGTTGTTGTATGATATGTGACTTCATGTAAGTGCAGTATAATATTGTTACGTCTACTAGAAAGTAACCACATTGCTGTGTTCTCGAGCAAAACCTTACCATTCGCATTTGCGCGGCGCTAATTAGTCACAGTTACAACTTAGTAAGACTTAGACTAACGATTCATCCAATAGTGACTCTTAAGGAACCATCCACTTAAATGCACCCCGGGATATTAGGGTTTTGCAAGGATAATTCATGCACTGCCCTCCATATATACTGTATTCTAATAATATGCAAGGAAGGACGTGTGAGAATGTTACACCTTCCATAAGAGAAAAAGTCACCAGAACTCTTTCTGGGAGTTATGTAACCGCAGCATGTTTTATATGCGTTTAATAAACGTCATATTTTGACTAGGCACAATGCTCGTTCATTACGTTATAGGTGAAACACTCTAATTTCCGATGTTTAGTAAGCACGGAACCGACCAAATTACAATCTCGGTACGTCATACTCCGCGTTTCAGAAGCTCGCGCTAACCAAACGCAGCAAGTTGCGACCCAGGAAACGTTTCTCTGAAATTAGGCTACTTTTGCCGTCTGCCCCGTCACAAGGCTTGGTATTTTCTCATGGCGCTCAGAATGCACTGATCAGCCATCTGCCACCTGCTGTCATATCGAAGACGGGATTTAGCAAAACTGGATTAGTCTCACTAGATAAGATACAGAGTGCCGGGACTGAGCCACGCAAATGAGCAACAGCCGCCATTTCGGTGTTTATCAGTGCTGCCAGATTTCCCATTCTGCGGCCTCACCGTTAAGTTTGATTAGGTCATTTGTAAACAACAACACTGCCGAAGAGACATCAACACGGCATGTTCGGACACACTTCTGGAGCTGAAATTCTGCGAAGAGCGATATTCGCGTTCGGAACGGCTCCAGTCGCGCGCAGCCGCAGAGTAGGGAGGACAAGCTGTGCCGCAGTTGACCGACAGAAAACGCATAAACAACAAGATGGCGGGGTTCATGAACTGTTGTAGTATCAACAAATGTCAGGTGATGCGAACTGACTAATAATCACGGCGGCAGCACGGAACAATAGCTGAAATAAGTGCCAATAATCTGTACATAATATAGTGACACTATACTGGGCCATGTAGCTCTGCTTCTTCGAGCATAATCGTGGACTAACGCAATGTAGCGTCGAACGTATCCTCTGTCAGCTAGTATTCGTCCAGACAATATACAGCCTAAACGGGTCTAAGATTATAATGCGAATAATCATATCGCCAGCTGCGCTAAACCGACTCGGTCATCAGAAACACGTGGTTTGCAAACGGCGAGTCAAAATCCTGTTGACTGCAACGCATCATTTGTCTCGGTTGGTCACTACCTCGCCGACGGTTCACCAGATGGGGCAAGCTGACCTATCACGGAGCTACAGCGACTAACCCTGGGTGCGGCCATGTTGGCTGGCATGACGTCATTCGGCATGGTTGGCATTTTAGAACACGTTTCTCGCCGTGGCCTACTCTGCTGCCCGTGCGCATTAAAGAGCGCCGCCGCGGCTCTATGGGTGAATTTGACAATTGTTAAACTGCGGAGCTGTTTTACAAATCCAAGTTCGCCGTTGCGGGAAGAAATACAAGGAAAATGCCAAGCGCTGATGAGCGCGCGCCTTGCGGCGACTGCCAAGCGTCCCCAACACGCCCAGTGGTATTAGAAAAAAAATGACAAAAACCCCGACGGTTGAGAAAATTGCGACCGCTCGTGAGCGCATGCCCACCCATGTTTACATACATGGGAGCGCTTCCACAATCGTCTTGTTCCATTTCACGGTGACTAAATTGAGCTGCAAACTGCCCCCATTATGAAAATGGCGACCGCTCGTGAGCGCGTGCCTACACATGTTGCCATACATAGGAGCACTTCCACAATCGTCCTGTTCCATTTCACGGTGACTAGATTGAGCTGCGGACTAAATTATATCAAATGATGACTTTTCTTCGTGCTTATCCCATTTTGCTAACGACGCACTTCGAGCAGACAATGAGAGTCTACGGCGAATCTGAAACTGGAAAACGCTAGTAGTGGCGAATGTGGCGCTGGCGGCATCTGTTTACGGTTGGTCAAACTGATCGCTGTAAACGGTCTAGTCCCCCTAGCGTACCGTTTTGAAAGCAGTCGCGGGAAGCTCTGGCCCGCTTCTCACGTTTACCATTGCCTTTTCTGAACGTTCACGACTGAGACTGATCGTTTGAATGCATTGTAAATACATATTTATGTGAAGGAGTAATTCTGCTCGCAAATGTGGTGCATTTACGAGAGTGAAAATGTTTCTGACGCGATGCTTGTGTGGCACACTCGGTCTCTATAAGCTCCAGGTGTGTGTCACAGGCCGACGTCGTGAAACCTGCATGTGAATGGAGCTGATTGTCATTCCACTAGCCTAAAATTTACTACGAGTGTCAGCTCAAGCAACGTTTCCACACATGCCCATGCTACGGCTATACACTGCAATGAAAATCGGTTTTGTGCGCCTACCTAATCTAGCGCAGCATTCATACCAGACAGCACCCCAGTTATGCTTGTCAATATCATTTAAGGTATTGAAAACTACCCTTGACTAGCCAATGTGGCATAAATTTTATGAGCATTCTACGAAAGGCGTACGATGTACAATGCAAACTTATAGTCGAGAATCAGCGCACCATCATAAAATTCTGACGCTGGTGTTATCACAACCTGTATTACACAGTGCAGGGCGCGCTGCTAGCTGTGAGGCTGAGCACAGTTCTTTACCCTAAAGGCCGGTTGGTGGAAGATAAGGATGTAGTCTGAATGAGGAATCTGCTCCCTTCTAAAGAAAGGCTTAAACAGATGGGGCTATTAATGTTACAAAGGCCCGTTTTTGTTGAGATGTCGGCTGACAGAACGTATATCTAATATGCAGCTAAATCGTTGGTGTTCGAATGCAAATCATGCCTGAAATTTGCAAGGGGTGACTGTGTGTTTGTTTGTGTTTTTATTCGGCAAAAGCCTCACACAGCTGTTCGTCGGTTTGTGCGCCGGTTTCGCCCACTATGAACAGCACGTTACGAAAGGCTTCGCTTAGCGCTAATAATGGAGCAACGATGGAGAGGTTAAAAGGAAACGGCGAGATCAGGCAGCACGTGCCTGAAGCGTAGTGCGTTAAATATTGAGATGTATTTAGAAATTTTTAATTGATGCGGTGTCGCGGTAAACATTAGAGAGAAACACAAGAAAACATAAGGAGTGCTGTTATATACTCGGTACACAAATTCGCATTGTATGCTGACTTCTGCTCGTTTTCATTATTCCTTCCATGAGTAATCTGACTGTTAATAATTAGTTGAAAATGTGCGCCAGTGACCTTACCTTTGGCACACGACGCAAGAGTGGGCACAAGGGATGCAATCACGAGTGTGGTGCTGACCGCTTTCAGTTTCATTTTGTAGCCTGCAGAAGTACGAAGAAATACATAATTGAGTTCTTGACAGGCACGGGAAACAGAGTGCGATGTTCTTATAATGTCTGCATTCCTCCCCCTCCCCGCCCCCCCGCGTTTTTCTTCTTTCGGTAATTGCCAGAGAGAACTTTGAAGGCAGAGGAGCAACGCCCCAAAACAGTTAATTTAATTGGGATATCCTAACCACCCAATTAATAAAAAACACTGAAATGCAGTTTACGTTCTACGAAATCAATAAAGGTATATACAAGAACGTGCGGAAACTTTTAATTAATGTACAAATTTTTAAACGGATATTGAGAAGTACATGCTCACCTAATTATTTTTAGGAATGCTCAATTTCTAAGTATACTCAAACAATAACGTCCGTTCCGGCGTTATCCTACCTCATAAATAATCTGTGGTAGTCCTACGTGTATAAAGCAGGCAGTAATTATTGTCATAAAGACAGCATTTTCGGCGGGAGTTACGTTATCCTTGACTCTTTGTCCAAAATATTTTAAGCTAGTAGTGGCTCCCGAAGCAGTTAGTGACATGCCAGCCAAAAAAATTCGGCCGACACTAACAGCTGCTTATGTGTTGAAAGTTGGACCGTTTACTTCAGCGGGCGAACTCATTTCGAGTAACATTTTTGTTCTGTAGATCCCGCTTTACGAGCTATCTGTATGGTGACTGCAATGTGGCGGGTGTTCCTCTTACCTAATACTAGCACTTTGAAAAGGGTCCATCTAGTTCTAAGGCGATAAAAACGCACCGATCTTCTGAATCGGTTAATCGTCTTTTGTTAGAAATTACATCTACGGGCAAACTGGCTGCACCCTCCTTCGCCTTCCCTCACTCCCTTCCCCCCAGAGATTCGCAATGGACAGAGCTCTCCGCTGCCGGGGAATGTTTTCTACTCGAGTGCCTTCGAGTTCACCTGTTAAACGATATGGCACCACCGCCGCAGGAACTAAGATATGTTTTTTTTTTCAGCGCCGGGAACCTGCTGATGTAGGGTAGTGGTGACGGACTCGAGCATTACTTTGGAGACCCGGATTCGTTTCTTATACTGACACCAATATATCTAACTCCCTTTTACTTTATTTCAACATTCCACAGCCGCAGTATAGCACAGATTATGCTGTTTTTGCGTCTACTCTTTTTAAGCACGAAAGTGTTTTATGCCCGGGTTCACAAAGAGCTGAGCGCCGTCATACCCGTCACGGAAATGATGTCGCAAAAAAACGTTCAATTGCCGTGGCTGTGCAAGAAATCGAGCCACGATCTCCTTCGCCGCAACGGGAGGTAGACAGCGCTCTACCCAGTGCCCAACGAATTCCAGCGCAAGCGACCTACGAACACGCCTTATATATTTCCAAGTACTTTCTTCATTCAGATGCCCTCTAGTAGATGCTGACGCTTAGGAGACGTGAAGCGAAGTAGTTCATCATGACACTAATGAGCGCCGACAGTTGGCGCCTCGATGCCAGCGTCTTCGTGTACGCGGGACGCGGGTGAATTGAGGCACCCTCCGCCACATTCTGCTTTCGGTTTCGGTGTCGGTTCCGCTTCGTTCGCACGGTTTCAAAGGGGGTGTGGTTTCAGTCGGGTTACGCAATGTACCGGCGCGTGCAATCCATCGTCTCACGTTGATGTCTAACAGTGCCATACTGACGTATATGAACGGCGATTTCGCATGTGGATGCAAAAGAAATGCTCCGTTGAAGGCACACCTTCCTTTTGTGTTTCACCGATTCCTAGAAAAAAGGCATCAACCACATTTCCTTTTTTACTTTCTGCAGGAGCGGCCGCTTTCTGTACCGATTCGCAACGGCGCTCTTTTGCAAAACAGAGCACTTGACGCCTTTGCTTTAAAAAGATTATTTGAATAACGTCTCCACGAGTTCAAGGCTATCTAGACGCCTAGATGTGAGGTCATTCATTGAGCGCCGTTCCTCTGTGGTATTTACTTACGTCTGAAGCTTGATCTAATATCGTTATAGGGACGACCCCGCAAGCTCGACTTCTTTACCACTTTCTTTCGAGCCTACACTTGATGTGTATGTGCCTGGGGTGTCACTTATGACGGCTTCTCACGTATTGTAAAGAGAGCAAAAAGCGAGAACTCGGTCCTTTCGGACCGAGGGTATTGTAGGAAGCACGTTGTTTTTTATCAGTAGCTGTCCAATAGGGACTGCTCATTACGTACTACAGCTCTCGCGAGTGATCAGCCGGTAAACGTTATTTTGAAATGCAACAAAAATAACGTAAATATATTTTTTTTCTTTCCCAAAATACTACTGCCCGGTTTCTATCGATCACCCGTGGATATAAAGGCGCCCATAAAAATGCAATCCTTCTGAAATATTCGGTCTGTACGGAAACATGGAAATCCATATTTTTGCCTTTACGACACACTTCCAGAATAAAAACAGCATTATGTGTCCACCGCACATGATAATAAAGTACTGGATAAGGTTTAGAAAATTTGACACCGGTTTGATCTCTCTACGACCGCCAGAAACACCAACCCATGGTGTATATTAATTTTGTTACACGGAGTACGCGGAAAACAAACGAAAAACGCATGCTGGCTGCCGTATTTCACACTTTAATTGAGACAGAAACACACAAACTGCGTCAAAAGCCTCTACCATGAGAAATCGATTGCTTCTTTTCTTTTGAGAAACATTATCTGCATTAGTAACGGCCGTGTGCGTAATATTCCGTATGAATTCTACGTTTCCGTATTTCCGTTATGCAAACCATTACACTAGGGATTATACTGAAGGGAGTTATTAAGATTTGTAGATTACAAATACAAATTAACGGAAAGCCAACTTTAACAGTGTATTGTCTCTTTCACTCTTGTCCGCGCGCATACGATAATCGAAACGTACAGAAAATGACAAAAGGAAGACACAACACGAATATACTTTACAATTAACATCGCTCACTCTACATAGCTGTAACACACCCGAGCCCTCCACAAAGGTCTTGGGAAGAGTCGATCTACTGGCATCTGTCTAGTAAAGAATTATTAAAACAGGTAACTATGTGCAGTTCGTAGTCATGGCGCGCAACGGGTGTTGGGACGCGTATTAACAAACGCTTCGCTGCACAACGCCCTACATCACAGGTGTCTTCGCGCGTTACAGAACTTTAATTAAATGGGGCTCTAGGCTGCGCGTCAAACCTAAAGCTTCCATAAACATACCAAATCACCATTTAACAAAAAAACTAGCTGAAAAATTGCGTTCTTCAGCAATAAAATATTTCTGCTTTGAAAAACAAAATTGCCATGAAAATGAAAGCAGGCCCACTGAGGCTCGAATCCAGGCCATTAGTAGAAGTGCCGAGTCCAGAACCTCGAGGCCACGGAGCCCGAACGGCGGGACCGTTTTAGCAGCAGCTCAATATTATGGCACGCGCACTGACATCGCGCATTTCTAGTGGGGCGCTTTCAGTTAACTGTTTGGAAACACGCGCGAGGGAACAGGTTGCAGGAACTTTTGAGAAAAAAGAAGGCATACTGAACAGTAGCACCGGAAGTCACCCTCACTACCTTTCGCTGTCCCATGCCAAATTTAAATTATTACCTGCACCGCTCTAATCTGGCCCCGTCGCCGCTATGCGCATTCTGCAAAGAACCACAAACGATCGACAGTTTCTTCTTCTCCTGCCGACGGTTATTTTTTATAAGACGAAGATATTAGAAAGCAAATGCAGCCGGCTAAACTTCGCGCTATCTGCTACACTTATTTTGTCATTCGGGGCGAAGGAACTGGGATTCTGCCGCGGGGACTTAGGCCGTGCGTTGCACTCATTAATCCTGGAATCAGGCCGTCTGCCGTGTTAGACATCATTTGGCCCTTCTGGATTCCCCTGTCAAGTATATGCGCACCTATCTCACTGCTTCGCCTCTACCCCATTCTTTCTTCGTGTTTCTTACTTTCAATTTTCATTCAATAATGTTCATTTTACCTTTTTATTTATTTCTCTAGTCATCTACTGCTAATCCATTGTAATATTTAAATATTTTTCTTTCCCTACAAAAATTGCATAATTTCTTCCAGTAAGGCGCCCATTTCCTGGCCAATCCCCTGAGTAGGTACGCGTCATTTCAATGGTACCACCACCACCACCACCACCGGACCTACATGCTTCACGTGTGCACCCGGCTCGTGCATTTTGACTTCAGCATTTGCTTGTTTCGTCATACACACTAAGTAACGGTGCTCACCGATAGGCTCAATAAATTCGCAATTGGTCCTTGAAGGGCGCCATCGTTTTGTGAAAGCTCTTTAACATCGTATTCACTAATTAAACATCTGCATTTAGGGGAAGATATTTTTTCTCGAAGCAACAAAACTCTCTTGGAATCAAAACAAAATTTCCTGCGCCTTTTCTAGTAGCAGTGTTTCTGACGGCGAAAGCTCCACACATCAAGCGTTGCAGGCCGACGAATTTCCTTGTGCGGTCGGCATATAATTGCTGAATTAAAACGTTCACGTGGTATAGGACTTTCCCTAGTAGTGCGCCGCCTATTTTAACGCGGAAACGTTAAGGAGCTCATGCAGCATAATGTTGGTTTTGATGGCGTCGCTTACAAGTCGGGGTTAGTCGATTGCGGCCCCTGAAAGTTCACATCTGGCATTTCACATCTGGCACATGTGTATTCACATCTGGCATTCACATCTACGCGTACGATGAAGGCGGTGTTACGGGGGGCTGCTCTAGAACGTCACTTTCCATGACGGCGGATTTCATGTCTATTTACCTATGCTCATGCTAGGCTATCGCGTTCACTTTAAATTTGAGAGGCCCCTATGTAGCCTTGACGATATTAGTATGGGAAGTGTTGTGTTGATGGCTCCACCAAAACCATGGCGAGTATGGAAATAAAAAATCCCGCTCGTCCTGTTTTCTGTTATAAGAAACAGTATAGTGTAGTTTAGTATGCGTTTCATTAGGAAGACCTTAGAAAGGTGAACCAAGAAAAATCACATTTTGTTACGTTCGAAAATGGAAATTCACCCGCTACAAAAACCATCCCCTGTAAATAAATTCGTGACCACTGAATAACGTGCGATTGACCTGCCAAATGGACGTACATTGGCTTCGCCCTAATAAATTTATCATTGGGCCGAAAACAAGAGCGGAGAATCGTTAAAGAGATCATTCATAATTTGGAATAAGGTGTACTGGGCAAAATGCAGAGAATGACATTTCAAGGGCACATTTACCTTCAAATATTTCTCTGCACTCACAATATGACCGCATTTTATTGAGAATATGTGTAACGGGGGAGGTTTACCCACGGCAAGATATACGATGTATACGCGCCAGTTGGAGTTTCATTTGGCAGAAAGCGTTACTGATTTCCAATTTTCTTCTAGCCAACTACTCTTATCTAAAAAACCCAGATAAACATCCCTAGTAGTACACCGAAGCCGACATATAGATATCGCAAGATTTTAGACCAATCCGCAAACTTGTGAGCTACCAAATTTAGTTGGGCTGGCCACCGTCTGAGTGCGACTCAGTTACCCTCATTGCGAGATAATTATATACCCGAAAAAAGCTGCCTTGATGGCGTTGAGGAGTTCTCTTGGCTTTTATCGGCTGCTATGGAAATAAGGTATTGTGTAGTTCAAATATCCCGCATCTTCTTACCCCAACGCCAACAATATCTTAAACGTGTGCCACTGTACGACAAACAGCCTACTGCACCGTAAATTCTCCACCAGCACATTTAAAGCGTATTGTTTTACTGCGAAAGCGCGCAATGCCGCAGCACGCAAAACCGTAGAGTGTGTCATAAGGGTGGCAGAAAGACGACCATAAAATTGCGTCCAGCCCAAAGTAAATTTAACTGAAGAAAGAGAAATGGTCAAGATTCCCTTCTGGGTTTTGAACCCACGTCTCAAGAAATCCGATTTCAACAAGCATGCCCTACCCCATGGACGATACTTTGATGTAAATGACAAAGTGTGGCCCAGGGAATGAATTCTGTCATTCTAATCAGAAACGAGTCCCAGGCGCATTGAAGCTTAGATGTGTGATTGGAGCATTACAATTACAGCAGTTGCCATACACGTTTACACTCGTATCGAATATGTAGATAACGACTAGGTGTGAGCCTATTGCTGCTATCAAAGGGCACAGTCGCACCACTTGACACGTGTAGGAATAATTTGAAAGAGACAGCGATAGTGTTATATTGGCAGATGGATTCTAGATCGAGAGGGAAGTGATAGTAGAGAAGCCACGGTGTTTGTGACCTGGGACATCTTGAAGGGTGGACAGGTGTGAACATGTTTATCACCAAATTAGGAAAGCACAGTTAGGGAAAATTTTATGTGTACTACAAACAGGAGAGATTGTCCAAGCGACCTGGGACATCTTGAAGGGTGGACAGGTGTGAACATGTTTATCACCAAATTAGGAAAGCACAGTTAGGGAAAATTTTATGTGTACTACAAACAGGAGAGATTGTCCAAGCCCCTTAGCCACAGCTACAGAGAAAAAAGGATAACGCCATAGGAATGGCATTATGATAATACGAATGAGACGGCAGACACAAATCACCACACACGTTTCTGTATGTCTTCGCTGTGCTGCAATGTACCCTGAAGGTCTATGGCAGCGGGAGCTGTAAGACGTGGTGGAGCAAGGAAATGCGCCCTGGAAAATGATACAAGGGAACAGAAAAGTGCCTAACTTTGACCATAGAACCACGTGTTCGCTATCCCTAAAACAAGCATCAGCCAACACCATCGTATCCGTCACGACGAGTCACATCGTCACATCGACCTCGTAATGAAGACGATATCGCCACCGAAGATGGCATCCACAATAACAAGCCATTACACAGAGATAACAACCATAAATACTTTTTGAATGCCACACACGTGAGATGTCACTTATTGTTTGCAAGAATTTTCTTTTGCGGCTTGCTGCCACTGAAGTGAAGTGATCTCTTATTGGATACACCATTCTATATGAAGGAAAAATTCACGGCTGGCTTGCTGCCTTCGAAGAATATAGAACCCTCCAGTGGTATTTCAGTTGTTCATTATTCCGTTCCGATAGAATAACAAAAATTCTTACCCTTGTTGTTAGTGGGGGTTCACTGGTGACGTTATCTTCGCACCAGTCTTGGCGTCCGAGACAACCATGTACAGCCAGCGTAATACATACACTCCTAGTGCTGTCACTGCCTTTTATACCTTTATCCAGCAACACCCCAAAACGCAATACTATATCAGTAACGAAAGAGCCCTCCTCCTATTGGACAGCATTTCGCCGTCATTCAAACATCATTAGTTTCCTGATTCAGCATTTTGTCCTTTTCATAATGTTTTTATCGCGTGGGCATCGGCAAACGTTCCTGCAAAATGATATGCTCCGTATTTATTTTCGCTTGAGTGTGACATACAAATGCACCGGCACGTGTTTTTGCCGACGGAAACGTTTTCACATGTTCGCCTTTGCTCTGCTTGTTACTGCGTGTTATAATCGCAATGCTTTCGCGGGCAATGGCCGCTGAACGACATGTTTACCCTTTCATGGCACGCTACCAAGTCACCACCTACAGAATAATGGCGCCGCGCGGGAAGCATTAGGTATGACGGCCCTCTTCGTAATTCCATTCACGATGTTCGAACAGCAAGATACAGGGTTCATAACCTCTTTATTTTCTCAGCACCGCTTCGGCGAACATCTATTTTTTGTTTTACTTTGACAATCCTTAACGTAATGAATTCAGGATGTTTCTCTATCACTTCAGTTTCAAGCCTAAGATGAGAACACAATATTTTTATATGTTGGCTACCACTTAGCTTTTATGGTAGCTTCTAAGTAAACTCACGTGCATCTCAACTTTGGTTATTACACGTGTAATTAAATTCGCCAGCAGTATAAGGAGTTACCTGAGTGAAGAAGACGCGGTAAAGAGTGCAGTATATACGTTTTGCACGCGTGGAGCGGGGCGTAGGGGAGATGTTTTTTGCAATGTGAATTTTATTCTTGCAAATGCAGGACTGCTTCGCCAGCTGCCGGCGAAGAATAAGTTGACCCACTGTATCTCTTTTATACAATGGTGCAAAGGGGTCCAAATATACTCATGAATGCAAACAACTTGCCTTGAAGCCTGTATGGACGAGATAGTCCGCTTCCGCTCACTAACTAGCCAGCATCACTATAAATAATTAACAGTGACTCTGGCTACTCAGTGAGCAGAAGCGGTTGGTCCGCTTGGGTAAAATGAACTATGACTGCTCCCATGGCGGCTATCATGCGACACTAATTAGATCATTGCCCGAGATAGTTCCAAAGAGAGGTGATTCAGGAGACTTAAATCACACCACGTAGGTTGGGTTAGTAATTTCGTGTCCGCTACGTTGCTCCACTGATGACACGGAATGCGTGTGTCAATTTCCCTTCCTTTGTTGTTTTTGAGACGAGATCAAGAAGTTTGCGGGGATACATTGTTCGCAGTTGGCCTCTGAGGAAATATATACCAGTTCGTAGGGGCTGCTCATTGCCGAACGCTCATCAAAATTAGTAATGAAAGAATAGTGTACAAACAAACTCGCTTACGGTGACATTCTTGCCGGGCTTTTAAAAAATGAAGTAAGCTCACACTAACGCGCATAAATTGAAGGAAGCGAAGCTCTAGCAACCTTCCCGATCATCACGACGGTCTATGTCCACGATTGCCGCCGATTTGCTTCGTCTTCACTGCCACAGCGACCTTTACATGTTAGCTTCCTTCATGCTGTTGGAAGTGATTATCATTGGACATCGCCTGGGGAAGGGGGAGGGGGGGGGGGGCGTGCATTGTGACGTCTCTTTCTGGTGCCGAGCAAGTGTTGCCACAGTTACGGCGAACGCTCGAGTTTTTTTTTTTTTTTTTGACAATCTTGCAGAAACTCCATAAGTGAGTATGCTTGGCTTGACGAACATGCACCAGGGACGCTGGGTGGTCGCTACGAGGCATGGACACACGAGTGCTCAGCAGTCGCCGCAATCTCGTCTTATCTTCCTAAGTGGGTATGCTTGGATTGACAAGCGTGTCCCGGGGACGCTGTGTGGTCGCGGCGATGCACGCACACACACACCATGGCTCGGCACTTTCCTTCTTTGTTTTTAACCGAAATACCGAATGCCCGCATGTTCGGTATTTTCTTGCCATTTTTAACTGCGGACACGCAAAATAACGCTTTTGTAGAAGGCTTCGCTGTTAAAAATTTTCGTATAACACCACAGCCATGGGCTTCGGTGTTATATGCGACAGCGTTAGCTTCGGCCTCGCTTTTACCGATTTCGCCAACCTCATGCCTCTTTTCCCTGCCGAACCTCACTGTTGTTGTCCTGTGCCTCTTCCCGCCACGCATTCTTCTGTGGGCGACCATGTATCGCCATTGCCGCTGGACCCTAGAGTCCATGCGTGTGTATGATGGACTTCGTAGAATCCATCCCACACTATGGTGGACGATGCGACTAGAATAAGACGGGAGAGAGTGAGCGTCCTTTGATGCTAGCACTTGGAAGTATGGATGGCGTGCACCTACTCTCCCCACGTACAATCACGTCGAGCTGTCACGCTATATCACAAAACACAGCCCGCAATATGCAACAATTGGACAGCTGCTTCACTGATATAGCTCAGTGATAATGCGCTCGCCGCTTGCTTTGGCTACGGCGGTTTGAATCCGATCGAAACGCTTGTGTACCCGTTTTTTCATTCGTTGTAATTTTCACTCCTCAAAGAGGCGCTCATTTTCTGTACCGCACGCCAAATGTAAGTAACATTCTTGGCTCCAGCTGCATTTGTCTTGTTCTTCTGTATTATAGATGGCCCAGTGAGCATCAATATTATATCCAGACCAGTTCTGTTCGAACCGCTTCTCTCTCTTTTCCCTGCAATGACTGGTCTTTATCTGAGTGCAACAGGACTATTTTTATGGCGGTTTCATTACTTGGGTCTTCATGGCAAGATAACGATTGGAAAGCCTGATCAGAATTCATGCTTATAACAATGAGTGCAGGATGGACCAGAAGGGCGTTTGAAACGTTGCAGAGGAGCTTTTGCGGCTAATGGGCGTGAGGAATGAAATCGGGATCTGCGTTGTACAGAAATAGCAGGGATTTACGACAAGAAAATATTCTAATTACGTCTATTGGGATTGCAATCGCGTGACTACTCTCTTTGTTCACCCGGATCACTGAGTATAGGCGTGCGCCATTTACTTCCATAGATTAGATAGTACAGACATCAAAGTTTTTTCCCAACCTATGAGGTTCGCCAGGGACCTTATATCTGAGGCGTAAAATTCGGTCATTGCATTATTGAGCGTTTTCTAAAGGACGCACCGGCTTCAACAGTCTGATTTTATTTATTAATATAACTTTTCATTTATATAATATTTATTTAGTTAATACTTATTTACATAGTTTTGTTAATTTATTTATTTATTTAGTCGGGATTAAAAATATCTCCCATGTAACTAAACAGTACCTGGTGCAGTTTGTAGTCACGAGGTGTTGACCGCACTAGAAAACAATGCTCGGATGCGGAGAGCTTGTAAGAAAAAGAGAAAGAAAATGGCCTGTTTATTAGGAAAAAAGCAGAGAGGTCTGCCGGCACGTTGTCCTCCACATACTATTCTGCGGGAACGAGAAAACGGCAACAAACGAACAACAACTTCAGTCGCACCCGTCGCGCAGTGAAGGATTTATATTTATCACTAACTAAATGAAATCATCAAACACACCGAAAATAAAAAAAAGCAACTGTGAGCCGAAAGCGACGCAAACACATCCCAGGAGAAGAAAACTTTAAGGTCGGTCACACTGCGCCTTTAAGAAAAACGCGATAGCCAAACAAAGCCGACGTTAATGCGGCATTCGCCCTACTGAGAGTCAACCCCACAGAAGAGCGATCCGCTCACTTTATGACGGCACCCAGCTCATCACACGCAAGTTCTCTTTCTGCGGACTAACTACGGGCCTGCATTCTACTCTGATGAACGAGGTTGTTAGGGGCGCATGGCCCCTCGACGGCATCCGCGCTGGATTAAACATTTCGGCATCATCACGGAACTTGTATACGTGTTAGCTCTAACCAGCAGACAGGATTTTCGCAGCCTGTCACTGACGCTGGCATTTCTGCAACAAATGATGTTCACAACTATCGCACTCCACACACCAGCATCCGGGTATAGGCCAGACTGTTTAGGGTGGGCATACAGAAGCCAGGCTCTTCTAAGCAGGGAGTAGCCGCTAATCTTGTGGCTAGAAAAAAAAAACCACCAGAATGTCAACAGACGAATATGATGGGACATGAATGTGTCGGTGATGCAGTAGATCGCTGACCACGAAAACGCTATTCATGGGCAATACGTCTTCGTTTTTTGAAGTACAGGTGCTATTAATTGATGCATAATGGAAATAGGGAATGTGGCGCAATGAAACATGCCCCGACGTTTTACATGTAAACATGGGCGTACCGGAGATTTTGTTTTATTCAACACCAAGCACACGTTCACTGGAGCTGGATCCCTAGGTACCTGGTATGGTAAATTTATTAAAAAAACAGTTCATTCTAAAATTGTAAGCTCTTAGTTAACTTGCCCGAGATTTTGTCCCTGAATATTCTGGTCCTTTTAAGCAGAGTATACAACAGAAATATTAGAACATATTTATATGTCACAGGCGAAATTAAATTAAATGTGGCAGAGCATAACTTGATCTGTGTTAATTATGTTTTGAGTATTTCGTTGAAAACCTTTTCCAGGACATACAAGAGGAGCCCATCCCACATGGTACTAAGAAAACCAGGTTTGGAGAGGCTTAACGAGGCAGTTATTTCTTCGTTGGCATCCTCATCCAAACTCTCCACAACAACCGAAATTCCTACCAATGACACAGGAAGATTTCTTTTCGGATGGAGCTTCACGTTTTCCCCCGCACCTTCAACTCTGAACTGACTCGTTAGGCGCACAAGCAGTGCTTTAGTTTCGATCTCGTGAGGCTTTGCATCCTCTGTAGGAGTGAATGCTCCGATGATGCGGAGAGGCTCGTCGTTGACTAGGTCGAACTGGACAACCTTCGACCCGTCTCGGCAAAAGGTCAGAAAAGGGCCGAAGGGGCGCAGAGTATTCAGGCCAACCATACGAAACTCGCTTATGTTCAGGCCACCTTCGTCGCCACTTGGCGTGTCGAATGTCTCAAGGCGAACAGCGGGAAGTTTGCCAAGGAATTCGAATATGGCTTGCTCCAGGTGGCCATCGTGAAAATTGCAGTTCCCCGCAAAAAAGGAAAAATACTTTGAGTCACCTTGTCAGATGTGAATGGGAGCCCTGTATATACTTGATTTTTTTTTCTGTAAGAGGCAAACTGTATATGAACGAGATTAGTAGTGAATCTGCCTGGCGATTGTTTTGTAGTAATCTTTTAGGTGCGAAGTAAGAAATCCCCTACCTCGGTTGATTTTATGGATGTAGAAATTGAAGTCTTGGGAGAGAGAGAGAGAGAGAGAGAAAACGATGTTTAATGAAGTCTGGCGATGTAAGCCTGGCTAAAATGCCTTACTTTCTACACCAGTTAGTGACGTGATAAAGATAATGGCGATGATGTTGAAGAACTTGATCCTCACATGTTCCTACAGCCTCCCAGTTTCGTACGTTTGTACTACCTCGCATATGAGAAGGTCCGACGTTGAACCTAGCGTCACTTTTAGAGGTTTAACTTTGTCAATCAGCCCCCCAAGCAGACAAACTGGAGTGAGACGTTGCTTGCCTTGTCATTCGGTTCAATTCATGGTTTTATAACACCTTGCCTAAGCAATGAAGCTTAGCTGTAAAACCACGCTTCGCGCACTAAAGTTAACCGGTTGTTCCCATCGTGCTCTATGTTGCTTATACCGGCTCTTGTCGTAATAACAACGGAAAACGCTTAATGTCTACCCCTCCGCCGCCTACCCGTGACTTGCAACGGTTATGTTAGTAAATTGATAAACGCAGACACTTATACATAGCTACAGTATAATATTAGACCGTTATTTCTTAAAGGGGTCCTGAAATACCTTCCGCCGATGCATGGATGTACATGTACCCAAATAAAGCAATGTATTTGCAATCTCCTCCCGCAAGAATTTTGTTAAAGCGATGAGTATTAGCTGAGAAATCGTAAATCAAAAACCGTGCATTATCGTCGCTCCGCGTTTCCTCCTCCTTTCGACTTACTCTCCGCTGTTGACGGCGCGTGAGCTTTGCCTCCCATGATGCTGCGCTCCGCAGCGGTGATGTACTTCCGCTATTGCGCTGCTACTGTCGTCTGCTACGGGCAAGCTTTGTTGACACCATGAATCCCGCACTTTGCTCAAGGCTGGAAAACCGAACGAAAAATCTGGCCGCATGTGTGCGGCTGCCTGGCCTTGCCCTTTCGCGGTATTCGTTGGTGCAGTTGCTATCGGTGGCACGTGACTTTTTTATCGGCGGCGAACTCGCAGCCGTACTTGAAGATCGTGCGCTCGTTCCCTTTGATGCACCGACACTGTTTATCCAAAAAGTGCCGTATCAGATGTGGCCCCGCTGGTGCCGGGTCTTATTTTGCGGCGGTCGTAATTCCTGCCGGCGGCATGTGAAAACGACATTTTAAATCGATACAGAACCCGTGCACAAAACCCTTCAATCATGTGACCAGTTCAGCTTGGGGCGACGCGTGGTGGAGAGCGGCAACGTTGGCAAAGCATGCTCCACCGCGGCTCTGAGCTTTCTAGCGCTGGAGCGAGCGCCACTTCTTTGAGAATCTCAAAGATCGGTTGCCTTGA
Organism: Haemaphysalis longicornis; assembly: GCF_048455015.1. Classification (NCBI taxonomy): domain Eukaryota; kingdom Metazoa; phylum Arthropoda; class Arachnida; order Ixodida; family Ixodidae; genus Haemaphysalis; species Haemaphysalis longicornis. The sequence goes on from NW_027526276.1 coordinate 2,878,525, forward strand.
CAACAAGGCACAAACCACTGTAGAACTCAGTTACGGTTGCGTGTTCCCGGTTCAGCTCGGGGCCCCACCTCGCGACATGTGGGCACTGCAGGCGTACCACCCACTCCCATTGGGAAGTGCGAGATGCGTTTGACATTACAGGAGGCGATGGTGTGTGTGTGTTGTGGACGTCTTTGTTTCGCGATGCAATGCGACGTTGTGCTTCTGCGGGTGGATAGTGCTTCCCATGGTCTGGGTTATCTTCCTCGAGCGACGTACGACTCAACTTCGCATGGGGTATGTGCAGTGTGCGTGGCTAAAAGCTATCTCGGCTTGTGCGCCGGAGTTAAGTGACTTGCTGTTCGTCCCCGCAAACCGCGCGCGAGGTGAGTGCCGAATTTACGACGGGCAGGAGGAGGCAACCCATCGTCTTTCAATCGCGGTTCAGACTTGCAACGCATGTTGTGACGTTGTGTTCGTTCGAAACCCATCTCTGGATTGTTTTGAAGTAGAATAAAATGTATGCGTCAAACCCGGGCATTCGGCTCAGGGCGTTCTCTGCGATTGCACGAAAGAAGTGCCACGGGGCTTCAACGCTTTCTTTACGGAACGTTCTCAGGTAAGGGAATATCCATGTCGTGTTATGGCCGTGCTGCATTTAATACAAACGGTTAAACGTTTGTTTACACTTGTTTCGTTTGTCGTAAAATGTCCAAGCACTCCGGCACTCCGCCGGCAGATCAGCCGGCGAGCCGACGCTGAGCAGACGACTCATCTCTTTGCCGGAAGTGCGTGAAAAAGCCGCCCAATAGCAGGATGTCTAGCTCATGACGAACATCTGGGAATCGATGATGTAGACATGTGAAGATGGCGGCGTCCAAAAACACGAAGGAAAGGGTGAGAAAAAAGCGACAAACTTTGCAACAAAAGTCTGAGCTTTCCGCTGCGCGTAAAATAGTAATACTTGGCACAGATGACGTTGACGACCCAATCTAACGATTGCGCTAGTTCATTTAGTGTGCTCAAAACGCCTTTCAGGGCCCCTTTAAAGTAGCGTAAGCTGTTCAGGCGATGCTGACTGACGCCAAGACATCAATTTGTCGATCAAGGAGAAACCTAGAGATTGGTTGATTATTTATTAATTGATAGATTGATAGATAGATAGATTGATTGATTGATTGATTGATTGATTAATTGATTGATTGATTAATTGATTGATTGATTGATTGATTGATTGATTGATTGATTGATTGATTGATTGATTGATTGATTGCTCGATCGTTTGATCGATTGTGAAAGAGGCAAAACCCGTGGTGGGAAAACAGAGCAGAACGAATAAATTTGGGTGCGATATTCAATTTTTGTGTGTTACTCTTGAGTATAAAAACATATTTAGAGGCACTATATCTGTTTTTCAGGGTGTGGACATTCTTTTTACGTACATTGCGGGAACTCAAACTGTTGCCCACTTTGGGCACATTCACTCAGTGTCCTTCCCGACGAGAAACTGTTAACGGTTCGTCGTCTACGTATCAGTCGAGCTGAAAGAGACCATTTTTAGAGAATCGAATAATTTTTGAACTAGCAAAGTGTCCCTTCGAGCTCTTTCTAGGTGTTCTTGTTTTTTATTCTGGAGGATGAGGAAAGCAAGCTGTGGATCACGACCTGGGGCAAAGTGAGAGCGTGTCCATAAGACTTGAAAAGTTAGGGTCAGCGTGCGACTGACCAAAGGGCTGTTTAAGATAGGGCTAAAGGGAGAGTCGCAATAATTGTAAGTAATCTTCTAAGTTATATCTGGAAAATAGGGGGAGTTACCAAAGTTCCTATCAGCAAAGATTTGTCCCTGCCTATTGCGAAAATTTGGAGCAGAAATGAATCATGGTGGTTATGCTTCATAAGCTGTTTCCTAATTATCATCTTGTATTTTCAACACGGCTGGAGCAAAAAGAATGAGATCAATCCGGTTATGGAAGAGAAAGCGCTTCATGCGCGCTGTTCAAGGATGTAGCCATGGAATGGTTGGAAAGGAAATACCTCGCAAAAGTGTTCACTGGTAGGTTACCTGCGATCTGTATGGTGTTACCCAGGATGCCGACGATGCTATGCAAACCTTGTTGCAGCGTGATTATTTGTTTTTAAATGTATTGTAGTAACCATACAACTTAGTGCGAAATGTGATTTAATTCTCGAGGATTGAAACAAGTAGATGACAATACCGCCTTGTCTAGGTTCAGCTTGTTCACACTATACAAAATAAATCAAATATACATTAAGAATTGTCCGGGCTGCATTTGGAACACACTCTTCCAAAAGTGGTGATTGCCTATGCTTGTATCCTAGAAATATTTTACACAACAATTATGTACTTCCAGTAATAGCGTATAAGACAGAGAGTTAAGGTCTTATTCAGCCGCTAAAAGGACACCTTGCGTCGGCCAGACCAGCCACAGGAAAATGAATATTAAAGTAACACTTTCAAACAACAAACCCGACATGTTGATTAGGAGCAGAGTCAGCAAAAGGGTCCCTGGGTAAACTTTGATTCCTTTCCGGGTAATCGTCCGAAGTAGACTAATAGACTTACCTTCGGCCAATGAAGGAGCAGCAGAAACCAGTTCTAGAAGGACAAATGAAGTGACTACCGTCATGAATACCATTTTTGGAGCCTGCAATAGTACCCATCGAGAAATAAATACATTTGCATAAAGAACAAGCGAGACAGTGGGCTTCCCGCGTACCTGGATGTTCTGAAGAGTTTCTCGACAGGAACTGTTCAAGGATTTTTATTGCTAGGAGAGGAAACGGAGGAAAACACTATATCTGTTGCGTGCTGATATATTCCATACTTAAATATAAACCAGACAAGGGCAATGTCCGTGTTATGAATCTTACATATCTCTTCACGGTCAAGGGCGCCTAAAAACTAAAATCAGTTTGAAGGACACCTAAAAAGCAACAAAACGTATTATTTATTTTCTGCTATTTGTTACTACTGGCTCCAATTTTCAGTGATCCAAATCGCGAACACCCATGTAATTTCACAGTGCTAGCGCTTGCAAGAAAAATACTCCCGCTCATGAAGATAGTACTGCAAGGTTAGAAATAATCACTTTGCGATCGTTGCGGCAAACGGTGATAATTTCGCCTGCAGTACCGTGAGCTAGAATACCCATGTGTCCTATTTCACAATACCTACAAAATACAGCGCTCTAGACCCTTATGAAACAATTAAAATCGCGTGCGTCCCAATTTTTTCTGAGGACAACGACACGAATACTGCCGACTATTCTGGTGCGAGCAGCTCCGCTGGAAAACTTATTCCGTCCGCATTCCTCCATGTTGGCTCACGCGATCTTAGCTTCAATGCATTATTTCTTTTGCGGACAGCGTGGCTCGGGCCGCAAGGACGCATTAGATGCGGATTCGCTAAACCACGTCTAATGCTTAGGTGTTTGCTCCTGTGCTCTGGTGCCAACTTCTACCAAAAATAGTGTACTTTTATAGGATTGGCCATAACCCCAGCCATCATTCTAGCTTATCTATACAAGCACCTGGTGGGCCCCGCTTTCCCTTAATGTCTCAATGTTAACAACTGCTTGGGTGAAAAGCTGCGCATCTTAGCCGAAGTCACTGTGGAAGGTAACAAGCGGATTTTTCACTTTCTCACTAAACAGCACAGCAACAACTGGTGTTGCCAAGAAAAGGGAAAAACGCTTGCGTACTTGGTTCTCACACTCCCACAAGAATGTTAGAAATAAATCACCGCGCTTGGGAAGTCTCCAAAACCAACCCTGGCCAAGCTCTTTGTCTTCGTATCTATAAGTGTGAAGATTAAAAAAATGGCTGAGAATAAGGGTGGGTGAAGTTTCCGTACAAATAAAGTAACGCCACTAATATTTTCATGAATTTTAAGTAATGATAACGCAAAATCCAAGTGTACACATTTAATATCTCCCTTTGTGTCTTAGATTAAAAGGCAAAAACTGTTTATCTTCGACAAAGGCTATATTTCCAGGTATACGTAAGTCGATAGCAACGAATTAGGACGTAATTTACAAAATGTTGCGGGAATTGCGCACGTTATTTGTTACGATTACAAAAGCAGCAGCCTCCTTCCTCCTCATTTGCTGATGTGTTCGCTACGATTCTTATTGTAAAATAAAGTACTAAACATTCAAATCCTATTTTTCACTCGTCAAACACTTACTATGCTGCTTGAAAAAGGCTATATATAAGAGTACTTCCATTTACGTGCGACTTTTTTTCTGCGTGACCATCATGATTAACAATATTGCGGATATACGTATCTTCTAATTAACTAATACGATTTTAATGCAGCAGCTACAACTGGATATTTGTAGCTTTTTCAGAAGTGATTCTATTGTTTCTTACCACAAGTTGTACGAAATCTGCTTGTATTGGACTGTCAGCTTCTTACATCGCTGGGACGCAAACTACGAGCAGTTATACAACTCTCCGTCTGAGGCCTGTTCCACAAAACAGTGATTATTTCAACAGAACGTATCTGTACTCTTCCGACACGACGGTTTCCGTAGAGTAGAAGTTGTGCCTCAGAATTGAAAAACGCGGGCTGTATAAGTATATCCCCGATTGCCAAAAACGTTTGCTGTTTAGGGGTACATCTTGAGATAAAAATAAATATTGTTGTATCACTTACGCTTCATCACTCGCAAAATTTGCCTTGACACGCTTGCTTAACCCAATGGATAGATATATAGTCGTTTAGCGAGCTTTCACTTGAGAATCATTACACTCACACATTAAAAGTAAAAAAACAATTTCTTACCCTTTCGTACCGCGCTGCTTGGTTACCTTCAATGGCAACACTTCCCGTTTTTTAATGGGGCAATCGGCGAAAAAGCGCAACCAAGCTTCATATAGCACTACATGCGAACTTACCTCTGCAACGGCCCTTTATACCTCTTGGAACACGCCATCAGGAAGAAAACCTGGCAAGATGAGCAGCGAACTCGGCCCATGTGGCAGTATGGAACAAGAGTGGAAACATCAATTGTTGTTATCTTCCGCCTGTTGACTTTTAACCTTTTCAGGGGTCCTTTCGCACCACAGCTGTCAAGAGAAGCTACTGCTTTTACGCGGGCACGTGTACTCATTTATTAAACGTGCCTTTTACAAGCGGACCTTATGACATGTTGGCAGGGCGAATAGGGTACATAAGCTTTTAGTGGTCAACCGCCAGAAAACATTGTTTGCTACGACCATGACCCGCGGCCTGGTCACCACCTAAAAAGGAATCGAGCTGACCTGCCAGCCTTCAGAATATGCGAGCTCTTTGTTATTCCCCCCACGGCTACAGGAAAGTTAGAAACCGACGCGTTCCTCCTACACTCTTTCCGATGCATGCGTTTTTCTGTACAATTTCACAGCTTTACAGCATAGCGGAAGAAATAAAAGGTATTCACAGGCAGATATTTCCTTGGCGTTCTCTGCTTACAATATCTTTTACATTACAACGGCACGTGTTTGCAAAAAAAAAAAAAAATTCCGCAGTTAAGATGTAACAAATAATTGGCCTGTTTGGTTCTTTCTAATGAACACGTAAATACAATGAGCGCACCATTTACGCCTCTAAGCAAATGATAATTGATCAAATCGTCGTACGCGACTGCAGTGTGGTGTTAAATGCACCATAAAACGTGTGAGTCAATTTATAGATACTAACATTTTATCTACAGTGAAAAGAGGGTATGCTGGGGGCATGTTAGTCGAATGGGTGGCGTCAAAGCCAAGCTAGTAGCCCTTAGCTAAAATATGCCTTACTTTTAATCTATTTTAAATGTACTTAATACATGTATTAACTTTGTATTTTTCATATTTTGTCCACATTCCATATGCATTTTAAATACATTTCAAATGTATTCAAAATCTACCCCCAGAATACATGAGGAGTGTAGCGAAATTTTGTATATCATGCATTTGAAATGCAATAATGATGCAGAGAAAATATCATTTTAAATACGTGCAATATGCATTAGCAGTTCATTTTAAATGTACAGAAAATACTGCTTCAAATATACTCAAAATGTGCTATTAGTGTACACTGAGTAAACCCCTCATTACATTGACACATCCCATTTTAATGGGTCTTAGGGGAAACTGTTAACGTTCAATTTAGGAAATTTTATTTTGTGGTTTCGAAATGTTTAATATGCTCTAGGCTAAAGATATGCTCCATTGTGAAAAGCTAAGCCGGCCCTGCTCTGAACGCGGGCCAGCAAGTGACTGAAAAGAACAGCATGTATGTACACAGACTGGCATTTTGAAATTTGTTTACTGTACACCTCATCCGAGTGGCCAATTTCGCTATTACTAAGCAGCAGGAATGAATGCCTTTCAGCCACCTCTGTAGCCGGCGCAGATGCAGCGTTCTGCATGAGAGTCCTGGTACTTCGGATTCTCCCAGGCGGTAAATTTCCCCATCACCTGCAATGAGAAAGAAGAAAAATATTAATGAAACACTTCTTTCTTAGACGCAAATACATGATAAATCAGTCAGGCCTTTTCTGTAGCCATGCCAACATTCTCTGTGAGCAAGAATTTCTTACTTTCCCCGTCAAAGAGAAACAGAAAAAAACCCGTCATGAAAACAATGCCCCTTTGAAATACGTAAAAGGATATATGTCATGTTAAACATAGTTTATATTGTCATGCGGCTATGCATCTTCAAGACCATTATAAAGAAAAGCTGGAGGGAGGGGAAGGTTTATGAAATGAGATAATCTAGGGATAAAAATTATCGAAAATTAGGAACAAAAGACACACCTAACATAGCAAAGTTCTTATCGTTAGTGCACTACTTCTGTTTCTTAGTTGCTTGAGTTCACTTGAAATGGTGGCCGTTCTAGTTTTTCAATTGGGTGAAACTGGTCTGTAACCATGAGTGGAACTAAGCGCAAACAGACACCGGGAAACGACACCAGCGCTTACTATCAACTGAAAGATTTATTAAAATCGAAAACACATTTATACCACACCAAGACCTGACAATCAAGCACGTGTGACCGTCGCACATGCGTACGGCGGTACATGAGGACAACCGCCCCATTTCCTTCTCGTTTTCTTTCCCTCATCTTCTACCCCCTCTCCTTAAAAAGTTGCAGTTCTGTATCTCGAATACTCAGTTACAGGTATTGGTCTCAGGGACGGGTCTTGTTAGGTCTTGGTGTAGTATAAATGAGTTTTCGATTTTAATAAATCTTTCAGTTGATAGTAAGCGCTGGTGTCGTTTTCCTTTCTCTTCCCTGTGTCTGTTTGCGCTTAAGTTTCACTCCTGGATGTTCACAACTAGCTTGTCTCTTTGCTTTGGACTGTGACCCCACAGGAAGGCAATAGATAATATAAGTAGTAATCATAGTACCTATAATTATTGTTATGGGTTCCGTATTTCAGCGTCACCTTGTTCGAAGATTACGTTCTAAAAAAATTGTGCGCAGCGAAACAGTTTAAAAATGCATGGGGAGGAATGTAGTATAAGGCTTCCATAAAAGCCATTAGATTGGCGTGTGCACCCAACGATGCCTTCAAAGGAACGGCAAAGTAAGTTTATTTCTAAAAAAGGGTAAGTTACGAGCCTTCCTTAAAATGATAACCTCTTAAATGGTAGCAAAGCAAAGCAAAGAAAGCAAACACGCAAAGAAAAAAATTGTCCATTTGTGCTGACCCACATAAGCAATTTCTCGCTCTCATCCGCACACCCCCGGTAATTTTATACTTTTTGCTGTCCACAGAAACCGTAATTATTTAATTAGGGAGCAACGTGGAAAATAATTGTAAATGCTCGCATCTTTAATATACAAAACACAGATTAACACCTGTTAGTGTCAGGGAGCATCAAGTAAAAAGGTAATGGCTTAATTAATACTCGAGACACCTAATAGAAACTCACTTACGTTCACCTTTTAGACGCAAATGAGCATTGCACCTCCTAAACACACACAACCCGCCATGCAGCCCACGCGCACCCGCTCTAGACTTCCTGCTCTGCGGTGCCTTTCGGCACCTTCTTTAAATTCGCACTCGACCACGAGCGTCCGAACGGCCTCTCGAAACGTGCACACGTGTTAGTCATGAATGCACTGCGAAAAGGATACAGTAAGGAGCTAAAAAGTTGCTAGGAAACACAAAAGAGGAAGGGTGGAACGTCCTGAAGTTTCAGGAAGTTTTAGGGGAGTGATCAAATGAATAGAGAGTTAAAGCAGAGCGGAGAAGAGGTCCCGGTACGGTATCCGGTAGGCGACCGGCACTACTGCGCATGCGCAGAGGTGAAAAACTGGGTGTGCGCGTGCGCAAGTGCGGACCATTTCTCCGCTCTGACTCTCTAATAAAAAGAGACGAACACGGCCGTAAGAGAACCCGTGCCTGGAACCGAGAGAGTGTTGCTTTATTGGAAGAGTAAATAGGGGTCTCGTGCGAGGAACTGGGTGCCTCCCTCGCAATGCCCCCCCCCCGCCCCCCTTCCCCCACTTCTTTCTCCGTTCTTACTTTGCTGGTTCTTGGTTCTCGGTGGCGGTAGGAACACAAACTGATGAGAATGAATGCTGCAGTAACTTACCCGTGACTCTCGTACAGTTTGTCTTAGATGGATAAATCATTATACGTCCCTGGGCATGAACCCCTTAGTTTCGCTGCAGCCACTAGCACCGAAGAATACGTGGGTCACTTTTAACACGTTCGCTTATTTTCAAACAGACGGCATAAACTCTTTCATGGCTCAAGTAGACAGAATGGCGACATGCGGCCGACAAAAATTGCGAAGGATACTCGTCTTCTCGCCGTCCGCCCCTGCCATGGGCATTAGTCGGATGCATGTATGACACAAACTGGGTTTCTTCCCCATACGACGGCTGCTGTGAACATGCGCGGCTGCGAGCGGCTGCTGCGAACAGAAAACATAACAAACGAAAAAAGCTGCGTCCTTAGATAGATTTCGCCAGTTTCTAAATCGTATAAGCATGGATGGCGGAGTTTTTGTGAACCGGCTGTACTAAAGATGTTCCTGGCTATTCTGTGTTTACTGCAAAGTTTAGTCCTCAGTAAGCTCAGAACGGAATAACTCGGTCTACAAGGAAACTTGTTGCAACACTCCCTCGGCCACTGTGCAGGACGCGAGCTATAAAAAATAAGCGCAAAAGCAAAAACACTAAAATTTGTTTTAATTCTTTGCGTATTCTTGCTGTCGTTGATTTGTGAGTACATTCCCTTGCACGGAGTAGTTACGGTAGGAAACCTTGCTCGCACGTGGAGGTACGCCTAACCACCACGTGCGGATTTCATAAGGGGCGTTAGCACTCTTCGATTGCAAGGCAAGCATACGTCGACTAATTATTGCGCGACCGTACCGGCAAACAGCCGGTAAATCGGGCTTACCCGGGCTAGACGGCCGTCCTAAGACAAACGCCGCTGCAACGCGTCGTCCAAGCAGAGACTGCGTCCGCACAACGACCGCCCGATGAGTAGGTCGAAAACTTGTAACACCGCAAGACAGGCCAAAGAAACGCAGCGAGCGCAGACAAAGCGTGAAGAGGGGGTGCACCGCTTAACTCACACCCGCAGGTACGGGGCTCTGAGGAGGAGGTAGTGAGTGGCAGTGAGAGGCGTCCAGCTGTTCGCACTCGCAAGCAAGCCTGCGTTGTCCATCCAAGGCAAATACTTTTCGGAAAAAGAAAATTTCGAAAGCCTCCACAGCGATACCATCGTAACAATGCTTGCAAAGTGCAAGTGTTTTCGCACATATAAATGTAGTCGTTGAATTAGATGTCTGTGCCTTGGCGATTGCGCTGAAACACCGCCGCTTACAGATCTGTTCGCCGAGTTTTTCTCTAATATGCAGAGTTTATTTGTATGCCTGCATTAGACAGCCCAGTAAGCGAAAGTATCTCCCTTACTTTCTTTTATTATAAATAAACATCGAGGAGAAAAAATTCGCAGCGCGTTGATTCATTTGAAATGTATTTTATCTGGCACTTAAGATATGCTTTACGTGGTGGATCTTATGATTCAGCAACTGAAGCAGCGTCTGTAGTGTACTAAAAATGCATTTTGGCAAAGCTTTTTATTACATTTAAAATGTATTTTCACTAAACATTTACCCTGAATTCAAGGTGTCTCTACCATGTTCGTTCCACAAATATAAAAGTCATTTGAAATATATCTCGAATATATTCGGAGTATATTTCCATGCCTATTGTTCAGATATTCTCAGAGTGCTGCTCTTAATGTATTTAGGTGACGAAATTTTCATGATACAGTATTTACACTGCATATACATTGTGATCGTTTGGCGGGAAGAAATTCCTTTTCACTATCCAGTTGGAACTCAATTTTACGAAACACGATTTTACGAATTTCCAGATTTAACGAAGGAACACGGATTCCCCCCGTAGTTCCCCAAAGGCCTAATGCTTTTGCGAACTCGAAATAGCGAAACAAATTTTGCCGTTAAACCCGGTTTAACGAAGCATTCCGCAAAAAAAGTGTCAAAGGAAAAAGGTTTTTCAAATTTATGGCGTCTATAATGTTTCGCAGTGTGCTGCCAGCGCAGTGCGAGAACCCGAGCTGTGGCAGTGTGCTGTTAGCTCGTGTTGCGGGCTTGTGGAGCCCGCAACACGACCAGGAAGAGGCATCGCGCAGTTGGGAAGAGCTTTGTTGGTGTGACCAGGTCACCGCAGATCAGAGCGTTCACGACTTCGTGAACGCTGACGCAGACGCGCAAACTGACACAACAGAACTTCTCGATGACGAGGAGATAGTGCAGCTAGTTTCCGGCGCAGAAGAGGAGTTTGAAGATGCAAATGATCCTGATACTGTCGAAGCTGCCAACCCAACAGCCAAGCCAGGTGATCAACGCCGTCGACCTTCTGAGGCGGTTTGCTTGGGCACACAAGGGTGTCGAGGACTATTCGATTTCACTGGCCAGCTACGAGAATTGTGTGCTAACGCTGCTCAAAAGAGCGCAGGCGAATATCGCGAGCTTTTTCTCGAGGCATAAATTTGTCGTTCTCTCGAACGAAATTGGTCCTTCTCTCGATTATACGAAGTCCCCGATTTAACAAAATGATCTCCAGATCCCGGTGACTTCCTTAAATCAAGGTTTAACTGTATGTTGAATACCTTAGCGCACATTCGTGAGGTTCAGTGCATTCTTAATATATTTGGAGGGCACTTAAATGAACTGTATTTCCCGCAATTTTTAGCCATGTATTTGCAATATCTACTACAAATTGACAAAACGCATTTTAATGCGCTTGAACTACACGAGCAAAAACGAAGCACATTTGAAGTGCACTTCAGGCATACTCGTACATATTTCAAACGTATTACTTTTCGCTAAGGGAGGCGAGACAGGGAGATAGGGTTTACACGGAAAAGGGCGTTTTCAAAATGCCGTTCTCTGGTTCGTAGCTATGTGCCCGAAAAGTTCGTATTTCTTTATTAGGCATTCTCGCTAATACTGCAAATGTGGCATAAATATGAGCGCTGGGTCTGAGAGGCTTCGCAATGGTTCGCAAAGTTTCACACTATCGGTCTTATTAAACGTCAGTCAACCACGCACCACACAGGTTACATGGAATTTGCACGTCGGTCCCATTAGTCGCCATGTAACTTGTATTATTACGACTAAGGGTTACCTAAGGCCCAGTTAGTGCACGAGTTATATCGAAAAGTTTTAAAACTCACCTTTTACTAAATGCGGAAGAACATTAATAATTGTTTCAGTTAAGGTTTAACCTAATTTTCGAGGTAACAATCTTTTCGGAATGCGAAATGCAATGTGCCTTGAAAATAGAGCGGATGTCCTTGTGATAACACGGCTTGTGCAAGCACCAAATAGTACAGAATTTGCTTTTTGCGCTCATGAAATGCATTTCCGCCGAGCGCTTAAGTGATGTAGGTTTCCGCAGATGTTTGGCAACAAGATAGAAAGAGAGGCCTACAGTTCTCAAGGTTGTACAACGATTTCTTACGCCTTACGACGAAATTTCTTACGACGAAAATTTGATGTAAACATCTCCGCTACATCCCCATCTGATGAGTAGAGTGAGTACGGGCGTCGTAGTCTACTTCCTGCCACACAAGGCTTTGTTGGAAGCCACAAAGGCGAATGGTTCAGTACACTAGACTTTTTTGTAGTACTATCGGGGTTAAATAACGCCCAGAAAAGGCTACCCTCTTTCAGTGCTTCCATTTTACAAACAGCCACAAATAAGGATTCCTCTGGAAGTTTTTATTGCGATAGAAATTGCCCCCGAAAAACTGATTCAAATTTTACGGACCATTGGTGGTTTTCTGTACCGGCACAATCTGATTTCCGGACGTTGAAAAACTTTTGTCTTCAATACAATAGAGCAAGAGCTATAAACCGATTTGTAAGACTAGGCCCAACGGCCTCGAGTTAGGAGTGCATCTGCTCCGAGATCTTCAATTCCCACTAATGCGACCCCGTCTTGCTCGTTGCCATGGGGTTTCTTTTTGTTGTTAGGGTCTTCAATAAACTTGATAAAACCGTCTCATTTGACGGTATCTGATGCCTAGCGCCTGTTATGTCAGCATTCTCTAGCCTTTTCATTTTTCTGCGCTAGGAGTGTGCATAAGTGACAGCTCTTGATGGTTTTTCTCTGCAAAGGGGTCGGATGGTAACGTGCCGAGTTCGGAAGACGGATTTTTGCTTCAAGGCATCCTCCGTAGGGAGTTTTGGAGTTTTTTGAGTTCTTTGCTCAGTAATGCTAAACAAACTGGTTTCCAAAATTAGCGAAACTGAACAAGGCTAGATGCAGCATTTAGGTGCCGGAAACAAGATGCGTTACAATAAGGACGGTGTGGAAAAATTGAAAGACTAAACTTTTGATCTTGGATACAAGAAAACAAACAGAAACGCTAACTTCTCAATTTGCTCCCGCAACGTTGCTGTTTCTCCCATGAGACTCTATGCATGTTTACTTCTAACTAGAAGACGCGTTGAGCGAGCTGCGACGAAGGGCGTTCGAAGAATCAGTTTGCGAATACGTCGCCTTTACTTTGATCAAATTTTTTCTATAGTTTGCAACCTTGTAGCTTAGTCCAGCAGTCGCGGATTTTCTGAAAATCGGGGTCAATCAATTCACTGTGGGTAACTTCCCACAACGACCTATTTTGTAATTTTCGTCTCACAAAAAAAAAAATCATTTCTTGGGAAAAGAAAAGTCGGCTCACCAACACCATAAGACCCATCTAAGCTCAGAGGATAAAAAAGTAGGAACAGACCTGGTTATTGCAAAGACAACTATGTACACTGTAAATCCTACCAAAAACGGCACTAATCGGAGACCGGAAGATTAGTTAAAATTGTTTCCTAATTTTGAAGAATTGTAATCCTACGCGCAGTCCACAAATGAATATATGGTAAAAATGCACTTCGTGTGCAATACAATACAATGAAATTACATCCACATGCGGTCAAACTCTACAGCAACCACACGTCCAGGACTACTTTATCAAGAAGACCCAAACGATAACTCTTTTGTTTATTGCAGAGTTTTTTTAATATATCGCCAGAAAATTCAAAACACCTTATCCGCACGCTGCCACGGTGGTCAAAAACCCCACCTCCCTAACAAAACGAGTAGTAGCGAAATACCTGCGTGGATAACTAAGCACCAGTCACAGTTTTCACACAAAAGCGTTTAGGTCCGATGCACCGACTGAGAAACTGATTCCGCCTGTTTTTTGTGTGGTTTCGGCCTCTTACTGCTTGCTGCGAGTTTACGCTCTTTACGCTTTCCAAAGGCTTCCGTCTGTCTCTTACGCGTTCCCCCTGGTCACCCAGTGGCAATGCATTAGGTGAGTTGCAGACAAAAGTGGATATCTCTTCCAACCAATGCCATGCTTGGCTTCTGCAGCTTTACTTTATCGGCGGTGTAATAGTGAGGACGACAAATTTTGCTACGGCATGAATTGGCAGCCCGGTAGGAAAAGCTTCAAAGACATGTGGTCGAGGACCGCTTTGGTGTACTGAACGTGTTGCGGGTTCCGGGATTTTACAATGGAGCCGTGAATGCCTTACGTATCGTAGAGTTTTCCTCTCCTCCCACAAACTATACAGAGGTTTTCGTATTCGTGTCGCAGGAGCCGTTTGAAGCTCGGGGTGCTTCTATAGCGTTCTTCACTTCCTTTAGTTCAGCCTTTCAATTAAAACACCGCTTTAATTTCAGTTATGCACTTGCGTTGAGATCAAATATGACAAATGTTTTCTTTGTTCTCCACAATGTTCACATGAATCATGGCACTAGTTTTAGCAGCTTGGAGGTGTTCCTACATATACTGCTTGGCCAAGCATTCCATCACCTTTTGTCAGGGCAGCATATTCTAGTGGCAGGTAGAGAGACCGGAACTTTTAATGCGAAATCCTTATGCGTCCCATAATGCGAAATTGCGCTGCTGAGCACGAGGTCGCGGGTTCAATTCCCGGCCGCAGCGGCGGCTTTTCTGATGGAGGCGAAAAGCAAAAACGTCCGTGTGTATGAGATTTCGGCGCACGATAAAGAACCCCAGGTGGTCAAAATTAATCCGGAACCCTCCACTACGGCGCGCCTCATCACCTGCGTTGCGTCGGCGCGTTAAACCCCACAATCATTGAATCATTCTGCGAAAAGCGCCATTGTTGTCGTTGTTTTTGCTAGGTGAAGAAAATGGCCGCCGCAGTAAAACGTAAACAAAAAGCGTATTTGCGATAAGGTGGGATTTGAAACTGGGCCTCCACAGCAGCATCTGGGTCCTCTGCTGAGTGCGCTATACAAGAGCTTTTTTTATTCGTCTTTATTGAAGTAGGGAGCGGTAGAAAAAAGTTGTAGTGTTTATTGCTTTCTTGGTAGCCCCTGACCACATGGAGGATTTACCCCTAATTCTGAGAATAAAGGGGCTAATGTGCCCGAAATTCACAAAAGTGTACAGCGGAAACAGATAATTTCTACAGCAGTGCGTACCGCGTGACACATGTACGTGATGGCACGGGAGTAGAAGAGGTGCGCACCAGCCATGCAGAACCCTTATTCTTGTGCGGCTGGGGCGTGGGGCGATCTGCTCGCCATCGTAATTCACGCCGTAATTTCAATAAATGACAGCAAAAAATCTTCTTACTTTACTTTCTCTAGTCTACTACTGCTAATCCATTCTAATATTTAAATATTTTTCTTTCCCTAAAAAAATACGTGATTTCATTCGGTAAGGTGCCCATTTTCTGGCCAGTCCGTCTGAGTGGGTACGAGTCATTTCACTGGTACCACCACAACCACCACAAAGGCAGACGTAGCAGCCCGACTGCCAGCATCCGTTCAATCTCCGACTTCCCCGTTACGGCTGGATGATGCCACTCTCCTGGTGACGAGAAAAGAACACCTTCGGCGCCGCACACGTGCTCTCATTCCACGGCGTGCTGCCACCAAGAAGGTTGTATAAGACTTTCTCGAGTGGAGACGGCACTTGAGAACTGACGCCGACTGCCGCAATCTTGCCTTGGGCAAAAAACTCGCTCCGCCGTACCAGCCGCACCCCATCGGTCGCGTTCTGCCGGTACCCTGCTGCACTTCTGGCGGTGTTGCACACTCGTACGCGTGCATTTACGACTTAGTTTGTCGTAAATATTCTTTGGACGCTACAAAGCTGTAGAAATCAGCAATGGTGTGCTCGTGCGTCGCATTCGGCTGCGCTAATCGCGCGAAGGAGACGCCGGGGATAACTTTTGGTTCAGTTCGTTGTGTGTCTCGCGAGTACTTCAGCGTTTTAAGTGTTCTCTTACCCACTATCTATGCATTATGGTGCCGATCCACCTACTTGTTTACACAGTTGTTTACGCAGATATGCAAATGTTTTCACTCGCGTAGTTGCGGCGGTTAGTAGTCGTCCGACTGCGTGCAATCACATGGTTGTTTAATGGTATTAAATAAACATGTGACATACTATTAAGCAATGGCATGAGTGCGGAAGTAAAGAAGTAAAGTGTCCCACAATTTCTACTTCCGCACTAATTTATATGCACAGTGTTTGCTCAGATATATGGGTGATCAAATTTAAGTCGACAGGTTTAATTAGGCACTTAGATTTACGGGAAGACCACCTCCACAGTGAAGTTGTGCGCCCTGGGGGACACAGAATTAGGCGGTAACTATTGATGTAGGTAGCTCAATTAACTAACATTAAATAATTACTTTTCAGTGGCTGCAGTAAGCAGGCATGTTTGTATGGCAAAGTTACACGCAATTGTGTTTCTGCGCAGTTTTCGGAGCTTTCACACTAATCAAACCAATTGCATCCTATCTCCAAACGCTGCTCCTACCATTCTTTCTTGCACGGCTTGTTGGGCCCACCTCACTTATCCTTCAAGGTTCATAACGAGTCTTGAAGTTTTTGCGTCATAGCCTATCACTGGGGGAACGCATATGACGTATTCGTTTTGATTTCGTGCTGAGGTAGTTTACCTATCCGAAACTTTTACTCACTTTCCGGCCGTTCTGGTACAAAACTGTTTTGCCACTTTCTGGCCCCTCGAAGGAGAGCACAAACTGGGCATGAAAAACTCACAGGATAATTATTGTTTCTCTTTCAGTCTCCTTGAAACACCTATGCCCATATTTTAGGAGCGTGTGAAACTGCTCGAAACATTATCCAGGGTTGTTTTTGCAGGTTTCGCAGAAAAACACAGTTTCTTTCCGGCCTCCATTTTTTATGTCGCTGCAATCAGCTCAGTCCTTGCTGCTTCCGCGTGGGAGCTGGTAGATGAAATGGCTCTTCTCATCTAGCCTTTCCTCACACTCCATTAGGAAAGACAGGCCCCACGCTTTGACTCCAGCCGACAGGTCACCCACCAGTTGTTGGACGACGTTGCGGTGGTACTGCAGGAGTCGCTGCTCTTTCTCGCCACGATTCCGCAGCTGTATGCGCTCCAAGGTAGAGCTATTGACAATGGAAACCTCTAGAAGCCAGAAAAAAAGTTTCCCTACCATTTCATTGTCGCTCGACAACGTGCATAGCTCGCATAGTAATGATGCGCCCGGTGCTGTCTCCACCGCCGTCGTGGTCCTCGTCACTCGCTTTTGTCGAATCACCGTGATCACTACCCTCATGAAAATGGACTTTGTGTTTTACGAACTTCGTATTAAGGTTCTATACATTTATTAAAAAGTAGATTAAACTCATATTTTCTGTACTGAAGTTATAAAATAATTCAATCAGCTTTTTATTGAAAAAGCTCAACCAATATTCTATTGGCTTCAAGACATTGAGTTTTATTATTTTTCAGCTTGCGTTTCTATAGACTGAAAGAAGTCTCAAATCTCATAAACTGCGGCCAATCGAAAGTCAATAATTGTTTATTGCAAAAAACGCAATAAGCACTGAACCAAGTCTCAAATCTTATAAACTGCGGCCAATCGAAAGTCAATAAATGTTTATTGCAAAAACGCAATAAGCATTTTAATGCCTTCAATATATATAGTTTTAAAAAAGGTTTACTGCATTTTACAGGGTCAGCCGAACTGATAATTTGTAAACTCTGGTCATTGGACAGGCAATAAACTTTTTATAAGAAACGCGTAGCCAACATCTTACTCCCTTGATTATGTTCACTGTGTATCGCGTTTACATAGCCGACCAACGGAGGCCTGGTAGTTCATCAGTGCATACATGGGAAGCGCTATTGCGCCGCGTGCCCCGGCGCATGAACCGAGATCGCGGGATGGCCATCCGTCATTTCGTCTTGGGAGCACTTGGGAGAGGCGGCGCCCGGTGACAGACATCCCCACCAGACATTGTGAGCCCCTAAAAAGATACCCCATTAAAACCCGCCAGAAACTCCACTCAAACCTCACTCACAAGCAACAGGATGTTACGACTATACTAAATAGAAATTATATTGAAAGATAACAGAAATAAATTTAGTTAAAACTCATCAGAATGTATATTCAAACTTAGCTGGTATGCAGCAGGATGTTATAAGAGGGCACAATAAGAATTTTGAAGAAATGTTGTTGGGGCAAATTTGATAAAACATTTCAGAAACTCTAGTCAAACCTGATTCCCACACAACGGAATATTACCACCACAATCAATAACAAATTTAGAGAAAGCTATTTGAGGCAAATTTAATAAAAAACCCATCAGTGAGAAACTGTACTGAAATCTGACTCACTCAACAGGCTGTTACGGCTGTACTGAGTACGAATTGCCTAAATAGCTAATGGAATTTTTGTATGAGCGAACCAGCTTAGCAAATCATGAATTTTGTGTCCTCAGTTCAAAATACCAAGAAATTGAAGAATCAGCGCACGTGAGCGCGGGCCTTGCAGCGACAGGCCCGGGCCCGATGGTATCTCGACCGCCTATATAAAGCTCCTCTTTCAGGAGTCACCTGAGGATCTGTTAAATATCGTCAACACTTCCTTAGAAAAATCATGGATCCCCGCAGATTGCAAAATTGCGAAAATTGCTACTCTGCTAAAAAACCCTAGTCTAGGAACTATCCCGGACAACATTCGTCCAATCGCTCTGACTAGCAACTTGGTCAAGTTGGTGGAGAGAATTTTACATGGCCGTTTACTCCGCTTCCTCTGTAAAAGCTTCCTCTCTAAAGAAAATATCCTTAGTCCCCATCAAATCGGCTTCCGCCCAGGCTGCTCTATTTGGTCAGCTCACGTTCACTTGGAGAGCAGAATACAATTTTCCCGCAGATGTAAGCAGGTTTGTGCGCTGGTCACACCGGACGTGGCCAAGGCATATGACAGCGTGGAGTACAGCATCCTGATTGCCAAACTCAAGGATTGTGGTCTTCGCAAGTACATCATTTCCTGGATACAACAATTTTTAATTGGTCGTCAATATTTTTGTTCCCAAAATAGTTTTAATTCATCGACTCGACAGCAAACAAGGGGTGTTCCGCAAAGATCGGTTCTTTCTCCTATCCTTTTTAATACATTGCTGAGTTCTATTCCAATCAATCAGGCAGTTTGCTCTTATCTATATGCTGATGACATAGACTTCTTTTATGCTGCGCTGAATATTCACGATCTATATGAACAATTACAGGCATATCTGGGTTCTGTCGAGAGCTGGATTACAGGTTTGAATTTGTCCATTAACGTCGCTAAATGCGCGGTCCTGATGTTTCCATTATCCACTCTTGTTAATCTTTGTTTGAGTTATCACGAGAAAAACATTCTTCAGGTGACTGCTCTGAAGTACGTGCGTATTTTCTATGACAGTACGCTTGATTGGCGCCCGCACATAAACCACATTTCGACAAAAGGGGAAAGAGCTCTAGCATTGTTGCGTAGAGTTAGCAACAGAAAAATTGGCATGCGGAGGGACATCCTACTCTTTATATACGGTGGTTATTCTTTTATTCTTATTCTTTTGGAGCGACGAGCACTGAGATTATGCCTCGGCCTACCACGATACGTCGCAAACAACATTCCGTATTTAGAAGCCCGCTTGCCGTGTCTAGAGTCTCGATTTAAACTTTTAACAGTGCGGAGAATGTGATGGGAATCATCGAGTCTCCTTTGAGCAAACCTTTGTCATTGATGGTGGCTCATCCAGCATTGTTTTTTAACTATCCAGGGCCTCGATACAATCGTCCTCAATGTGTGTATGCCGAAAGCTTGCTTTCACCGCTCAACATCAGTCTACCGGAAATTCTTCCGATGTTACCTGAAGTCGTACCTGCTCCTCTGTCCCTCGATAATGTATTCCCCCATAACACCAAACTGCTATCCACACGGATACTAATCGGTTTGCTGGATGAGCATCTGGGGAACGTGCGCTCACATGTGGTAGTGGCAACGGATGCATCGCAACGTGCGGATAGGGCGGGCGTGGGAATTTTCAGCCCACAACTTAAAGGGGTCCTGAAATACCTTCCGCCGATGCATGGATGTACATGTAACCAAATAAAGCAATGTATTAGCAATCTCCTCCCGCAAGAATTTTGTTAAAGCGATGAGTATTAGCTGAGAAATCTATAATCCAAAACCGCGTATTATCGTCGCCCCGCGTTTCCTCCTCCTTTCGCTGTTGACGGTGCGCTAGCCTTCCCTCCCATGATGCTGCGCTCTTCAGCGGTGACGTACTTCCCCTATGGTTCTCCTCAGACTGCCGTCTGCTACGGTCAAGCTTTGTTGACACCATTAATCCCGCAGTCCGCTCAAGGCTGGAAAAGCGAACGAAAAAATTCCCCCGCATTTCCCCGAGGGGGAGAATGTGAAAGTGCGAATGCACGGTTGTCGGCCCGCTTGCGGCGCTTGCGCTCGGCCCCCGCAGCCCACCGCCTCGCCGCCTTCTCTTGAATCTCTTCCATCGGGTTTGCAGTATCACGTGTACACCAGGCAGTTATCAAGCCGCTATAACGCCGCTGAGTCGCCAACGCACGCCGCTGACGACGTAGTTTGAATGCGTTAAAGATATAAGGCGCGTCACTAACACTGATATCACCGTCGCGTCCGTGGCTTGGTCGGTAGAGCGTCGCGCTGCGGCCGCAAAGTCCTCGGATCGAAACCTGGCGCCGGATGCTGTTTCCTTTTTAAATATAGAGGAGCACTGCGGACGCCGCCGCCGCCGCCGCCGCCGCCGCCGCCGGCGGTGGATGGTTTGGGGTCGCTTATAAAGTGCATTCGCACTTAAAATGTGGCCGCATTTGTGCGGCGGCCTGGCCTTGCCCTTTCGCGGTGTACGTTGCTGTCGGCGGCACGTGACTTTTTATCGGCGGCGAACTCGCACCCGCACGGGAAGGATCGTGTGCTCGGTCCCTTTCACGCGCCGAGCACTGTTTATCCAAAAAGCGCCGTATCAGATGTGGCCCCGCTGGTGCCGGGTGTTATTTTGCGGCGGTGGTAATTCCTGCCGGCGGCATGTGAAAAAGACATTTTAAACCAATACAGAACCCGTGCACAAAACGCTTCAATCATGTGACCAGTTCAGCTTGGGGCGACGAGTGGTGGAGAGCGGCAACGTTGGCAAAACATGCTTCGGCGCGGCTATGAGCCTTCTAGCGCTGGAGCGAGCGTTGCCATGGCAACAAGGCAACATCGATTGCCTTGGCAACAAGGCACAAACCGCTCCAGAAGTCAGTTACGGTTGCGTGATCCCGGTTTAGCTTGGGGCCGCACCTCGCGACATGTGGGCACTGCAGGCGTACCACTCACACCCATTGGGAAGTGCGAGATGCGTTTGATATTACAGGAGGCGATGGTGTGTGTGTTGTGGACGCCTTTGTTTCGCGTTGAAATGCGACGTTGTGCTTCTGCGTGTGCATAGTGCTTCCTATGGTATGGATTACCTTTCTCGAGCGACGTACGACTCAACCTCGCATGGGGTATGTGCAGTGTGCGTGGCTAAAAGCCATCTCGGCTTGTGCGCCAGAGTTAAGTGACTTGCTGTTCGTCCCCGCAAACCGCCCGCGAGGTGAGTGCCGAACTTACGACGGGCAGGAGGAGGCAACCGATCGTCTGGCAACCGCGGTTCAGACTTGCAACGCATGTTGTGACGTTGTGTTCGTTCTAAACGCATCTCTGGATTGTTTTGAAGTTGAATAAAATCTATACGTCAAACCCGGGCATTCGGCTCAGGGCGTTCTCTGCGATTGCACGAAAGAAGTGCCACGGGGCTTCAACGCTTTCTTTATGGAACGTACTCAGGTAAGATAATATCCATGTCGTGTTATGGCCGTGTTGCATTCAGTACAAACGGGTAAACGTTTGTTTACACTTTTCGTTTGTCGTAAAATGTCCGAGCCCTCCGGTACTCCGCTGGCTGATCAGCCTGCGAGCCGACGCTGAGCAGACTCATCTCTTTGCCGGAAGTGCGTGAAAAAGCCGCCCAATAGCAGGATGTCTAGCTCATGACGAACATCTGGGAATCGATGATGTTGACGTGTGAAGATGGCGGCGTCCAAAAACAAGAAGGGAAGGGTGAGAAAAAAGCGACAAACTGTGCAACAAAAGTGTGAGTTTTCCGCTGCGCGTAAGAGAGTAATACTTGGCACAGATGACGTTGACGACCCAATCTAATGATTGCGCTACTTCATATAGTGTGCTCAAAAGGCCTTTCAGGGCCCCTTTGATTGGTCACTTTCTTATCGTTTACCTGATTTTACTCCTATATTCGAAGCTGAGTTTTTTGCAATAGTTATGGCCTTAAGAGAATTACCTCCACAATATTTAAATGTTGCTATTATTTCTGATTCCCTGTCGGTTTGTACCACGCGAACATCTCCAAAAAATTCATTACTTATCCGTACCTTCAGCCGCCTTGTGCCTCCCCATTTACGCGACATCCTGCTCATCTGGGTCCCAGGGCACAGGGGCCTATGGCTCAATGAAAGGGCTGACTCTTTGGCTGGTTCAGCGTTAGA
The DNA here is from genome assembly GCF_048455015.1 of Haemaphysalis longicornis. Classification (NCBI taxonomy): domain Eukaryota; kingdom Metazoa; phylum Arthropoda; class Arachnida; order Ixodida; family Ixodidae; genus Haemaphysalis; species Haemaphysalis longicornis. Next base: position 2,900,918 of record NW_027526276.1, read on the forward strand.
TGGCCCTACGGTGGACCTCAGCCCTACCCCATTTCTCCTGGCGCGCGCAAGGTTCCGCAAATTTCTACGACTAGGGATGACACAGGAAGGTTCTATCACAGGCTTGGATGACTATGCCTATCTTGCTCACACTTGGAATGCGAGATTTTGCGAGTCCCACCAGTGTGAGGTCACTTTAACCAGTATCAGATGCAGAATACCGCAGCTTAATTTTTATTTACATCGCGTGGGTCTCACCTCCTCTGGTCTTTGTGCTGCTTGCGGTGAAGTTGAAACAATCGAACACTTTTTCCTGTACTGCCGCGGTTTTTCTTTCATTCGGAAACGGTATCTAGCCACACCAATTCAACGTATTGGCCTTCCTCTGTCGATGCCGGTGCTTCTTTCGTTCCGGGCCACATCCCTGTGGTTTTGTCATACAGGGATTATTGCGGCCATTCACGCGTACATATCTGAGACCAGACGCATGTCCTGCTAACTCGGTCAAAATTTTTTAGCCTTTTCTCCCAAAAATGACATCGTTCACTGATTCATTCTTTAGACTTATTATATAATTCGGTAACCGTTTCCCCAATTCCTACAGGCTGATTATATAGGGCCATGACATGTGCGATTTAGCCCCAAAAAGGCGCCCCGTTTCTTGGCCAATCCCCCACGTGGGTATGTGCTACTCGAAAAGGAACAACAACAACAACAACAACAACGACAGGCCCGGTAGTTAATAGAACCAAGAAAATGCTTAGCGCTCGTGTCTGCGCGCCTCACGACGACCATCCAGCGTCCCCAGTGCACATTTGTCAAGCCAAACATACCCACTTATAGACATTTTCCAACATTGCGGCGACCGCATAGCAGTTAGGATAGGATGGATAGGAGTAAGCAGTTAAAAAAACAATAAAATTACGAGCGCTCATGCGTGCGTGCCCCGAGGCGACCGACCTCAATGTGTGTATGCCCAGACATTACTTTCACCTCTTAAAAGTAACATTCCGTCCGTTATGCAGATGTCCTGGGAAGCTCTCCCTGTTCCCCTAAGCTTTAATAACATTTCTCCCAACAATGCGAAAAGGCTGTCTACACGTCTACTAACGGGTTTGTTGAACGACTATCTGTCTAGGTTGGATACATACGTGGTTGTAGCGACTGATGCGTCTCAACTTGAGGAGGAAGCGGGTGTGGGGAATTTCAGTCCACAACTCAACTGGTCGCTTTCGATTCGTCTACAGGACTTCACCCCAATCTTCTATGCTGAGTTTATGGCAATAGTCATAGCATTAAAAAAATTTGCTCCCCAGTTATTAAATGTCGGAATCGTGTCTGATTCATTAGCTGTTTGCTCCGCTTTGATATCCCCCAAAAATTCTTCTCTTCTTCGCACATTTGGTTTTTTAGTTCCTTCCAACTTAAGAGAAATCCGCTTGATATGGGTGCCTGGGCATAAGGGTTTATATCTGAATAAAAAAGCAGACTCTTTAGCGAGGTCATCACTAGACGGCCCTCCGATCGACGTCTGTCCATTTCCATCCATACTGGCCGGAGCACGGATCCGTCGGCATCAACATCTGGCGAGGAGGCTGGAGGATGTCATCACCTCCCTTGATGATTACGCCCATTTAGCATATGCCTGGGACTCCCGATGTTGCGAATCTCGCCAATGCGAGGTTACTTTAACTAGCTTACGTTGTAGAGTTCCGCAGCTCAACTTCTATACGCACCGCGCTGGGCTCACCTCTCGTCATTGTGCTCTTTGTAATGAACCCGAAATCCTAGAGCATTTTTTCTTACATTACCGCGGCTTCTCTTGAATGAGAAGAAAATACCTCGTGGAGCCAATTCACCGCCTTGGACTTACCCTTTCAATGCCGGTCTTATTGTCGTTTGGTGCCATTTTGCTGGGGTTTCCCCGCAGGAATTTGGTTACAGCCGTCCACACCTACGTCTCAGAGACTAAGCGCCTACCCTGTTAGCCGCTCTTCTTGTACACAGACGAAATAAGAGCCTATTGCAAATTCCCGCATAGCCTTTTGTTGCAAATTCCTGCATAGTGCACTCTTTTCTTCTAAAAACTCCTGTATTTGCTGTGCAATTATTCTGATCAACAACGTTTTTTTTCTCCAAAATTTAGTCTCCTAAATCGGGCACATTAGACCCAATGTATCTCCCAATCCTGGCCAATCCCCAAAGTGGGTATGCGCCACAAAAAAAAAGAAACAACAACAACAACCGCCAGCGTCATTGGCGCTCGCTTGCAAGAGAGAGAGAATGCATTTAATGGTAAAAGCGAGGTTAGCCGAGCCATATCGCTTAGCATGCTACGCCATATGAAGGAACGAAAACATGAGAGTCTGTGAACTGAAATAAATAAATAAATAAATAAATAAATAAAAAAATAAATAAATAAATAAATAAATAAATAATAAACAAATAAATAAAAAAGAGGTAATACATGCACACGAGTGTTGAAGCACATACACAGAGTTTGGAAGTTAAGTTCATCACAGCACTTGTTCCAGGCCAGAACTACGCAAGAACACCAGCAGAGCTTCGGTAGCCCGTACGTCTTTGAACTAAGGGCAGTTATGGGCCCTTGGTCGTTTGCAAGCCTAGCCTACGCACTTGAATGGCCAACATTGGCAAAAAAAAGTATCCAGCGTTCGCATCCTGCCAATACTAGCACGGAACGAGGAAGACAGGTCACAGTGCACACCCCTGCAAGGTGATGTCCGATGATTATCACTTCCACAGAAATGAAGGAATTTCAATCTTATAGCAACAATGACGGAGTAAAGGTCGTTGCGGCAGCAGAGAAGGAGCAAAACGGCTATAATCATGGACTTAAACAGTCGTGATGGTCGTGAAGGTTGCGCACAGCTTCGCTACCTTCAAGTCTCACCCGTTAGTGTGAGCTTTCTGTATTTTTGCAAAAAACATTGCAAGAAACTAACCAGAAACTTTTATATTCGAAAGAGGTCAGGTCTATTGCGTAGTACGCAGACGTAGTACGTAGTTGTAATGCGTAGTACGCAGACCGCCATCGGAGAGAGGGCGCGCTGCCACGAACGAGCTTGCTTGCCTTACGAATAAACAGACACTTGGTCTTGACTTCGCTGCGTGCAGACGTCTCTTTCCCGCGCTCGGCTGGCCTCATAGCCGCCAGTGTATACCCCGATGAACATAACATGGTGTCAGAAGTGGGATACGAATTCGTAGCGTATGCTGCGCGTCTGCACGTAGTAAGTGCTCGGGCATCCTCGCTCCGGCGCACGTTACTGGATGAGTTGTGCGTTAGGGTAATCGGCTGCGGTGTCTGGTACGCCCTGCCCGGATGTCTTCATGGGTGGCATTTGGGTCAGATGCGTTCGGTTTGACCTTAGCTCCCCCGCATCTGTAGTAACCCAAAACGACCGCGGTGTTCCTGCTTCTTTCGATATTTTACCGGGGTGTTGAAGGTCTATGGTCCAGAGGTTTTGGTTCGTCGAAAGCGCCGGGAGTCGGCGAACCCTGTGGGGTCGGTCGAAATGGTATTTCTCAGCTGCCTTGAGTTGTTGTTCTTTGGGTCGGAGCTCGGCCATATTTACGAGGTAGGGCTCGAACTGTTTGCCTGCCATAGGAACTTGACTCGTGATGCGTCGGCCCATGAGTAACTCAGCAGGGTTAAGCCGTTTTGGAGCGGTGTTGAGCGGTAGGCAAGAAGGGTTTCATGCTGGTCGTTTCTATTCTTCATGGACGCCTTGATAATATTCACTGCCGCTCCCGCCAGTCCGTTGCTCTGTGGGTAGCGTGGGCTTGAAATTAGGTGGTGGAAATTCCGCAAAATATAACAAGTTCCTGCACGCGAACTGAGGCCCGTTGTCTTCCACAGGTGTGATGACGTCCACATGTCGCACACGGTTCAGCTCTTCCTTGGTGTTGTCGTAGAGAGGTAGGGGAATCCGACGAGGTGAGGTTAAAGCGAGAGGCATGGCGTTCTGTCGCAGCTCAAGCTTGCATTCGCCCTGTACGAGTCCAAGTACCTTGAAGAGTCGTGAGTATAGCTGCAGTGGCAAAGACGGCTTTGCTTCTAAGTGGCAGAGCTGCAGGAAAAGCCCGAGAGATTCGATAGCTAATTTTCCTAATACTATCTTGTTCAAGCTCTTAATCACAAAAACATCTTGCACTGTGAGCTTGCCAAAAGCGGTCATAGGCAGACAGCGCGTACTTTTCACCTTTAAGGGTGTGCCGTCTGGTCCGTATGGCTTCTTCGGGGGAGGCGGAGGGGGGGGGGGGCTCGAAGCTTGTATTGCTGAAACGAAACAATTGCCTATGCGTATTATATGACATGACTGTTACGTCTGCACCGGCGTCGATTGTGAAGCGCAGTGAGGTGTTGTCAACTGTTACGTCTTTGCTCCACTTGTCGGGGAGATATTCTGCCGTAGTTATATGAAAGGCAACGTTAGTGCTTGCAGTACGCTGTTTGCAGATGACAAGCATACTGAAGCGTAGTGGACCCTCTTGTGGCAGGTCGAACAGATCGATGCTTTCGCTGGGAAAGCTGCACGAGAATAGTTGTCTTTACGGCCGCATCGGCAATGTTTGTGCTTTGAAGGCTTGACGGCAGTACTTTCCCGGAACACCTGGGATTGCGACGATGTGCCCCCTCCTGAATTGCGACGTTGCACACGGTCTCTGTTGTGGTAATTATCCTTTTAGGAGTGTAGCTCCGATTACCGGCTTTTGACGCCTCCGCTCTGATTGGCTTGCATGCGCGCTTTGTCGCGATTGGGGTCTGCATCGAGCTGCAGTTTTTCGGACAGTTGCGTGCCTCTGAGTCCTGCAACAAGTCGTCGCGTTCCAATTGGTCTCGCAGACTTCGGTAGTCGCACGTCTCCGAGAGCTTGAGCAGCGCAGTCGCGAACTCTGACTGATTTTGTCGGCTGCTGGACGCTCTTGTTCAACTTCGCTCTCTCAAAAATGTCATTTCGCCGAGGTACAAAATATTTTTATACCTTTACATCACTTTTTTGAATCTTCGGAGTCGGCTTCCGAAAGGTTGAACACGCGCGGGATGTCTTCGGCTTGTGAATCCATCAGGTAGAGGAGCGTGTTGACTTGCTGCTTCCCTGGCTGGTTTTGAAGCCCTGGTGCGGAGTCCAAGTGGAGGAATCGCTGTTTCCACGATGGCCAATCGTTCCCAGAGAATGTGAACAATTAGGGAGGAGGTATCTTGAATGACGACGCCATGACTGCGTAGCTGCAGTCGTTTTAAGACAATAATACCACGTTAAGTTCTCCGAGTATAGAACACACTGGCGGCCAGCCGGCCAGCCGAGCGCAGGACAGAGAGGTCTGCATGCAGTCAATTCTAGGCCCGAAATGTGTGTTTATTCGTAAGGCACACACGCTCGTTCGCGGCGGCGTGCCCTCTTCCGGTGGCGCGCTGCGTCCTACACACCTCCCCTCTTCGGTGGCGTTGTGGTTGAACTCAGGCTGAATGTTGTCGGCGAAATTAAGCATATGGATGCATTGAAGACAAATTTTGATTCTGAAAGATGTGCTGTGGGATATAATTTTTTAAAGCAAAGCTTTGTATACCTCACTGATGGCCCCTTTGACCACCAAGACGCAATGCGGGACAGCCAACCTCTTCTGACGATGATGATGATCGTGAATGAAGTAAAAGATGGTTGTAACGCGAAGCTTCCTGTGGTCGAAAGCCAATGTCTTCAAAGTCTAAAGTCGAAGTCGCAAATCAAAATTGTTACACCCAAAAGGCACTGGAGGAAAGTCAATTTGCACAGTGGGTTTCCACAAAGGCACATTAAGCGCCTCAGCAAAAAAAAAAAACACTTCCTGTGGTCGAAATGGAACCGGGGTTCCTTGATAGAATATTAGGTTTATCGCGCCGACGCTACACCCGGGCTATGAGGTACGCCGCGGTGGAGGGCTCCGGATTTATTTTGACCACCCGGGCATCTTTACGTGAGCCGAAATCATAGTGCAATTTCTGTCATAGTTTATTTTCTGCATTTATGATTACAGTTCTTTATATCAAGCATATGCCAACTTCGGGCCTCATGTCTGATTCACCTTATCTTGACGTTAATAATTTCAGGAGTTTGGGATCAAATAAACGAAATTTATATTGTTCATGGCTGTTCCACACATGAAGCCCACGTGCGAAGCGAAGTCACTTTTGAAAAAGCATGAACATGACGTGCTTATCTGCGCTCGGTAATGCAGGCACGGTGCGTGTAAAAACGGAAAACTGCTGCCTGCTCAAGAGATGAACAAACCTTGCGAACCTTACACTGCACTGGTAACCCATGATTACTGCAACGACTGCCGTAGTGTACATACAGCGTTTTACTACCGAAGCGAAGCCAATGCTGTCGAACCTGAATGTTTTCAACGCCATAGGGCTGTCTTTTCAGCCACAAGGCAGACTACACTAGAAAGATGGTGTCTAAATAACTTACGTAGCTTAGAACAAGTTGCAAACATATGAAGGTATGTGGCGGTGTCTTCAGCTTCTGCAGGCCAGGCTATCTATACATTAGCGAACACGTTCTCAGAAAAATTTAATAAAAGCGAATGAACATGCGTTAGCAGAATAAGGGTGTGCACGTTTTAATGTTTTACGGTGTTTCGTTACCGCGTGTACAGTCTTTGTGTTTGACACATAATTAACTCCAACAAAAAAAAGTTTCGCAATGACATTTAATGGGCAATCAAAGAACTTTACAAAGCATAAATTCTGGACCATGTGTTCCTATTTCGGGAGTAGCTCAGAGAACATTTTTTCCAGCTCAAAAAACAGCGTGCCATGCCACAAGTCTGCAAGGAAACCGCCTTTAGAGAGGTTGAGAAAAGTGTTCACTTCTTCGTCGGCGTCTGTGTCCAAGCCTTTAACTTCCAGCGAAAGCCCGACCATTGACACGGGCATGTTCACTACAGGGTGAAGCTTTACCTGCTCACCCGAGCCATCTACTGTAAATTGTGACGTCAGGCGTACGAGCAGGGCCCGGCTTTCGATTTCGTGGGTTTTGCCGTCCTTTGGCGAAAATGATCCCACGATTTTCAGGGGTTTTACGTTGATTAAGTCGAACTGCACGACCTTCGTTCCGTTGCGGCAGAAGGTAAAGAACGGCCCAAATGGTCGGAGGTGATCCAGCCCAACGAACTTGAACCCGCTGAGGTTTAAACTATCCGAGCCATTCCCTTCATTCACAGGCGTCTCTTGGCGTTCGGCGGGCAGCCTCTCGATGAACTCGAAGATGGCCTTCTCCAGATGGTCGTCATGAAAATCACAGTCTTCTGCAAAACAGGCAAACACAACTGTAGGATTTTTCTTTTTCAACTAGGCGAAGGAAAAATGCGCGTTTGTTAGTTGATGGTTTGAGAGCAATGTATAACGTTATGAAATTGCACTAGTCCCTTTTTCAGTGTTTTGTTTAGCTTGAAATTTGCCCATGGGGTATAGAATCCCCTTATTTCGTGCCTACCGTATTGTTGTCCGCAATCGCCACTGGGTGTTTGAATGAAAATGGTTTAGAAATCTATGTAAGTTTTCTGGGCGCAAAGTAGCGAAAATATTTAAACGCCGATACAGTGTGTGGGAGATTTACATTTGAGCCCGATTACTCAAGATTGATTGATTGATTAACCGATTGATTAATTGGAACTGTGTATATTTGGCGTCAAGGTTGGAGAAACCGAAACCAAAATGCCGCAAGGTAAGTACACAGTTTTCCTACAAAACTATATGAGCAGCCTTAATAACAGGAAAATAAAGAAATTAGAATGCACAGAGTGAGAGAAAGAACCTCTTTCTAAAAACATTCGTAGAAATTTAAACAACCTTACGGGCGCACAGTCCAAATCCTGATATGTTCAGTTCATGGTATGAGTGCTTTTATTTCAGTCTCGTGTGCATTCGTCGTATTTGGCTGTGCGGCTGTTAGCTTGGGTTGATTTCATATCTTAGCACCATATGACCATTTTAAACACATTCTAGCCCTAGAGAAATAAAAGGGTGGATTCATTCTAGCATATCCAGCGTGAATGTGGGCCATAGTACCAATAAGTACAGTCACAGAAAAATAAAATCCCAACGCCACAATATCCGCCAGAACAGACAAATAGCCCAAATTCTTTCAATGAAAAGCAACTCGTTGCGTGGCTTCATTACAGTAAGAAAGCTTAGAAAAGAGTCTTTACAAATATGCCACACCCGCGTGATTGCATGGTCTTCAAGAATAATATTGTCAGGGGCTCGTTCTCTTGCGTCGTTACTATAAACTGAACCAGTGGCCAACCCCTCTATGGGGGTATGCACCCTCTGGGATAAGTGAACCCATAGGCTGGAGACGCTTACGAAGACGCTCGCTGATGTTGGTGTGCGTGCCGTACCTGGGACATCGCAGCTGTGAACGTGACGCCCGCTCCTAAGCTCCGTATTGCCTCAAACTGGCCCGGCGAGCGGTACGGAGACGGGAAGTAGCACCACCACCACAAGATGTGACGTGGAAACGAAAGGAATGTATTTAAAGATAGTAATTACAAAAAAAAACGGGATAGTAAAGACAGACAAGGCAGCTTCGATGTCCCAGGTACTGGTTGGTTGGTTGCCTCACACCGTGACATACCCAAGCGGGGGATCGGCCAAAACGCTTTGTACCTAATCAGGATGTGACCTAATTTATTTTAGATCTCAAAATTTAGAAAAGAAAATACAGAACAATTTTTTAATATACAGACACACGCATATATACAGGGTGTCCCAGCTATCATGCACCAAGATTTAAAAAAAGAGTGAAGGCGTAACTCGAAAGAAACCAGGTGCATAGTGTTTGCAGTACTGTGAAGAAGCGGACAGTATTTTTTTCTTTAATGAGACTTAATTAACTAATTTTAATTAATTATCTAACTCGAGAAATACTCTCCTAATCACTAAAGTGTCAATGAGGCACTTGAAGGTAACCACGAGGGGAATCTAACTGCGGTATTTTCAGCGATGAACTAATTGCGTACACATTTATTCTGACTGATAAAGGAAACCCGCGAAATATGAAAAATACCACGTGACGGCGCCTCCGCGCGCACCGTAAAGCAACGCCCTCAAACAGACTGCCTCTGAGTTAGCCAGAATGAAATAGACAAAAGAAAGAAAGAAGAAATCGCGACCGAGTTTGTTCCTTATCTGCACACGCATCCCGCGAATCTTGCTGCTGCTGCTCATTCCATGCATGCTATTATCAAGGTGATGCGCTGTCTCTTCGGGCGGGTAACACGCGAAGCAGTTGCTTTCAATCAGCTTTGTTTGGGGACGCTGCTTTACAATGCGCGCGTAAGCGTCGTCACGTGGTATTTTTCATATTTCGCGGGTTTCCTTTATCAGTCAAAATAACTGAGTACGCAATTAGTTCGTCGCAGAAAATAGCGCAGTTAGAGGCCCCTCGTGGTTACCTACAAGTGCATCATTGACACTTTAGTGATTAGGACAGTAATTATCGTGTTAGATAATTAATTACAATTAATTAATTAAGTCTCATTAACGAAAAAATTACTCTCCGATTCTTCACAGTACTGCAAACATTATACACTAGGTTTTCTTCGAGTTGCACAATTTCCCTTTTTTTAAATCTTGGTGCATGATAGCTGGGACACCCTGTATATATATATATATATATATATATATATATATATATATATATATATATATATATATATATATATATAATATATATATATATATATATATATATATATATATATATATATATATATATATATATATATATATATATATATATATATATATATATATATATATATATATATATATAGTCACACGCACCAACATTAGCGAGCGTGTTCATCTTCTCCATCCTATGGGTTCACTTATCCCAGAGAGCGCATAACCCCAGAGAGTGGTTGGCCGCTGGTTCAGTTTATAGTAAGGAGCAAAGAAAATAAGCCCGTGACAATATTCTTCAATTTTCCATGTTCAGGTTCATGTTTTTGGGTTCACAGTTCACGAATTCCAGTAAATGCTTCAAATATGTTTCACGGCACTCGGGTTTTACTGTAGAATCGTGCTTGCTCAAAAACGAACAAGTGAAAGGGTAAGTTTCCCAGTAGTAAGTATCATAAAGCTAACTCACGTGCCACCCTGATACCGTCAAGAAGTGTTTGAACAAAACCGGCGTTCTTGTGCAAAGAAAGTTGATATAAAAGCCAACATAAGGCATAGGGGCAGCAAAGCGGGGAGGTCAGTTACCTAAATGCGAAAATTTCGTCGAACGTTTTTGCCTGTTTTGGAACGTGTTATGCTTTATGCGAATTGTTAATCGGGGTATTCGTTAGTGTTATGCCTCTGAGTCTTGATTGAAGAATGTGCGCGCGTAAAAAACTTACCTTTTTGGGACGAAACAGCAGATATCATTAGCGCAAAAACCATGAAAGCGCTGACTAGAACCTTCAGAATCATTTTGAAACCTGCCAAAGCAAAAAATAAAAATAAAAAAACAATTAATAAGGCGTGGAGACAGGAACCATGACGCCGAAACTCATTCAAACATTCATATTCTATGACAAGGACCTGATTAATAATTTTAATGAGTTCTCCTTGCTATCAGTATAATTAGTACCCATTTTATTCAGTATAGACTCAATGCATTACTTCGAGGTGGCCTAGACTTTAGGTAATTACAAAATAACAATGCTTTCAAGCTATTGATTTGTTACCCGTTGTAGAAATAACACCTAATGAAAACTTGCCACCCCAGAAAAATATTTCACAAATGCTGCAGCTAACATTTGCCCTCACTTTTAAAACAAGAAATCACGGGACATCTCATAAAAGCCCGTCGCACATTGGGAGCAATAGCACAAGACAAAAGCAGCGAATAAGATTCTAAGTGCGCACAGACAAAAGCAGAACTGAAGTAGCTGTCTTGAATCACCGAAACTCTCGATATCATTTTCTGCCTTCAAGGTCTAAGGCTGCTACAATAAGTAACAAAGGTGTGGGCGTCAACTGTACAAAACTAGCGTGAGCAGTACAAGCTTCTTGGCAGCGAATTTAAGGTAATTTCTTGAAAGAACACCCACCAACATGCTGCTCTCAAGAACCTTCCCACTATTTTGGTTTTGTTACACATACATGCGCCGGAACTAGGCCCGTTTAACTTTGTGAGCGCCATGCAAACCTCAAATGAGCCTAAGCTTGCGAGTACTCCCCACAGAAACTTCCACCGAAAACTTCCTTAGTTTTGCTATGCGCAGTAACCGCTCAGTCCTAACTTGTTGGGCCTGATGAATCGTCAACGTTGCTCACAACAAGGTGCGTATAGTAGTTCAGTAGATATTTTCAAAGTACTCAGTAATGACATGTATTGAGCAAACTCTCACGCATTAGGCGAAGGAAGATTGAAATTTTCACAATATAAAGCAGATGTACAGGTTGAAAAGCTGGATTTGACGATTGGTTACATTGGCCTTTCCGAATACATAGCTCATATGTTTTCACGAGAATACTATTTTAAGTCAACTTAATATCATCGAACTTTTGTACCACACCTTCGAAGAGGTGCTCGAAGGAACCGATATTTCATAAACGAAAAAACACCTTTATCCAAAATCTTGGTCAGTTCTAGCACTGTGTCTTTCGATAGTTGATAAACGCTGTTATCTTTACCGCTGCACTTCCCTTACGTTACCTCAAGCTTGTCCAAGATACGTGGTAAAATGAGAACTCATCTTTATACCACAAAACATTAGTTATCTGGTGATCCAAATACAACTGCTTACCTTTGTATTGAGTAGATCTTGCACACGTCGTACTTCCAGAAAGGCTCTATTGGTGGCACCGGTTAGCTTGAGTGCAAGCGCATGACACACCCTCTCGAATCAAACATCAGCGTGGAGGCGGCAAGCTTTTTATATGCCGGACAACTCAATCCTAAAATAGCCCCCATCGCTATCGACAGCCAAGCTGATTTCCGTTGTCAAGGGCAGCCTGGCAGCACCGATCAAACGCATTTACCTCATCGTTTCTCGATACCTTTTGTGCCTTTTATTTTTCCGACGTGTGCAAATTCATCTCCTCGGTTCTGATTGTACAGCAGTCCTTCTTCAGATGAGACATACAGAAGCTTTCTGATCTAATACGCACGAAAATATTTTTTTTCTTTTCTGCATCCGGTAGCTTGAGACCATTCGCGTGGATAGCTGCAACCTCGAAGATGTGCAAAGCAGCAAAAAAGAGACGTTGCCAAGCTCGTCTTTCCTGCGGCCTTGACACGTGACCTTGTGAAAGGTTGCGCCCATTATGGCCGCGGACCGGTCCGCCTCGCAGACTTTCCTTGTCACTTTTGCCACCTGACATGTACACACGTGAGGTGTTGAAACTTTCCTTGGAATCGGATGTATCAAGTGGTAGTGTGCTTGTGTAATGTTGTCGCAAGGGCATAACAAGCCAAATAGCCTTCCGAAGATGCTCTGCTGCCGCTGAAATGTTTGAGGTTATGTATGGATTTCGCGGATGTGATCTCCTCATAACTGGTTTACGCGCGGGTGTGTGGAGCTGCTACGTTTTGGCGATGTGCATAAGAAAACGTCGAGCCCACCCAACACTTCTTAGGAGTTCTGATAGGCAAGCATTACTGGCCATCGCCTCCACATCCGCAACTTTGTTTGAGAGCGAATGCAAGAATTGTGCGTCGGTATTTTGCTGGAATCCGATTACCGACCGCTATTAGCTCCTGTACCCGTCTTTCAACGTCACTGGCCTATCCGAAACTAAGTGCTTACAAAAAAATTGTTGCTGGCTGAGTTAGTGAACACTTCATGACAGTTTAATCGCTGAAAAACACGCTACACCTGGAAAGCACTAGGAGAAGCGCTCCTCCGGTTGCCTTTCAATTGCCTTCTTTTTAATGCTTCAACCATGGCCTCCGTGATCGGCTGCCGGCGGCGCGCCGTTGCTCCGGCCGTCCCATTCGGCGCATCCCCCAGCAAAAACCTGTAATTTGGCTCACTCCACAACGCGCCGCGAGGTGGCGGTGTTAGCCGATGGTTCGGCAGCTTGCACCCACTCCTGTCCACGGCTTTGCGGGGCCTGAGTTTCTGCGTGTCTTCGCTGCCGGAATTCGCGTAACTGTGTTGCAGCTTTATTTTTGCTGAGCTGACCAACCAAGCGATCAGGTCATGAAGTCCGCTTGTCTCAGAAGCTTGTCTCAGAACCAAGATATATCACTGTACGTCGAAAAGTTAATCGCGTTTTGCTTGTTGGGCTTGATTTGATCGGTGCAGGACATTTCGGAGCAGGACGTTTCGGTGCGGACATTCCGGTGCGCGGACACAAATGGATGCGGAAACTTTTCGACGACAGATTTATCGGGTGCTTGCTTGTTGGAACAGCCGTTATATTTTTTTTCGCATAGGGTGGGTTATGGACAACAATCGAGAGTAGTCATTGCATTTTTATATTGACGCCGTGTTTGATTTTTGCCAGTTATTTTTAGAAATTGACCCTTTCTATACTTTTGTTTGATACCTCGTTCAGGGTACACCTGCTCTGCAGCCTAATTATGTTCTTGCGCTCATGCTTTTTTAAATTTACTACAAGATTTTAATTTAAATTTGTTTTCTTGTGGCATGAAACTCAGCTAAGACAATTAGCCGCCGTTTACGATGGTATGATTCATAATTCTTTATTCAGTTTTCTCTAAATAAAAGGCGCACTGTCACTATCTAAAGAAAGCAGCTTTACAGGCATTCGGTTGCACCCCACAACGCAGAAAATCTGATGAGGAGTTTTATGTAGGTTGTGCTGTCAAACTAAAATGATTTTGCAAACACTAGTGTTGTCGCCAGTATTTTTTTTCCAAACGGACAAGTCTACGATATTGTCATGGAAAAAGAACGGGCCTCTTTGAAAACAGCTGCAGCTTCTTTTTATCCTAAATGCTGATAAAGCGCGTGCTGCTTGTGCGTACAAAGCAATGATTTTGCCTCATCTAAAACGTTGTCCTCTGTTCACGTCCACAGCAAGGCATGAAAAACATATGCTACCACCACTCTGTCCATAGTGATTGTGAGGTCACTGCTTGCCAGTGTTGGTGCAACTGTCACGAACAACGCTGTATTCAGCAAAAAAAAAAAAAAAAACTGGTTTCCAATCCCTTGCATCGCAAAGTGCTTTATCTGTGAATTATTCTGTTTGTCAAGACAAGCAGATCAGAAATGTACGCTTTCAAGGCATCGATGCCTTGAAAGCGTACATTTGTGAATATAAGTGCAGTGTAGTTTGCAAATAGACGTTCAATAAAATATGCAGCTCTTGAACGAGCGTTAAGTACAGATTTGGTTCCCAACTTTTAGTGTGTTCATATAAGTGGATATTGTCCAAAGGAAACATGAAAGCTGTCATCATTGCTTAACACATGGACATGTGCTTCGAAATCAGTAATTGAAAATTTAAATGTCTTGGCTATTCATTTCAAAATAGGCAAAATTGGGCTTGCCTGTAGCCACCGAATAACGTTTAAGAATCAATGAAATCGGGGTATATCTGACTTCAGGTTTTTATTTGTTGCGACTTAAATTGAAACCGTAACTTGCTTAACGTGCATGTGTAAAACAGATTGCCGCATCCTTGAGGCTATCGCTCAGGGTAACACTCCTTAAACGTGTTAATCCTAAAAATAGGATGGGTCCTTCTACCCAAAAGCCATTATTTCAAAGGCTAGATAAAAGCACAGCCATTCGTCACGGGTATGACGCTCTAATGAACTGCATTGACCATGCAGATTATGGGTCTATTCGTTTCACCTGCACCGCGTGAACCAGTTCAGGCGGTGCCGCACTTCGCCGTTCGTTTCAGCGGTGCAGCTCGCGGCACCTGAACCGCGGCGTTCGATTCACCGGTGGTGCCGGCGGGTGCAGGACGGGTTCATGGCTTTGCCTGCACTCCCTGCCGAGGAGGTGCAGAAGCAGACGACAAAAGTGCAGGGCTGGTTCCGCCGATGGCGGAACCCGCTTTGCACCACTGTGAACTGGTTCAAGAGGTGCAGGCTGAATCGAATAGACCCTATATAAAGTACGTTATACGTTATAACGCGTAAGTACGTTATAAAGCGAACTGAACGTTATTTAAGCGCCAGAAATTTTTTGGCAGCAGCGAATATTGTCCGTGTGCCGAGGGCGTCATGCGGCACATATTAAAGAAGTCGCATAGCTGCAATCCTAGCTAAAATAAATGCATTATTAGGTTCTATGAGTCGCTTTGCATCCATGACATCAGGTATGCTTTGTTTTTATTCCGATACAAAGCGCGAAAGCTGACGAAACGCCATTTCGAGGAGCGCTGCAGCATACACGCCTTTCGTTTCAACCATCGGCTCCGCGCGCCGCGGTGCGGCGGAAAACGGCGAAACGGCCTCTTCGGAATTACGCTCTCTCCGGGCGATTGGGACGGCCGGAGCAACGGCGCGCCGCCGGAAGCCGATCGCGGAGGCCGTGCTTCAACTATGGCATCAGAACAATCAGAATTTGTGGTTGCGCCTTAGGGCGGGAAGAGGGAGGGGGGCGGTCTGATGTTTTTGGCACTAATGATGATATTCAGTAGCCCACACCAACAATTATTATAATTTCATAATAACAATAGTAGTACTATTAATAATAATAATGATAAAAACCGCGTTTATTCCCGCGCTCTAAACAGCCAATGGCCTTTAGGAGCGGCCAAAAAAAGTACTTGGAAATACAATAGTATTATTTTTTGCCTATGTTATTCAAGAAAAGTTTGAAACAAGCAGCGTTTGTATATATGTCTGCGCAAATAAGGTGAGAATATGAGTCGCCGTTGCTTCTCTCAGTCCAACTTGGACGAACACAACCGGGGAAGGAAAATATAAACTATTCTTCGAGTCCCACTCTCTCATATAAAAAAACCTACCAGGCTCAAGGAAAATCGACTGGGTCACATACAAACTATCACAGCTTGAGTCTTGACTTGTGAAATAAAAATAATGCTACAGTTGCTTCTAATCGCTGGAATTGAACTTCTTGTTATAATTGCAATCATTGGCATAGCTGTTACTTCAGCTATTGATTGAACTGACGCGAAACATTATCGGCACTGCCGTAATAAACTCCAACGTTACAACAAAACTATCAGAATATACGAAACTACATTTAGGTTGCCGCCTCTAGGAAGGCCAGGAGCGGTCGCTAATTACCGGTACAATGAAGTGGAGCGACCCGCATACAGCACAGGTTGCTGGCGAACTCTTGTTTGAGCGATTTATGACAAGAGCTCGATGCTGCTTCCTGTAGACACATCTAGCAGTGCAAAATACAAGTCATTGCTTGCACAAACTATAAAAGCGTGGTAGCGGCATCTTTATCTGCTTAAGTGCTAGTGCTATCGCCATAAGCGCACGCCCCCATCCCCATCCCCGAGGCATGGTCCTGAGCTTGAGTGGGCTCCCTCGCTAGAGAGGTAAACCATCATCGCGCCGTGGCGGCAGTGGTGCCAGATTTGGCAATTCATAGATGCATTGTACGACTCAATATATCTTTACGTGCTGTTTTAGATGATTTGGCTACATGGCTATTTTTGAGCTGCAGCTCTTAAAATGAAGTCACCTTTAAAAACCAGTTTTAAGAATGCACTTCGTTTTCAAGATTCTAGCATATGCAACCGCCCAGTGGGCAATTGCATGTGGCGGCCACTCCGGGTTCCGGCAGGGTTTAAGTACCTTTAATCAATGTCAGCGGCTACACCGGAGGGAGTCTATGGCCCCTTCTCACGAGCTTATTCATGAACCTTTAGGGCATTGTGGCTGAAAATAATGTCAATTTCGTCCGCTGACACGCACCCAATGCAAAGTGTAATGTTTTTGGTTATAATACTAAATCATAGCAACGTTTTGGTCATATGATGACGCTTGTGCGGAAAGAGTCATCAAAGAACCATAGCCGAATTATTCCTAAATCATGCAGGGGGCGGCAGCAAAGGCTCAACTTACGCACCAAGTCACGTTACCACAAGAAAACGCTTGCAGCTGTTAAGGGCACAAAATGACAGGGCGGATGATGAGGTGCCATCTGCGCTAAGTTATAAAACCGCTGTTTATAATCTTAGTCACTTCAATTTTTCTAGCGACGGGGGAGAGGATGGACTGGGGCACCATTAGATTGAAAATTGAATCGTAGCGTCGTGTTTGTTTGCATTTTGAACACGTTGTTTCAGAAATCAGCGCTTTAGAAAGAAATGGCAAAATTATAGGACACATGCGTACACTCAGCCGCGAAAAAGCATGTGCCTAACTATATTAACAGAATGCAATATTGTGCGCACGCATTGTTTGCTTTTGGAAGTCTTAGAAAGCACGACTATTTTCGCGCTCCTTTCCGTGGTTTGCGATTGCGATCGCCCGCCTTTGTAGAGTGCAGAGGTGAAGGATGGATTGTCGAATTTCTCGCCACGCTGCGTTGGTTTCTGAGCGACACCGCCTCTTTCCACAAATCCCAGCTGGGCATCTTGATCACCAGTTGATGACTATACGCTCCACCCACCATCTGGGCGTCTATGCATCTACCATGCATACACTTACCGATTTTGGCTAGCTAGTAATACGAAAGTTTTGCTGTGTTCTGGGAACTTCTGGCTTTCACATGCCATCCCAAAAACCGCAAGGGCATTTTCTCATTTCCGTGAGCGAAAAAGGATGCACTCATGAGAATCAATCGAGATCAATTTTAAGTCTTCTGCGGGGAGGGCGACCAGCCAGAGCACTCTTTTCCAATTACCCCTGCCGACATTTCCATCAACATCACGATAGTAGCAACCCTTACAATGTATACTTCTACTGCCACGGCTCCTCGTATACGTGTTACAAGTATACCTTCTGTCATGAAATCTACAGCACTATCATATAAAACAATAGCAGCAAACAACGCGTCGAGGACTGTTGACAATGCTACGCACCGGTGGACAAGCGGAGTTAGGGCCTACCCTGTACGTAGTGGCCAAATGAATGACCGATACTGCATTGGTCTAAAGGTCAGTTTCTTGATGCCACCATTCACGCCGGTCCATGCGATTTTGTCTTATATACTGCAGCTACTACTCGGAAAGTGCCAGGCAGGTATGATGTTCAAAAGTATGAAGTATATTTTATTTCGTCCGTTTTTTTTAACCCAGGCTTCAAACACCTGCAGGTGCCTCCTTCAGTGCCCGGAAAAGCTTAGGCACGAAGAGCGCTTCCCACGAGTCATGAATGGCAGCTAAGGCCAGGTGCCTGAGGAATCCTGCCGTCGCCCTGGTATTCTGTCCACTCGGGTCGTCGATATGCAGCGTCACCCTACCGGTGCGCAGTGTAGTCGTTACGGGCTCGTCACGTTCGTCCAGGATCCGCCGCGGCGTTGCCGCGTTGTGGTCTGAGGTACCGTCTGGCGCGGCGGTGAACTTTAGCTGCGTTGTAGTTTTCACTCCCTGGGCCGCGAGGTCGAGGGAGCCATTTCCTCCAGTGGTCCAATGGAAAGAGCACAACACCGGCTCTTCAGTCGATAGGTCGAAGCTAGCAACCTGCGTGAAAAAGAGTCAACACTCCTAATAAAACTTCTTGATGCAATATTTCACTATGGTTTTATTTTGTGTTCGAGAAGCAAGAGGTGAAGGATACAGAAGGGTGCAAGAAATATTGACTCAAAAATTTCAGCGAAGCATGAAGAGATGAGATACGACCAAGATATTTCCATGAATGTTTCCCGAGAAAGGAGGGAAGATATGAGAATTAGAGAGACCTAGAATATTACGTACTTGGTCCAAAATGTCTACGGAGTGTAGCCTACAAAAAATTGCAAATCAATGTAAGCCGACATGAATTACTACCAATGAGCACCTTACAAATCTCATGCAGATGATATCCACACCGATCAAGCTTTATGTTGCCTTATCGACAAGTGAAAAATAAAATCAATGTAACAGCAAATTGGGCTGTATCTTATTGGCTACTCAGTATGTACTCTTCTGGATAGACGCACCGTTCTTCATCGGTTTCTTCCGTCGTACCTGCGTTTGATCGCTCGGTGCGCGCAGGTGAAGGTCCGCCGTCGTTTCGGGTAACCACAATAGGGCCAGAATGCACTTGCATCAAAAGGGTAATGCCCAATAGAGAGTTTATGGCAAAACTCCTCTGTCATGACCTTCATGAAGGATCGGGCAAATTATCAACGTGAAAGTTTGTTGAGATACCCGTAATAGACTAACTGACTTCTCGTCCAAATGATAGTGCAGCTGCAGCGCTTCTTTTGAATCTTCTTACTTGGCGTGACAACGCCGTGCAGGACCACATTGAATCGCGAAGTTAGACCTATACGCTTTCACTGGTACAGTCAAGCCCGCTTATATCGAGCAGCGCTAGGACTGTAAAATAGTTCGATATAGCAAAATTATGATATAGAAAGTGAAGAAAAAAAACTTATATGAGAGTAATGCTGCCGACGGAGTCACGAGCTAACGCTGAGCTCTTACCACCCTGCAGTTCACTATTGATACAACGCTTTCTCGGAAAGAAAAGAACCATTCATTGGGGCGGAAGAACTGCGTGAGTGTAGGAACCTGCTTTTTGGAGCGCAACGCGTTGGTGGTGTCTGCTTTCTCACTTTATCTAAACACTCAACAAGCACAAGACCGCTGCCCTCAATGGCACTGCAGTATCGCCGTAGCAGGGTCACGGCAGCGACGGCTTCACTCGTGCTCGGAAGGGGCACGGAGTCCTCGGCGTCTTCGACAGAGCGGAGACAAGCATGGATGGAAGCGAATAACGGCGAACCCAGCGAACTTAGCAAGTGCGCGCAGCGACTGGAGCGGACCTAAAGATCGGTGACACCCAGCCCGCAGGACCCAATGTGGCGCTTTCGGCGCCAACGGCATGCATTCGCGTCGCTGCCTCGCTGGTGCAGCGTTACAGGATATATATATATATATATATATATATATATATATATATATATATATATATATATATATATATATATATATATATATAATATATATATATATATATATATATATATATATATATATATATATATATATATATATATATATATATATATATATATATATATATATATAAATATATATATATATATATATATATATATATATATATATATATATATATATATATATATATATATATATATCCAGTCAAACCCTGCTATAACGAACCCGGATAGAGCGAATTATGCTCTATATCGAACAAAAATAATTCAGTTACGGAAATACATGGGAGACATATTTCTTATAACGAAGGTCACATCCGATATATCGAACTCTGTGCGCCTAGAATGGCGGCCGAAATGCATGGTCTCGGAGCGGTGATTGAGATGTGGATTGGCCGCGACCACGGAGCAAGAGTTGCGACTTAGACATTGCGGCCCGCACGGAGCGACAGACGCCCCACACTTTCCGTAACTGTTTCCGACGCGCGGGACTCACGACGGAACCCGCGCAGTCAGCGAGCCCGGACCAAGACAGCAGCATCGGTGAACTGTGGGAAGAGCTCCCCCACATTCCCGATGATGTCGGGAGTGAAAGCCGTCCGACGCTTATAATGAAGCGCTTTCGGCAGTCAATGTGCTCCGCCAATGCTTCTTACATTTTGGAGGACGCGGACTCGAACTGGTGCAAACAATGTTTCGTGTACAGAATGCTATGCTAGTTGAAGCCGCCAAAACAAAAGTGTAAACAAAAATCACCGTTTTTTTTTGCAAAGTAGGCAGTTCAGGCGGAAAGTACCTTTAATACTTGAAATAAATGGATTACTTTGGGTATGGTAACGGCTACTTTACTGTGTTCGTTTTTGCATGCGGGGATGGTGGAGTTGAGAAGAGGAGGGGGGCTCCTGCGGATTGCGAACTTGTAGCGATAAGTTCGTTATAGGCGGGTTCGGCTATATCGAACTATTGGATATATCGAAATAATCGCAGTGCATATTGCAATTCGCTATAAACGGCTTTGACTGTATATAAATATATATATATCAAAGTTGCAGTCCTTATTGCCAGTGCTGTTTGGTGTTTTTTAACAGTGTTTTGACCGGGCTCTGAACAGTCGTAAATACAAAACCCCGCGGTATAGTCGAGACAGGAGTCGCCGCGGATCTAGCTCAATGGTAGAGCACCGCACGCGTTATGCGGAGGTTGTGGGTTCGATTCCCGCTTCCGGAAAAAACGGCCCATTTTTTCTCGACTTGAATTTTCAATTATTTATTCCTGCATTAAAAAAAAGAGGCAATCATACTTCATTTGGCACTAGAAAACACCGTTAAAACGCCAAACAGCACTGGCAATAAGGACTGCAACTTTGATATGTGTCCTTACGGAATCCCTCGTCTCGTACGTCTCTGTTCTACAATATATATATACATATATATATTGCGTGACTCTAGCTCGTCCACTCGGCCACGGCCGGTTTGAACGCGCTCGAGCTCGCGCGAGAGTCGCAAGCGACACCCGCTCCACCGTTGCGTGCTGATGTATGCGGGAAAGCCTGCTGTATGCCAAACGAGAGCCAAAATTCCGGCGCGGGTGAGTTCGATATATCCATTGTGAGCAAAATCGCGTTCGATATAAAAAGTTTAAATGCATGTCGTTTTTATCAGAACATACAAGGGTTCGATCTAGGCAATAATTCTATATACCAGTGTTTGTTATAAGCGGGCTTTACTGTATTGAGCTACTATCGAGCGAAAAGACCCTCAGTGAAAGCACTCAACACGCAATCGCAAGAAGAGTATATCTAGCACGTCGAGGAAAGGTTAAGAAGTCCGCAGCTTCTTGTTTACAGCCGGGCGAGCTCACTTCAAGAGAATGGGGGAGGGGCAGCGGAGGGGCTGTCATCTAGGGTATTCTATTGTCGAGTATAGAGGAACCTAAATGCGTTCGCCCAGACTCCCAGGACCCAGCTCAGTCTCAACGTTATGGTATGTGCCCCCGGGAACCTTTTTATTTTTCTCTTTCTTAGCAGGCCACTGGCCCCTCCGCGAAGGAATTCTAATCGCAAAACTTCTAGAGCGCGTTAATTTTCTGACGCGTATTTAAAAGCCAACTCAGAAAGCACGAGGGCATTCCCGTTCGCACAGGCTCCCGGGACCCAGCTCAGTCTCCGCCGCGGGAAGAAAATAACCTGCGTGTTTTGTTACGATATGTGCCCCGGGCAACTTTTGATTTACCGCTGCACCGTCGTGCGGTGCTGTAGAGGTAGAAAGTAGAGGTATAAAATCCTCCTCGCGTGTAGAAAGACCATGGTTCGAATCCCGGTGCCGGACAATTCCTAGAAAAAAAAACGCGCAACTATGGAATTGCAGTTCGGGCTTGGGGTTGGGCCTGACCCCGGCGACCATGGCCGGCAACGCACTCCCCACCAGAGAAGAATTGGCCACCCTGGTGCAGTAACGGCCACAACCTCCCATGAATACGCCAATTAACCCACGGCCCTCAGTCTCCAGTGGCTGCGAAGCAACTGACAACGGCGGCGGTCAGACCTGTGACGCAGCAGGGGGTGCTAAGAATACCTGGACCCGGACAGGCTGCCATTGGAATCTGAACCTGGCAACGCTTACCACGAGAACCTTATCTAGTGAAGCGAGTCTAGAGGTATTGTTCGAGGAATTAAAGGGCATCAAATGGGATGTCATAGGGCTTCGTGAGGTTAGGACAACAGGTGAAGCCTTACGGTGCTTAAAAATGGACACGTTCTATGTTACGCTGGTCTAGAGGACAGAAGAGAACTGGGCGTGGTATTTCTCGTCAATAAAAGCATAGCTGGCAACATAGAAGAAAACTATACCATTAACGAAAGGGCGGCAGGTCTTGTAATTAGGCTCAATAGGAGGTACAAGCTCAAGGTGGTACAGGGCTATGCCCTTACATCCAGCCATGACGACCAGGTAGTGGAGCGCTTCTATGAAGACGTAGAATCGGCAATGGCTAAAGTAAAAACACACTACACCGTAGTTATGGGAGATTTCAATGCTGAAGTAGGCAAGCATCAGGCTGGAGACAAGGCAGTTGAGAACTAGGGTCTGGGTTGTAGAAATAGCAGGGGGGACCTACTAGTTGAGTTTGCAGAACGGAATAACCTACGCATAATGAATACCTTCTTCTGTAAATGGGAGAGCCCGAAGTGGACGTGGAGAAGCCCGAATGAGGACCATAAAAACGAAATAGACTTCATATTATTCGATAACCCTCGCGTCGTGAAGGATGTGGAACTGCTCGGAAGGGTAAGTTGTCGTGACCATCGTTTGATAAGATCTCGAATTAGCTAGATTTGAAGAGGTACCGTAACAAGCTAGTACGAAAGGAGCCGATTAATGAGCTAACAGTAAGGCGTAAAGTAGAAGAATTCAGGATCGCGCTGTAGAACCGATACACAGCTCATACCGAGAAAGCCCAGCTTACGACACAGGAAGCCAGCGACAACCTGACACGAATTATCACGGAGTGTGCAGTAGAAGTCGGGGGCACGATGGCTAGACAGGATACTGGTAAACTTTCCTAGGAGACGAAAGATCTAATTAGGAAACGGCAAACCATGACAATCTCCACCCCAGCTGATCGAATAGAACTAGCGGAGCTTTCGAAGTTAATAAGTGTAAGGCAGCTGACATACGGAAGTATAATAGGGAGAGGATGGAATACGCTGTAAAGAACGGAGGTAGCCTCAAAGCAGTAAAGAGGCGTCTTGGCGTTGGGAAAGATCAGATGTATGCACTTCAAGTATGTATGCACTTTGTCTGCAAGGCAATGTCATCACAAATAGGGATAACATACTCACAGTGGCCGAGGAGTTCTATATGGATCTGTACAGTAGCCGGGACGTCCAGGATAATTCCGAACGAGAAAGTAGTTCAGAGGAGATAGACATCCCACCAGTTACGACCGAACAAGTAAAAAAGGCTTTGAAAGAAATGAAAATGGGCAAAGCACATGATGAGGATCAGATAACAGCAGACCTCTTGAAGGATGGCGGAGAAATTGTACTTGAAAAACTGGCAAACCTGCATCCGCAATGCCTGATTACCGCAAGCGTACCGGAGTCTTGGAAGAACACGAACATCATCCTAATCCATTAGAAAGGTGACATGAAGGACCTGAAAAAACAGGCCGATCAGCTTACTGTCAGTCGTCTACAAGGTACTTACCAAGGTTATCGCTAACAGAATTTCTGCAACCTTAGATTTCAGTCAACCTAAAAAACAAGCAGGGTTTCGTAAAGGTTACACAACAATGGACCACATTCACACGATCAATCAGGTGATAGAGAAGTGCGCTGAGTATTCTGAACCCCTATATATAGCCTTCGCAGATTGTGAGAAAGCATTTGACTCGGTCGAATCCATAGTAGTTATTCAGGCATTGCGGAACCGGGGGGTGGATGAGCATTATGTAAAAATACTAAATAATACCTACAATGGGTCAACCGCTACCATCATTCTCCATAAGGAGAGCAGTTATATAGCTATACGTAAGGGCGTCAGACAAGGAGACACAATCTCTCCAATTTTATTCACAGCATGTTTACAAGAAGTATTCAGAAGGTTGGATTGGGAACAGATAGGAGTAAGGGTTAATGGAGAATACCTCAGCAACCTCAGATTTTCTGATGACGTTGCCTTGCTAATTAACTGGGGGACGAATTTCAAAGCATGCTTTCCCCACTAGACAAACGGAGTAGAACCGTGGCCTGAAAAATAATATGCAGAACACTAAAGTAATGATTAATAACCTCGGAACAGCACAACAGTGTGGGATAGGGGGCGAGGTTGTGGAAGTGGTAAAAGAATATATCTACTTAGGCCAAGTTGTGACCCCCGGATCCCACCCATGAGGCAGAGGTAATTAGAAGGATCAGAATGGGATGGAGTGCATACGACAAACATTTTCAGATAATGAATAGCAGCTTACCATTGTCCCCGAAAAAGACAGTGTATGACAGCTGCATCTTACCGGTACTCACCTACGGGGCAGAAACTTGGAGGCTCACTAAGAGGGTTCAACCTAAATTGAGAACGACTCAGAGGGGAATTGAGCGGAAAATGATAGGTGTAACATTAAGGGACAACAAGAGAGCGGAGTGGGTCAGGGAACAAACGCTTGTTAAGGACATACTAGTAGAAATTATGAAGAAGAAATGGACGTGGGCAGGGCATGTAATGCGAAGGCAAGATAACCGCTGGTCATTAAAGGGACACTGAAGTGATATGTAAACATTGCGGGATTACTAGCGCAAATTGTAGTCCGGAGTCCCCAGGCCATGTTTCGACCACTCTAGGCGCGTTTACGCGATTTTATTTAGTAGAAAAACTAATTCGAAAATGCTGTCCTCCTCTCTTTACGCTCGCCCATTTTCTGTGGCATTTTCATGTGACGTCAGGAGGGGATGAGCTGGCAATTGGCTGCGCCACGGCTGCGCTACTGCACGGCTCCCCGGCCGACAGAGTCAGTCGGCCCAGCGTTTCGTCCGCCGGCCGCCGGCAGGTCGCCGCAATCAAGGAGGTTAAAAAAAATTGCTTGGTCGCAATTCGTTCGCTTAGTTGAAACGAAGCCAGGACACGTTTGTGAATGGAAGAATGTGCCTTTCTTTACTTGGTTTGTTTGTACACTGTATCTAGCTCCAAGTCAAGTTCGCTTCACACAAGTGCTGCACAAGCGCACATGCGACGCTTCGCTGACTGGTACGTCAGTAGGAAAATATAAGGCCTCTTGAACGCGGGAAAAGAGTCAGCGAAGTCAATATAGGTACTAAGGAAATAAAATCAACTGATATTTTTACCGTACAGCGAAAAACTAGGGCGCGGGAAGCACTTTTTTGCGCAGGGCGAACAAGCGCACAGCGGTCAGCAGCACGACTACGCATCTGCGAACGCTTTTCCGTCTACGAAATGCAATTGCTAGACGTGAGCTACTGTGGAAACTCGGGCGACGCTTACTGCACGATCGCAGTACAACAAATAGTCACCTTATCTGCTTGAAATGCCAAAACTAAATAAAAGTGTAAACCGGTTGTACAATATATACCCTATATTAGCACGGCCTTCGCGTCCCGCTCCGTGGCTCAGTAGTCTGGGGCGCTGGGTATGTCACCGCGAATGTTTTGCAAGTCACGAGTTCGAATCCCCGCGTGTACGTGCTTTTTTTTTGTAAGTTACCTTTTTTGTTTTCCGCCGATGTTTTCTATATTGAGTTCACCTTTTTTTGGGCCGCAACGTTCATGGCTACACGAACTAGTTCACAAAACGCGCGCAGGCTGGCACATGCATGGCGCGCTAGCGAGTTCTCGTTGGCGTGCTGTTGCCATAAGAACCGACTGCTTGCAGGCAGTGGGCACAGGCCAGAATGAACAGACCCTTGGCCTGGTGCGAACACGCTTTTTACGATACAGGCATGAGGGAGGCAAGCTCCAATTATGGGGGGAAAGCGCATGACATTTGGGCGTCTACGGGTACGCGGAGGGCGTTCATGCACTGCGTAGGTTTCGGCTAGTGAATGCTACGATTCCAAGCCGTCCTAGGAGGCTTATCTTTATGCATTTTTACAGCTGACAACATGGCAGAAGCGCGGTACGATGATTACTGAGTCATTGAGAATGCCCATCCAACAACGCCACCGGTTGTGTTTTACAGAACCGAAACCGAAACCGAAACTTGTTTGGTTGCTCACCTTGGGCATCGTCCAATCACGGTGCCCGCTCCTCCTAACGTCACAGCTTTAGTTGGTGCGGCCGCCGCAAACCGCGCATGGTAGTTTTTCTTCTTTCGCGCTTTGTAAAATAATTACCGATTTGTCAATCGTAAAAACGATGAAAAGTGTGCTAATTTGAGCCAGTCTACACAGTGCAAGCAAAAACGGGAGCTTGACAAATTCACTTCAATGTCCCTTTAAGGGTAACAGAATGGATCCCTGGAGAAGGCAAGCGTAGCGGGGGGCGGTAGAAAGTTAGATGGGCGGATGAGATCAAGAAGGTTGCTCGGATAAATTGGTCACACTTGGCACAGGACCGGGGTAATTGGAGAATAATGGGAGAGGCCTTTGCCCTGCAGTGGGCGTAGATAGGCTGGTGATGATGGTGATTATGATGATGATGATGATGATGACATGCATTGGGAGCGCGTGAGTACAAGCCAGCCGCAAAGATTTTACACTACAGTGGTGCCCTGTAATGATAGTGATTAGGACATGTCAAAACAATTAAGCGGCTGTTTTGTCTGTCAGGCAAATTGAACGAATCCAGGAGATGACAATGGCAATTTTAAACGTTGTGCTTCATTAAGCACGCTATACATCGGCAATAGCTTTGTCTTACTAACCAAACGTTTTCCACGGAAGGAAGATGCATACGGTCATATCGCAAGCTTGCTCTTTTATGGCATGGAGTTCGCCAGTATGCTTTCATTGAAACGTCGGTATTCACAATTTCGCATAACCAATACTTTGGTAAGCACTTTTTCCGTCGCTGATTGCCCAATGAACAAGGCATGCATCCACAGTCCACTGTTTCTTTAAAAATTATCGTGAACTATTTCCGAAGCGTACAGTTTCCGACATAGCTGCACGTATATACAATTCATTGATATTGGCAGGAAGAGGGCTTTAGCGCAATGCTTTTAAAAAAATTGAAGCCGCATACTCGGTGATCCCCGGAGACATAGTGTAAGTTACTGCCGGCACACAACGAAATTTAGCCCGGTGTGACACCTATCGTAGTGTTAGTGGACGGCCTAAGACATCACTGGAATCTCATGAATCTCAGCGCGCGACTTCAATTTCCGTGATCAATCCGTCGTCATTTATATGCCGGAGGACTTTTGCGGTGAGTCCATGTAGAGGGCAGGGTTAGTGGGCGGAAGCACCTTAGGTCAAGTCGGGTGCTGTTATTTTGACACGAAATGGTTTTTATTCATATGTGTGCCATAAAATAATTGTGGTGGCAACCGCACAAACTTTGTCGAAAATATCGCTATTGGCGCAATTTCGATGCGCTTTTCTCAGAATTATTTAAAATAAGTAGAAGTTTAGACTAGTTCGCGTAGTCCGCGTAGACGTTTAGGTAAGTAACACTGAAATCTCGAGAAAAAAAGGAAGCACCGCTATTCTGCTATGACTAACACCTCCGTAACGTGCTGTACAAAACGTCTTGCTCGAAAATGCAAAGCCCAGGCCCCATTCTTTGTCTGCGCTTTCTTAATCATAAAATTTATTCCTCCTCCTTCCTTTATTTTCGTGGTTTAGTTTCTTGTTTATTCAGAATATACCCAAAGACCCTTTTTCAAGGGGTTTGCAGCGAGGGGGATGCAGTACCAAAACAGAGAACTGATTCAAGGGTAGCATTGAATTCTAAGTTGATGGGCTTAATTGCACAGTATGAAAAATTGTTATAGTAGATGGCTTTATCGGCAAAGACGAATTGAAGGTGCGTCATTATGTTGGCTCTAGGTGGGGAGACGGCTTTCTTGAGGGAAAGCACACGGAAATGCCTTGGGCTGGCTACATAAAAGGCCTTGGAGGTAACTCATAATACATTCTAGAAAGAAATAGCGTATTGATTTTGCAACGGTATTGGAGATTATGGAGATCGTCTTCCGTTTTGACATTACACTGATTTTTACAATAAGAAGAGAAGATAGTTTGTTTAGCTCCGTTTTGAAAAGGTCCATTTCTTTTCAAAAATTTATTTGAATGGGGTCACGTAAGTTTAAACAAGCTCTAATTTATGTTTCAGTGGTCAATTATAGCCAAGTTTTCTAAGAGCTCTTGCATCAAATGGCTTTCTTCGAATGAAACCAATTATGCATACGGCATCCTATCATCTTTTTGTTACTAGTGTTCGTTGACCAAGTGAGATCAGAAAAATAGTTGATACGCAGGTATTTAGTGAAGGACAAGAAAGGAATTGCACGTCTGCTACGTGAATACCTGTTTTAAGGGGATGGCGGCGTTACTGAAATGACACTAGGGGCATTTCGTTAGATTTCCGACCATGGAGCACTTGCGACACCTTCATGAAATTTCTGTAAGTGATTCTGCGAGATTTGTGCATCTTAAATGCAGCAGCAAATTACCGAATCCTTAGCGAATTGGCGAATCTCTGACGGAATTTTGGGTGCCAAGTCATTATTCTCAATAACAAATATCTGACTGCCCAGACGAACACCTTCATATGATCTTCTAGCTGGAGTAAATATTTATATCCTGCTTATTAGCCGGTTCAGAACAGTGTAGAGTCATGCACAGTGACCTCTGGTGTGCAACTAATCCGAGTCAAGTGCTCATCTAGTACGGGGTATTTTGGCAGAGAGGCACACCAGCATTGCTCGATTGCCATCGCGAACTTAAAAAATTCTCGCTCTGCGTTATTGAAGGCTGGTGTGGAGGAAAAACTATCCATTCCGGCTGTTTTTTGTGACCGTGGATAGCTCACGCGAGCATCATTGCCGGTATTACCCATCCATAAAAGCTATGCTCGAAATGTGGTGAATCAAATGGAAGGTATACAGCTCGACGATTGAGTCTGTCATAAAAACATTTATCTGAGCCTTTACTTTTGTCAGGGTTGGCCTCGTAACAGTTTCTCACAAGAGCCGTCGTCCTTGCTGACACGACTCAATAACTCCTGAACGACGTGCGCGTTGTAACAAACTTAGAGCGAGCATTCGCTTCCGGAAAGTGTACTAAAACATTGTGTCAGCTTTTTTAGTTGTACATTTTTATCACAGTGAAACAGAACAGCTTTTCTAGTATTTTGCTTTGAAAACGAGTATACACGTGCACGCGATTAATTACGGAGATGTAACATAACATCTTAGAAAAGGGGGAAGGGTCAGTGCATTCAAATATCTGGCTATAAACATTTGTCTTCTTCTTCTTCAGGGAATCGATTAGACTTAATGTATATCATCAGGCTCTTCCCAAATAAACCTGTTTGGGCGACCTCGTGAGCCCCCATATAGCAGTCCGTCTTTTATGCGTCTACTGGGACGGAGGGCTGAAATGAATGCGACCCATATGGTACCGTCTATACCACAAGGTACTGAAAAACACTACCTACAAGTACAATAGATTAGAAAATGCTTACAAACTATCGTTATAGGGCGAAAAAAGCCACATGGAGGCTGAGCTAATACATCACTCCTTGAAATACCTCCGGTCGATATATTGCCATCATATAAATACACTCTTCGTTACGATTTGCACCTTATCTGTATTCCACAGTGAAGACAGCACAGAAACCTAGCCGGTGGCGTTTGGCATGCTCATGTCATTCGGGAATAACGAATACATACTCCATTGATGTTACGCACAGACGTATATGACATTTGGCACGTGTATAAAATAATCAGCGATAGGACTTCGCCAGAGATTATACGAAAACATTAATAATTATGCCCTACAGGAGGGTACATAACTACCAAAAGGCATCGATGTTGTTGGAACTGCTTCCTCTTGTGCGCTGTAGCAGACGACGGGGCATCATCACCAGTTGCATGTGACAAAGAAGCCGTGGCACGCGCTCGCGCTGCACCCGCAGCCAGTTCGATTAAAATGCTCATCCTAATGCGACGTGTACTCTCCGCTTTCGCACGACTGCTTGACAGCCGGAGCACCTCGAGGTCTATTTCAGATATGGCAACAGCTGGTATTCAACCAATGTGTAACTTCGCTGGACACAAGGGGCCGTGAATTAGTCTCATTAAGCATTTTTAAAGAAAAGTTAGATCTACATAACGGGCTGTCGTATATTACAAACTTTGTTTTGGTTACTGGTGGTCTCAAGGGTGTCTCCATAATAAGCAGGTATCTCAAACAGCCCTTCAAAAGTTTTGGTAGACAAGGGGCTGTAGTATACATTTTCTGCATAAAATTTTGGTCACTTTGTTGCAATTGATCTTGTATAAAATTCATGCGATGCTTAGGACAGTACATAGCAGAGGTGACGTTTGCACTCCTTTATTTAATCCTTCTTCTCTTCCCCTGACTCGAAAATACCGCTATATGATAAATCAATGCGACAGCTGGGCGGCAACCCCGGTTCAATTATACGAGGGCTCCGAGAAATATTTTTTTAATTTTTGTGGGCATTCAGTTACCTCATTCTCGCTGGCACAGAAGTTGTTAGCAGATTTAATATTCGCTGTTGTTTGGAGGCGAAATGTAGGTTCCAATCCGTGTCAGCACGTTTTCCGTGCCGAACACAACAATATCCTTCTCACCTGGGTGCCATTTGCACAGTACGATCGGATGGGGCCGCTTCGTCGGAGCAGGTGGAGGCCAGTAATTTTGTAGCCGTCAAATCCAAGTGTTGAATGCGGCTCTGGGCCTCCTTCGAGTTCCGAGCTGTATTCGGGCGGTATTTCGTTCATTGTTGATTCTACGACCTGTTCCAAGTATCTGTCATGGGACTCGTCGCACCAACCTGGACACCAAGCAAGTGAAAAAAAAACTCTAAGCCATACATGATCCAAAAATTTCTATTCTAAGACTAATGATACTGTACGTGGAACGTGTAAAAATATTCCTTCCGCCGTTTTCCTGAATATTGCCGTGATTTTTGCTTCTGGAGGGAACAGGGGCACTCAAATTGAGTGTATTGCAAATACTGATCCCTGCTTTCCCCTTTGAAAGAAACTTGCAAAGATAACGATTGACAAGCAAAATCCACCACGTAGGTTTCATCCACATTCGAACCTCTTAGGAAAGGGGACTTGTAAATACTTCGCATTATTTGAAAATTTTGCGTGATTGTAAAAATAGTCACTGAAATTTAATAGTTTCATTAAAGACAAGTGAATAGGTCTTCTTCGGCATAAACAAGTATTTTCTTTAAAATATTTGTTTGTAATACGGAAACATTTCACCTCTCACGACGGGGTACAAGAGACAATGTCAGCGACAAAACACACACACACACACACATGTGCGAAATCTTCGGGAACACAGACATGTCTCTCATATGTCCTACATGTCCCATATGTCCCATAAAATAGGCTGGCAGGTTGTCACTCTGCAGATGGGGCACCGTTTGGAAATCAATGAGTAGGAATAGGATGCTTAGAAGTGTCCATATTCATAGTCGTTCACCTGGCATATATGTTTGAGTAAACAGCGCGCTGTACTAGCATGACACAAAATTTTTGTCAGTTTTCTTGCGCTGATTTGTAATTAGTGTGACTCATTCCGAGAAAGCCTCAGTTCCCATTCATTTTTTCTTGTTAACTATTTTTCGTTTTTATTTAGCTATTTTTTATCTTCTATAAGGTTGACCCATCCGCTGACCGGTTCTTGTATAGCCGTAACGGCACATTTTCATCGAAACTTTGTACGTCTTCTATCTCGCTATTTTTTATACCACTCTTCAAGTCTATCTTGTTACGATTTTCCCTATTTTGGTGCTGCAAATACACAATTTGAATTGGAAGTAATTGCGAGTGATTTATTAGCGGTAAGTTAACTCTATCAGGAAGCGCAGCAAAAGCAATGAATCAAAACATAGAAAAGTCGGTCGAGTTCTAAGCATACCGAGCCTCTATGGGCTAGGATTTCGTTACTTCTAGCTATCATAATAAAGTCCTACTGGCTTACCTATTGGTTCTTTACAAAAACCGTCTGTGACACTCGCGCGTACTAATAAAGGCACGCGACATTATAAGACAAGCACCTATACAGG